>NC_139008.1:85118070-85723150 GCF_964374135.1 Grampus griseus | reverse complement strand
GTGTCCACACCTGATCTCACAGGTGACCCACCCATACACACACATAGCCAGTGCTGCTTCCAGAGGGGGTGATCCAGGTAAGGCTCTTTCAGCTAGAAGACAGGGGATATGATAGACATTATGACCGCCCCATTTGGTACAAAAGCACCTGGACAAAGTGTAGTCAAGAGTTGAGCTGAAGTTTCCCTTTTTATTTTGCAACATTGAGTTGAAGATTTACCAAGAAAGAAGGAACTTACCAAGGTTAAAATGAACATATTCATTTCGTATTCTGAGCCCTTTCATACAATCCCTAATCCTCACAACAATCTTATAATGTAACAACCTGATGTTAGAAATTAATTTATAAAAATGTATAAACTATATAAACTGAGGCTCAAAGACAACAACACTAAGTGGCTCAAGTCAAGCAGCTGGTAGTGGGAAGACCCAGGATTTGAACCCGGCTGGTCTGACTTCTGAGTTCTTTTGAAAGCACCACAGAGATGCAGCATAACTGTGGTTTTCTTTTTTTGTAAACTAACCTTCAACTGATTTGTGTCCATTTAAGTAACAACTATGGAAATAATTACATAAACTTTGCAACATACATAAACATGCCAGGCTCTGCAGAGAAACAAACATCTAGCCTTAAAGTAAGCCCGTTCATTAGGCAAGTGGTCTGAAGAGAGGGAAAAGACATCTGCAGTCAACACCCCGTCGCCTCAAGTCTCAGTGTTAAACCAGACAGGCTCTAAAGCCATAAAGCAGTTAACCCAGACAGACCACGTATCTAAACACGAAGGCATCATACCATCAGAGAGCAGTACCGGCAGAGACAGGTATCTGTCTACTCCTGATGCTTGTGACAGTATTTGTTAAGTGTGTTTTTTTCATTGAAGGACCTTTTTTCATAGATAACCCAATACAAATTATTTGAAAGAAAATGTATTTTGTTATTACTTGGAATAAAAAAGGCAATAATGTTGGAATGAAATGCAGATAAAAAATGATATCATAGAATAAAGGATATGGAATTCGGCAATTTAAGAAGAGCCATTTAAACGAAGGTGATTTGTGAATAGGCTGAAAAAGATGGCTCAGCTTTAACCACCTACTGTGGGCTGGGAAATTTCTGAATCATCCTTCATTTTAACTGATGATATCAGTGCAACTTATAAAAGAAAATATTCATTTAGTGGGAAGGTCCCCACAGAGGGCATTGATGGGAGGAAACGAAAGTGTATAAATTAAGTTGAGGCTGATGTCCCTTCCCCCCTGCCACCTACATTACCTGGGAAGGAGAGATGCTCTCTCCCTGAACATCCTTTGTGCCTGGGCAGTAAGGGCATGTGTCAGAATTCTGGCCAATGAGATGTTAATCAAAGTCTTCTAGGTGTTAGGACTTCTGAGACAGAAACAGCTAGCACAGACCTTCCCTTCTTCTTACTGCCTTGAATGTCAATATGATGACTGGAGCTCTGGCAGCCATATTATTACCATGAAGAGGAGAGTGACAGAAATGTTAGCTCCAACACTGTTGAGCTACTGAACCAATGCTGAGAGCTGCCTATCTCAGACTTCTCATCTTTTAAGAAAAATAAACCCTTAGTTATTTAAGCCCCAGTGAGCATGGCTTCTATTTCTTTTAGCCAAACTTCTTCTTAACTGGCATATTCCTCTTATTATGTGAAGGGGACACAATGGATATTTGTTCTTCTTAAAACTGATAACTCCAGAAATAAATGTTTTGGTGTTTTTTAATACCGAATACTTAAAGGTAACTATTAATGGCAATAAAAAGCAGGACACAAACTTCAAGATTCCTAGAAAAAATGATCAAAGACAATATAATCCATATAGCAAAGAAAATAACAGGAAGCATAAATACAGAAAACGGGATGAAGAAAAGAAGGTAAAGCATATCATATCTATTATGACAAAAAAGTAAATGGGTTAAACTTTCTATTAAATGATAAAATACCTCATATTGGTAAACACATGTCTAAACATGTTTACAAAAGACACAGCAGCAAAGTGATGAAAAAAAGTTAAATGCAGGAGAACTTACAGAAGTACTTATATATTTAGAATAAGGTATTTTGTGAGGTTAACTGAGAAAATCTTATCATTACCTCCTACATGGATGTAGGCATGGAAAGGCATCTGATGAAATTCAATGTTCATTTTCTGACAAAATTTCTTAGTAAAATCAAATCAGAAGGAAATTTGCTGTCATGGTAAAGAATAACTATCTTCATGTAATATCACACTGAACAGTAAAATACTAAAGTATTTCATTAATGTCTATAAAAAGGCAAGAATCCCCACCTTCTTTGCACTTATTGTTCTATGAAAAGTAATTAAACATTCTAAAATGATCTGTTGGAAAGTTGAAGACAAAGATTATTATTTTCATATTTTAAAAAACCCATAAAGTCTACCTGGAAAACAAAAGAGAATCATCTAAAAAGTTACTGAGGTACTGAAGAGAGATTACTAAGTGACCTATTAATAAATAAATCCACATAATAACCAGTGAGAAAAATATAATAAAGATTCCATGTGTAAGAGCCACAAAAAATATATCTCAGGATAATCTCAACAAGAAATGTGCAGGACTTCATAAAAAATATTTTAAAACTTTACTGAGAAACACAAAACATGAAGAAATAGAAAGATGCATCATATTCTTGAATGAAAAGGTAAGATGCAGCAAAAATATCACAACTTTTAAAATTAAACTATAAATTTAATGAAATTCCAATTGAAATCCCAACATGGTGATTTCTGAAGCTTGACAACATGTTTCTAAAGTTTATCAAGAAGAATCAATGCACAAGATCAGCCTCAAAGTTATGAGATAGAGGGGGGAGGGGAGAGGAAGAGACATGGAGGAAGGGAAAGAAGGAGGGAGGGAGAGAACCTGGGATGAAGCAGCTAAAACGTTCAATGTGGTTCTACTGAAGGGCTGAGCTAACCAGAATGACTACCAGGACACCGCTTGTTTAATCACCACATGGTTGAATGTACGGTCACCTCCGCGTCCATGTATCTATGTGTATATTTAAGTATATTTCTTCATTTCCTCCCTGCTATACACATGAGTCCGTTGTGTGTAACAGACATAGAGATGGAGACAGACACTTTCTCTCCTCCCACTCCCGGGAGCACAGAGGCAGCAGGATGTGACCCTAGCCTCAGAATCTTGGAAGGTGCAGGGCAGGTAGGAGCTTCCCTCCCCCGGGGACACTGGGCTTGTGATGGAATTCAATTTTTCTCTTCTTCTGGAAATCGGACCTTACCAGGGTCCCCAGGGCAGTGAGTCAGAGAGGAACCAGTGAGTCACCATGTTTGGGTTGAAGCCTCAGGTGAGGGATTCTTTCTCCTTCTCAGTTAGCTGTGCCCTGCTCTTCCAGCTTAAAGATGGAGGCTAACACAGCAGGCAGACAATGTGTGTATCTGAGGCAATTCATTTCACCGTGGCTGCCGGCTTGTCAGATTTATCTGTAGCAGTAACTCATACCAGACAACATGCACCATAGCCATTGCCTCCCCGCAGTTCAGAGACACTGAGATGAATCTTCAGAGCAGCAACAACTCGGCTCCAGATGCCGAGTACTCTCGCCAACGTGGACAATTTGTCCCTTTTCAGGGCTCTACCGGAGCCGAAGTCCTCCACGTTCAAACTATACCCATGGTGGAGGAATGGGCTCCTGGTTCTTGAACTTGAGTTTTAATTCAAGACAAGTCAATGGTATTTGGGTGAAATATTTTTTAAAGAGTCACAAATCATCTGTGCCCCTGCCCAAACGTACATATTATCTCGCCCCAATATGTAGACACAAGACTGTCACTCATGTGAAGCTCCTCTGCTCTCCTCCTTTGAATTCTCGAAATCCCCATGCTTTATTGCACTTTGCTGTTTTGCAACATCTATTAACTTACTACTATGGTCCGGGCACTGTACAATGAGGGGCCAACAAAGTTAAGAAAACTAAGACATGATCTCTGCTCATAAGCATCCCACAGTCAACCTGGAAAAACAAATACATAAGCAAATAACCAGAGCTCTGTGAGTTCAGTGAAAGATGTGGGGGAGGGAATGTGGGGATTTGGAAGGTGATGCTCAACCTTGCCCCCAGGGAGGAGAGGAAACATGCACATGCGCTAGAGACAGTGTCTTCTGAGCTGTCAATAAGAGTCTTCAAAGGAAGCAGGTGCATTTCCCTTGAAAGGCGCAGCATGTGCAAAATGCAGGAGTGAGAGGAGCACAAACTTGGGATCTGCTGGACCCTGGCCACCTGGGTGGTTTTACATCGATTTCTCGCATCCGTTGACCATTAAAGTCCAACTTAGTGCAGGCTGTAGCTTTTAACCAAGGATTCCTGGAGCCCAGGGGTCCTGAAACCCCTGAAATTGGGTATACAATCAGGTGTTTTCCTAGTTCACAGCTTTTATCAGATTCTTGGGGGCCATCCCTCCCAGGGCTGGGATGGTTCCTGGAGTCATATAGGTGTGGTTAATTCTTGCTCTGCTGGGTTGTACTTTATGGAAACCCTTGAAAAAAAGAAAGCCATAGTATTTCCCCAAGGTTTGCTTACAATCTGGTGAAGTTGGTACCTTTTGGGAGGTAATAAAGTCGTCTCCTCTCACCAATTCCCCCACACTGTTCCACATCAAGTTTAAGTCCTAGGTGCTAAAAGGAAGCTCACCAAGATGAGGTCCTATCCATGGCTCCTCAGATGCTGGGCCCAGGGGAAGAGCCTGGCACAGGTGTGCAAAAGCAGCATCCAGGTAGGAGAACTCATTCACACTCTGAAATGGCCAGTGTCCCTGAGGTGCTCCCAGACTTAGAGCCTCACCTGCAGACACAGCACCTCCTTGCACCTGGCATAGGGTATTGTAAGCAGTGGCAGGGAAACTACATATGTGAGGGCTCTGGGAAAAGAATCAAGGGCTGCTCAGATATCCTGCTACCAAGTAGCTACGGTAGCAGAGGTGAGAGACTCCCCTCCAGGGATACCCATGTGGTGACTCTGGTGTCACAGAGCAGGGTGCTGGATATTTTTCTCAATTAATACAATTAGTCTTCATAACCCCAACTGTAGATATTTGGATAATTTTTTACCTGTCATATTGGCAAGAATAACTTTTAAGAGTTAGTGATTATTTGATATTTTGCAGAACTTACTGAGTCACTGCTACGTGCCAAGAAATTCACACGCATGAAAAAGAATATACAGACCTGAACCAGTCCAACTGAGTCCCTGCCCTCAAGGGGCTTTCAGTCTAGAGCAGGGTTTCTCAATTCTGTACAACTGACATGACAGGCCAGGTCATCCTTGGCTGGAGAGTGTCTCGTGCACTGCAGACATTCAGCAGCATCCCTAGATTCCACCCATATGACCCCAGTAGAACCGTCTTGCCAGCTGGGACCACCAAAAATGTCTCCAGACATTGCAAAATGTCTCCTGGGCACCAAAACTGCCCCCAGTTGAGAACCACTGGACCATGGCTAACAAGAAAACTGAAAAATTGCATTTATGAACCATTTGTGGTAGTATTTTAATTGGAGGATAATGTGACAATGTGAAATAAAGTGTTAAACTTCTTCAGACATTTTGCTCCACAATTTCACTTCCACTAGCCCAGGGTAACAGCAAGAGAGCTTTGCACCATTTGGCCCTCAAGAAACCAAGCCTTGCTAGAAATTCTAACCCAAGTCTACACCCTCCAGGATATAGAGTTCAAGTTTACAGTTCATTTGATGCAGGATCCCAAACCAATATAAATATAACTTTTGAACCCCAGCTGGGGAAGCAGATCTGTAGCGATACTTTGGTAACCAAAGTCACACAAAACTGGCATGGTAGATGGCCATATCAACCAAAGATAAAACCAAAATTAAAGTTATAAACCACATGAGGGAAAGTTGGATCATAACAGAGAGTCATAAATATACAACAACAAAAAATTTTTTTATCTTTCCCAGAACTTGGAAAAATCAAAGAATCTGAAAGGGATAAAAGATAAGCCATTATGGAAGCACAAAATACTATGAAAGAAAGGAATGGTGAGCTTAATAAAAAGAACCAAACACAACTGTTAGGAATGAAAAGCACAGTCACTAATACCTAAAAGTCAAAAGAGAGATGAGTGCTTCCCTGGTGGCGCAGTGGTTGAGAGTCCGCCTGCCGATGCAGGGGACATGGGTTCGTGCCCCAGTCCAGGAAGATCCCACATGCCGTGGAGCAACTAGGCCTGTGAGCCATGGCCGCTGAGCCTGCGCATCCAGAGCCTGTGCTCCACAATGGGAGAGGCCACAACAGTGAGAGGCCCACGTACCACAGAAAATAAATAAATAAATAAATAAAAGAGAGATGAAACAAGATTAGACGTAGCTGGAGAACAGAGCCAAATAAATCACTAACAGCGCATTCAGAAAATACAAATTATGACAAGGGATTAAGAGGAATGGATAATAGAATCGGAAGACCCAATGCATATTTAAAGCAAGTTATAGGAGAAGATAGTAGAGATGGAAGAGAGGCAATCTTCAAAAAAAGTCATTTTGAATTTTCCAAAATTGAGGATGAACAGAAAATTCTACATTGAAAACATGTGAGATACACCCATTCCTAGATATATCACAGTGAAATGAAGATTATCCAAGACAAAGAGAAAAACCTTAAAAGCAGCCAGAGGGGCAAGTGATTTTCCACAGTAATAAAGATGACGTGGGAATGGAATGATACCTTTATGGAACAATAAGGAAAAAAATCTAAAATTCTGTATTAGGACAAACTATTGTTCAAGTGTAAAGGTAAAATCAGGACATTTCAGACAAATAAAGATTGAAAAAGTTTACTATTCACAGACTCAGCATGAAAGAACTATTAAAAGAAGTTGCTGGCTAATAAGAAATGAGTAGCAAAGAGTGAGAATCAAGAGAGTGGTGATCAAAATACTGGAAAATATATGAAGAACTAAATAGTCATTGACTATAAAAATAATAAGCATGGTTACTAATTTAGGGAGGTTAAAAGATAAGGTAAAAGTAAAATACTTGGAAAACAGAATGAGCAATCAAACAGAAAGGTTTAAATGTCTTTATGTTGTTTGGGGGAGGGGGAGGGAGAAATATTCATTAACTTCAGAGTTCATTAAAACAAGTGTGCCTGTTAAAAATTTAAGGTTGGCCATTAAAAGAACTGCAATTCAATGTGGCGCTCCCATACCAGTACAGGGAAGTGAAAATGCAATTCAATTATTCAGTCTGTACTACAAGACTGAAAAGAGAAAAAATTATCAAAGAAAAAGATAATAAATAGAGAATATAAAATAACATTGTAGAACTAAACCTAAATTCATAAGCTATCACAATAAATGTAAATGGATAAAATACTAAGCTAAAAGACAGAGATTTTGAAATAGGATTTATCCACCTCCATGGACACTTAAACGAGCTATACTAATATCAAAAAAGAGGAAAGTGAAAAGATGGAAAGAAGAAAGATGCCAGAAGTTTGGCTGAGTTTGAAAAAGACCCAGTGATTAAATTAGAGCAAGGCCAAAAAAACACAGCTGACAACTGCCTAGCTGGCAAAGGCATGTTTGACCTGGCCTATAAGGAAGTCCCCTACAAGCTCCAAAATCTGGAGAACATCTCTGAGAAGCCAAAGTTTTGAAATTCCTTGGCTAAGGTGAACTTCAGGAACTGTTTAAAAGAAACAATCAACCTGGTTTCACAACACAGCCCAGGTACCTACACCAGAAACACTGGTAAGATGCATAGGAAAGTTGAGCAAACTGAATATTTTTTAGATCACAAATGTATTAAACAAACACAAACACCAGGAAAATGTCCTAATGGGATTGTGGTATGTCTGGGAGAGAAAGTACTGTGGCCATCTGTTCTTCATGGAACGTGATAAGCTGCCCCTATAATCCACATAGATGAATAAATGCAAAGAACGACCAGGACAATTTTGGAGATAAATGTGGAGCAGGTAGTGACCTCTTTGTTATCATCAATTAAGGTTACACTAGATAAATACACACTATTGGCCTAGGGATAGCAAAATAGAACCTTGGGATAGGACAGCGTAGAAATGACTACCTGGGAACCTGCTATGTAACAGGAGCAGCATTAAAAACTAGTGGTGAAAAGATGGACCACTGAATAACTGACGTTGGGACAACAGCTAGGAAATAATCTAATTGGATCCACACTGAGCACACAAATAAATTCCAGATGGATTTAAGGCATAAATGCTAAAAGGAAAACTAAAACTTCTAGGACAATAATAGTAATCTAACATTTCCAGAGTGATTTTCAGGTGCCAGGTGCTCTTTTAAGGACATTACATGAGTAAATTCCAATAAATTTGCAAAATGATTCAATGAAGCATATACTATGATTATCCCCATCTTATAAATGAGAGACCTTGGTCCAGAGAGAACCCTTTCCCAAGTTGCAGAGTTACTAAGCATCACAGCTTACCAGCATATTAGTCTGCTATAAAACAGAGGAGTATCTCTACAGAACGGGAGTAGTAAGTACGTCTTAAGAAACCCAAAGCACAAACCATAAAGGAAAAGATTGATAAGTTTAACTATATTAAACCTCAAAATCTTTGACAAAAGACACCATAAGCCACAGTAAAGCAAGTCCTGTCTAAAATAAAGTCTTGCAATGCATATTGCTGACAAAAAAATAGTATCTAGACTATACCGAGAACTCCTAAAAATTAGTAAGAAAAATGCACTGAACCCAATGGAAAAATTGGCAAGTCACAAAAGGGGAGATGGGAAAAACAGATGGAAAATATGTTTAACTTCCCAAGCAATATGGGAAATGCAAATGAAAACAAGATAGAATTTCTACACATTCAGATCGGCAAAATTTGTACTTTGACAGTAACTTGCCAGAAAATTTTGAGGAAATGGCAGTCTTATGCCATGCCGAGGGTGGGGAGAGGAGGGGAACTGGAACAGCCCCTCTGGAGGGAGAGAAGGACCCCAACAGCTGCATATCTTGGGGAGCTACTGGGACTCTGCCTGCTTCCTGTCACCATCTCCGTGCAGACAGTTTCTGCACACTCTACCATCAAAAAGCCATCCTTCTTTTCCCATGACTGCAGACATCATTCACACCATGGGCGCCTCACGGAAACTCCCATACAGAATATAATAAGCCATTGAACACGGCTTTGAGGAGCAATGTTTAACCACAGGGGAAAACATGCACAGTGTATTGTTAAAGGAAGAGAGTTCAAAGTATTATGTACAATTAGATCCAAACTTTAAGTAAAGAAAGGTATCAGCAAAGAGGAAATGTGCATGAGCTATACACTAAACATTCACCACATTTGCTGCTAACTTGTTTTACATGCACTCCTTTCTTTTCCTAGTTATATGTCTTGTTTCAAAAATTTGAATCTTCACGATGAACAATATAACACTTGTGATTAAAAACGGTTCTTAAATCCATGTTTCAAATAAGTAATCTACTGTTATATGTAGTTAAAACATTAAAATATATAAAAATAACAAATATACAAATGTATAATAAACATATGCATAGTACTGAATACATATGTGCAATGTTCTCCCTATTCTAGGGTCTGTGCTAAATGCTCTACCTGCACGACCTCAAGGCCCACTGCCCAGGTGGGAGACCAAGGCTGAGCAATAGCAGACAACTTGCCAGAAGCAGGGGCAGTGTCTGACTGACTTCCACACCCTTGCCCTTCACCACCACTCCAACCACCCAGCTGAAAAACTCCCAAACCTAAGTGTCCAGGCGATAAAGAAACAGAACTGGTCTCCTGGCTGCCCACTCCACTTCGCACCTCTGTACACAGGTGTCACCTCGTGTGCCCCAAGGATGAAACCTCAGGTGTGGAATGGACAGCAAACATGACTCATCTCATTGTGGAAGAGTCCCCAGGTCCTCCTGGTTTCAACAGAGAGAACATCTCAAGGGAAGAACTCTCCCTAGACTATCAGCAGAAGAGGCCACATCATGGTAATAAGGCACTGACACTGTGGCGTTAATTGAACATTTACTGTGTGTCTGTTAGACACTCTACATGCATCACCTCCCAAGACACAGATGGTCTGAGTTCCAGTGCTGGCTGGGCCTCTGTCTCAGTCTCCTGAGGCTGCTGTAACATAGGACCACAGACTGGGTGGCTCAAAACAATAGGACTTCGTTCTCTCACAGTACTGGAGGCCAGACGTCTGAAATCAACGTGTGGGCAGGCATGGTTCCTTCTCAAAACTCCAAGGGAGAATCTTTTCTTGCTGCTCGCCCAGCTTCCAGTGGCTCCAGGCATCCTTGGCTTGCAGCAGCACTGCTCCTGTCCCTGCCTCCATCTGCACATGGCCTTGTCCTCTGTGCGTCTCTGCCTTCTCTTCTATTATCAGGACAGGCATCACTGGATTCAGAGCCCACCTGGATAGCCCAGGATGATCTCATTTAGAGATTCTTAACTTAATGACATCTGCAAAAACTTTCCCCAAACTAAGTCACATTCACGGGTTCCTGGTGGACATATCTTCTGGAGAGACTGCCACTTGACTCACTACAGCCTCCTACTAGTACTTAGTGACAACAAGCAAGTTACTCAACCCCCCTCAGCACTGATTCTTATCTGGAAAATGAGAATAACACTTCCTGGGTTGTTCTGAGAATTCGTTCAGATTATATCTATATGGTGTTTAACACAGTTCCTGGCACAGAGTAAGTGTGAAATAAATGGTATTAGAGTCGTTATCATCATCATGTTCTTCATCATGAATTCAGCAATGCTGGCATCTCCCAATCAGTAGAGACAAGCCCTGGAGTTCAGAGAAGTTGAGTAATTTGCCCAAGGTTTGATGAAGTGATGAAGTGAGAGAGTAGCATGTACTTATATATACTACCAAATGTAAAATAGATAGCTTGTGGGAAGCAGCCGCATAGAACCAAGGTTTGTTTTACACAATTTGGAGTCAGTCGCCAATTTCTCCGGGTCTGCCGCTGTCCAAGGTCCTTCTCCTGGGCCAAGCTGCCTCCACACCCACTTCCCCAGCCAGCTGCTCTAGTTCACCAGCTGGTGAGGCAGCAAGGAGGTGCTGGGAGCCCCAGTTTACAAAGTAGGCATGGCAGCTTTGAGTGGATAAATCCCCGAGTGCAGCCTAGGGCCTCCTCAACCTTACTTCTGGGGCTCCTTCCTGCCAGGGGTGGAGCCGCAGAGCTTTGTGGATTCACATGGGCCCACCCATAGTAGGTGACACGCCCAGGGCGCCCAAGAGAACAGATGCAGGCAGCACCCAGCCTCCTTCACCCCCCAGAGGCCGCCCCAGGCTGGCTGGAAGGCGGGGCTTAGAGGCCAACCGCCCTTTTCTCTTCACCCTACCTGTGTCCTGTTTGTTCACTGGGAGGTCACTGGCCTGAGGGCAGCCTAGAGCTAGCTCTCACAGTCCGTCCTCAGCTGGGACCTCTCTTTCCCGCGTGGTCACCTGTGCTCACGGCTCCCAGTCTGCTGGACTGTGAGAACACGGAGCTTCTGGGCCCCTCCTGTAAACCGCAGCTGCAAAGCGCAGCTGGTCCAGACAGAGCTCAGGCCCACTGACCAGGGACACCACCCAATCACGCTCATTACCTCACCAGTGCCTCCTACAAACATGCCCATGCATCCCACCTTCACAAACTCTCTGGCCCAGTCCCTTTATACACTCGGGATCCACTTGAGTGCACTAGCGTTCCCTGCAGACCCCACATCAGACCCCTCGGCGTAGGGCCACCCCAGCCTGCCTGCTCACCAGCCAGCCTCGTGAGCGACAAGCAGGAGGACGTTTGGAGATCTAGGGCCATGGAGCACATTTTACCCCTTCCTCTAGCTCTTTCTCCTCTTCTGTATTTGAGAAGAAAACACAGGAAACTGAAAGATAATACAACATCTGACAACAAATGGCCAGGGTGCCATTTAGCTTACTTTGATGACAGAAAAACGGAGAGGACAAAGGTGAAAGTGTAACGATTGCGTGTGGACTATGGACCTGCAGTTGATCTGTGTTTCCCTCAGCTCAGCATCCAGACCTCTCTGCCGCGTGGTTGGGTCAGTGGCCGTCCCCTGTGGATCACGTGCTGCAGACCCACAGGTGCGGGGCTGAGAGGCTGTGCCTCTGAGCCCCGGGCAGGGTGCAGCCTGCACTCCCAGGCAAGTTACCTAACTAAGCTTCCTCATCCACACTCATGCTGCACAGCAAAGATGACTTTACATAGTGCTTTGCACAGTGTTTGCTGCAAAAGAGATGCTCTGTAATTCTTTGCTGCTGTCATTAGCAGAAGCAGCATTTTCTAAGATCTGGGCGCAGTCCATGGCGATGGGATTCCATGGGGTCATTTCCCATTCGGCGCGAACATCCCATTGCAGACAGATGTTCCCTAGCACTCAGTTCAATTCAGCAATTCAGCCACTATGTGCCCAGCACTGTGCTAGCGAGTGTCAGAACAAACGGGCCCCGACCTCAGGGAGGAGAGAGATGAACAGACAGGCAGCAGCAGTGTGGTGGACAGAGAGATGCAGGCTCAAAGCCCAGGGGCGCCTCTCACCAGCACAGCTGCCTCCGCCAAGCCCCTAAAACCTCTCTAGACCTCGGTTTCCTCATCTATAAATGGACAGTGATGACAAATTTTATCTTGTTAGGGAGGTTTGCAGAGTCTGATGAAGCAGGAGTTGCAAAGCTCTTTACACAGTGTTTGGCAAAGAGTAAGCGTGTAATACCTGCTGGTGATTATCATCATAGGAAAAGCACAGGGAGAGCAGGAGAGGCAGGGAAGTGTGGAGGGGGCATCAGGGTTGGCTCCTGATAAGGCGAGGTTTGCAGAAAAGGCAGGAGCGAGAAGTGGGCATTCCGGCGGGGGGTGTGGGGACAGACCCCCTGGGAAGGTAGAACGCACGGCATGTCTAGGCATTGCTGGTACCCCCATGACCAATGTTGAGGTACCATAACACACTGGAGAACATAATGTAGGGGAACAGGGAGATGCTTCTGGGGGCAGAGTGGGTCTCAAACCCAAGCTGCCACTTTCCTTCAAGTGTCAGGGAAAGGAACTGGTTACAAAAGGATCTCTTCACGCTCTCTGTGATTCTCCAGCAATGAGGCTCTTTGTCGGAAATGTCTACTCCTGTCATGAAGTCTGTTTCTCCAGAAGAAAACTGTACTAAGGCTGTTGGGACTGGGGCTTTATCATCTGTAACAACAATGCAAATTTGAGTACTGCTGTAGTATTTACAAAAACTGCATATGACCCTGAAAACAGTTCTGCATTGAATTCCGGCCTTACTGAGTGGAAATCAGGCTGAGAGAGAGTGACCATCAGGGTCTTGCATCTAGTAAGTGACGGGGGGCATGGGCTGTGGCATCTCCCGGACCCTGTGATTCTGATCCAACAGCAGCAGTGGCTCAGAACACTGGTTGGCAGGCCCAACACCCTTAGATTCCAATACCAGTTCTATCAGTGGCAAATGTGGCAGTCTGATAAATCTCGTAATTTCTATGAACCTCTGTTTTCTGGTCTCCAAATGTGGATGAAAAGAAGAGTAACTACCTCATGTGGTTGTTTCAAATATTATATATGGGACTGTTAGCACATTGCTAGCATAGTGGGTAACCAACAAGGAGTGGCTACGAAATAATAAAGATGATGATGATGGTGCTTGTTATGATGATTATGTTTCTACTTCTAAAATAGATCTTAAATCCATGTACTTTCTTTCCCCTGCCGTCACCCTAGTCCAGGCCCCTGTCACCACCAGCTTCTTAGACAATCTCCCAATGGTCCCCTCACTCCCACTCTGCTCCCTTTAATATGGTCTAGATACAGCAGCAAGAGGAATGAGCCTATAACACAAATTAGATCCTCCCTCCCTTGCTTAAAGCCCTGTGATGTTTCCCCGTTGTCCATCTAAACTTCTCCCTGAGCTTCACAGCCCTGCCTGATCTAACCCTGCCCACACGCCTCCCCAGCCACCAAGCTTCAGTCACAGTCACCTCTTTCACTCTCAGGAAAATGACAGGCCCCCGCTTGCAGAGGCACAGGTCGCTCCCTCTACTTGGCGTGTGCTCACGCTTTCGGCTTTCTCAGAGAAGCATCTCCATAACAACCACTTCCAAAGCATCCTGCCTCGGACGCCCTCTCTATTTCACTCATCACCCCGAACGATGAAATTACTGCTTATTTGGTCACTCATGTTCATACTGCCCGCTTCTTGCCTCAGACTGGAAGTTCCATGAGGGAGAGAACTGTGTTTGTGTTCCTCACTGTGGGATCTGCAGCTTCTACCACCACAGTCACCATTGTCATAAAGAAGGATGGGAGGGAGGAACAGAGGCAGGACCATGTAGTGTCTGGGAGGCCGCAGGTGCAGGTAGGAGGGAGATGTGGGCACAGCTTGACAGTGCAGGGGGAATTGTTCTTGACTACAGTAACTGAACCCAACTTTTATCTCAATTCCCCATGCTTCCTAGAGGAGACCACTTATTCTATCACCTACGCATCTATCCAGCTTAATCTACCAAGCTTTCAGTCGAAAGTGAGTATTTTTTAATCCTACTCACTCTCCAGCTCACGTGCTAGTCCTGTTTGGGCGACAGTCTGGCACCGCTTCACCCTTCCCCGCCCCGCCTTCTTTCCCCTGGGTTGGGACGAGGGGTGAGGGGTGAGGTCTTGGTCCACTGGCCACCTGCCCCTCCAGTCCCTGGCAGCCACCGCAGGCTCTAGACCTCATCTCTCTGGTGGCCGCGAGTTCCCCAACCTGGCATTCGCTCCAGACAATGTGGCCCCCACCACAGTCCCTGCCGTGGCCTCCCTCCCCTCCCCGTGACAGCCCCAAAGAGGTTCTGGTCCACCCTCTCTGCCTTTTTATTGCCTACCCCACCTGCAAGACTTGGAGAAACTCCAGAATGCTCCTCAAGCCCTGCACTAGCTCTGGGGACCTGGGAGCCCTGCCTGTGGGACCACGCCAGCCCCCGAGGCCCTTGCGTTCCACCCCAGAAGCAGGAAAGCAGCCCCTCTTCTTCCAGAACCCCCTTCCACCTTCTCGGGCAAGTGCGCAGCTGCAGCGTCCTCCGCTCCGCCCTCCCCGCTTCTTCCCCGCTCTCCCAGGCAGGGGCAATGCTTTATGTAAGCGCACCTTCCTGCTCAGGACCCCCACCTGGAGCCTTTTGCAAAGCACAAATCCTTCATTTGGGTTTTCCTCACTCTTAACATAAAACCTAGTTTTTACAAATTAAGAGTGCTGCTCTACCCTACTGCCATTCCTCTCACGGGCATATGAGAGGCCCGGTTGCTCCAGAGCCTCACCCACATATGGCATGTTTTGCCCTTCTTTGTAGCTGTTCTGGTGGGCCCATGGTGGAATGGTGGTGTGGGTTTTGTGTGCAATTTCTAGATGACGAATGTGGTCTATGTTTATTTGACAATGGATATCCTCTTTTGTGACATGACTGTTCAAGACTTTCACCCATTTTTCAATGAGGTTGTCAGTCTTTCTCTCATTAATTTGTAGGAATATCTGCCTAGCTAACATCTCCTTAAACTGAACATGCTGGTGCCCTATGACCCGTTACATTCACTCTTGGATATACACCCAACAGAATGCATATTCACCAAAAGACATGTACAAAATGTTCACAGTAGTGCACCTTATTATCCCCAACCTGGAGACTCCCCAGAGGGCACGGCCAACAGCATGGATCAATGAATCAGTGCATATAATCCACATAACGGAGCGCTAACCAACGAGGAGAACGAGGAGCTCCGGGCGCACGCAATACCGTGAATGAATTTCACAAATACAGTGTTGAGTGAAAGGAGCCAGGCACAGAAACAAGGCACACCACATGACTCCATGATGAAAGGTTCAACAGACCAGGCAAAACTAACCTATGATGCCTGAGCTCGGGACAGTGGCTAATTGGGGGAGGGGGAGGGGCGCAGGGGCTTCCTGGAGGGGCGGTGCTGCTCCTGTTCCAAACCTGCTGCCTGATTTGATGCTGGCTGCAGTCACATGGGTTGTTCGCTCTATGAAAATTCACTGAGCTGTGAACTTCTGATCCGTGTCCTTTTCCGTAATGTGAGTTATACTTCAATGAAAATTTAAAACTCACCAAGCTGAGTAAAGCCATTTTTGCTCTGGGCTGACCGTGGGCCCTTTTAGAAGGAATACGCTTATAAGGTGGAGGGCAAGGGGCTGCTGGGAATAACTAGGAGCTATGAAAGGTGGAGTGCATGGCTATGACAAGCTCTGAACTATCTCCTCTGTACTTGTCACCAAAGTATCTGGACCATAGCAAGCTCGTTAACCAGGGGCAATTCTGCCCTCTCCCTCCAGGGACATTTGGTGAGATCTGCAGACATTTTTCACTGTCACAGCTGGGGGCTGCTGCCAGCATCCAGTGTGTAGAGTCCAGAGATGCTGCCCACACACACACAACAAAGAATCATCTACTACTGCTCCACTGATGGGAAATGGACAGGACACGGATGCCCAAGGCCCCATGGCTGATGGGTAGCAAAAACCACGTGGGAGCCCTGATCTTCCTGCTATGCTGGCTTGTTGCTGGCCCTGGAGCCCCAACCCAATTTTCAGATTCAAGATGTCTGAATGATGAGCTTCAAAACACCCCATCCCATCCCCTCCCCTGGGAGATATCACATGAACTAGAAAAGTCTCACCCAGTGCAAGAAATCAGACATTTTCAGGAGCAAAAAAGGGCCTGGTTTTCACCGTTATTGCTCTAGTGTTTATAGAGAACTTGGGAGGAAAATATTATCAGTCACAAAACACCACAAAAAACTTGCAGTGTTAATGCACTGCGCCAGGCTGACACTAGTTGAATAAAATGCTCAAGAAGTGGAACATTTCACGGGAGGTGTAGACAGGTCCTGAGTCATTTTTCTTCATCATCTGGTCATGTTTTCCAGGGGCAGGAAGGGAGGGGGACACCTTTCTTTGAAGCTATTCATCTTCTTTCACCTAGAAGATCATGTTTTGTAGCTCTGAAGCCTAAACACACCATTTCATAATTTCAGCAAGAAGCTTTCTGAAAACAGTAGTCATATAGTATTGATTAAGCTGTACATTTAAATAGAATAGAGCCTCCAATATGGAATATTGTTATCCAGGCAGTCATTGAAGATGGATTCATGTACCAGCCAGACATGTCTTGGGATATAATGAAGTCCCAGCCTGTTGTTTTCCCCATACCTCTGTCTTCTAGCTTGAAAGGTTGGCACATAAATGCATGCAGAATTCTATCACTATTCAAATGCATCAAACCCAAACTACTGGCTCAGCCCCTCACCTCTGGCAGACAGCATGCTGGGCACTGGGGCTTGGCAGGAAGACAGTGAAAGACAAGGAAGAATTAGGTAGGTAGCTAGGCTCCCTGCCCTCAGCAACCTCAGACCTCGAAGGAGAAAAAAGGGACCAAGTATGGAAGGTTATACAAGAACACAAGAAACGTCACAAGGACACAATGCACAAGCAGTTCCAAAAGACCTTGTTTCTCTGTAGTTGATCTTTGTTTTTTGTAGATACTCTACATCCATCACATACCACTCCTATCCTTTGTAACTATAACAATTTCTTCTGGGGGACTTGCCTCCCTCCTGATGTGCCTGTCTCTGTAAAGCAAAGTGCCCATCAGTTCCCAGGTGACAGGGAGACATACGAATCAAGTTAGACCAGAAAGACTGTCTCCTGAACACTGGAAATGGCACAGTGAATCTAAAGAACAGTTCACAGTTTTCCTTTTAATGAATATTCACTGAGCACCTGCTCTGTGTCAGATACTGTTCTAGGTGCTGAGGGGGCACAGGGAAATAGACTCCTACCCTCAGGAATCCCATACTGCCACACAGGAGGTGGGTGGCATAGAAATAAAAAAAATGGCATGCCATTTGCCACCAGGTAGTGATAAGTATCGTGGAGGAGGAGGAGGACAACGAGGAAGAGAAGAAGAAGAAGGTATAAGAAGGGAATATGAATTGGCAGACCACCATTTTCAAAGAAGTTTCAGGGACAACCTCCTGCAGGGGGCCGTGGTCTGCTCTTAATTCCTCTTTTCACTTCCCGTTGAGGCTCATGGGTGGTTCCAACCCCCTAAAAGTCAGGGGCAGCAAACTTTGTCAGTAAAGGGCCAGATGGTAAATATTTTCAGCACTGGGTAGCCTGCAGCCTCTGTCAGAACTCTGCCCTTGTGAACGCAGCTGTGGGCAAGGTGTCAGTGAACAGGTGTGGCTCTCTTACAATAGTACTTTATTTACAAAACAGATGGCGTGTAGGATCTGGACTGCAGGCCAGAGTCTGCCAACCTCAGCTCCTGATCTCAGGATCTGTGCTGATTCCTGACCTTTTCAGGGTCAGTCCTCCAACTGCAACTCCGATTAATGTAGTGTAGTCCCTGATTTCTTCAAATAAACCAACCTAACATGGCAGAGCAGCTTTCTCTTGCTTGCAACCAAGTGAGCCTAATGGATCTAGAAGGTGCTTCTCAGATGAGGAAGAGCAGGCGTTACACCTGTGTTATTAACAAAGAGCAGGAGGCACAAACGGTGCATGGTGTCATCAAGTCCTATCACTACGTTTTATAGGCTGTTAAACTGGGGTTCAGAGACAGAGAGAAGTCTGCCTGAGAACACTTACCAAATCCAAAACAAGGGCCAGAACTCAAGTCTATTGCTTCCCTAGGTCAGTACCCTTATCTTAGGTCCCTTTCAACTGGAAATAACAGAAAACCCAACCAACTTTAATTTAAAAAAAAGGGGGGGGAGGTTAATTTTTTCTACATTACAAGAAGTCAGAGAAGGTGGCTGCTGATGTCATTTCAGGGGTCTAATGATGTCAGGGCTGGGGTCTCCACAATTTCCCCTGGCCCTCCTTCATGAGTACAAAGTGGCTGCCACAGCTCCAGACATCACATAGATGTTCAAGGCAAGAGGGAGAAGGACAGGGAAGCATCTAAATAAATCCTTTCTCTCCCGAAGCCAAAGTTTTCCAGCAACCACCCAGAACACTTGTGCTTGTATATGTCCACTCCTGAGTGCTCAGGATGCTGAGAAAAGTGGATATTTCACTTTTCAGCCGCTGAAGTGGAGACAGAAAAGAGAGAAGGGGATTAGGAATGGATGTTAGATTTGTCAACTCGAAGCATCAGCCTCAGTTTCCTTTCCACAACTCAAGTCAGTTCAATAAACACAAAATTATGGACTGCTCCCTGAAAGGGTGGTGCTGATTCAGAAACACCAGCAGGTGATCCTTGTCTTTTCTTTTCAGCAGCGGTTCCAAAATCTAGTGGATCAGATACTTCACTTAGGGAACTCTGTAAAATTCATATTCCCAGATTTCACTCAAAAGCTATAGGATCAAAATTCTAGAAACAGGGCCCAGGAATCTGTATTTAGATGAAATCTTTTGTCATAAATTTAAAGTTGTCCCTCCAATCCCAGTCTCCAGCCCTCTATCTCCTCTTTATGGACTCTTTTGTGACAGTCACATGTGGATCCTTCCAGAAATCATCTGAGCATATATAAGCATGTATTTGTATATCTCTCTGGTATTTTCACAGTAGAAGCCACCGATACACTGCATAGCACTTTGCTTTGTCACCTAGTTTTGTATCTTAGATATTGTTCCATGTTAGTATATAGAGATATAGTTCCATCGTTTTCATGGCTGCATTTTAGAGAGTCTGTACCTCGTCAAAGTCCCCTGAGTAACTGTGAGAATCAGCCAGGTGTGGGGATGATGGGCTGTCTGGCATTGCCAGTGGTGCTAGACACACCTTGATACAGTAGCAAGGTCAGCTGTCTGGAATGCCTACCAGGCACGGTGCGAAGCACTGGACACAGGTTCACCCTTGTGACCCTCTCAATAACTCCAGAAGGTAGGATTTTGATCCAACCCCCTCATACAGACGCAGACACAGAGTCTTGCAAAAGTACAGGAGAACTCACCATGGAGTCCACACTTGGTAGGTGCTTGGTAACCAGGTGTGAACTGGAGCAAAGCTAATTTTAAAATCTACTGAAAATTAATTTCTTTTCCTTAACCAAATTCCTTCTATCTTTTTCTTTTAATTTCTTTCCCCTTACTCTATCATGAAAGTTGAGTCAGGTAAAAGACTCTGTTTATATGGCTAAATAAAACCTCCTGTTAATCATGCTATCCTGTGCTGATTTTAAAGGCAGATATAAAGAATGTAGATTTCCAAAACACAACACTAATTTTGAATACTGATTACGTGCCAGGTACTGGAATACACAATTTCTAAAACCTTCTCTGCTCTCAGGGACTCAGAGGAAACTATGGGGTGGGGTGGGGACAGTATACACAGATGGTTATAATACAGCGAAGGGAAGGCCAAGAGGTAGCTGTGCAAAGTGCTATGGCAGTAACTGGGGATAAGATGCCCGGTGGGGGTCAGTGAAAGCCCCACAGGAATGATTCTACAAAGCTGAAGGGCAACTAAGAGCTTGCAAGGTGATCTGAAAGGGATAAAAACATCCCATGAAATGAAAGAAATGTCTGCAAAACTCAGACTCCCAAAAACATACAGCATGTTCAAGTGACCACAAGCAGCCAGAGATTTGGGTAGACTCACCCCCCACCTCACCAGGTCCAGGTCCCTGGCAGGCATTACTAATCGATCACAGTCTGGGCCCCAGGGAGCTCTGACCCAGTGTGGAACTCCCTTTCCAGATGGCGCTCCAGGCAGCCTCCACCACAAAAGCTGGAACCAGAGAGGGAAGGAAGCAGGGACCACACTGTGGAGTTAGGGCAGGTGGAAGTCATTGCTTAAGCAGAAGGGTGGTTAGCTTCCATCAGTGCTTTGCAAACTCTCTGGGGTCAATGGAGAGAATAAATTAAAGCAAGCGGGGGAAAACAAGGGAGGTGGAGGACAGGGAGGACAAGCAGAAAGGGACTCCTATGAGCCAGACCATCCTGATGAGAGCTGTCAGGGAAGGAACACTGCAGAGATGGAAGCTGAGGCCAGAAGACACTTCACAGGTAGGAAGGGAAGGATTTGGAGTGACTGAAAAAGGGGGAGGGCTCAGAAAAGAAGGCCCTTAACTGAGCCAGTGAACACAGAGAAGGAGCAGGTTCAAACCCACGTCTCCCAGCCTCGATCCCAGCCTTGGAGGCAGAGCAAGGCCAAAGCAGGGGCATGGGCTCTGGCGTCTGGCAGATGCACCAGCTCCTGGCCGCTTGACCCTGAGCAGAATCAGAGATGCAGGAGAACACAGGCTCTGGAGTAGGGGTGTCTGCATTCCAACCGCGGCCTAGCTATGAGACCCTGTCAAGGCCGTCCAGCTCCCCAGCTCTGAGTGCAGATGGGGCTGTTGGTGTGGGGAGTAAATTAGAAAACATGTGAAGCAACAAGGGTCGTGTCCCATGACGCGTGGCCCACAAACAAGGAGGGACATCTCCATCATATTCCCACCCGTCCAATCTTCTGGCTTTGTTACCAGGCTGCCTCCAAAATCTTGCTACCTGGGTTCACCCCACCCCATTCCTTCCTGCTTTGCTGACTTCCTGACTCCAGAACCTGGGGTTTGCTTCTGGCTGAGATTCAGCACTTACAGAATCCTTTGCCTTGAACTTTGGGCTCCCAGGACACCACTTTGCTCCTGACCTCCCACCATGCTGGGGTGTGACCTCAAGCCCTCCACTCCTGACACAGGCCCAGGTTCCTCCGATGCGGCCAGTCCCCTCTGCCCAGCCCCAGTTCACTGCAGCTCACATTGTAGCACGGTACTCCAAGATCAAGTATTTAAGTTTCCACCTTTGCCATCTATGACCTTGTACTGAAAACACAGCTGGAACACAGGCCCACCCTGCTCAGCCTCTCTTAGCCACCAGAAGCTCTGCAAACACCAGCTCTCCCACCCCACCTTCATACCTGTCAGATTTTCTGACTTTCCTTTAAGACATGCAGAAATATCAAGCATCATGTTTCCATAGTACTCTGACAGTTTGCTTCCTTATGTGTATGTTAAGGCTACAGTAACAACAAAAAACCTCTATTTCAGTGGAATGAGCAACTTACACAAAGAAACATGTTAACTTTTAACAGTGCCTCTTAGCTAACATACAGAGCCCTACTTTTGATTCTCATGGACAAGAGAAGCCTCAGAGACAGGAAAAAGCTGGGATTGCCCGTTTAGAGACATCCAGGAAAACGGCAGACTGCTTGGGAGTGCGCTCTCTGGCTGGTTTTATTACTCCTAAATTATTCAGAGCCTTGACTGAGATTCATCAAGGTTGTTGCATCCCTGAACCTTTCGTGCTGAGAGGACCTGGTGGTGCATTTCATTTCTAAAAGGATTCATGAAATAAATTCTCTAAAAGCAAAGCACACTCTGCTGATCCCCCAGTGCATGTCTTCTCTCTCTCATCCTCGGCAGAATAAGCGGGGCTCATCAGAGCTCTGAATCCTGAACCTATAGCGAGGCCTGGTGCTTGTTTCAAGTTGGATGAGGGCAATCCAAGGCACAAATGGGCCACTGTGTATTACAATGATCATCTTTGCTTTGTGTTTGCTGCTGACACTCGTGACGCAACCCCGAGCATGTTCTGAGCCGTGCCCAGTCTAGGAAGCCTGACTGCCCACAGCTCCCACCTGCTTTTCTCCCTGATTCCTGACTGGGTGGAGAGGCACTATGGCTCATTACCAACTAGGGTCTGTCACCCAGGACCTTGAGGAGACACACCCAGAAGCCCGGGAATATGTTCTTAAGGGACAAGGCTCTCTTCCTCACAGGACACTCCATCCCTTCCCGACACACTGAATCTCCTGGGATTTAAGTGCCAGTGTGCGCAGGCAAATGCCACCTGGAACACTTAATTCTGCAAGATTATCATATAGCTCTCCATTTGTTCCCTTGGGATCAAGAGGATTCTTTCTTTCAGGAGGAAGAGAATTAAAAAATATATATATTAAACTGAAACCTAAATTATTTCTTCTCTCCTAAAATGCACTAAGTGGATGCGCATCGTTGGAAATTCTCAGACTTATTTTCAAAGGGTGCAATTCTAAAGATTTCAAAAAAGATGGTCAAATATAATCTTTTCTTTCTTCCTTCTGAAGAACAGTGGATCACAAAGTTATCTGAGTTTTACAGCCAGGAAGGTAAGAAAACATAGGTCTGGACTGTCTGGGCACAAACATTAAAAACCCTGCAGTCCGCCTGTGTGCGCAGCTTAATTTCTTTTTGTTTTGTAATTACGATGCTTCCCTGGGGCAGGAGAGACACAGAGCGAGGCAATGGCGCCATCTGTAGGAGAAACTTCACACCCCAGGTCCGCCCAACCCCAGACACTTAGGGTTCAAAGGCTCCAGGGCCAGCGCCCCTCACCACCACCCTGGAAAAGCCAAGGCAGGACCCCCTCATCGAAAGAGTAATCAGTGGCGATGATGCTGGAGGGAGAGTGAGCGAGATCTATCAGATTTTTAATTGCTCATTCCCTTCTATCTAGCAATTACTCCAATTCTAGGGGCATATCCTGTATAAATATCAGCTCACACACAGAGATAAAAGTCCAATAATCACTGCAGTATTCGTTTCATATTGAAATATAAAAGCAATCTAAATACTTATTAATAGAGACTGGTTAAATAATTAGGGCCCTAAATTAATAGGGACTGGCTAAATAAACTAGAGCACAGACTTGACAAAGAACAAGAGAACTACACAAGGACGGGTTTCCATAGAAAAACATCAAGTTGCAAAAAGCAATTTTGCCAACATTCTGTAGAATGTGGCCTTTTTGCAAAAATATATATTCATATAAAGTGTAACACTTAAAACTGAACTGTTAGCATATACATATGAAGTATCTGGACAAGTATATTTCTAACGGTGACTAGCCTGGGAGGAGGGGACAATGGGGGAATTTTACTTTCCACATTTCTGTATTAATTGAATTGTGTTGCAAACAGGTACTAATTTTGGATTTATTGTACATGTTGATCTAGGACATTCCCAAGTCATCGTGAGTACCTCTGGAAGGCAAACTTTCTGAGCCCTTGCATATCTGAAGACCTCTTCATTTCACCCTCACCCGTGCATGCCCTCATGCCATCGTGGCTGAGCATGGGATTCTAGGTGCAAACGAGCTTCCTGGAATCTGTGGAGATGTTCCTCCCTTGTCTCCTAGCATCTGATATTGGCAATAAGAAGTCGAATGCCAGTCTGAATTGTGCTCCTTAGCAAGAAACATCATTCTTTTTTCTAGAAGCTCCCAGTATTCAGCGCACCCTTGGTTTTCCTAAGTGTCAGCCAGTGGGCCTTCTCCTTTTTCCAGCTCACTATGCAGTGGGTCCTTTCTCTATGACGACTCATGTCTTTTTGCAACTCTGGGAAGTTTCCACAACATCTTTCTTTGTTTGCTTTAGTTTTTTTACGTTTCCTTCTCTGTAGTCGCCCTTTTCTCTTTCTCCAGGACCTTTAAGTACATGTCATACTTGTAGGTTCACCCTCCACACCTCTTCCCTTTTCTCTCACTATCGTGCCCATCTTTGCAAAGAATCCCCTGAGCGGTAGCTGTGTCCATTCTGCTCTTCAGCCCAGGGAGGGAGCTTCCTACTTCAGGAACAGTGCTCTGGTTGGGTCGGTCACATTGCAGACTCTGGATCTCTCTGAACCTCTTGGAGTGCCCTTAGATTCCTTTTTTCCCCCTTTGCTGTGTTACCCGTTTTTCGAGGTTTTGATTCTCCCGCTTGTCACATTTGGAGTCAAGCATGCCTGGTGCTACCCCTCCTCGAGTGTTTGTTGATGTAGGAATATTTGTCTACCTTTCTGGGACACCCCTGCCCCGGGTGTCTGAGCTCTTATGGTATGGGGAGGGGCAGGGTCTGCTGGGACAGGCTGACAGATCTTGCTTCCTGGGTGCAGGGCTACCCGTCCCTCCCAAGGCCTCTAACTCCCTGGCCCTGTGACCCGAGAGCCCTCACCAACTTCTCTGGCCTCAGGAAATGCCAGCCTACTCAACACAGTAGGAAGAGGGGAAGGGCCTCCTCACTAATAAATTAGTAAGACCCCCGGGACTTCCCTGGTGGCACAGTGGATAAGACTCCACGCTCCCAATGCAGGTGCTCGGGTTCAATCTCTGATCAGGGGACTAGATCCCACACGCATGCCGCAACTAAGAGTTCACAGGCCACAACTAAGGAGCCCAAATGCTGCAACTAAGGAGCTGGCGAGCTGCAACTAAGGAGCCTGCCTACCGAAACTAAGACCCAGTGCAACCAAATAAATAAATAAATAAATTTTTTTTAAATAATAAAAAAATAAGACCCCCTAATTGTCCCCATGAGCCTCCCCTCCCCACACCCCTGCATCTCAGCTCTTTAACTCAGAACTCAGGATCTTCTGCTTATTTCTACCTTCCCAGCTCCCTTCCCCTGTGTTGGCTCTACTTTTGTTTCCCTGTAAGGCTGATTCTATTTGCTTTCTATCTTTCAAGACTTTCTGGCCCTCTGCTGTCACTTAATTCTGTGTGTATTTTTTTAAATATTATTATCTTTTTGGTCTTTCCATAAGATATGGGATGGGATTTGACATGTAAGAAAAATAAGAATCAGTAAGGAAGGTGAGAAAATGTACAAAGTCATCATCACTGACTGCAAAGTGTGGCGTCCCTGGTCAGCTTCCCCCAATGGGGTTAAAGGACATGTACAAATCGTTCCATGGAATCACTCAGCTTACCTCTGCTTCTTGGCATTATTGAATTTGGGGAAATAAGTTACTCTCAATAAATACAAATGATAAATGTCAGGTCATAAAACCTTTTTATATCAAATTTGGCAATAACTCTTCATCTGTCAAAAGAAACATACTCGGGCTTCCCTGGTGGCGCAGTGGTTGAGAGTCCGCCTGCCGATGCAGGGGACGCGGGTTCATGCCCCCGTCCGGGAAGATCCCACATGCCGTGGAGCGGCTGGGCCCGTGAGCCATGGCCACTGAGCCTGCGCGTCCGGAGCCTGTGCTCCGCAACGGGAGAGGCCACAACAGTGAGAGGCCCGCGTACAGAAAAAAAAAAAAAAAAAAGAAACATACTCAAAATGAACCAATTAATCTTTTTCCTCTTTTTTTCTCTTTCATTTCTTCAGCAATAAATGGTAGGGAACAATAACTGGATCCTAAGTTTATAAAACCTTGCTGAACAAAAGTATTTAAAAACCTAAGTGTCCTTTTTTGTTATCACAACCCGAGGTATTCTCCATGTTAAACCTAAAAGTTGGGTTTGGTTACCATCCTACAGAGTTCTGTGTGGGAAATCTTTCAGATTTCTTATTAAATTCCTCTTTCACATTCAACATTCTTCAAACGGCATACGAGAAGCTCACAGAAAGCAAGCTGTGAGCTACTCTCCCGGCTCGTCACCCTAGCCGTCCATCCTCAGCATCTTTGGGCACCAAGCAGACACCAGCTGTTGGGATGATAAAGAAGACGATGATGCCATTTGCTTCTTATCTGGTCATCGGTGCATAACCATGGGAGTATCCTGGGCAATGACCTTGGCAAGCAATTGAAAATGCAAGGTCAATGGTCCACTACTATAGATACTGAAAGAAGTCCTTCTGATAGAGATATTGAAAGAGTATAATTTCTTTGAAAGCAGCCTGAATGCCAGATTAAAATGCCAGTTCCAACATGTGCGTCCTGCATTCACTGTCTAAGCCTGGAAGAAGTGCCCCGTAGTAGGCAAGACCAGACTGCAGATTGCTCCCCGTTCCCACTCTTTGCCCTCTCAAGGCCATTCCCCACCCAACAAGCAGGGAGACCTTCTCAAAATGTGAGCCAGATCCTGTCAGTCCCAGTCCCAAAACCAACGAAGCCTTCCCATCACCTGTAAGATGAAACCCAACATTCTCACGTGGCTGACAAAGCCCTCGTGACCTGGCCCCAGCTCCCCTCCAGCCTCCCACACCTCCCCACCCCTCACAAGGCTGCAGCCACACGCTGGTCTTCCTAAAGTTCCTCAGACATCCTGCCATGATCTCTCCTAGGGCTCCCACACGCAGAACTCCCTCCCCCCGACCTTCACCAGCACGACTTCTTCCCCCGTGGAGGTTTCTGCTCACATGTCACCCCTGCAGGGCCCTTCCCAACACCCCACACACAAACTCAGCAATAACAGGAACTCCCATCAACTCCCCAGCTCCCCTTCCTGGTCTGTTTTTCCTCTGGGACTTCTTTACTCTCTGCCCTCATCTACTTATTTGCTTGCTTTCTGTCTTGCACGTTAGAATGTAAGTTCCTTGAGCACAAAGACTGCGTTTTGTTCTTGGTTCTTGATCAGTCCTATGTCTAGCACCCTGCTGGCCACTGTCAGTGAACAATGGTTATTTCATGAAATAACAAAAAAGGGAGTCTCCCTCATAACTGTTGGTAAATTTGATTTCCAGACAATTCACTGGGCATAAAAACATGGCAAAAGCATTCCTCAAAAGTTAAACATAGAATCACCATATGATCCAGCAGTTCTACTCCTACATAAATACCCCAAAGAACAGAAAGCAGGGGCTCAGACAGACCCCTGTACACCAATGTGCATGGCTGCCTTGTTTACAATAGCCAAAAGGTGGAAACAACCCAAATGTCCATCAGTAGATGAAGTGACAAACAAAATGTGGTGTGTGTGTGTGTGTGTGTGTGTATGTATATATGTGCACTGGAATATTATTAAGCCCTGAAAAAGAATGGGGTTCTGACAACATGGATGGACCCTGAAGACATTATGCTAAGTGGAGTAAGTGACTTTCTCAAAACGTAACCTTTACAAAAAAGACAAATATTGTATGGTTCCTCCTATATGAGGTTCCTAGAGTAGTCAAATTCACAGAGACAGAACGTAGATGGTCGTTGCCAAGGACTGAGTAGGAGGAGGGAATGGAAATTACTGTTTAACAGGCCCAGAACTCCTATTTGGGATGGAGAAAAATTCTGGAAATGGATAGTGGTTATGATTGTACACCATTGTGAGTGTACTTAACTTAGTGTACATTTATATATTATATAAACATATATATGTATATATATCAGTTTCTCTATTTGCCTTAATTTTATGAAATTAGATGAATTTATCCTGAGATTCGTATTAGGTGAATCAGCACTAGTAGGAGTCCTTTACCATCTGTTTAACTTAAAATCTTAACAAAATTCCTGATTTAACATTCTTTATTGGTTTTATAAAAATGAGTTCTGATAATTATGTACATAAGCCAGTGAAGCCTGATTTATTATGCAAGCAAGAGAAAATATGTCAGATGCTGAATTATTTTTCCCCATGTCATTTGTGAATATTACTCAAAGTTTTTACCCATATATTACTTCTGTTCCCTCAAGATAAAAAATATGATCACTTCTACAAATGTTTGTCAAAATTGGGAGCACTTTAACAAATAGCTCTCAAACATAGCACCTTCTAACATGTCATTAAATATTCTCCTTTGAATATAATTTAGACCTTTTCAGTTACATCAGGAAATTCTCTAATATATTTCCATAAATTACAATAAATAATGTCCTTTTAAACTTCTGGGAGTTTTCGGCTAATGTGTGATACGAGTAATTCAAGTTCAACTCTTCGTTCTCGCTGGGGGCCCCCAGTTCTTCCCACCAGCCACACTCATTAGAGACAAAAGCCAGTGCCACCAGAGGTGTTTCAAAGGATTCCAAATCCGTGTGTTTTAGTGGTCATTGTGGGTGGAAAGGAAGTGGGAGAGGAAGGTTTGAAAGCCTGATTTAATGCTGCTCTGGGTCCAGGTCACCTTTGTAGAACCTCCTCAGAGCAATTACAAAAGCATTTGCATCAATAGGCACACAGTAAATACTATTTACAGAACACCGCAGGGTTTCCCAAAGGCTGTTACCCATCATTGATGGTAGAAGAGAGATTTTAGGTGCTACAAGGACAAACTGTCATTCATTTAAAAAACGGATGGCAAGATTGTCTACTAACGGTGGAATGACACCGTCTACTGACGGTAATAAATACAAAATGTTCTTTTAAAATAAATATATATAGACTTAAAATGGTTCTATTTAAGTAACTAAATACATAACCTGTTGGTACAGGATTTGGAAAAAATCCATAGATGGTCCACAAGTGCCTGGGTTTGGGCCAACACTAAACTAAGCTAACGTTCTTTGGTTGCCACCAGAACCTAGACTCCGGGAGGATGGAGGAGGGGCGCTGAAACCTCCGCCGGGACGTCGCGAGGCTGGTCCTGGTGTGAGGCAAGAAGCTGAAGCCAGCAGCTGCCGCCCCAGCTGTGGGGGCAGAAACGGCAAACAGGAAGCAGCAAGTCCTTTCCTCCTCCAGCCCTGAGTGCCCAGCTTGTCAGGGCCCGAAGGAAGGGGCCGGCAGAGGAGAAACGGAGCTTACAGAGCCCCACAGCAGGGCAAAGCCAAGTGTAGACGGTGGGCTTGGAGCCCGGCCAGTACTCACACTGCTCTGGGAATGAAATAGCCTCAGGCTGTCCTCCTCACCCTCTCCCCTCCCACCTCCTGCTCACCCCACACAGCCTGCTGGCAGACATTCCTCACTCCTTAAAGCAATACCCGCTGTCACTCCAGCTCTTCCGCGAACTCCTTCAGCACCTGGGGCTGGGCACTGCCAGTTCATCACTGCTCCAGGTCTGCCCTACTCAGCCCGTCTTTCCAACACAACTCCAGGCTTCCTGCCTTGGACGCTGCTCAAGCTACCAAGCAAAGCTCTAGACCTCGAGTGAACCATCCTGAATGAACCTTAGAAGTTGATAAATTCAAAACTAGAGCTCATAAATCTTGCCGGAACAGAGGGCAGTGTTAAGTTGCTTTGAGAAATTCTCCATCATGGCAGGTGTCCTAGGAGAACGTAGCACCCCATCTCTGATTCTCTCTGAATCTGAGGTAAACGCCATCCCAGCCGCACACCTGCCCAGCTGTCAGCCTCGGCTCAGTCACTGGTCCTGGCTGTGCTTCACTTTCCACGTCTATAAAATGGGTTAACAACAGGACCCAGCTGGTGTTAGGTGTTGTGAGGATTATGTGAGATCATCAGGGAAACTGCTTAGCACTGCGCGGGCTCAGCACATGTTCTGGAAGTGTTCGCAGTGGGAAAAGAAACAGGGGATCAAAAATGAAAGTGTCCCCATTACCCCAGTGAAATCAGGAGAAACACATCAGACAAATCCCAACCGAAGGCATTCTGCAAAATCCCTGACCAGCTCTCCTCAACTGCCAAGGTCATCAAAGACAAGGCAAGTCTGGGAAACTGTCATAGCCCAGAGGAACTGAAGGAAACACAAAGATTAAAAACCATGAGTCCTGGATAGGGCCCTGGAACAGGACATGAAGCAAAAATTAGTGAAGTCTGAATGAAGTATGGACTTCAGTAAATGATAATACATCAATATTGATTCATTGATTCTACCAAATGTATCATACTGGTGTAGCTTGTTAACAACAGGGGACTGGGTTTGGGGTATATGAGAGCTCTTTGTAGTATCTTAGTGGTTTGTCTCTAAAAGAAACTGTTCTAAACTTAAAAGTTTATCAAAAAAAGAAAGGAAGGAAGGAGGGAGGGAGAGAGAGAAAGGAAGGGAAGGAGGGAGGGAAGGAAGGGGGGAAGGAATTAAGTCCCTCTCCTCCAAAGACACACAGCTGGCATAAACCAGAGCCCTGGTTCGGACCCACCTGTCAGTGACCAGAGAGCCCACATTCCATCCAGGCTGGGCCACACCTGCTATTACTGTTTAATTACAGGCCTAGAAGAGGAAAAGCTGGAGAACGCAGTCCTTCCAGCTGGGATTCGGGTCTGCAAAGGCATTTAAGTGGAAGATTGTGATGGAGAAAGGACCTGGGAGAAGGAAAGAGCAATCCACAGGCCAAAACAGTTTGGGAGACCCAGAGCCTGCCTGTCTACAGAGCACTTGAGATAAAGGCCCTCGGCTGTCCAGCGCAAGTCAGGTCCCCGCAGCAGCCCAGGCCCTGGCTTTGGAGAGGCTCGCGAGCAGGCAGGCTTGTCACGACGGCAGTTATCTGCCTGGAACAGCTGTGTGCCTTGGCAGGAGGCTCCTGCGCGCAGTGCCCGTCCCTCCTCATCAGGATTACCCAGGCACCGCAGGGAGCCCCGTCTACACAGGCCCTCCCCCCAGCAGAGCCGCAGGCCCTCAGGGGACTGAAGGCTGCATCAGCTTGGGGCTTCAGTGTTGGGCTGCAGCAGGTCTTGTAGGAACTTGACCTAATTCTGCCCAGACTTTGTGGCACCTTTTCTCTCCAAGGAGCTCAGGTTTCAGAGCATCTGATTTTCAAACCAGTGGGGTGGAAGGCAGTCAGCGCCTGTGCCTCTTTCCAGTGGTTTGCCATCGGCTCTTTTCCCAAGTCTTTCTTTCCTTTAATTTATTTAACGAAGATTTATTAAGCACCAACCTCAGTGACATTCCAATCGGATAGACAGTAGGAAAAACTTTATCTTGATCATTGCTTCTCCAACTCCCTGGAGCACCGTTCGTTCACCTTCCACCTCTCAGCCTGAATGTAGGGGACAACCCTGTCACCACCAAGCAGGCATTCCCCTTCTTCTGGATGCACCTCCTCCTCCTGTTTGAAGATCCCATCTCTTCTCTACTCTCAGACCATGTCTTTTGGATGGAACTGACCCACAGCCCAGTTCCACGAATGGGTCCCATGTCCCACAGCCAATGACGGTAATTAGTTCAGAGTTAAATGGTTCTCTAGGGGTTTGCCAGATCTGTGCTCTTTTTCTGATAAGGGTGCTCAGCTGGTAGGATGTGAGCCTGGAGCTGTGGGCAGCCACCTTTGTTTTTACTTAGAGAACCCACTGTATGAGGCATCTTAGAAATGAAACCAATGTCATGCATGAGAGAAAGAAAAGCATGATGGCCCCTGGGTCAGGGGCCTTTGGCAAATTAATTCCTTTTTTCTTTGCCTAATCCTGTTTGAGCTGGATTTGTTTGTTTGTTTTATCTAAAAAGTCCTGCCAAATGTACTTACTTTGATGGTACTGTCAAAACGGAAGCAAGATAGGTACAATAACCACTGCTATGTCACACCATACCATCCTGCTTGAAACCAAGTGGACTCAGGAGCCCTTCAGTCCTTCAAGGAAGCACAATGCATTGGGGAAATACTTCCTTTCAGCAAAGTGGTGAGAGCTCTCAGCTGAAAGTCTTCTGCCACAGGCATCAGCACCCCAGCACTTTTCCCTTGATGGGGGCCCAACCAGTAATGCAAAATCTAGGGAAAGAGCATCTCCAAAACACATTCCTTGGAACAAAAGGTATGTGATCAATAAATCTGAAAAACACTGGGTTTCACGAAGTTGATAAAGTATCTTCTGTGCAGGGTTTCTAAGAGAACTCAATATATGAATGTATGCAACTCTACAAGAGGGTGAAATGAGTTACCTGAGCACTGAACACCTCTTTTTTAATAAAACATTATGCAGGGGACGAGTGTACTAGAAGTTCCTTTTACAAGACTCCTAGAAGTTCTACCTCTTACAACTCTCAGCCACTCGCAGCCCCAGCGGTCTCCACCAAGACCTGTCAGGGCTCCCAGTAGGGAGGGGAGTATAGCAGAGAGGGGTTGCCCTAACTCATTCTCTTTGGGGCTTTACTGGGAGAACACCTTTCCTGCAAAAGTTTGGGTATTTCATGGCGAGCAAAAACATCCCATTTTTGGTGATTTCAAAGCCTTATAAAAATTAAAAGCAGCTGCTCCCAATAACACATCTGGTCTTCGGTGGATATAAATAGGCACAGTGACGTTCTCTCTCCTTAAGTGCTCACCTTTCACCTCCACACAGCAAAGCCAGGGCACAAGTGCCCCCAGCAGACTACCGCCCGCCAAAATAGCCTTTCCTTAGGACGCAAAGGACTCATCTGGAATCTTACTTGAAGTCCTCTCCTTCTGAAATATCTTTGAACTTGTTTCATCTCTTTTTACCTTTCTATTTGGCAAAACTGTACCTTTTTAAAGTTTCAGAGACAACCCAACTTTTAGGGTAAATTCTTGGGCAAATTTTAAGGCAATTTCCACATGAAGGGACCTTGTCTGATCTGACTTGTCCAACAAGGACCCATTCATTTCCACTGACCTTTTCATGGATTTTACCTGGTTTGAAACAAAGGATGGTATGGAAAGTAAAAGTAACAGGAGGGGAAACAGATAATTCTAGATTTTTCTTCACTCTAAAAGCAGCCTTTTTTTTTTTTTTAAGTGAAAGCTTTGCTTATCCGCTGGTGCCTGACTCACGTCCTCCCCTATGTGACAGAGGATGTCACAAGCCTGCATCTGACATTAATTAATTTATTTTTGCTGTGTTGGGTCTTTGTTTCTGTGCGAGGGCTTTCTCTAGTTGTGGCAAGCGGGGGCCACTCTTCATTGCCGTGCGCAGGCCTCTCACTATCGCGGCCTCTCTTGTTGCGGAGCACAGGCTCCAGACACACAGGCTCAGTAGTTGTGGCTCACGGGCCTAGTTGCTCCGCGGCATGTGGGATCCTCCCAGACCAGGGCTTGAACCCGTGTCCCCTGCATTAGCAGGCAGATTCTCAACCACTGTGCCACCAGGGAAGCCCCAAAAGCAGCCAAATTTTATATGCCCAAAGTTTAGTCAAGCGCTTTTATTGTTTCAAATTATTTATGGAAAATTGAGTTTCCCCAGGGACCGTAAGAATTCACTAAAGAGACACAGCCTTTTATTAGATAAATTGGTGGCAACACTGCAGACCACTATGTCCTTCTACAGCCACACCTGAAGTATTCACCTCTCCTCCGTTTTTATCCAAGATGGTGGCTGTGGACCATGGGACACGGAGAGTTTGAGGTCACCGCCCTCTACCCCCTTCTCCTTGAAGACTGTGGGAGTTAGTTCTCTCCCACTGTCTGCAACCTGGGCTGGCTATAAGCAAGGTGCCCTGCCACTGCCTAGTGGGGTGGGGTGCAGGTGGGGGACTGAAATTCTAGCTGGGACAATCTTAGCTCTTTCTCTCTCCCTTTCTCTCCCTCCATGCTTTGACTGGTAACCAGAACAACACAAGATGGGGAAAGAGTCAGCCTGATTCACATCAGGTGCGCTCAGCTGAGGGGAATGATGTGCATTCCCAGACCCCAGCTCTGCCCTGCATTACACCCTCGCCCTCCACCCACCCCCCGCTTCTCCAGCCTCCCCACTGAGTATTTAAGCCCATGAAACATGCTCCCACTAGATCCCTCTTCTGCAGAACCAGAGTTTATGACCTGATTAACCCTCAATGACCCCAAACCCATACTGCCAGGTCAAAGGATTCCTTCCTGCCTGGGAAGAAGCAGCTGGAAGTCCTCTGGGACCCCTCAGGGTATCTCATCTCCCTCCTCTGCAAGAAGAGGCTGTGGTGCCCACCCTGCAGGATGCCTGGATTAGCACCCAGCACAGGGTGGCAGGAGATCCCCAAGCGCTGCCCTTGGTCTTGGAGAGGACGGGACAACTCAAGGACCAAGCATCACTCTGGACCAAGGCTGTCCAGTTTGAATCCCGGCTCTGTTACTCACCACTGTATGACCTGGGGTGACTTACCTAATCTCTCTGTGCCTCAGTTTCCTCATCTGTAAAATGTAGCTAAAAATCTTATTTTATCTAAAAGGCTTGTTTTGAGGATTAATGAGTTAACATGTATAAAGAATAAGGAGTACTGGGTCCAAACAGTCACTCGATAAGCATTAGCAATTTTATTCTTACTCTTATTACTGCTGTGATTATTATCTTTATTCCTATTGTCCCCTTCAGCCTACAAATTCACCCTGGTTCAGGCTGTGGCCATGGTTTACAGATCAAACACTGATTCTGCCAGCTCATTAAGAGCTGATCCCTCTTTTACAGCTGAAGCAAAAGACCCAAATGCCAACTTTTCGACTTGTGGTAACTCAGCTCTGTAGTTTAGTGGATAAGGACCCAGGCTGGAAGCCAAGCTGCCCAGGGTTCAAATCCCAGCTCTGCCACTTGCTAGCTTTGAACGGAGGGAGCCATGCTCACAGACAAATCTAACCGTGCTCTGGATCCTCAAACATGGATAATCAGACCTCACAGCACTGAAGTGAGGTTCAGCACAAGACAATGCGTACAAAAGGTTCCACAGGAAGCCTGATATCATGGTAATCGGAAAATTTGTCTCTGCATGACCAAGCCTGTCCCTCACCACAGACATAAGAAGCCAAATCATATTCAGAATATCACTTGTTTGATTTTACAATGAGAAGGAAGTCCTACTGAGAACTGAAGGCTTACAGTTCCCGGGACTCCTGCAATATCTCATTGTAGACAGACCGACAGGGGGGCCATCAAAAATAATCAGCAACTAACCTGGGGAGCCTGGAATAGAAACAGGGAGAGTTGGGGGCACTGAATCGTTGATGTCATCAGGCTGAGAAGATGCATCAGCCTCACATAACAGGTTTTGCTGCTCTGGGCAGAAGTAGCTCCAATGGCTAAGCTCTCTCTACCCCTCCGAGAGGCTCCGGATCATTTTCCAGTGTTTGCCAGTAGGATTCCTACTTAGCTGTGCTTTCCTGACAGACCAAACCTTCCTAGAACAACAAAGCTCTCCTTAGATATGTTAATAGATTCAATCAGGCCCCAGCAGAGCCAGTCTCCTGTTTGCCTCCTCAGCTGGCTTCGCCTCTCAATCCTAGGGAATTTGGTGATGTTCTATTTCTCCAAAGCCAACTTATGTCAGTATTTCTAAGTCCTGGAGGACCAGAAGGGTGCTTCAATCCAGCCTCCAAACACTTAGCATGGTGTAAGTGTGCTTGGATCACTTCAAGTTCTAAAGCCGCATCTGTAATTGAGCTTAACTTTTAGAAATTACATCATGTTTCTGCTTAGAGAAATAGCACTAGCTCCCAATATGGGATGCCTTGCTATGTGGTACTCACTGTGTTAAGCATTTTACATAGGGTATCTTATTCAATTCTAAAGGTAAACCCATGTGGAATACCACGCAGCAATAAGAAGGAACAAATTATTAATGCACGCAAAACCCTGGATGGGTTTCAAGGGAATTACGTTGAGTGATAAAAGTCAATCTTAAAAGATTACATAGTGTATGATTCCATTTATATAACATTCTTGAAATGACAAAATTATAGAGATAGAAAACAGATTAGTGGTTGCCAGGGGTTGGTAGGGGAAGAGAGGTGTCTGTGGTTATAACAGGGTGGCATAGGAGTCCTTGTGATAGAGATTCTTTATCTTGACTGTGGTGGAGGTCACATGAATCCACACATGTAATAAAATTACATAGGATGACATACACAAATGGGTGCATATGAAATTGATGAAGTATGAATAAAGTCCGTTGATTGTATCCATGTCAATATCCTCATCTTCACACTGTACTACAGTTTTTCAAGATGTTAGCATGAGGGGAAATTGAATATACAGGATTCCCTGTGTTATTTCTTACAACTGCATGGGAATCTACATTATTACTAGGGAGTCACTGTACACAGTAGTGTTTCAGAGCCAGAGAGCATCAGTTTGAATCCCACCCTACTACCTACTATCTGTGCGATCTGTCACTTAACCTTTCACAGTCTCAGACCTTCAGGTGCACAATGAGAGTAAAGGTGGTGTCTATCCCAGAGGGTACTTTTTTGGTGTATTTTGTATTTGTTTACGTTAACCAGGGTCAGTTTCTGTTGCTTACAACAACAAAAATTTTGACTTAAACATAGGATATTACTTTATAGTAGGGTTATTAGGTGACTAAGAGGATACATTTCATCATCTGGTTAAAGGTGTAAAGGACTAGTATACAGCAAGATAAATCTTTTAGTGAAAAACTAGATAAAATACATATATAGAAAAGCTGAATTTTACAAAACTATGCTTTTTTTCAAGATTAGAGAGAGAACTACCAAACAAAGATGGATGGCCAAAGGTCCCAGAGAAAAAGAAAACACAGTTGGATGAGGTCAGTCTACCACACTGCTTTCCCCGTGAGTTTCTGCCAGTTTGAAAGGAGTATGGACACAGGCTGAGAACATGGCAGAGAGCCAAGCTGGAGGCGGGAGCTAGGCAGAGCCCTGGGTGGTGTCAGAGGGCTGGGAAATTAGCTGGTATCCTAGCATGCCAAAGCCCTCAGGACACACAGATCCAGGACCTTGGAGTCAGGCACAGAGATACAAGTTCACATTCTGCTCTGTTTCCCCCTGGAGATGTTTGCTGATGGCTAAGTGGGAAACAGTGAAAGAATAAGAAAGAAAGAATAAGAAAACAAGCATAAAACTCTTCTACATGTCAGAGAAACAACATTACTTCCAATTCGTGGTGCTAATAAAACTGGAGCTCAGGGCTCCTTAGGAAAAGGGGCAAAGGGAGGAAGGAACCAAGCCTTGAAATGACAAAAGAAATTCTGACTGGCTTAAAGTGTTCTTCCCCTAATGTATCTGCCTGCTATGAGCTAAAATAAAATGATATTCTAGAGGAATATAGTATCATAGAGAGGCTCTACTCCATCATTCAAACAATACTTCAAAAAATATCATGTATACTATGAAATAAGATGCAGACAATGGAAACAGATCTATAGATGATCCATTTATTATCATTGTAAGCTATGGATTTTAAAATAACTATGATTAATGTGTTCAAGAAAATAATAACAACAAAAAAACCCAAAAGGGAGAATTTTAGTGAGAATTAGAATCTGTAATACATTTGAAACTGGACATTCCAGAACTCAAAATGCAATCACTGAAATTACATATGCAAGAGATGAGTCTGAGTGCAGATTTGACACAGCTGAAAAGAGGAAAAGTGGACTGGATAAGAGCACAGAAAACACCAGACTGAAGTGCAAAGGGGGAAAAATGAATAGAAATTACATACATGATTATAAGATTAAGCATAAGTCCCAAAAGAGATGAGGTAGAGAATGGGGGGAGGGGGGGGTGAAGCCCAATTTGATGAAGTAATGACCAAGAATGTTCCAAAAGTGATAAAAATATAAAATCATTTATGCAAAAATTTTATGAATCCTTAGAATATTAAATAAAAAGAAAGTCACACCCAGGAACATTTTAATGAAACCACTGAGAATCTAGGACAAAGAAAAAAACTTAAAAGCAACCAGAAAAAATAGACCATATTATTTCAAAGGAGTAACAGTAAGTCTGACAAGCAGGATTAATAAAATGAAAGCCACATCTAGGTTCTTAAAACAAAGAGAAAAGTTGCCTGGAACTAAGAGGTACTGCCTTCAAGGAGCAAATAGTAAGAATGGCAGCTGACTTCTCAACAGAAAGAGTGGAATTCAGTAGAAAAAGGAATGCTACCTGTAAAGTGGTTAAAAAAACTAATATCCAACCTAGAATTCTCTGTCCAGTGAAACTATCATTCAAAAGTGAGAACTAACGAAAGACTTCCCCAAACAAACAAACATCAGCAGACCTAAATAATATGAAAGAGATATCTGTAGGTATCATAAAAATGATCCCATTCAGAAGCACAGTCTCAGGAATAAAAAGAAATGTGTAAATAAATGGGTCAATCTCAAGAATTATTAAGGGTACAGAATAATAATAATACTGTCTAGCGGTGTCTAAAACATATTTTAAAATAAAATATACCAGTAACCTGAAAGGTGAGAGGTTAAATGGAGTAGAAGTGTTCTATGGTAATTGAGTCGTCTTGGAAGTGGTGAAAGTGATAATTACATTAGACATATACACGGTAAGGACTAAGGTTTACATGTTATAGCATCTAGTTTAACTATTAAAACAATAGCAATGGAATGAATGACAAGCTTAAAGGGGGAAACATACAATAAAAAATATGGATTAACATAAAGGAAAGCAGGAAAGGGGATAAAATGAAACAGAAAGGTAAAATATTGGAAGAGAAAACAAATAGTAAAATTGTAGGTATAAATTCAATTATGTCACTACTTACATAAAATATAAATCGACTAAATACTCCAGTTAAAAAAAATGTCTGATTAGATTTTTTTTTTTTTTAAATCTGTGCTGTGAAAGAGACTCACTTTCTACATAAGGATACAGACAAGTTGAACATCAAAGAATGGGAAAGATATACATACACGCACTAATCAAAAGGCTGGAGGTTTATTCTACTAATACCAAGCAAAGTCAATTAAAAAGAAAGAAGCATTGCTAGAAATAAAGAGGGATCTCTTGTAGTGGTGAAAAAAATCTATCAGGAAGATGTGACAATGTGAAATTTGCATGTACCTAATTAACATATATTCAAAATGTGTACAGTATACCTTGATAGAAATAAAAAAGGAAACAGAAAATCTACAATTGCTTTGATAGCTTTTAACGTGTCTCTTCAGGAAATAATAGAATAAGCAGACAAAATGCCAAAAAGGATACAAAAGCTTTTTGCACTATGATTAACAAACTTGTCCTAATTTACATGAACACTGCACCCAACAACTGCAGAATTTGCATACTTTTCAAATATACATGAAACATTTTATATATATGTGTGTGTATATATATATATATATACACACATACATATACATACATAGAAACACATATCAAAATGTGTGTCATGCACCTAAGCCATGCTTAGAAGACAATTTATGGTTTTAAATGTATACAAGAAAGAAAGGAGCTGAAACATCAATGGTCTGAACCTCGAATTCTATACTCTGGGAAACTGTCCTTCAAAAGTAAAGGAGAAATAAAGACTTCCTTAGTCAAACAAGATTGAGGGAATTTTTTGCCAGTAGACCTGCCTTACAAGAAATGTTCAAAGAAGTTCTTTAGAGAGAAGGAAAATTTTATAGATCAGAAACTCAGATCTACATAAAGGAAGAACACTGAAAAAGAAATAGGTGAAAGTAAAATAAAAACCTTTATTTTTCTTATTCTTAATTGATCTAACAGATTAACAGTTTGTTCAAAATAATAGCAACAATGTATTTGATAATAATGCATTTGTATGCATTTTACATAACATATGAATATATGCTTATGTATGCTTATATACAAGTGAAATAAATGACAGCAATGGTATAAGGGATGGGACAGAGAATTGGGTTTCTTTTGTCATTATAACATACTTGCACTATTCAGGAAGCGATACAGTGTTATGAAAGTGGACCTGTTTTGTCGTAAATATATATTGGAAACTCTAGGGCAACCACTAACAAAAGTAAAAAAGGAAGTATAACTAATATTTTAAGAAAGGAAAGAAACAGAATCATATAAAATGCTCAATTAAAACCATAAAAGACAGAAAAATAATGGAAGACAAAGACAGGAACAAAGAACAAGGGTAGTAAATAGAAAATAGTAACGAGTATGGTAGGTATTAATCCAACTATATTGATAATCACTTTGAACATCAATGGTATGAATGCACCAATTAAAAGACAGAGATTGTCAGAGTGGGTCAAAAAACAAGACCCAATATTGTGATGTCTGCAAGAAATCCACTTTAGATATAAAGAAAAATATACCACGCTAATAGTAATCCAAAGAAAGCAAGAGCAACTATATGAATTTCAGACGTAGCAGACATCAAAGCAAGGAAAGTTATCAGGGATAACTCAATGGTGAAATAGCGAAAACGTTCCACCAAGGCTGGAAACAAGACTATGATAGTCTTTATTCAAAATTGGACTGGGGCTTCCCTGGTGGCGCAGTGGTTGAGAGTCCACCTGCCGATGCAGGGGACGCGGGTTCGTGCCCTAGTCCGGGAGGATCCCACATGTCGCAGAGCGGCTGGGCCCATAAGCCATGGCTACTGAGCCTGCGCGTCTGGAGCCTGTGCTCTGCAACGGAAGAGGCCGCAACGGTGAGAGGCCGGTGTACCGAAAAAAAAAAAAAAAATGTACTGGAGGTCCCGACCAAGGCAATAAGAATAAATAAATAAATACAACAACAATTGAAAAAGAAAAAGTAAATTCTCATATTTAATACAGATATATAGAAAATCCAAAAGAATACACACTCTAATAGAATTATTGAGAATTCAGTACCATTGCCACATACATGTCAATACAAAAAGCAACTGCATTTTATATGCCAATAATGAGTAACTAGAAACTGAAATGGAAAAAAGTAGAAATATTTGCAATATCAATAGAAATATCAAATATCTAGGAATAAATCTAACAAAAGACATGTGAGACATCTAAGGAGGAAAATACAAAAATTAACAAAATTACAGAAAGTTTTAAAGAGCTAGACAAATAGGATATGTCATGTTCATGGATTTTATCAATAAGACTTGTTACTGGAAAGATGTCAATTTTCCCAAATCAATATAGGTCTTATGCAATCTCATAAAAATCCCAGATTTTTTTTGAGACTGATAAGCTGGTTCGAAGATGTATGTGGGGAAAAAAGCAAAAGAAGAGTCAGAGCAGGCTTGGAAAAATGCGGGAAATTGGAGGCTCGCAGGACCAGAAGTAGGGACACCATGACACTAAGTAGTTAAGGCAGTGTGGCACTGCACGGGGATAGCCCCGGTTTCACCACCTCGGCACTACTGACATTCGGGATGGATGATTCTTTATTATGGAGTTGTCCTGTGTGATGTAGGATGTTTTGCAGTAGCCCTGGCTTCTAGTCATTAGATGCCAGTAGTACACACACACACACACACACACACACACACACACACACACACACACACACGACAACAACAAATGTCTCCAGAAATTGCAAAATGCCCCTGGAGGGGGCAAAGTCACCCCCAGTCGAGAACTACTGGAATAGCCAAATAGAGCCCATGAAACTATAGAGAATGAGAAACAGACCACACATCTATGGTTCCTTGATTCATGACAAAGGCATTGCCTCCCACAATAGACAAAACTCAATTCCAAATGATCTGTAGATCTAAAAGGTGAAAATTAAAACAAAGTTTCTAGATGGCAATATAAGAGAATATCTTCATAGCCTTAGGCCAGACAATGATTTCTTAAAAAGGACACATAACAGCACAAACCACGAAGGGGGAAAGATGATTTACTGGACTTTATTAAAGTAAGAACTTCTATTCAGCAAATGACACATTATGGAGTAAAAAGGCAAACCACAGTGCTGGAGATAATATTTCTAATACAAATATCTGACAAGGACTACTGACCAGAATAAATAATGCACTCACACAATAAGGAAAGGCAGATAACCCAGGAAAAACTGGCAAAGGACTTGAGACACTTCTCAAAATATTCACGTGGCAATAAACGTAAGAATAGGGACCCAGCCTCATTAGTCATCATAAAAATGCAAATTAAAATCACACGAGATACTACTGTAATTCTATTAAAATGGCTAAAATGGAAAAGTCGGACAATGCCTGATGTTGGAGAGGATCTGGAACTGAAACACTCCCACGATGCTGGTGGATGTGTATATTGACACAAGCACTTTGGAAACTACCTGGCAACGCTCACTGAAACTGTACCCTCCCCAGGCTCTTGTGCAGGAGTTGATTTTGGGGACCCACCCAGATCACTTTTACAGGCCAGGGTATTCATTTCCCAGCTTCTGTGATCATTGGCTGCTGAGAGGTCACACCTTCTCCAGAGAATGGGGAAAGGTTGATAGGGGCTGCCTCACCTGGAAACACCCCCAATGCTATGCTTACCCTCCGGGGTGGCCCACGGCCAATGATGGGCTGATTAAAAGTTACTGAAGTCCTCGGGGGGTAACTCTACACTGCCATTCACCCCCAGAGCCCCGTGGAATCAGGCTGCCTGGACTCCAGCCAAATGTGCTAGCTGGCCTGGTTCCCTCCCCTCCCCGCCCGCTCCTCCTCGCCTCACTGCAGGCTGCTCCAGAGAGTGCTCCTTCTGTAAATCACCTGCCCAGCAATACTCATCTCGGGCTCTGCTTCTGGCCATGCGACTCAAGCCACTCAGAAGTACTCCACAGAAATGTGTGCCTACGTGCACCCACACCAAGCAAGGATGTTCACAGCAAAGCCAGTCATAATAGGCACCCCAGATGTCCATCAACAATACATCAGTTTCTTCTCATGGTGGAATATTCCACTGCAATGAAAGGGAACACACTGCAACTACACCAACATGCATGCCTCCCCAAACAAACTGAGGAGGGAAAGAAGTCGGACACAGAAGAAAGCATACTCTCTGCTTATTTATATAAACCTCAAAACAATCAGAGTGAACCCTAATGACAGGACTTCTAAGAAGGGCCACTTTCTGAGAAAGTAGTAATTGGAGGGGGGAGAAGGGGTGCTTCTGAGATGCTGATTACGTCCTCCTTCTTGCTCTGCGTAGGTACATATTCGTTAACTCTACAAGTGTCATTTATAGACACCTATGTATGTATGTTACGTTATAATAAAGTCCATTTATAAAAAGAGAAATCACATTCTTATATATTCAGTAATAAATCATACAAATGCACTGCAGGTTTACTTTCTCATTCGTTCAGCCTCAAGGCTTTTCCCATCTCGATCATTCATCCAGCAGAGAGTCAATGAACACCCACTAGGCGCCAGGCACTGTTCTGGGCTCTGGGATGAAGCTGTGAATAAGACAGACATGGCCCTCAAGGAGCTTACCACCCAGCAAGGATCTTATCTGGAGTCCATCACTTGTCCATCCACCTGAGAGGCTTGTGGAGCACAAAGAAGTGTTTATTTAAAAACACTTGCACAAGGATAATCCTTTGAGATAATAACTTGTGATAGAATAGAAAACAGGTGCTGCTGAAGGACTGTGCCTTTTTGGTTCCTTCCCAAAGATAATCTGCAATCACCCTCCAGGATATTAGCAGTGAGCACCCCAGAATGAAGAAGAGGTCTCCCCTGATGCCACCTCAACCTCCAGAACTTTTATGCCCCAAAAGGAGAGTAAATGGTCTCCAAAATGTCTGTGATTGAATTTCCCTCCAGCCTGCCAGGATTTTGCCTCAGACTCATATCCAGTTCAGTTGGAAGAAAATAAAGAAATATGACATTTCTCAGATCCCCATGTTTGCGTGTAGGAATCCTCTCTGCACCCAGGGCAGCAGCAACACCAGGAAGAGCAGGACACGCAGAGCAGGACGCCACCACCCATTAGCTGAGAGGGAGACAGAGTGAGGGTAGCTGGGAGCGAGCTTCTTACGTTCTACAAAGCATTAGTTCAATCTTGATTGAAATTTTGTGACCTGCAGAATTTCAATTTCATAAGGGTTCACCTAATATTCACTCAGCACTGAGCACAGTCTGTCAGCCAGCAAAGGGCTCCGTGGGGTCCCCTCAGCCAGCCACCTCTGACCGCTCCCAAGAGGCTTCATTCCTGTTGGAAACCCTTCAACTACCCACACAAAGTCTTCTCCAAGCCAACACGGTTGAGATGGCCCGACTTCCTCCCCGCATTTCTGATGGACACCCGCTAAGTAAGGGGAGTGAGTCCCTCGAAACGATCAAACACTGCCCAAACACCATGAACACCATGAACGAAGCACAGAGCACTGTCCCATTTCATTACAGATGCGGGTCCATCACATCTGATGTGCATCTAAGTGCAGCCCCACCCAGAACACTAGGAGTCCCAGTGTCCAAGAGAAGATACGTTGACCAGAGAGTGGAAAACGCAACCAATTTCCAGGTCCCTCTTAAGGAGATAAGTGTGTGTGTGTGGAAGAGATCAGCATGTTAATCAGTAGACTGCGTAAATAAAACGGCCCTCACCAAGGCAGGTGGGCACCATCCAATCCACTGAGGGCTTAAATAGAATAAAAAGGCAGAAGAAGGGTGAATTCCTGTGTCTGCTGAGACGTCCGTTTTCTCCTCCTCTTGGACAATGGTGCTCCTGCTTCTCAGGCCTTCAGACTCGGACTGAATTACACCACAGGGTTTCCTGGTTCTGCAGCTTGCAGATGGCAGACTGTGGGAGTTTGGGCCTCCATAAGCACATGAGCCAATTCTTACAGTAAATCTTTATACACACACATATATAAAGATATATATGTTTATGTATGTATATTTATTATGTGTATATGTCATATGTATGTATAGTCTGTTATGTGTGTGTACATATATATACATATACATATGTGTGTATATGTATATAAAACCTACTGGTTCTTTTTCTGGGGAGAAAGAGAATAGCCCTACAGTAACCCTAATATACAGGGCTATTAATTAGGATGATCTAAATAAATCTTCTGCCCTACTTCCCCTGTAGCTGAAAAGTCAAAATGTATATTCATTAAAATTAGGTTCTCAGAGTGCCTCCGCTATGTTGATGTCAGGGGGATTTATCTATACTTCCTGACGCTTGAATAAAAACATTGTAATCGCAGGTTTTGCATATCTCTCTTAAGGAAGACTAACTTAATGCTCGTGCAATTCAAATTGCCATTCAGCTGTCTGTAATTTCAGTGACAACTGTCCCCTTCGCACGTTCGTGCACCACTAACCAAAGACTGCGGCACGGGGTCAAAGAATGGGAAGATGATTTTCCAAAGTGGCAAGTTCAGGGACTCTCTACAGCGGTCGGCTTCAACTGAACACAAGAGGATCTTCTTAGCCAAGTACACATTAACCCAACCCCCAGTTGCAAGGTTGCAGAGGGAAGAGAGAGCTGTCATAAAAAAATACTCCCCTATATGTGACTGTCAGAATATTAGCCTTTCAAACGTCCCAGTTCACTTACCTCCAGCTCCTGCCCTCGCCCACTACGCCAATGTCTTCATTAGCCAGTTCCTTCCATGGGCAGATGCGGGCATAATCTAGAAGGACAGGACAAATTGGTTTCAAAGGAAACGTGAAAATCTTGCAAATGATGCAGGATTTTACGAAGTCATAATGTGATTTTGGAAAACACAGAATCTGTTGTGGAGTCATTCACAAATGAGGACATGGCAGAGTCAAGAACTGAAAAGAAAATTTACAAGAATGATGACAACACAGGCATTTTAAAAGAAAAATTGTTTAAATTAGGAAATGTTCTTAGAGCGGTCATAGCAACTTTATTTATAATGGGCAATTAAAACAACCCAAACGTCTGTCAGGAAGGGTATATAAATTGTGGTACATTCAAAGCAAGAAATAGTACACAGTAATAACTAGAAGTGAACTGCAAAGAACAGCAATCTGTACAAACATCGCAGATGCTGTGTTGAGTAAAAAGCCAGATGCGAAAGAACACATAATAGTGATCTCATTTACATGAAGTTTGGGAGCAGGGAAAACTTGTCTACGGTCAGGGAAGCCCTCCTGCTGGGGAGGAGCTGCTGACTCTGAAGAGCGCAAGGGAAAACTCGGGGCTGATGGAAATGTTCTACATCTGGATCTGGATGTAGCCAGATAGAAAAGGTCATCGAACTGAATTCTTAAGACGTATGCACTTTACTGTAAGTTATACTTCAATTAAAAATTTTTGAGCGTATTCTGTGTAAGTGATGAAGCCCTTGAATGACTTCAAAAATGTCCTCTTCCTGATGGTTCTATGAAAGCAAGCACAAAGTGAAGGACATTCGATTGCGCTGTCATCCAACCTTGTTAGGAAAATTATACCGAAAAAAAGCAATACTTGCCAGTCACAAAAAGATGAATACTGTATGAGTCCACTTATCTGAGGTACCTAGAGCAGACAAATTCATAGAGACAGAAGGCTGGGGGAGGGGAGGAATGGGGGATTAGGGTTTAATGGGGACAGAGTTTCAGTTTGGGAAGATGAAAACAGTCCTGGAGATGGATGGTGGTGACGGTAGCACAGTAATGTGAATGTACTTAATGCCACTAAACAGGACACTGAAAAATGGTTAAAATGGTAAATTTTGTGTTATGTATATTTCACCACAATAAAAAAAAATGGGAAAAATCAACACTTGACTCCTTCTTTCTCCATTTTAAAATTAGCTTATAGTTGTGATCTAAATCATAAATGTAAGATAAAATTATCTTCATAATTTTCATTTCATTATTTTAAGATGAAACTTTGTTCAATCAAGCTTTTGTGTTTGTTTTTAGGGTTTTTTTTTAAGCGCTAAATAACAAAAATCCATTACCCACTGTCAGTGAAGTCACTTATGAGGCCTTTTGCCAGAGGCCAAGTATCCTAGGATCAAAAGGCCCTGCAGGGACAGGAGCCAGAGTCTGAGGGACCTGCCAAGTTAATTCAAATTTCTGTTTCTTAAAATGTATTTTAACTATTCCCCCAAAAAAACCCATATTAGAAAGAGCAACATGCCTTCTTACAGGTCATATATAACAAATCAGAACACAGGTTAGACTGCGTGCAGGCCTTGGAATAAAGTTTCCCACAATTTCTGTGCAAGATTTAATCTCCTTAAACATGTTTCACTGGCTAAGGAGGCTGAAGCTCTGCACTGCAAATTCTGAAGATTCAGTGATTTTTGCATTCCACTTACATAAAATCATAAAAGTGAGCACGTTAGGCCGTGCTTCTCAACCACATTCAGGCAAGACTGGGAAGCACCTCGCAGGGCACGTGGCAGTACCGTGCTGCAGTACGTCTGCGTGCGTGATGCACTGTACATCTACGCTGTAGGTAAAACTGCAGTGATGCTCGTAACCTCGATACTAGTCAGAATCTGTTGAGTGGCCACTCTGCAGGCCCATTCTGAGCACATTATTTTCATCATCTCATCTAAATCCTCAAAACAATCCCGCGAGGTAGATGGTGTCATGATCCCATTTTACAGAGGTGAGGAGGGATGAAGTAACTGGCCCAAGACCACACAGCTAGTTAGTGGGAGAGCAAAACAACAGAAGCATCAGCAGAATCTGGTCTAAACAACTACACGGTGCCATTTCGAGGGATACATCATCTGGAGGTCAAACCATAGCACAGATATTTTAGCACCTGCAATTTTAGGGTGCTCCCTGAAAAGGAGTGCACACTGTTATAGCTACTGTGGGCAGGGCTGGCTTCATGGGGTGCAACGTGCACAGACACACTGGACACCGCCCCCATCTTGGCTTACTTCTCCACTTTCACCATCTTGATAATTTTAATAAATTAAAAAACTGTATTGACGTATAGTTGATTTACAAGGTTGTGCTCATTTCTGCTGCACAGCAAAGTGATTCAACTACACATGTCTATTCTCTTTCACGACCTTAATAAATTTTGCACAAGGTTCCACGTTTGGTTTTGCACTGGGTCCCAAAAAGCATGTACCCATCTCGATTACTGGTCATTCATATGTGAAACCCGTTCCTACTGCTCCTCTTTTCATCTCATTGACTAGTTTAGTTAAAGAGATAGAAAGGTGAGGCACTGAGAACATTTACGATTCGCGCCTCTCTCCCTGTGAGAAGCAAAATATTCTTAACATCCCGCAAAGAAAACACAGCTCAAAAGGAAATGTGACCCTGAGGCTGACCTAAGATGCAAATGCCTTCTACAACCTCCATGACGGGCGTTCGGCGCCGGCGTGCCCCCACTTCCCCTCCCCTGGGTGACCCCGACTTCCACTTGTGCTCTAGCTGCCCAACCCGGTCCAGTCTGCGTGCAGCTGTTATGGAGGAGGTCACCGACCACTGGCTGACGACCCTCGAGCTGGCCGGGACACGCAGAGGCTCCTCACTCTCCGTGTCCCTGGAATGTGGGTCGCGCCCTCCGGCCCCACGGTGGGAACCATTTTCAAGAAGCAGCACCGTGTGGACGGCGGACTGGCCGAACCCGGTTAAAGCCTCCACATAAACTGTACGGTTCTGGCGGGCGGGGTGCACAAATCTACTCCTCTCGTCCCCAGACAAGCCCTAAAGAAGCTTCCTCGCTTGTTAAATCCGCCACCTACCCATCCGGAGCAGCGGACCTCGTCTTTCCTCAGTCCTGGTTCTCTTGCCCGGAGCCTGCCTCCAACTTCCCGCGGGAAGGCCCCGGGTTCCCAGCCGCCGAGCTCCGCCCACTCCCAAGATGGAGCGGAGAATGAGCCAATCAGCTCAGCTCATTTCTGGACACATGATCCTTCTCAGCCAATCAGAGTGACTCTCGCCCTGGGGTGCACGGACCAGCTTTCTCGGCGTGGCGAGCCCGTGAGGACCTGAGGTGCTGGGGCGACCTGACCACCGGGCGCCAAAGCAGGTCTGAGGAGGGCACCAAGGGAGCCCTGGAGACACCTCAGTGCTGGGCACACGACCACTGCCCTTGGCCCCCAAGCTCCTCCTCCGCCACCTGGCCCCCAGCCCCTGCCCGGCCTGTCCTGTGTGGTGCGCTGGCCTACGCTGAGGTGCGCTGCGGGGCAACATGCTCCTTCGGGTTGTGAAGACCAAGATAAAGGTAACGCCTCATTGCATTTTTTATATCGGTTACACGTTGCAGTGATAGTACTTGGACATGCTGGGTTAATAAAATACGTGATTAGGATGAATTTCACCTCTCTGTGTTTGGGTGGGGCTGCTAGCGAAGTGTACGAGACGCTTGGGGCTGCCCTTCCCTTTCTGCTGTGGAGCCTTGCTCTAGACAGACCACGAGGACAGCGGATTTACGGGGTGACCGTGTGTTGTGCTGATCCCGCCAGCACAGTCTGTGCAGGGCAAGGAGGCGTCCTTAAAACGACACCGGGGCCAGAGAGCGTATGCTCCCCTCGGTAATCAAAGTCAGGGAGTTTGAGCGCGGAAAACGTAACAGATATTTTAAAGCTCACTCTTTAACTTCCACTGCTTTTTAAGGGAGAGGGGCTGGCTTTCTGCCTCCTGGGTCTGGATGGATTCGCTGTGAGGTCTCAGAGTGGCCTCGGCAGAGAACGCAGATGCTCCCAGAGGCTGGAGTTCCAGGACCCATCTGGGGAAGGGGCAAGAAATACGGAGTGAATCAGAGGGTCGCCGGTGAAGGGATGGGGTGGGGACTCAAAGGGGCTCAATAAGAGCACTGTTACCAGGCTTCCCTGGTGGCGCAGTGGTTGAGAGTCCGCCTGTCAATGCAGGGGACGAGGGTTCGTGCCCCGGTCCGGGAGGATCTCACGTGCCGCGGAGCGGCTGGGCCCGTGAGCCGTGAGCCGTGGCCGCTGAGCCTGCGCGTCTGGAGCCTGTGCTCCGCAACGGGAGAGGCCACAACAGTGAGAGAAGCCCGCGTACCGCAAAAAAAAAAAAAAAAACAGAGCGCTGTTATGTACGCTTCCACTTGAAGTTGTTTCTTAGTTTTTCACCTTTTTCCAGTGCAAGTTGGTTTTTCTTCCCCCTTTCTCACCACTCTCACCTCCAGTTTAAAAACAGAAAAGAGTTTTCTGTATTCACATGAGTTATGTGTGAATAGGATCAATTTATGGGACTGCTAAAGGAGTTAATTTAACTGCTAAAGGAAACAACATGGAGCAGAACAGCCCACATTCACGAAAGCTGCCCCGCCCACCCAGGATGCAAAGGCACGGGAGGCCCTACTGCTGACTCACCACCCCTCCCCCGCAGGAGGTCGGGAGGACTTGTCTCTCCTTTGACGGAGTACGCGATGGGGGCTGGCACTGACCGTCCTTGCCCACATTTCGGAGGACTAGGGAGTCCCAGCCAACATCAGGAGCATAAGAGTGAAAGTGCCATAGTAATGGCGAAATAGTACTCTGAGAATTATTCAGTAATTTCCAACTACAATAGCTCTTCCTTCAGAAATGCTGAAGATTGGCGTCTCTTTTGCTCTAGAGAGAACATTCCTTATTAGGGCAAAGTGAAAAGGAAAGCAACAATACCCAAAAAGAGGCAGAAAATAAAAAGCCACAAGCTTCTGCTGGTGTAGAGAAGGCAATTTCTCTCTGCTCATCCAAGAACAACTAGGCTATACGGAGTACTCCATAACAGCCAGCTGTGGACTCGCCTGTTTTATCCCCCTCATTACAACGTCAGTGTGTGCTGCTGAAAATGGCCAATTCTATAGCAAAGAATCATTCCCCGGAGAAGCATCTGGGCCACATTGCTGCTGAAAATGCTTTGGAAACAGCATTGGGTTTTTTTTGTTGTTGTTCTTTTTTTTTCCCAGATTCCTTAGGCCTCTGCCCAAGATGTGACCTGAGCTGATTCTCACAGAAGCCATATAAAGAATGCTTCTACTTAATGCTTTTACTTAATTTAAAAATCTACTTTTACTTTTAATTAAGTAAAATTACTTAATTTTACTTAATGCTGCTTTATTCAAAAGCTATGTCATTGAGAGGAGTTAAATATGCTGTCTCTCCCCTTACCGACTCACCTGGTAATCCACTGTTTACAGTAACTAGCCATCAACCCTAGTAACAATGTCTAGGAGACCCGTGTTACATTTCAGGCTGTGCTGTGCAGTCTGCAAGCAGGTTTCATTTCATCTTTATAACAGTATCGGGTAGGCATTTTTTATTATCCTCATTTTACACATGAAGAATGGAGACACAGAGAAGTTAGGTAACTAGTTTTCCAAGATGGAAGAGCAGGTCGAAAAAAAGCCAGGTCAACTGGCTCCTAACTGCAGGCTCGTAACCCATACTATGCCACTTCCCAACACACATCCCATATGTTAATCACCTGTGAGTCCTTTTGGACTAGTCACTTGTTCATTCATTTATTTATTCACTTAACCTTGATAAGGTGCTTCCAGCTGCAAGGGATACAAAGATAAATGAAATCAGGTCCCTTACTTCAAGAAATTCACCATCTGGCTGAGAATCATTTTGAAATGCAAAGGATCAAATCCTCATTCATTTGTTTTCTGAATTTGAAAAACTTTTTGTGCTGAGTTTACCATATTAGGTTTTTGTGTTTTATCTGTTGTTTTCTGAGCTTAGAAGGGGGAAAGACCTGCAATCACAGACTGTAATTTTTTCATTGTTGCATTTTCTCTTACTATATTTTGGATTCGGGACCCACTTTTCTGCAGTCATCCATCTGCATCTGTCTACTGCAGATATGCACATCCCAAACAAATAGGCAAGCAAAAGCTCTGTAAAGCCAGTTATGTGACATCACTGGTTTCTAACTTTTGTGTTAGCCATGTATGCACACCGAACATTCCAGAAAGGCTGGTCAGGCTACAGTGAGTTTTATTTAACCTGTAGGATATTTTATTTTATTTTTATTTATTTATTTTTTTCAAGCCTGTGTCTTTTGGTTGGAGCATTTAATCCATTTACATTTAAGGTAATTATTGATATGTATGTTCGTATGACCATTTTCTTAATTGTTTTGGGTTTATTATTGTAAGTCTTTTCCTTCTCTTGTGTTTCATGCCTAGAGGAAATTCCTTTAGCATTTGTTGTAGAGCTGGTTTGGTGGTGCTGCATTCTCTTAGCTTTTGCTTGTCTGTAAAACTTTTGATTTCTCCATCGAATGTGAATGAGATCCTTTCTGATAGAGTAATCTTGGTTGTAGGTTCTTCCGTTTCATCACTTTAAGTATATCATGCCACTCCCTTCTGGCTTGTAGAGTTTCTGCTGAGAAATCAGCTGTTAACCTTATGGGAATTCCCTTGTATATTATTTGTCATTTTTCCCTTGCTGCTTTCAGTAATTTTTCTTTGTCTTTAATTTTTGCCAGTTTGATTACTATGTGTCTCAGAATGTTTCTCCTTGTGTTTATCCTGTATGGGACTCACTGTGCTTCCTGGACTTGGGTGGCTATTTCCTTTCCCATGTTAGGGAAGTTTTCAACTATAATCTCTTCAAATATTTTCTCGGGTCCTTTCTCTCCCTCTTCTCCTTCTGGGACCCCTATAATGCGAATGTTGTTGCACTTAATGTTGTCCCAGAGGTCTCTTAGGCTGTCTTCATTTCTTTTCATTCTTTTTTCTTTATTCTCTTCCACAGCAGTGAATTTCACCATTCTGTCTTCCAGGTCACTTATCCATTCTTCTGCCTCAGTTATTCTGCCATTGATTCCTTCTAGTGTATTTTTCATTTCAGTTATTGTATTGTTCATCTCTGTTTGTTTGATCTTTAATTCTTCTAGGTCTTTGTTAAACATTTCTTGCATCTTCTCAATCTTTGCCTCTATTCTTTTTCCGAGGTCCTGGATCATCTTCACTATCATTATTCTGAATTCTTTTTCTGGAAGGTTGCCTATCTCCACTTCATTTAGTTGTTTTTCTGGGGTTTTATCTTGTTCCTTCATCTGGTATATAGCCCTCTGCCTTTTCATCTTGTCTCTCTTTCTGTGAATGTGGTTTTTGTTCCACAGGCCGCAGGATTATAGTTCTTGCTTCTGCTGTCTGCCCTCTGGATATTTTATTTTGAATGGAATTAATGTTTTAAAATTAGAGATTTTGTGTAAAAATCCAGATTTCTGGTTTGTCTTGAAAAATTTGAAGGTCTGCTAACAAAACACTGAGCTCTGAGCTGACATGACAACAAGGACCAGTGCCAAATAGTGGCGATCCTCTTCAGTAGGGTATGTCCAGTTCCTCACAGGCCCCACCGCTCCCTATAGTGTCCCCATCATTGAGATTGTGTGTGCAGCTTTCATCAAGGCATCTCACCTACACTGTTGCTTTCTTATTGTCTAAGAGTATTTCTGTATCTCTGTCTTTAATCAAAGATGGAAAATAAAAATCAAGCTGAAAGAGCCTGTGATTACTTTTATACCTAGTCTGCCTTGCTTATTTGCTTTGCCTTATCTCTATAAATATGGCTGCGACATGGGGTAGACCAGTTACGTTCCAGATCTGACTAACGGGAGCATATGTAATCAAGTCCTTCCAGGGAGCGTAACTTGACTGAAATGTGACTGTGACTGAAAACCCCACATATTCCACACGTATCAGTTATCTGTTGCTGTGTCACAAACCTCCCCACAACTCAGTGGCTTAAAACAATCATTTATTTGGCTCCTGCGTCTGTGGGTCAGCAATTTGGGTTGGACTTAGGTAGGTTGCTCTTGTATTGGTCTCATTTAGGCTCATACATGCATCTGTCGTCAGCTGGTGGTCAGTGGCCTAACTCACGTGGCTGCAGGTTGGCTGGCTATAGGTTGAGACAACGAAGGTAACTGAGCTTTGTGTCTCTCACCCAGCACACTAGCCCAGGCTTGTTTCTGTGGTGGTGGTGGTAGGGCTCCTCTATTAGTCTCCTCAGGTTACCGTAACAGAAAACACGAACTGGTAGCCTAAACGACAGAAATTTATTTTCTCGTGGTTCTGGAGACTGGAAGTCCAAGATCAAGGTGCTGGCTAAGTGGGTTTCCAGTGAGACCTCCCTTCCTGGCTTGCAGACAGCTGCCTTCTCACTGTGTGAGCACTTCTGTTGTCACTTCCTCTTCTAATAAGGACACAAAGTCCTATTGGATCAGGACCCCACCCTTATCACCTCAGTTAGCCATAATTTCCTCCTTAAAAGCCTCATCTCCAGATATAGTCACATTGAATCACACTGGATGTTAGGGCTTGAACCTCTGAATTTTGGGGGGGTACACAGTTCAGTCCATAACAGGTCCCAAGAGCAACCAGAAGGCAAGCTCCCTGTGTAACATTCGCTCTTTTCTCATTGGCCAAGACAAATCCTGTGGCCAAGCTCTGAGTCAGTGTGGGAGGGACTACCCCTGTGCATGGATACAGGAAGGAATGAACAAATGAGGGACCGTGACAGCAACAACCCACCAGACCCCAGGTCAGTTCTCTTGAACTGCTATATACTTGAAATAGATATGTTTTAAATGGATGCAGTGGTCTGCAGCTCACTATCCAACATCCGATTCCAGTCAGCTGGTTGTTCTAAGTGGATGATGGACACCCTTTCCCCTCCCGAGGGGTGGGCATAGACCCAGTGCTGGACAAAATGGAAATATCTGCTGAGAGTACTTATGGGAAAAGTTTGGGGGAAGAGAAGGTCCCTCTTCCTCTGGACATTGTTGATAACTGAGCAGCTACAGCTACTTTGCTGTCCACTTGAGGATGAAGCCAGCCCTCAGGGGAAGGGAGCTTCAAGAAATGCAGATAAAGGCACCAGAGCCTGATGTCCACACCTAGATCCCACTCGCCTCTGGGTTTCTTGTTGCACAGCATCATAAATGTCCCTGTTGTTTGGAGTGGCCTGAGTCTTGGTGTTCTATCACTTGGAACCTAATGCACACCAACCAACACGGATACTAACAGGATTGGTCAACCCACATGGAGCTATAGAGAGCAAACAGTCTTCCTGGGGGGTCCAGGATCCCTTTCTCACACTGGCCTTGTGCAGCCTCCTGTCTCAAGCTCCTTCTCTGTAACAAAGTAGGTATTGGCTATCCTATAAGCCCCAAGCATGGGTTTGTGATCAGATGAGATAATGCATGGGAAAACATTTCAAACTATATAAATTGTCAAACCAATGTAAAGAAAAGAGAAAACAGCATCTTTAAGGTTGAAAAGATTGACAGCTAATAGCTAGAATTATGTCATATCCACAATCTATCCATTTTGTCGGGTCAGTAAGAGGACTTGTCAGATGTGTTTACTGTTACAGAGACCAAAATCACTACCTACTATACAACAGACCTCCTCCTATAATTAACTTTTCAACTAAATCAAGACATTCTTAGCATTGTGTATGAGCTGAGAGTAGTTAAAGGGTGGGAGCAGTGGGCAAAACCAAGTCTACATCAGTTAGGATAATTTCAGCTGCAAGGAACCAACACCCACTTAGTCCTGACTTAGAAAATAAATAAAGAATTTATTGGCTCAACTGTGAAGGGTCTGGCAGTAGGGCATCTACCAGAAGATTTCAGGTGAGGTGTGGTTCAGTGGCTCAGTGACACCATCAAGAACCCAGCCTCCCTCTCTGTGCCCTCTGCCTTTTATTGCATCACCCTCACATTCACACATGTCCAACCAGTAATTGCTAGATGCACTATCAAGGACAATCATACATGTAGTCATCGCAATTTGCTGTGGAAAAAGCATGAATTTGTTCAATACAAATATTTTAAATATATACCAAATTTTATAACCTTGATTCAAGATCCTTTCATTTTTCAATATACTGGGAGCCTCAAGAATGAGACCCCAGACTTCCTTCATCACAGAGAGGTCCTGTTTGTGCTGATGCAACTGATGGTCAGCTCAGAAACCACATGCTTGAAAACTCTCTTGCTGGAATGCAGTGTGCCTTAGTTTTCGTAAACACACTTTTGGAAACTTGCTTTCTTTGAGATGGGCTGAAATGCCCAGGCATCAGATCCCCAGCTCCACCCCACACATGCAGAAATCTGTGAACCTGAGGTGATAGCAGTAGGGACCAATTCTAAATATCTCCCACTGAGATTTAAGGGAGTAAATAAAAGAAGGAAGACCTTGTTTACATTCATTTACTATCACCCACAGTGGTTGGTATGCTCATTAGAATCTGGCATTTATAAAGAATTTTAAATTGGCCCTGGTCTTCTAATCCTTTTGATGAGTGATTCCCCTGCACCAGCCATAGATGTTAAGACAACTGGTCCTTATACCTGTGTAAATATTTTTGTGCTGATTTCTATGCTGAAGGTTGACAGTGAGCTTGGTGTATAGGAACCAGAGACGGCTAAGTGCTAACAAGCGCAAGCCACATCCCCAGGGTTTTGAACAGTCACATTCTGGTCTTTCTCAACCCAATTGAATATGTATTTCTGTACATAAGCAAGCCAAATACCAAGTGGAAATCATATCAGATATGCAGAAATATCAGCAAACTTCAGTCTTTAGTCAAGCAGAAAGAAACAGCAATCAATTAAAGAGTATTCTGATGGTACATGACATCCAACAAGATAAACTCACCCATTTCAGAGATTTCCACCTATACTCCTTGGGACTAAGGAGCTTTGGGACAAAAATCTTAAAATCAAATGTTATTTTTATTCTAGTCACTCTATTGGTAGATCTAGGAATAAAAACTCCATTTCTTTAAACACATATATTTCCTGACTTTTCACAACTTCATCCCTGTCCCTCATTTTATTTGACATATTCTGATGAGTCACCTGTTATAAGCAAGTCATAATATATTTGACACCAGGAGCCATATATTTGTATTTGTATCCCCAGTTATTTGCATGTTCTGAGACCAATTTCCAGTGCAGGTGTGCGTGGGGTGCGGGGCGTTCCCCCCACACCACCAGACAGTTCTCTGGGACACCAGCTGGGTGTCCTACAATTCAACTAAATTATGACACTATATGCAGCAGTAGCACCAGATTCCACAGGTAGTGGCTCAGTTCTTCAGGACTGTACTACCCCCCACCCCACTTCAGACGCCCATCCCAAACCTGTGCTTCTGCAAATTGGAGGTTCCAGCATCTCCCTCCTCGGGTTCAAGTGATTTGCTAGAGTGTCTCACAGAACTCAGAGAAACATTTTACTTATTAGATTACCCGTTTATTGCAAAGGATATTAAAGGATACGAATCAACAGCCAGGTGAAGAAGTACACAGGCAAGCCATGGGGAAAGCGCTCAGGGCTTCCTGGTCCTCTGGAGCACCACCCTCCCCTCCCCTCCACATGTTTACCAGCCAGCCCACATCTCACACCTTTCTGAGCTTTCTGCTAGTCGACTCACTAACATAACAAAAGACGCCTTTATTGTTCTCATCTCTTAGGAAGTTCCAAGGGTTTTAGGAGCGCTTTGCCAGAAATGGCATAGAAATATATATTTCTTATTATATGAATCACAATATCACATCAATGCACCTTCATGTATTTCTGTTTGTTTCTCTAGTGCACAGCAAATCATGTAGTATACAATCAGTGTTCAATTCCTGTGGGCTAAAGTTTTGTGAGCCTTAAGCTACCCACCTGTATAGACCCTTGACTGTTTGAACATCCGTCCCCAAATATCATGAGATGTGACCTTTCCTGGGTGGATGAGCACATGTTTGTGGCTGTGTCCCACCATTGACCAACCAGGAAGTTCTTGGACAGCATTTTTCATGTTCTCCAATAAAGTTACTCCATCGTGTGACCTTTGACAATGCTAAAGCAAAAATAAATAAGCAACTGTTAAATACTTCCCCTCAGAGAAGATATCTAGAAGGGATTTACCTTATCATTCCTAAATTCTCAAAGAATAAAACGTTGCTTTTTCATAAGACATTTAAAAAAATGATGATCTGCCAGTAAACATACATCTGACAGTTACTGCCTTTGCATCCTTAGAGGGAAAAATGAGATCAAGAGTTAGACATTGTGCATTCTCATAAAACTCTTCCTCCTTCTATCCCCAAGTACAGAACAGCAAAACTTCCAAAGTCGGCCTTGCTGCCATTCCTTTAACCTGGAAATGACCAGGCCAGCCTCACCACATAGTGATTTTTTAAATCTAAAATTATTTAAAATTCTGCTGTAGATGCCGGATGGCGTTTTTGGCTGCCAGGCATCTGTTCCTCCTTTTCGAAGTAGCAGAGTCTGAGTTCCCATCAAAGAACCACCCTCCCCCGTTTGGTGTATGTGGGAGTTGAACCCACAACGTGGCTCCAGAGCTGGACGTAGGACCCAAGCTTGGCCAACGGGCAGCGTGCCTCAGGCCACGTGGTGTGCGTAGGGATGCCAGTGTGAGGGAAACCGGCAAACGAGAGGCTTCGAGCTCTTGCCAGTGGGGTTGCTGAACTGGTAAGATGTGGCTGAAGCTACTGGTGACCACCTTTTGGTAAAGGAAAGAGCCTGCCGGAGAGGGAAGCTGATGCAGGAGGCAGCAGGGCCTAGACCAAGAGCGGGAGAGAGATTCCTGAAGACCTTGCCGGGCACCTGGTCAGCCACACCCAAGGAGCTGGCCTCTGGCTTTTCCATTCAATGACACAATATATTCCCTTTTAAAAGGAAAACCTATTTATTAAGCTGAGTTTCAGTAACAGGTAACTGGAAGACTTTTGCGAGAAACAGTATTTGTAGGAAGTCCAGAGAAAGGTCTTTTAGGGAAAATAAATCAATTAAACTTTGTAAACAAGCTAATTAGATCAGGGATACAGTTTGGGCTCTTTCGGTGCAATCCTTTTTAACAAACTCAATTTAGTCTGATGTCTTACAGTTATAAACATTGTAGAGGTATTTATCTGTATTGTTCTGAAACCACCATCCCCATTCTAAAATTAGCCTGTTCCTATGTCATGCATTTAGGTAGGCATGGGGATTTGTGTCTTCATTAACCAATAGTTCTCTCAAATTCCCGGTCTGAAGCATTCCATTAATATTTCCCTGCAATGACAGATGAAAGTGTTTAGAACATGATAGTGCAATTAGTGGTTGGCCCAAGAAAATAGAATTATTCTTTATTGCCTTCATATAATTGATTCAGATACTTAATATTGTCTCCAGTGATTCTGAGGCTCTTTGCTCATACTGCTTCTTTAAAACATATAAGGTGTTTGTTGTATTTTTTTTTCATGTTGAAAGAGGCCTCTCAGTTGTAGTAATATCTAGCTGATGTAATATCTAGTTGCTGGCATATCGCGTGTTGGATATAAGTTGCTTTGGATCAACTTCAATTAATTCAAAGTAATTCAGTTATTCTGAAATGATGAATTTGGAGAAGAAAAGAAAAGAGAAATAAAGAGTTAGTCCAGGTTACCATATATACCCAAGGGAATTATGAACTGAGAAAAGAGTAAATAAAGTTCTGGCAAGAATCAATAAAATAATAGAAGAACATTTCTGAGCATTGAAAATACGAAAATCTCATGTTGAATCTTCAAAATGAAAGGGTTCCAAGGACCTAAAAAAATGAGTGAAAGTACAAAAGAGGCCTATATCTGTTATTCATTCTAGGGAGCTCACTTTTTTCTGGAAATAATTTAGTATATATCTCCAAAAAATAAACTTTTTTTTAAATAATCACAATATCATTATCACACATAAGAAATGACAGTAACTTCTTAATATCTCCAAATATCCAGTGAGTGTTACAAATTCCCAGATGGGGACTTCCCTGGTGGCGCAGTGGTTGAGAGTCCGCCTGCCGATGCAGGGGACACGGGTTCGTGCCCCAGTCCGGGAAGATCCCACATGCCGCGGAGTGGCTGGGCCCATGAGCCGTGGCCGCTGGGCGTGCACGTCCGGAGCCTGTGCTCCGCAACGGGAGAGGCCACAACAGTGAGAGGCCCGTGTACCGCAAAAAAAAAAAAATTCCCAGATGGCCTCTTACTAATTTTTTTTCTTTTTACAACTGGCTTATTCAAATTAAGATCCACACAAGGCTGTACCTTGGAATCTCTTTATATATAGTTTCTCCCCTTCTCTTCTTAATTTCTTTGCAATTAATTTGTGAATGATGTCATAGGGTTTCCCATATTCTTAATTTTGCTGATCATATCCCTGTGATGACATTATATTTGTTTCTCCCTCCTCTGTCTTCAGGTTCAATATTTTGGCAAAAAAAAAAATCCTTACATGGTATCATATATTTCTATCACGAGGCACACAGTGTCTGGCTGTTTCTTTTTTTGATCCCAGCAGTCACTGGAGGTGACTCAATGACTACATTTGAGGTTGAAAAATTGTGATTTCTGTTCTACCATTCTGTCATCTTTCCTGAGCTGGAATTCGTCAGTATAAGGAGAAACCTTCTCAAGTAAATCATTTGGTTACCCTGAGGTACGGTTGTAAAATAATGGCAGGAAAAGTGCTCATTGCTCTACTTGTACTTGCTAGTTTTCAGAACAGTTGTTCCATCCTTCAGAAGAACCCAAATCGTTGTTGTTGTTGTTGTTTTATGCATGTATTTTAACATAGCTAGTGTGTTTCAATCCACCATTGCCATCATTCTTATTGATGCTCCGAGTGTGCCACCTCTGGCTGGGAAGGTTGTTCAAGCCAGCCACTGAGCCCTCTGACCTGACCCAAGAGCCTTCTTTTTTGTTTCCTTTGGTAAGCTAAGATGATCCAGTATCTCCCTGTACACGTCTGGAATCAGCCGTGTATCCAAGGAGATCTGGTTTGTTTCAGTGGGAAGTGTTGTTAAGCGATCACAGTCTGGATGCTAGGAGCGTCCCTTGCTACTAGATTACTCCTGGTTTCTGGGCTTGTGCAGTGGACAGATGCAGGAAATGGGTGTTTTAAGAGAAGACACATCGTGAGTCTATACTGATATTTCCAATTCAAAATAGGGTTGCAGTGTTTTTATTTAAATTCCTTTATATTTTTCTCTGTTTTAAGCTGAATATCTTATTTACTGATGACATGAACACAGTTCGTTGTTTCTCCTGTAATTTACTTAAGTAGCTTCCAAATAGAAATACCAATGTGATAACTAACAATGCAGTTACTGAAAAGAAAAGCTATTCTTTTTGTCCTTAACATATATCCCAATAAGATGTACAGCCAAATTACTGTTCTTTACAGTCACTTACATTACTCTCTCTGTGTGGGTTAAACCAACAACTCAATGCATAGGTTAATTTCTTTCATTTTGCTTTTGATTTTGAGGAAGGGTCACATTAAAAGCAAAATCTCACCAAACCACCCACATGACTTCTTTAACATTTTAACATACATGCTTCTTGTCGTTTGTGTACGTGAATATTATGACAAAAATGGAATCCTAGTTACAGAAGGCTTTACATTTGCTTTGTTCACTCCAGAGTATATCGTAAACCTCTTCTCATGTCATTAAAATATTTCTAAATCACTATTTTAGCACCTTCATGGTATTTTGTCACTTACATGAATTACAGCTCTCTCAGCTAATCCTCTATTGTTGACCATTTAAGCTGTTGACAATTTTTCACAGTTTTAAACAACACTGTGATGAATATACTTGGGACCAAATATGTGCAAACGTTTCCAAATTACTGCTTTAGATAAATTCCCATGAATGCATTTGCCGAACCAAAAAAATAAAAAATAAAATAATCACTTTAAGACTTTTACTTCCTGCAGCTAAATCGTTCTCCTGAAGTATTTGAGAGTTCTCACATCCCTAAACTCTCAGCAACGCTAGGCATTATCATGCATTTTTTAATTTGTCTAATTTGAAAGGCAGTATAGCATGTGATTGTTGATTGTAGACATTTCTTTAAATGGATGACTATAGGTATTCATTTATTTACTCTTTCATTCAACAAAACTGTAATTCAGCATTTACCTTTTGCCACGCCCTGGACACAGGACTTCCATCACAGACTGGTCCCTCCCCTCGTGGGGCTCAGAGTCCAGAAGAAAGGAAAGACATTTGAATAAGGAAGCTGGGGAGGAGAAATGCAAGGCATCAAGAAGGCGCATGATAGGGAGACCAAGCTACATGGGGTGGGGCCAGGAGTGGTCAGGAAGAATATAGAGGTTTACACTGAGACCGAAGGATGGGTATGCTATATCTGGGAGACAAGCAGGTGATGTGGAGGGAGAACAACCCAAAGAAAGAAAATCACACATGCAAAGGCCCTGAGGTATGACTCAGGTTTTTCTTAATGTGCAAATACCCCATTCATGAAAGAGGATCCGGAAGTCCAGGGACGCATCTTCTGCCTGCCTGTTCTAAGCACATGGATGCTGGTATAAGGGGTAGAAAAGAAGAAAGAGCAAAACTTCAGCATCTTGTCTCAAACGCCTCTCCTGAGCACGTGCTTCAGGTCTCCATCCTTCTTGCCAACATCAGCAACAGGTGTCTCTTCATCATCCCCCTAACACTCTCCCAGCTAAACCATGTGATCGAGGTGATTTATGGCAGCTGTGCATCCTGGGCAGATTAGAAAGAGAAATCTTTATAATTATACAGGCTTGCTGTTATTTAAATATTTACCAGCATTAAACACCAAAGGGCTGTGCAAGTGATCCGGGGCTTCATATTGTTCTGAGCTAATATTCTTTGTACAACATTATGCAAATTGCATAAACTTTATTTTGTTGTTGCTGCAGGCAGTGTATCCCAAGGCAGCCATTCGCTAAGTTGAAACAGATAAAGCTTTAATAACACATAGTGATGATGAATAAGTCACAAAGTTTGTGCAATGCTAATGTTCTCACTCACCCTAGGGTAGTTTATTAGATACACAAGTAACATTTCCTGATTTGCTTTTGCTCAAGTGGCGTCGGTTTCTTGGGAATGTTTGTGCAATAAATTATTTCAACCCATTAGGTGTTAACGAACAAATCATATTCACTTGCCGTCTGTCACGAATTGCTGAGAATTGAGATTTAAACACTGAAATTATACATTAATTTTACTTTCCAAAAACAAAGCTGGTTAAGAGAAATTAAACTTGGCTAAAATGGGAACAAAACAGTATGTCCGATGCTGAATATTTTAAGCCTGCAAAGGAGGCTGTGAATGATTTCATTAATATTCAGAACACTTGGGCGTTGTGACAACGACAAAATGCAGCTTAACTAACAGTACCATGCCTTGGGAATACCCGTTAGCAGCAACTCGGCAGTGCCATCGGCGCGTTTTCCCACAAGATGCCTGTGTGGGTTCAGCATGGGTCAGGGCCCCACACACCTGTGTGCTGGTCTGGAACCCATTCCCCTGCCTCGTGGCATCCACAGGGCAGAATTGATTCTGCAACAAGTTATCATCTGTCTGTGTTCATAACAACCTGCTGCCATTAGAAGGTGATTAGAAAATAGCTCAGAAAATAACAGCTGGAAACAATGTAATTGTGCATCAGAGGGCCAATGGCAAAAGGAAAGTGCTGACCGTCCATACAGCACAGGTTTCCACAGCTAGGAAAGAGAAGGAGGTGAACCCATGTGGTCTGAAATCGATTTCCAAGATAAGAGTTTTTTAAATTTCTAGCATGAATTTTATTGAAGAAAATCTTATGGAAATAGGCACAAAACCATAAGTTTCACAAAGTGTACACACACGTGGGTAACCAGCACTCACGTCAAGTGTCAACATTACAACCCCACAGAGCCCCTCGCGATGTCTCCCACCCAGTGGATCCACTACCTCAACATCAGAGATAGTGCTGGAGCCATCCACCTTTCACACCTGGATTCTTTCCACCAGGGCTGATGTCTCTGAGATCCCTCCGCCTTGTTGCTTATAGCTGTAGCCCGTGTGTGCTCATTAATGGGTAATATTCTTTGTATAAATACATTACAGTTCATTTACTCTTTCTCCCATTGATGGTCATCTGGGTTCTTTCCAACTTTTAACTATTACAAATAGTATTGCTTTAAAAAGTCTTGTACATATCTCTGATGAATGTGAAAACATGTCTTTTCAAAGTAGTCATAGTCAGGTACAGATCAGAGTGTTACGGTACATTTACATTGGTCTGGGGATGTAGGTGAAAGGGATGGGGGTAAAGGTTCATACACCACACTCACACATCATGTATTCACTAGTGACGTTTACAGAGACCCCTTCTGAAGTATATAAAGTGATAACCATGTCTGCCTTTGGGAAGAATGTTTAAGAGACAAGGGGAACCTTAATTTTCACTGTTTATATTTTTGTACTATTTTAAATTTTCCCAAGGGTGTGAGTAAGTTAAAAATTAGTTAATCTGGCGGTGGAGGGGTGGTGGTAAATATAATGAATCCAGAGTCATTTAGGCTCTAACTGGACATGTGGACGTTGTTAAAACATTTTATTTTCCTTCAGCTGTGCTTCCCAGCACTTTACCAAAGCCTGTCTCATTTGCTTCTCACAATAAACAAGTGTGAGAAAGCATTTGTTGGCTATTTCAACAGACCGCACGCATGCCATGATTTCATTTAATTCTCATACACAACCTAAGAAATGGGCTTTATTAAATAACCCCACTTCACTAGTGAGGAAACCAGAGGTTAGAGAGGTTGGCTGGGTTGCCTGGGGCCACGTAGCTGGTAAACAGTTTTTGGACCCTTTGCCAAGTGCTCTTTCTACTCAAGAATGCCTGGAAGAGCCTGGAACACACTGGAGAAGGAAAATGGAGGACAGAGAAACTGTCCAGGGGTTAGAGGGGCAATCCTGGAATAACATAGGGGCTTCCTGCCCCCTCTCCTCCCTAAGTGCAGGTCATGTCCTTAATGACCACTGAATGTCAATGCTTCTGCATTGCATGCCTTAGACCAGGGTTGGCAAACTTTTTCTGTAGAGGGCCTGACAGTAAATATTTTAAGTGTGCGGGCTGTGTCTTCTCAGTCAAACTTCTCAACTCTTCCTCATTGAAGCATAAAGTAGCCATAGACAGGAAATACATAAGTGGAAGGAAGTGGCTGTGTTCCAATAGTACTTTATTTAGGACACGGAAATCTGAATTTCATACAATTTCCACATGTCATGAAATATTATTTTTTAAATTTTTCAGCCATTTAAAAATGCAATAGTCATTCTTAGTTTTAGCTCATGAGCTGTACAAAAACACTGGACTAGATATGGCTCATTGGTTTCAGCCTGTCAACTTTTGCTTTAAACAGATACAAAAATAGATTAAGACAGTCACTGAGCAAAAGCTTATCAATTTGAAGTCAAAATTTATTTAGTTGCAAAATGGGAATAAAACTTAAACCAGCTAAATGGAAATAGGGGATTCATGAACTCATAACTGAGAAGCCCAGGGGGTTGGTATTCAGACATAGCTGGTTTAGGGGTTTGGATATTGAGCTTTTTTCTCTCCCTCCCTCCCTTCCTTCCTCCCTCCATCTCCTTCTTTCTCCTCCTTCCCCTCCTCTTCTTCCTTCTCTTCCCCCTTTGCCACAGGGGAAAAGACATTACGTACAGTGCAGCACTGGAAAGAATATAAGCTGACATCTCAGCAGAAATTATGGAGGCCCAAAACAGTGGAGCAACATTTTTTTTTTAATTGATATATGATACTGTATAAGTTCAGGTGTGAATCATAGTTGTAGTGATTCACAATTTTTAAAGGTTATACTCCATTTATAGTTTGAAATATTGGTTATATTCTCCATGTTATACAATATATCCTTTTAGCTTATTTTATACCTAATAGTTTGTACCTCTTAATTCCCGCCCCCTTATTGCCCCTCCCCCTTCCCTCTCCCCACTGGTAACCACTAGTTTGTTCTCTGTGTCTGTTTCTTTTTTGTTATATTCACTAATTTGCTGTATTTTTTAGATTCCACATATAAGTGACAGCATATAGTATTTTTCCCTCTCTGTCTGACTTATTTCACTCAGTATAATGCCCTCCAGATTCATCCATTGTTGCAAATGGCAGATTTTCATTCTTTTTTACGGCTGAGGAGTATCCCTTTGTGTATATACACCACATCTTCTTCATCCATTCATCTGTTGGTGGACACTTAGGTTGATTCCATATCTTGGAAATTGTAACTAATACTACTATGAACATTGGAGTGTGTGTATCTTTTCAAATTAGTGGGGGTTTTTTTTCAGGTATATATCCAAGGTAGAATTGCTGAAACATATGGTAGTTCTATTTTTAGTTTTTTGAGAAACCTCCATACTCTTCTCCACAGTGGCTGCACCAATTTATCGATACATTCCCACCAACAGTATAAGAGGGTTCCCTTTTATCCACATCCTTGCCAGTATTTGTTATTTGTGTTCTTTTTGATGACAGCCATTCTGACAGGTGTGAGGTGATACCTCATTGTGGGTTTGATTTGTGTTTCCCTGATGGTTAGCAATGTTGAGCATCTTTTCACGTGCCTGTTGGCCATCTGCATTTCCTCTTTGGAAAAATGTCTATTCAGTTCTTTTGCCCATTTTTTAATCAGGTGGTTTGTTTCTTTGATGTTGAGTCGTATGAGCTACTTAAATATGTTGGATATTAACCCCTTATTGGTCATATCATTGGCAAACATTTTCTCCCATTCACTAGGTTGTCTTTTGTCGATGGTTTCCTTGGCTGTGCAAAAGCTTTTAAGTTTAATTAGGTCCCGTTTCTTTATTTTTGCTTTATTTCCTTTGCTTTAGGAGACAGATCCAAAAAAACATTCCTGCGATTTATGTCAAAGAGTGTTATGCCTATGTTTTCCTCTAAGAGTTTTATAGTATCTGGTCTTACATTTAGGTCTTTAATCCATTTTGAGTTTATTTTTATATACAGTGTTAGAGAATGTTCTAATTTCATTCTTTTACGTGTAGCTGTCCAGTTTTTAAAGGGCTAAGGACAACTAATAAATAACATCTTCTCAACCTAGAGTGTTCTGTACAGTTAAAATATACTTCGAAATTAAGAAACATAAATACTTTTTTAGACAGACGAAAACAGAGAATTCATATCCAACAGATATTCACTATCGAAAAAATGCCAAAGGACATTGTTCAGGCTTATAGGAAATGATACCCACCCTTAGCGGTTTAAAACACAAATAATAAAGTATTGAAGGGTTTATAACATACATAGAAGTAAAATATTTGACAGTGCAAGCACGGAGTGTTCTGAGAATAGATGGAATTACATGGTTATAAGATATTCACATTGTTCATGAAGTAAAATATTATTTGAAGCTGTCTGTGCTAACTTTAAGATGAATATTATAATATCTAAAGCAACAGCTAAAATAATACAAAAGATATAGCCAAAAAAAGAAAGGATAAAAAGAATACTATAAAAATATTCAGTTAAACCAAGAGAAGATAGGAAAGTAGTAAGAGAACAACAAAGAATAAATGCAGCAAATAGAAAAAAACTGACAGAATAGCCAGCTTAAATCCAGCTATATTGACAACTATGTTAAAAGTTAGGGGCTTCCCTGGTGGCGCAGTGGTTGAGAGTCCGTCTGCCGATGCAGGGGACAGGGGTTCGTGCCCCGGTCCGGGAAGATCCCACATGCCGCAGAGCGGCTGGGCCCGTGAGCCATGGCCACTGAGCCTGCGTGTCCAGAGCCTGTGCTCTGCAATGGGAGAGACCACAACAGTGAGAGGCCCGCGTACCGCAAAAAAAAAAAAAAAGTTAGTAGACTAAACATTCTATGTAGAAGACAGAGATTGTCAAATTTCAGGGGAAAAAAATCAAGACACAACTGTACGCTGTTTACTAGAAACATTCGAAAAGTAGACAAGTTGAAAGTAAATAGGTGGAAAAAAAACAGGCAAAAAAATAACAAGAAAATTACATTAATATCTTTAAGACAAGTAATATTGTCTTTAAGAAAAAAATACTTTAAGACAAGTGATATTGCTGGAGACAATGAGGGCTATTTTATAATTATTCAAGTATCATTCATGAAGTAGATATAACTATTCTAAATGTTATGCAAATAAGAAGAGATTGAGAAAATGTAAGTAAAAATTGTCAGAGAGATGAGAGAAATCGATGAATCCACAGTCTTAGTTGGAGATTTTAACATTTCTCTCTCAGTAATTACTAAAAAAGTGAAGAACAAACCTATAAGAACATACAACATTCACTCAACACTACCAATCACCTGGAGTATTCAAGTATACCTTGAGCGTTCACCAAGGTAGAGCAACGATGGGCCATAAAAGCAAGTCTCATAAATTTCAAAGGACTGAAACATACAGAATATGTTCTCTGACCAAAATAGTATGAACTAATAAAACAATGACATCTAGAATGTCCCAAAATGGTTGGAAATTAAGCAGAAGACCTCCAAATAATGCACGAGTCAAAGAATAAATCATAGGGGAAAATAGAAAGCAGATTAATGGAATGATAAGGAAAAAAAGCACCAAAATTATATGAATATAACACACATCAGTGGAGTAGAATGAAGGTCCAGAAATAGACCACTCTTGTTGATTTTTGAGAAAGGTACCAAGGCAATTCAGTGGGGAAAGGAAAGTGTTTTCAGTAAGTAATGCTGAAACAACTGTATAGCTGTGTGCAGGGTGGGGTGGGGGAAGAATGAACCCTTGACCCCACCTTGTTCCATATGATGATAATAATAATAATAGATTCTAGACCTAAAGGTAAAAGCCAGAACCATATAGCTTCCAGAAGAAACAATACTTTCACAACCTTGAGGTAGGTCAAGATTTTTAGGTAAAATAAAATGTGTAAAAAGCAAAAATTAAAAATAAAATAAATATTAAAAAGAAAAATACTCCAATTAGAATAGTGGGGAAATGACTTGAACAGACAATTCACAAAAGAGAATAAGTAAATGGCTAATAAGCACATGAAAGATGTTTAACATCATTAGTCATTAAGAAAATTCAGATTAAAACAAGATACAATTTCACATCCACTAGTAGGACTGAAGTTAAAATGACTGACAATGCTCAATGTTGGCAAAGATGTGGAGCAACTGGAATGCTCATCCATTGCTGGTAGGCATGTAGAATAGTACTTTGAAGAACTTTTTGGCCGTTTTGTATAAAGTTGAATATACAACTCCTCTATAACCCAGCAATTCTGCCCCTAGGTATTTACCCAAGAAAAGTGAAAATATGTGTCTAGAAAAAGACCTGTACAAGAATGTTCATAATGGCCTTAGTTATAATAGCCCATAACTGGAAACAATGCAAATGTTCATTAACAGGTGAATGGCTGAACAAATAGCAGTATATTCAAAACATGAAATGCTAATTGTCAGTAAAAAGGAATGAACTACTGCTAGTACAAAACATCACCAATGAATCACAAAAAAGTCAGACACAAAAAAATACATGCTGTGTGTTTCCATTTATATGAGATCTAAGAATAAAGCTAAACTAATCTATATTGACAGAAATCAGAAAGTTCTTGCCTTTTTTTTAAGTTTTTTTTTTGATGTGGACCATTTTTAAAGTCTTTATTGAATTTGTTACAATATTGCTTCTGTTTTATGGTTTGGTTTTATGGCCAGCAGGCATGTGGGATCTTGGCTCCCCGGCCAGGGATCAAACCCTTGCCCCCTGCATTGGAAGGTGAAGTCTTAACCACTGGACCACCAGGGAAGTCCCTGAAAGTTCCTGCCTTTTAAGGGATCAACTGAAGGTGATGAAAATGTTGCACATTGTGTTTTGGGTGACAATTACATGAATGTATACGACTGACAAAATCATTGAGCTTGAGCTCTGTGCATATTATATTTATAAAGTAATCCTTGGTTACAAAAATATTTTAAAATGTCTATCCCCTAGGTGCTAAGTGGATAAAATTTAAGACAGAGATCGTGGAATTGATGGGAGGAGACAAGGTAGGAGACTGCTACAGTGGTACAAACCATTCAATAATGCAAACTCTGTGATATTCAGCTTTTCATCCTCCTTACCATTGGGGATAAGTTCAACCTCTCTGATGAAAGCAAAGGAAAAGAAGTCCATCACTGCTAAAAAAGCAACCCTTCAAAAATTGAGGTCCACCTCTTTTCAGCCCCTTCCCAGGCAGTGATGCTCTAAGTGTGGCCATACCCTGTACTCCTTTTTTTCACATTACAACTGTTTGCTTAGCTTATCCCACTTGTAATCACTAGAACGTGCCCATCCTGCAATTCCCTTTGTAATTTTTTTCTTCTTCCAATGTCTTCCTTGAATTTGACAACTTACCATTCATTCTCTTTTTACTCGTGAAACATAATGTATTTCCCACCTCTACTTCGGAGGGTGAGAGGAGGAGTGGTGAGGTCCCTGTCTCTGGGAGTTTTCAAGCAGAGACTGGTTAATGATATGCCCAGGGAGTTAAAAACAGGGAGAGTGAGGCACTTAAACAGGAGTCTAGACCAGCCAGGAGGGTCCTCATATAATCTATAATTTTAGGATAAGTCCTCGATAAATGTTAACACAGCCTAGTAAATAAAAAATATGGGTTAATTTATACTTAATTTAATTAGCTAAATTTAATTTTACCCTGTATGCATTTTTTAGGACTAGAGGATAGAATTTCATGCATGTTCATTCTGTGCAAAAAATTCTACAATTTTCTTTGATCATCTGCTAATTTTGCTGCTGTAACAATTAGCTGTTGCTCAGCTGTCCTAGCTTCCAGGCAGAATCTGATGCTGATTTTAATTACTTAATCCAAAACCAAGGCAAAGTGAAATACCCACTGAGTCCTATTCCAATTTGAGTTCATTTCACGTGAAATCTATTGCTTACAGATTGGATTTTGCTCTTGGAATTAAGCATCACGCATTGTGGGGCATTTAAATATTAGTTTCCTTTTTTCTTCAATACTCCACTCACGGCCTTTCACAATTGTCATGATTAATTAGTTCAGCAGTCACAGCATACTCTCTAACATCATGATCCCTGTGACCCTCTCCAATGGTCCTCTCGCTTAAGCCACACCACCTCCAGTGTGGGTTTCTAAGGACAGTTCGGCTCAGCTGAAAGTCCCTTTCAATCCTCAGAACAAAGGCATCTGGGGCTCTTGACTCTATCTTGTCGAGACAGCATGGTGGATGGTTCTTGCTTTATATCTTCCATCTTAGGTCCACTGTCTAACGCCACTTAAAGGATTGTTTTTAATCTTCTCAGGTAATTTAGATTAATGTAGACGTGAGAAGCAGAAACCAGACTTTATTTTACTTTTCGTTCTACCTACAGGCAAATCTAATGACCATGGGTGATGGTCTTGACTGGAGTTCAATACTAATCTGGCTTAATGGTTTTCTTTCATTTGCTTCACTCTTTAATTCAAGCTCTGGTTTAAAAATCAGAAAGAAAGTTTAGATGGCTTGATGCCGTGGAGTTGCAGCATCAACAAAGAGGGTCTGTTTTCGCTTTGTTTTCCTTCCTGCTGGCCACCTCTACATTATGCCAAGTGGGAGCCAATCATCAGACTCATTTCCTGAGCAAATTATGGCTAACAGGGAATAGGCGGCATGGAGAATTTTCGAAGATGTTCTGTTTTTGGATAACTTGCAAATATGCCCAAAGAAAGAGAGATCAAATTCTCTTCATTTTTTAAAACAAAAAGAAGTGGGAACACACACGGGTGATTTCATAATAAGTGTTTATCCTGGTTTAGAAATTAAAGTGTCCTCCTAATTAATGTCAGAAGGATCACCTTGATGTCAATTATCCGGATCATTGGAATCCCCCTAGAAGGCTACTTTTGGACTATGTCGGCTTTACAAAATTATTACCCTGGGAAGTCAAGCTAAGGGAAGAGAATGGGTGTTGTCACTGTTCATAAAGTGAAGTCATACATCTAGGCAGTGAGTGCACGTGCCTGCACCCACTGAATATTAAACATTTAGGGAGTCTGTTTAATCTCCATGATTGGGCACATCGTCCAGTGAAGCCAGGTAGAAAGTATTTGTCGATAATGGAGAGAGTGACTAAAACACGTGCAATGGGTGTGTAAACAGGAGGATGTCCTGCAGCTCACCACAGCTTCTGAATGTCTGTGTTCAGTCTGTGAGTGAGCTGGGTGAACAGAGCTAAGTGTCTCAGCTCCCAAACACAGGAGGCCAACTGATTTGGAGCGTCTTCTTCCCAGAGTTGTCCACTGTGCGAAGAGAAAGCTGTTTAATTCAGAATTATCCTTGTGGTCGTGAAGTTCAGGGCCCGGGCATGGCACCAGTTGGCCGTTCTACAAACATTAAGTGCTTACATAATATCCAGCCCAAGGTGAAGACACGACCAAGGCCATGGTCCCCAGACCATCATTGCAGCAGAGTGGACAAGTGTGGAGATTGCCTCCAGAGACTGTGCTCTGCTTGATGCCCCAGACATTCTGGTATAAGAGGCCCTGTCCCCACTCCCTCCCACAGCAGGTTTCTGAACTTCCCACACCACCTCCACTGATATCCTCACTCTCCATCCCGATCGCTACCTCTCTGCCAGTTGCCTTCTGGATTTTGTATGTTTTACCTCACTTCTAACACCATCTTTCCTTTTCTTTCCTCTTGCTCATTGTATCTTTACCTGTTTCTTTCTCTCTACCTGTTTTTCTCTTTCTTTGTCTATTAATTATGAAACAGACCCTGAAAGCTCCCTCTTCACACAGAAAACTGAGAGTTTGAGCTGATTTGAACGTTCTCCTCCCAAAATTAGACAGAACTGTGGATGCCCTGATGCCCTGCCTACCGTTTCAAAGGGCTTCTGAGAGGATCTACCGAGATCATGTGGGCATTTGGAATGTTGTCCAACCTTATGCAAATAAGGAAGTGTTAACATTAAAATGATCTAAACTGGATTGACATTCTCAAATTATTATTTTTTTCAATAAGCATGTATTGCTCCCTATTTTAGCCTAGCACTGCTCTCCAGGGGCAGGGGAGGGGTCCTAGGAGATGAATGAAGCAAGGACGAGCCACTGTCCTTGCCCTCCTGAGACCGATCTAGTCAGACCATAAGCAGAATACCCCGAGATTGTAGTGGATGCCGTAAAGGAAGACACGAGGTGCTAGGATGAGGAAGATAGTGGGTATTTCATATCAGGTGGTCTCTTAGTCCACTCGGCTGCCATTCAAAATACCATAGACTGGGTGGCTTAAACAAAGTAAATTTATTTTCCCCTAGTTCTGGAGGTTTGAAATTCAAGATCAGGATGCCAGCAGGGTTGGTTCCTGGGTAGATCTCTCTTCCTGGCTCGTAGACAACCTCCTTCTCCCTGTGTGTTCATGTGGCATTTCTTCGGTTTATGTGCATGGAGAGAGAAAGAGAGAAATCTCTCTTCCTCTTCTGAGGCCACCAATCCTATCAGATTAGGACCCCATCTTTAAGACCTTATTTAACCTGAATTACTGTATTAGTCAGAATAGGAATCAATAAGAGATAGATAGATAGATGCTCTAGTATATATAGATATGTAAAGAGATTTATTATAAGGAATTGACTCACATGATTATGGAGGCTGAGAAGTCCTCTAATCTTTCATCAGCAAGCTGGAGACCCAGGAAAGCCAGTGGTTAGTCCCAGTCCAAGTCTGATGGCCTGAGAATCCGTGGAGCCAGTGGTTTAAATCCCAGTCTGAGTCCACGGGTAGGAGAAGACCGATCTCCCAGCCCACTCAGAGAGAGCAAACTCCCCCTTTGTTTACAACAGTCCATAGCAGGTGGTCAAGAAAAGACTGTATGAGCAGGTGATATTTATAGCGAGACTTGGAGAATGGAAGGGACACTGTCATTTGAAACTCTGGGGAAAGCCCACTGCAGAGAGAGAAACAGTAGGCAAGCAGATGGAGAAAATGCTGGAGAAATTGGTTGTAGGGATTAATATCCAGCGATCTATTTCGGGTGTAAATTTGAGCTTCACGTGACATCCACATGTATAGATCAGTTAAACAGTTGAATAAAAGAGCAGAAAATTCCACAGTAAGTCAAACTGTTCATTCCCTCCTAAAGCACATTCATCACAGATACCCAAGGTAAATGTATGTGGCTGCCCCGTCTGGGTCATTGCCATAATGCTTGGCTGGTGTAGAACAAGCCACCTTGGTGTGGGGCAACATGGAGAACAAGCTGGGAGGCACACCTGGGCAACCAGGTGGGATGTCGGCACCAGCGTTTGGGATTTTTTTTTCAAGGCCATGCACGTGGCTTACCAGAGGACATGTGTTTGGGGTTTCATTAGAGAACACAGTCAAAACAAAGTCTTCCTGTCTGGGAAGCCAGAGTCCTGGACAGGTGTTTCCTGGGCATCCCCAGTGGCCAGTTGTGCATCGGAAAATACTGCTGTGGGCTTCCCTGGTGGCGCAGTGGTTGAGAGTTTGCCTGCCAATGCAGGGGACACGGGTTCAAGCCCTGGTCTGGGAGGATCCCACATGCCGTGGAGCAACTTGGCCCGTGAGCCACAACTACTGAGCCTGCACATCTGGAGCCTGTGCTCCGCAACGAGAGGCCGCAACAGTGAGAGGCCCGCGCACCGCAATGAAGAGTGGACCCCGCTCGCTGCAAGTGGAGAAAGCCCTCGCACAGAAACGAAGACCCAACACAGCCAAAAATAATAAATTAATTAATTAATTAAAAAAAACTGACGCAGCCACAGATAAAATAAATTTTTTAAAAAAGAAAATACTGCTGTCACCATCTGAGTCTGTTTCACTAAGTCCACGGCACCTGGAATTGCCTCCTTTTTCTTCCTCAGACACCAGGTTTTTAATACCCTGTAATCCAGTCTGCCTCCTTACTGCACATAGCTGCTTAGGTGAATCAGCTGAAGGCTCATGCCTCCCAGAGCATGATTCAGGGAGACCGGAGGGGAGGCTTCCAAACTCCATTCACGGTCTCACCCCTCACCTGGAGCAGGGGTTTCAGGAAGGGTCCACCCCTTTCCTCTCTCAGTGTTGGACAGTCCCATGTTGAGGAAGCACCCATGTTGTGACAATAGATGGAATATAAACAGAACTCATCCAGATTTTAATTGCTTTATTCCTCTCAACCAAACAAAACATGCCTAAGCCTTAACAGGCTGATAAGGGCCTCCAGGCACCGTCCTACAACTTGCGCATCAATTGTGGATTGCAGGCATTGGTGATCTTAGGTCTGTTCACGGCAAAGGCTCTATTATAGATCCAGGGATGAGGTTGCCGTGAGGGGAAGGGAAGGGGGAGGAGTGGAAAGAAATCCTTAGTACATTCTTGATAATGTATCTTAATCTCCATGTGTTGAGGAAATACATCAATTTACAAACATGTTTGCATCAATGTGTTTTAATACAGCATCCCTGGGAGGATGGAAACTAGTAGCTAGAAATACATCATTTAAATAATATGAAAGTATCTGGGGACTTCTTCATGAGAGTGTTTCAAATATATGACCCAGCAAGAAGTGATTTCCCCAGCTTCCTATGACCCTTGTTCCTTAATGCTCCCCACTAGTCTATTATGAATTAATTCCATCTCTCATTCACTATGCAAGTAATGGAGAAGTAATGCAGTGTTTCCTAGGAGAAAACCAGGAGTCTCTAGGTACTTGAAAAATGCTAAAAATTGGATATCTCTGAGCACATGGAATTATCATCTGAAAGAGATGATGGGTGATATATTATGAGATATTCATGAAAGTGGGAATTTGCCCTTTAATTATAAAGAAGAGACTTCTCAAGTTTTTACATATAAAGACCTTGGAAGTCATCACTTCAATCCTTCCAACAAGAAAAAAGCTGGACAAACTGAAAATTAATGACTTTTCTTGGACCTGTCAGAGCACTGAGTTCCCAGGGTAAACCAGTGGTGGGGTTCAGGACACACCACCAGAATCGGAATACAGCACTTTAGCATACTGAATATTTAAAGCTAAATGAATTTGAAGAAATGGCAGAAGCAGGAAGGTCACTCTGACCCCCTCCCTGCCTCGCCCTTCTCCCCTGGATCAGGTCACAAAACCCTCATGAGAGGTTCCCTCCCTATACCTGAGGAAAGGAGCATCCTTATCTCCAAAGAGTAAGAACTTCGAGATGAATCCCAACAAACAGGCCCTTACCTCATACCCTTTTTCTTCTCCCACACCATCAGCCTGAAAGCTGAAAAGGCAGATGAATCCTGAGAGGCTCAGCTGAGCTCTGCTCACTGGGAGACACGCTTAGATGGCAATTTTGACAAATAGCTGTTAGGTGAATGTGTGCTAGCTTGAGAGGGAGAAACTCCTGGACTTTATCTCCAGGAACACTCCCTGCCGGGTTCTCGTGGTGTAAATCCTAAAAAGGTCCCCTCCCAGTTCTCGCAGGGGGAGGGGAAGAATAATCCATGAAATACCCGAGGGTCGTAACAAAGGTCCACTCTACGAGGGAAAGACTCTGCCCCAGACTTATCCCCACAGGGATAAGGCCTTCTACCTTCCAGTGTCACCTGATAGAGAAGAAACAGGCACAGGGGCAGGCTTCAAGGAAGAGGTTGGGAATGCTGTAGCCAGAGAAGAAAGTGCAGTAGAAACACTTTCTGAAGTGCCAGACGCACAGACCCACTAAAAGACTGGGATTTACCTGAAGACTGTAGGACACTCCCACCAGCCCCACATCTCCACAGTGCCAACAGGGCTCCAGTGTAATAGCTGGGGTACAGCTTCAGGAGCCGCAAGACACAGGCTGTCCTTGAGGAGGAGGATTTAGAGAAATTCAAAATCAAGAGAGCAGACAAAAACAAGGACACTTAGAGAAATTTGCAGCCTTCCACATCTATGGCTACTGCAGACGTGAAACACAGCCTGACTGAGGCAGGTGACATAAACCCTCACCCTAAAGCCTGTTTACCTGACTTCCTACTCCCAGTCTCTCTTACCTCATTATCAGGCCAGGAATTTAAAACAACTCTGGTTAATATGTTACAGTCTCTAATAGAAAAAGTAGACACCATGCAAGAGCAGATTGGCAATGTAAACAGAGATGGAAACACTAAGAAAGGATCAAAAGGAAACACTAAAAATTTTAAAACTAAAAAGAAAAAAAAATGGAGAATGCCTTTGATGGATAGAGCTGAGGAAGGAATCAGGGAACTTGAAAATACATTGATAGAAACTTCCCACACTGAAAAGACAAAAAGAATGAACAAAAAAAACCCCAGAACAGAATAGCTAAGAACTGTGGGAAAACATCAAAAGTTTTGACATATGCATTATTGGAATACCTGGAAAAGAGAGAACAGAGCAGAAGAATTTGAAGTAATAATGGCTAAGAACTTTCCAAAATAAATGACAAACACCAAACTGAGATACAGAGAATTGATAAATACCAAAAAATCCCTACACCTAGCCATAGACAAACAGAAAGTCTTGAAACAAAACAGAGCGGAAAGAGGAGGGAAAACAAAAGACAAAACCTTTACGTATAAGAGAGCAAGAGTAAGAGTCACGGTGGGCTTCTCATCAGAAACCATGCTGGGAGAGAAGGAAATGAAATGTCTAGTGTTAAAAGAAAAAAAAACTTTCTATATCCAGAAAAATTGTCCTTCGGAAATAAAGGAGAAATAAGTCTCCCACAAACAAGAATGGAGGAAATCTGTCACCAGTAGACCAGCCCCACAAGTAATGTTAAAAGTTATTCAGGCAGGGCTTCCCTGGTGGCGCAGTGGTTGAGAGTCCGCCTGCCGATGCAGGGGACGCAGGTTCGTGCCCCGGTCCGGGAGGATGCCACATGCCTCAGAGCAGCTGGGCCTGTGAGCCATGGCCGCTGAGCCTGCGCGTCCGGAGCCTGTGCTCCACAACGGGAGAGGCCACAAAAGTGAGAGGCCCACATACTGCAAAAAAAAAAGTTATTCAGACAGAAGGAAGATGGAAGAGACCAGAAACATGAATCTATGTAAAGAAAGGAAAAGCATCAAGAAGGAATCAATGAAAGTAAAATCTTCTGTCTTTCTATTACATTGATCTGCAAAAGATGACTGTTAAAGCAATAATGTGAACAGCGTGCTGGGTGATTGTGGCCCCTGGGGAAGTGAAGTGAATGGCAGGGATGATGTCACCGGAGTGTGAGGGAGGAACCGGACGTAAGGAATCTGTGCTGTCTGTGGAGCGGGGCAGTGTCATTTGAAGGTGGACTTGGATTCAATAATTATCAAGGACAAGGGTTCCTGATGCTGTGAGTGGATGAACCAAGAAGGCAGAGTTATTCAGAGCTCAGCTCTGAAGCCAAAGACATGTGAGTTCCCACCCCACTGTGCTATTCATCAACCACAGCAGCTTAAAGAAGTTTTTACCTCCTGGGGCTTCCCTGGTGGCGCAGTGGTTGAGAGTCCGCCTGCCGATGCAGGGGACGCGGGTTCGTGCCCCGATCCGAGAAGATACAACATGCCACGGAGCGGCGGGGCCCGTGAGCTATGGCCGCTGAGCCTGTGCGTCCAGAGCCTGTGCTCCACAACAGGAGAGGCCGCAACAGTGAGAGGCCCACGTACCGCAAAAAAAAAAAAAAAGTTTTTACCCTCTTTTCCCCCAGATGCCTCATCTCAGAAATTTAGCTATCAATAGCTCCTTTATAAGGTTGCTCTGAAGACTGAGATAATGCAAGCTAAGTGGTTAGCAGAACACCTGGCACATGGTAAATTTTCTATGGATAGAAGGAGCAGCACTTCTCAAATTGTGGTCCCCAGACCATCAGCATCACCTGGGAACATGTTAGAAATGCAAATTCTCAGCCCTCACCCCAGACCAAATGAATCAGAAACTCTGGGGATGGGCCCAGTAATCTGTGGCTTAACAAGTCTTGCAGGTGATGCTGATTCTTGCTGAAGTATAAGAACCGCTGCCTTAGAGGACTGAGAAATTACTAGTGATGCCAAACACTGACAAGGGCTTCCTGGCTTGGAAACCCTGATCCACAGACTTCCTTCAAATCAAGCTCTAACATCTCCAAGTAGTTCAGACAACAGCATTTTGAAACATGTGTGTTCTGGTCATTCTTGAGCACCCTTTACTTTCTCAGATGCAGCTCAAAGTTTGGCACATAGTAGATTGCTAACAACTGCCTATCAAATGAGTGAATCAGTTAATAAAATGAACCCTGTACAGGCATCCCCAAGGATCACAGCTCTTTCCGTCGACTTTGCTGACCCAGCGAGGAAGGGAGGAGATCCGGAGGCATCCTTTCAGCCTACTCTGTATGATGTCTCCTTCCTGTGAACCTAGTGACGGGGATCATGGGTTTGACTCCCCAGCACAGGGCTGAGGGGATCTGACCCAGTCTCCTGTTTCAAACCAGGACCGAAAGGCCATGTGATTCACTTCATTGATGATTCAGGGACAGAAGGAAACTAGAACTAAGTTTCCAGTTTTTCAGTTCTTGGTTCTACTCAACAAGCTTCCAAATGTTGAGGTCTCATGATGGAATTATTTCCTCAATTCATACTTCTAGTTTATTCATTTCTGGTTTCGTCATAAGGTTCGATTCGGCCTCTGCTGCGTGCACGGTGCTGTGCTGGACAGTGTCAGGGGTTAAGAGAGAGCCTCTCCGTCCCCATCCCCCTCCCCAGAGCTGGGTCTCTGGCAAGGGCAGAGAAAGGGCATAGGCAGCCTCGTGAAGAAGTGGAGTGTGGAACAGACATGTCCGGACAAAGGCACGTGTGTGATGCTGGGACTGATTCACAGACAGGAAGGCTGTTCCAACAGCAGGAGGCCAGGGGCAGCTTCCTGCAGGAGCTGGGGAGGAGAGCAGCTGCCATGGGGGGTCTCCCTGGAGATCCGATGCTTCTGCCCTCTTCAGGGGACTGGAATGTACCACCTGACTGTTCTACAAAGGAATGGAAGTTAAAGCAGGCAACAGGTCCCTTTTGCCTCTTAAACTAACATTAAAATGTATTTAGTGGAAATACCTAGTGCTGGCAACAGTGTAATGAAATTGGCATTCTTGTGTATCTCTGGAAGCATCTGGTAAACCAGCAAACGGGAATAATAAATATGATAATATCTGAATTGGAAAGTACCAGTTAACACACCTGAGGAGCTATTATAAATTTTTGTGTATTGGGCTCTGCAGTCAGACATGTGGAAATCTGTCCTAACGGATGTTGTTTTAAATAGAAAGGGAATGCTATTTACCACTGCATTCGTCTGCAAACAAGTGGAATCAAAATAGATGTCAAATGGTTATGTAAATTGATTCTAATGATGCAGCGGTTAGTGGCCTTTAAATTTTTTTTCTGAAGAAATTCAGCCACCTGCAAATAAAAATCTTAAGATATGTTAAAAATCATGACTCAAATTTTACTAAGTATGTTTGCAAATATCTAATAAATAGTAAACCTTGGGGAAAAAATACCAGAAGGAATTACAGCAAAATAAGAGTGCTCTCTTTAAGATGGAGGATCGTGGCTGTTTATTCTTTATTTTCTCTAGTTTCTAAATGCTCTAAGATTTTATTGTATATAATACTTAACAGAATAGAAAATACTAGAGCAAGAGAGAGGAGAGTGGAAGATCGCCTCCTTCTGGTTGAGGGGGGAATACAAGTAGTCACAGGGCTTTCTCATTCTCAGTTGCATTAGCAATTACGAGACTATCTTCCTTCTTCCTTTTCTTGTGCTGAAAAATAGTCTCCGAGGGAACTGAAGCAGGGGGTGTGGGTGAGGGGGGACTGTCTGACCAGATGTCAGTAAAGAGAAAAAAGGAACAGGATGGATTTCTGAAGTTTGCGCTTGAGACTGAATCGTAGCAAACAGAAACTTGGGTGTGTGGGCGGTGGGGCAGGGAAGCACTCGCCCTGGGTTCACGCTTTTCCGGCCACATTCTGTTGAGCCCCCAACGTCTGACACTGTTGGAAGGGATGCCCCAATCTTCCCATTTCCATTTCAAACAGAAAAACTCTTTTTATTTTCTGTACTCATGGTTTTTCCTTCCTCATATAATTTTGGTTGCTCAAAGCTTAAAGATATTTGAAAACTTCTACTTAATTTTTATAACTAAACATAATATTATTTCTCATTTACTTAATAAGTATTTTAATATTTATTTTCCAGTTACTTTAATAACTATTGTAATAAGAAATTATAGCTTGGAGTTAGATTAAGCAGTTTCTTTCTCTGTTAACTATCAGTATGTCATTAAAAGCTAGCTATACCTCACCACAGATGATTAAGAACCTGCCATCCCATGAGCCTCCTGGCTCCACAATGCCAGGGACTCTCTCTGCCTTGATCCCTGCTCTGTGCCCAGAGTATCTTTCACATAGTAGGTGTTGAACAAAGTGTACTTTTGAAAGAGTGAATGCTGCCACTTGGTGGCAGCGTACCTAAACTTCATGCCTAGCATTTTGATTACTTAATGAAATTCATGAAAAATTGAATCAGAAAACCTAAGACATGAATCTTGGTGATAATCATCTCATTTTCCTCATTTTGCTCTTTTGTTTCCCTACTCAGCACAGATTGGAGACATCTAAGTTCACTCTGCTCCACATCTGCTCGCACCTGTCCTCCTGGCACACAGGTGCTGCTGATCAGTGGGTAACAGGGCTTGGCCCTCTGGAGGAAAGAATCTTCTGTGCCATCTTAGAACTCACTAGAGCACTGCATTCAGCAAATCCTGGTCCCACCTGTCCCCAGAGCACTTGAAAGGTTATGTCTGTGACCATCAACTCCTTAGCAACTGCTGGTCTCCCCTCCCGCCATCCCCCGTGTTTCTGCCCTGGCACCAGGTACCTGCAGGCACACTGGGCAGCGCAATTGAGTTAGCCTAGTCTGGGGGGAAGGAGCATTCTCAAACGCGAGAGACAGCTGTTTGCTCATGAACCAGAGAAGTGTTAAATTATTTAAGGCAAAGCAATAAAGGATGTGGTCTTACACTCTGATGTGCTGCCTGATTGGTAGGTTCATATGACATCGCACTGGATTATGGAGCCACGTTACTCCAATTGGTAATATTATGCTATCTTAATTCAGTTTATATAATTATTTAAGTTTAATTTTTAGGGCTCCTGTCAAATATTAACATTGTATTAGGTAGAGGACATAACTAATTGGGGCGCACATGCCCACACACGCCGAGGGCCTTGACTGCTTGTACAGTGCAGGGCAATTACTGTAACAGGAGCAGCGCTCACTCTGCCCCTGTGAAACCCGTTAAAGTGACAGTTGCTGACTCTGAGCTCCTCAGGAATGTGGCCATGCCGCCTTCACAGACGTGACTCATTGTTGGTGCTCAGTCAGCGCGGGTTGACTTGACTGGGAGCAGAACGGGGACAAAGGGAAGTCCAGGGTCTGAGAGATCATGTTTGCTGGCATCCTAGCTCTTTCACTGCACTGCGCCTCCCAGGCTGACCTCATGCACCGTGGAGAGGGTGTCTGCCTGCTCTGAGCACTGGGATTGCCTGCCTCCCAGGTCCCTCTCCAGGTGACTGCCATCTCCTGAGGTCTTCATTTGTCTCCCGTGCAGTGGGGCTGCCGAGTCTGTTCTGCTGGGTTCAGAAGGCACTGAGGATAAAACATGTGAGGTGCCCATGCCGTGTCTGGCAAACAGCAGACCCCCCGCACAGGCATATGGGCATTATGGTTTTCATCACTCCAGTGAGAGCCAGGCCTGTCTGCCACTTCTGGACACAAACTCCACTCCATGTGCTAGACTGGGGGTCTCATTAAAGTTGTCCCTGGAGACTCGTGGCGCACACACTAACCCCTCACCCCAGAAGAGCCTCCCACTCTGTAAAGTGTGACCACCCACCTACACACTCTTCCATCCAGCCAATGTAGACCAGTGCCTACCGCCTAGGAGACACAGCAATCTAGTGAGAAAGGAAATGCACCTGCAAAGTAAGTCTCTGTTCTGGATTCTTTAAGGAGGTTAAATAACCAAACATGCTGGGAGTTCAGTACAGAGAGAACCCTGGGCCATGCCAGCCATCACACTGTGTGTTAAGAGAGTGCCAGACTCTGACCCCAAGTTTCTTTTTTTTTTTAATATTGGATATACTCACTGTGCTATACAATATATCCTTGTTGCTTATTTATTTATTTGGCCATGCTGCGCAGCTTGTGGGATCTTAGTTCCCTGACCAGCGATCAAACCCGGGCCCACGGCAGTGAGAGTGCCGAATCTTAACAACTGGACCGTCAGGGAATTCCCCCGACCCCAAGTTTCTGATCCAGAAGGTCTGAGGTGCAGCCTGGAACATGCTGCATGTTCACAAGCAACTCAGCTATTTCTGATTCAGGTGTTCTGAGGACAGGGCACGACTGTGAGCTCCTCATGAGCTGAAGCCACCCTAGAACTGATGCCGTCACCCCACAAAGCAAGTGTGTGTACACAGCAGGTGCTCAGCCTTCGATCTGTGGGATCTGTGGGATGGAGAGAAGGCACCGTGAGGAAGCCTGGAAGGATGGCGCAGCTTCTGGAAGAGGAGTGGGATGAGAGAGGAGCAGGGGAGAAACACGGGGCGTGGGCATTCCTGCTGGAAACAGTGGGAGAGGGCTCAGAGAAGTGCTTTCTCTGGTGTGAAGGGTCCTTCCGAGGAAGCCAGGATTATAATGGTCTCATTACTAGACTGGAACTTCCCAACCAATAAACCTGCCTCAGCCCCTGAGGACAAGGGGCACTACAGCTAACAGTTCTTATTGCGCATTAAATATTAAACAAGATTTCCTCTTGGGCAGTCATTTGTGATCATTACCCTGCTCTGTCTACCACATCACAAAATCCCTCAAGCAAGCGAGAAACCTGGGTCTGGGAAAGAGCCTCTCAAGTTAAGCTCAGGGACACCTCTGCTCACCAGTGGCCAAACCCCAAATGAAGTTGGATCCATGGTGTCTTCTGCAGTCTGGATGTCCTGCCTGAATTACTCCATGAGACCAGGGCCAGGGGAAATGACATCTGTGGACCCCAGGAAAGTAGTTGTCCCACTTTTGCCTCTAAAAAAAGCCCCAATGCCTTCTTGCCCAAGAGGGTGGGCTGGCCTCTGATTCCTCAGTGTCAGCATCCTCCAGCCCCTCATCCCCATCAGCAGGCATGCAGGCTCTCTGCCTCCCTCCCTTGCTTGCTGGCTTCCTTCCTCTCACTCCTGGAGGCTGGGCATTCCTTTCTGTTCTGGCCACTTGACCCAGCTACAGATGCTTCCCACCTGGACAAGGGAAGGAGCCTCGCTCGTGTGATGACCCCCAAGCCAACCCCCCACTCGCTCACCTTGCCCAAAGCAGTGCTTTGCCGACGAGTTGCCCTCAGCTGCCCAGGGGGCTCCATCCAGGGGTCCTAGGGGCCTCCGTTGACTCTGAACTCAGTGTGTCCCCTTTGTCACAGGGTACTCATTATTAGATTCCAGATTGTTTTTCACTTTTTTTGGATAAAGTTCTATTTGAAGGCAGAACTTGGGGGCCAGCCTTTGAAATCTACCAGGATAAAGCTCAACCCCCCTCCCCTGGCATTTAGAACCCCCAGAGCCTCACCACAACCCCCCACATGATCTGCCTCAGGATCAGCTGGTCACACCGTCCCCCAGCACACCTTGGCTCTCGTCCTACTGTGCCTGTACTCACATGACCCCATTCATCTGGTCCAAGTGACCTTTTGAAATGATGTGACAGACCAGGTCACCTCCCATATACTAAATCACTCCAGTATTTGGCCAGGTGACCAGGGTTCACATCATCAGTGACCAAGGCATGTTGACAGCACGCACCCCGTGATGAGAAGTACACTTCATCGCTCTGGTTTTCTCCCCAAAACTCATAACTTCCGTCCAACCATGAGAAAAACATCAGACAAGTCCAAACTGAAGGATGTCCTACAAAACACCTAGCCACTGCTCCTAGAAACTGTCCAGGTCATCAAAAACAGGGGAAGGCTGTGACACCATCACAGCCCAGAGGAGCCTTGAGAGATGTGAGGCCTCCAAGTGCTGTGCCGGCCTGGATGAGGTCCCGTACCAGGAAAAGGACAATAGTGCAAAAGCTGTGAAATCTGAGTCAGACTTGAGTTTAACTGACAGCAATACTCCATGTTAGTTTCTTAATTGTGACAAATGCACCAGAGAAATATAAGATATTAGCGAAAGGCCAACCTGGGAAAGGGATATGAAGGAACTCTCTTTTCTGTAAATTGAAGACATGTCTGTAAATCTAGAACTGTTCTACCCTGAGTAGAGGGTAGAATTAAGAGTTTGTTTTAAAAGCCCTGCGATACCTTCGCAAGGCCCCTGGAACAAAGTTTAGCTCTTCACTGTGCCCTCTAAGCCCCACATCATTGCATCCTGCTCCGTCCCCCATCCTGGCACCTCGCCTGCCTTTTCTCTGCTCCTGGGCCCTGAGGCTCCCTTCTGCCTCTGGGCTTTGAAACCTGCCCTCCTGGTGGGAAAGCACCTAGTCATCCCACTGGCCTGACTCCTGCCTGGCTCTGGATGTGCCCTCTCTTGCAGGGGCCTCACATTCTCTTTCATGACCTGATAATTTCCTCATGTGCTCCCCTCTCTGCTGACCTCTTTATTCTCTATCTGCCCTCACTCGAAGCCAAGACTAGGGCTCCCCAGTTCATAACTGCTTCCCCAAGTGCAAAGAACAAGATCCAGCATAGGCAGGCAGCCAGAAATCCTTCCTGAGTTAACAAAAGCAGTTTATTTTATTTGCTCAACAAATATTTGGGAGTGGCAGGTATTGGCCAGGTACAGGGAACCTGGAGATGAATGAGGGAGTGTTCCCTGCCTCCCAGGAGCTCATGGTCAAGCCCTTCTTCATGGCCTCAATGAATGTCCAGCGTTTAGGACCAAATGCCAACCCCGTCTTTTCAACGGTGCCCTCCTGAGTACCCATGCTTCATCCTTTCTGCTAGATGTTAGCGGCATGGCTCATTCTGTATCAGAGCTACTTTGTCTTTCTTAATCAGATCTAGAATAATTGTTGCCATTTTTATTCAGATTTCCCATGAATTAAATTATATCTATTAAAAATGGAAAATATACGTGATAAAATTTAAATTTCTCATAATGTGGTAGGTAACTCAGGAGACTTTATTTTTATGTATATAAGTAATCATTATGGAAAATAATTACAAATGCCCAAAAGGATAAGTGCTTTTAAACATATAATTAGCTGAGCTCTTCCCACACACAGATTAGCACAGTTAAGCTTTGGGTCTTTTCCATTCCAGATGATGCCTTGCTTGTGTGTTATGTGATCCTCCACACAGAGCCTTGGTGTTTTGTAAATAAGCATGGATTACTGCAGGATGCTGGTGCGAAACCCTTGACGTCAACCTAAGGTACCTGGCACAGTTTCTCACTGTAGTAAATGTAGACGCACAGCATCATTCTGAATGGCTAGATCCTGGCCAGTTGTTTCAAACTGCAACATCACAGTTTATTTAAACAGTCTTTTTTTGTTGTTTTGGACATTTTGCTTGTTTCTGTTTGTTCACTATTATAAATAATACTTTAGATAATGATCTTGCACATATGTCTTTGCACACTTATCCAATTATTTCCTTAGGGTGAATTCATAAAAGTTGGATGCTGGACTAGGGTTTTTATTGTTGTGTTAGGTCTTTTTTTGATATATGTTGCTGTGTTACCTCCCAAGAAAACTATATAAATTTATATCCCCACTAGCCACACTATTATTTTCATACAAACTTTTTTTATTAAAAAAATCTAAGTAAGAAATGCAAACCATAAGATAATGCATTAAGGTAGCAGGATATAAAATTATCATATAATAACTTCATACATACAATTAATTCTTTACCTTTAACCTTTTATAAATGTTTTTATTTTGTCAAAATAACTTAAATTTAAATTATTTAAAATTTAGAATTCAGGCAGACCAACCAAGATCCCTCTGCAGGCAAGGTCATCAGATTGACTCAGACACACATTGGGCAGGGTAGGTGCAAGCATGCCATGATTATTCATTCACACGTCAAACAGGTATCTACTGACACCTTGATTCTGCCCAAGGAACTTGTTTTACAGCAGGAGAAATGAGTCATTGGGGCCTCTCTGGAGGTTTCCTGCTTTTACTGCTTCCTCACCATATTTTTCTTATTAAACTTTTTCTTTGGAGATAATTGTAGATTTACATGCAGTTGTAAGAAATAATGCAGAGAGATCCCATGTAGCCTTTATTCATTTCCTCCAGGGGTAAATCTTGCAAAACTAAAGTGCAATGTCACAGCCAGGAAATTGACACTGATACAATCCACCCATCTCATTCAGATCTCATCAGTTTCCTTGTACTTGTGAGTGTGTGTGTGTGTGGTTCTATACAGTGTTATCACACGTGCAGGTTCATGTATCCACCACCACAGTCAAGACAGAAAACAGATCTATAATAAGGATCCCTAGTGCTACTCTTCTGTAGCAAAACCTACCTCTCACCCCCAGTCCCTTCCCTAACACCTGGAAATCACTGATCCATTTCTATAACTTTGTCATTTCAAGAATGTTGTATAAATGGAATCATATGTACAAAAGTCTATAACCTTCGGGGATTGGCTTTTTTCACTTGTACATACAAGTTTGCGTGTATCCATGCTTTGTTCTTCTAATTGCTGAGCAGTACTTCGTGGTTTGATGTACCAGAGTCTGCTTAACCCTTCACCCACTAAAGGACACATGGGTTGCCTCCAGCTTGGGATTGTTATGAATAAAGCTGCTATAAACATTCATGTGCAGGTTTTTGTATGAACATAAGTCTTCATTTTTCTGAGATGAATGCTCAAGAGAGCAACTGGTAGGTTGTATGGTAATTGAACGTTGAGGGTTTTTTTTTAACAGCTTTTTTGAGGTGTAATTGATATATGATAAACTGTGCCTATTTAAAGGGTATACCTTGACAAATAAATAAATATTCATGAAATCATTACCCCAGTCAAGATAGTATCTATGACCCTCAAATGTTTTCTCATGTCCCTTTGTAATTGCACCCCAACCCACTTTTACCTTCAGGTAACCAATGATCTGCTTTGTGTCACAATAGTCTGCCTTTTTTTAGCATTTTATATAAATGAATCATACAGTATATAATCTTTTCTATTTGGCTTCTTTAACTCAACTTTGTTGTTTTAAGATTCATCCGTATATAACAAGAGTTTATGTATTTTGCTGCCGAGTAGTATTCTGTTGTATGAATATACCACTAACTGTGTTTGTTTAACCATTTAATCACCCTGTTTAACTCTATTGATAACATTTTGACCATTTCCAGCTTAGAACTGTTACAAATAAAATTGCTATGAACATTTATGTAAAATGCTTTGTATGGACATATGCCTTCATTTCTCTCCCTGGAAACGACATGGCTAGATCATATGGTACGCTAATGTGTAGCTTTTCAAGAAATTGCCAAAATATTTTTCCAAAGTTATTGTAACCTTTCACATTCCCACTAATAGTACGTGAGGGTACCAGTTGCTCCACATTCTCACAAACACTTGGTACAGTCATTTTAATTCTTGGCCATTCTAATAAGTGTGCAGTGGTATCACATTGTAGGTTTGTTTTTTTTTTTTAATATCTTTATTGGAGTATAATTGCTTTACAATGTTATGTTAGTTTCTGCTGTATAACAAAATGAATCACCTATATGTATACATATATCCCCATATCCCCTCCCTCTTGCGTTTCCCTCCCTCCAACCCTCCCTATCCCACCCCTCTAGGTGGTCACCAAGCACTGAGCTGACCTCCCTGTGCTATGCAGCTGCTTCCCACTAGCTATATACTTTACATTTGGTAGTGTATATATGTCAATGCTACTCTCTCACTTCATCCCAGCTTACGCTTCCCCCTCCCTGTGTCCTCAAGTCCATTCTCTACATCTGTGTCTTTATTCCTGTCCTGCCCCTAGGTTCATCAGAACCATTTTTTTTTAGATTCCATATATATGTGTTAGCATACGGTATTTGTTTTTCTCTTTCTGACTTACCTCACTCTGTATGACAGACTCTAGGTCCATCCACCTCACTACAAATAACTCAATTTCATTTCCTTTTATGGTTGAGTACTATTCCATTGTATATATGTGCCACATCTTCTTTATCCATTCATCGGTCGATGGACATTTGGGTTGCTTCCATATCCTAGCTATTGTAAATAGAGCTGCAATGAACATTGTGGTACATGACTCTTTTTGAATTATGGTTTTCTCCGGGTTTATGCCCAGTAGTGGGATTGCTGGGTCATATGGTAGCTCTATTTTTAGTTTTTTAAGGAACCTCCATACTGTTCTCCATAGTGGCTGTATCAATTTACATTCCCACCAACAGTGCAAGAGGGTTCCCTTTTCTCCACACCCTCTCCAGCATTTATTGTTTGCAGATTTTTTTGATGATGGCCATTCTGACTGGTGTGAGGTGATACCTTATTGTGGTTTTGATTTGCATTTCTCTAATGATTAGTGATGTTGAGCATCCTTTCATGTGTTTGTTGGCAGTCTGTACATCTTCTTTGGAGAAATGGCTAGTTGGGTCTTCTGCCCATTTTTGGATTGGGTTGCTTGTTTCTTTGATATTGAGCTGCATGAGCTGCTTGTATATTTTGGAGATTAATCCTTTGTCCATTGATTTGTTAGCAAATATTTTCTCCCATTCTGAGGGTTGCCTTTTCATCTTGTTTATGGTTTTCTTTGCTGTGAAAAAACTTTTAAGTTTCATTAGGTCCCATTTGTTTATTTTTGGTTTTATTTCCATTTCTCTGGAGGTGGGTCAAAAAGGATCTTGCTGTGATTTATGTCATAGAGTGTTCTGCCTATGTTTTCCTCTAAGAGTTTTATAGTGTGTGGCCTTACATTTAGGTCTTTAATCCATTTTGAGCTTATTTTTGTGTATGGTGTTAGGAAGTATTCTAATTTCATTCTTTGACATGTAGCTATCCAGTTTTCCCAGCACCACTCATTGAAGACAGAGGCTGTCTTTTCTCCATTGTATACTCTTGCCTCCTTTGTCATAGATTAGGTGACCGTAGGTATGTGGGTTTATCTCTGGGCATTCTATCCTGTACCATTGATACATATTTCTGTTTTTATGCCAGTACCATAGTATCTTGATTCCTGTAGCTTTGTAGTATAGTCTGAAGTCAGGGAGCCTGATTCCTCCAGCTCCGTTTTTCTTTCTCAAGATTGCTTTGGCTATTCGGGGTCTTTTGTGTTTCCATACAAATTGTAAACTTTTTTGTTCTGTTTTGTGAAAAATGCCATTGGTAGTTTGAAAGGGAATTCATTGAATCTGTAGATTGCTTTGGATAGTATAGCCATTTTCAAAATGTTGATTCTTCCAATCCAAGAACATGGTGTATCTCTCCATCTGTTTGTATCATCTTTAATTTCTTTCATCAGTGTCTTATAGTTTTCTGCATACAGGTCTTTTGTCTCCTTAGGTAGGTTTATTCCTAGATATTTTATTCTTTATGCTGAAATGGTAAATGGGAGTGTTTCCTTAATTTCTCTTTCAGATTTTTGGTCATTAGTGTATAGGAATGCCAGAGATTTCTGTGCATTAATTTTCTATCCTGCTACTTTACCAAATTCATTGATTAGCTCTAGTAGTTTTCTGGTAGCATCTTTAGGATTCTCTATGTATAGTATCATGTCATCTGCAAACAGTGACAGTTTTAATTCTTCTTTTCCAATTTGGATTCCATTTATTTCTTTTTCTTCTCTGATTGCTGTGGCTAAAACTTCCAAAACTATGTTGAATAATAGTGGTGAGAGTGGTCACCTTTGTCTTGTTCCTGATCTTAGAGGAAATGCTTTCAGTTTTTCACCATTGAGAATGATGTTGGCTGTGGGTTTGTCATATATGGCCTTTATTATGTTGAGGTAGGTTCCCTCTATGCCCACTTTCTGGAGAGTTTTTTTTAATCATAAACTGGTGTTGAATTTTGCCAAAAGCTTTTTCTGCATCTATTGAGATTATCATATGGATTTTATCCTTCAGTTTGTTAATATGGTGTATCACATTGATTGATTTGCATATGTTGAAGAATCCTTGCATTCCTGGGATAAACCCCACTTGATCATGGTGTATGATCCTAATAATGTGTTGTTGGGTTCTGTTTGCTAGTATTTTGTTGAGGATTTTTGCATCTATGTTCATCAGTGATATTGACCTGTAGTTTTCTTTTTTTGTGATGTTGTTTTCTGGTTTTGGTATCAGGGTGATGGTGGTCTCGTAGAATGAGTTTGAAAGTGTTCTTTCCTCTGCTATATTTTGGAAGAGTTTGAGAAGGATAGGTGTTAGCTCTTCTCTAAATGTTTGATAGAATTGACCTGTGGAGCCATCTGATCCTGGGTTTTGTTTGTTGGAAGATTTTTAATCATAGTTTCAATTTCAGTGCTTGTGATTGGTCTGTTCATATTTTCTATTTCTTCCTGGTTCAGTCTTGGAAGGTTGTACTTTTCTAAGAATTTGTCCATTTCTTCCAGCTTGTCCATTTTATTGGGATATAGTTGCTTGTAGTAGTCTCTCATGATCCTTTGTACTTCTGCCGTGTCAGTTGTTACTTCTTTTTCATTTCTAATTCTGTTGATTTGAGTCTTCTCCATCTTTTTCTTGATGAGTTTCGCTAATGGCTTATCAATTTTGTTTATCTTCTCAAAGAACCAGCTTTTACTTTTATTGATCTTTGCTATGGTTTCCTTCATTTCTTTTTCATTTATTTCTGATCTGATCTTTATGATTTCTTTCCTTCTGCTGACTTTGGGGGGTTTTTGTTCTTCTTTCTCTAACTGCTTTAGGTGTAAGGTTAGGTTGTTTATCTGAGATTTTTCTTGCTCCTTGAGGTAAGATTGTATTGCTATAAACTTCCCTCTTGGAACTGCTTTTGCTGCATCTCACAGGTTTTGGGTCATCGTGTTTTCATTGTCATTTGTTTCTAAGTTTTTTGATTTCCTCTTTGATTTCTTCAGTGATCTCTTGGTTATTTAGTAGCATATTGTTTAGCTTCCATGTGTTTGTATTTTTTACAGTTTTTTTCCTGTGATTTATTTCTAATCTCATAGCGTTGTGGTTGGAAAAGATATTTGATATGATTTCAATTTTCTTAAATTTACTGAGGCTTGATTTGTGACCCAAGATATGATCTATCCTGGAGAATGTTCCATGTGCACTTGAGAAGAAAGTGTTTTCTTTTGTTTTTGGATGGAATGTCCTATAAATATCAATTAATTCTACCTGGTTTATTGTGTCATTTAAAGCTTATGTTTCCTTATTTATTTTCATTTTGGATGATCTGTCCATTGGTGAAAGTGGCATGTTAAAAGTCCCCTACTATGATTGTGTTACTGTCGATTTCCCCTTTCATGGCTGTTACCATTTGCTTTATGTATTGAGGTGCCCCTATGTTGGGGCATAAATATTTACAATTGTTATATCTTCTTCTTGTATTGATCCCTTGATCGTTATGTAGTGTCCTTCTTTGTCTCTTGTAATAGTCTTTATTTTAAAGTCTATTTTGTCTGATATGAGTATTGCTACTCCATGTTTCTTTTGATTTCCATTTGCATGGAATATGTTTTTCCATCCACTCCCTTTCAGTCTGTATGTATCCTTAGGTCTGAAGTGTGTCTCTTGTAGACAGCATATATACTAGTCTTGTTTTTGTATCCCTTCAGCCACTCTGTATCTTTTGGTTGGAGCAGTTAATCCATTTATATTTAAGGTAATTATTGATATGTATGTTCCTATTACCATTTTCTTAATTGTTTTGGGTTTGTTTTTATAGGTCTTTTCCTTCTCTTATGTTTACTGCCTAGAGAAGTTTCTTTAGCATTTGTTGTAAAGCTGGTTTGATGGTGCCGAATTCTCTTAACTTTTGCTTGTCTGGAAAGATTTTAATTTCTCCATCGAATCTGAATGAGATCCTTGCTGGGTAGAGTAATCTTGGTTGTAGGTTTTTCCCTTTCATCACTTTAAATATGTCCTGCTACTCCCTTGTGGCTTACAGAGTTTCTGTTGAAAGATCAGCTGTTATGGGTCTTCCCTGGTTGCGCAGTGGTTGAGAGTCCGCCTGCCAATGCAGGGAACACAGGTTCGTGCCCCGGTCCGGGAAGATCCCACATGCCGCGGAGCAGCTGGGCCCGTGGGCCATGGCCGCTGAGCCTGCGCGTCCGGAGCCTGTGCTCCACAACGGGAAGAGGCCACAGCAGTGAGAGGCCCGTGTACCACAAAAAAAAAAAAAAAAAGATCAGCTGTTAACCTTATGGGGATTCCCTTGTATGTTATTTGCTGCTTTTCCCTTGCTGCTTTTAATATTTTTTCTTTGTATTTAATTTTTGATAGTTTGATTAATGTGTGTTTTGGTATGTTTCTCCTTGTATTTATCCTGTATGGGACTCTCTGCGCTTCCTGGACTTGATTGACTATTTCCTTCCCCGTGTCAGGAAAGTTTTCGACTATAATCTCTTCAAATATTTTCTCAGACCCTTTCTTCTTCTCTTCTTCTTCTGGGACCCCTATAATTCGAATGATTGTGCGTTTAATGTTGTCCCAGAGGCCTCTGAGACTGTCCTCAATTCTTTTCACTCTTTTCTCTTTATTCCATTCCCTGGCAGTTATTTCCACTATTCTATCTTCCAGGTCACTTATCCAGTTTTCTGCCTCAGTTATTCTGCTATTGATTCCTTCTAGAGTTGTTGTTTTTTGTTTTTGCTTTTGTTTTTTTGCGGTTCGCGGGCCTCTCACTGTTGTGGCCTCTCCCGTTGCGGAACACAGGCTCCGGATGCGCAGGCTCAGCGGCCATGGCTCATGGGCCCAGCCACTTCGCAGCATGTGGGATCTTCCTGGACCAAGGCACGAACCCATGTCACCTGCATCGGCAGGCGGACTCTCAACCACTGCGCCACCAGGGAAACCCTAGAGTATTTTTAATTTCATTTATTGTGCTGTTCGTCATTGTTTGTTTGCTCTTTAATTCTTCTAATTTCTTGTTAAACGTTTCTTGTATTTTCTCCATTCTATTTCTGAGATTTTCAATCATCTTTACGATCATTACTCTGAATTCTTTTTCAGGTACACTGCCTATTTCCTTTCATTTGTTTGGTCTGGTGGGTTTTCACCTTGCTTCTTCATCTGCTGCATATTTCTCTGTCTTCTCATTTTGTTTAACTTACTGTGTTTGCGGTCTCCTTTTCACAGCCTGTAGGTTTGTAGTTCCTGTTGTTTTTGGTGTCTGCCCCCAGTGGGTGAGATTGGTTCAGTGGCTTGTGTAGGCCTCCTGGTGTGGGGGACTGGTGCCTGTGTTCTGGTGGTTGGGGCTGGATCTTGTCCTTTTGTTGGGCAGGGCTGCATCCAGTGGTGTGTTTTGGCGTGTCTGTGAACTTAGTATGACTTTAGGCAGCCTCTCTGCCAATTGATGGGGTTGTGTTCCTGTCTTGCTAGTTGTTTGGCCTGGGGCGTCCAGCACTGGAGCTTGCTGGCCGTTGGGTGGAGCTTTGTCTTCGTGTTGAGACGGAGATCTCTGGGGGAGCTCTCGCCAATTGATATTACATGAGGCCAGGAGGTCTCTGGTGGTCCAGTGTCCAGTACTCAGCTCTCCCACCTCGGAGCTTCAGGCCTGACACCTGGCTGGAGCACCAAGACCCTGCCAGCCGCACAGCTCAGAAGAAAAGGAAGAAGAGAAAAAAAGCAGGCAGAACCCTAGGACAAATGGTAAAAGCAAACCTAAACAGACAAAATCACGCAAAGCAACATATACACACACCCTCACAAAAAAAAAAAAAAAAGGAAGAGAGCAACCAAACCAATACTCAAATCTACCAATGATAACAAGTGCTAAAAACTAAACTAAGATAAACATAAAACCAAAAACAAATCAGAGGCAGAAAGCAAACCCCAAGTCTACAGTTGCTCCCGAAGTCCACCGCCTCAATTTTGGGATGATTTGTTGTCTATTCAGGTATTCTTCAGATGCAGGTACCTCAGGTTGATTGTGGAGATTTAATCTGCTGCTCCTGAGGCTGCTGGGAGAGATTTCTCTTTCTCTTCTTTGTTAGCACAGCTCCCGGGTTCAGCTTTGGATTTGGCCCCGCCTCCGCATGTAGGTCGCCTGAGGGTATCTGTTCTTCACTCACACAGGAGGGGGTTAAAGCAGTGGCTGTTTAGGGCTCTCTTGCTCACTCAGGCCAGGGAGATGGAAGGGTACAGTAGTCATAACTGGAATGCGGGGCGAGCCTGCGGCGGCAGAGGCCAGTGTGACATTGCAGCAGCCTGAGGCACACCATGTGTTCTCCCGGGGAAGTTGTCCCTGGATCACAGGACCCTGGCAGTAGCGGGCTTCACAGGCTCCTGGGGGGCGTGGATAGTGACCTGTGCTTCCACACAGGCTTCTTGGTGGCAGTGGCAGCAGCATTAGTGGTCCACGCCCATCTCTGGGGTCTGAGCTGACAGCCGCGGCACTTGTCTGTCTCTGGAGCTCACTTAGGCGGTGCTCTGCCATCTGTGGGCACATGGAACAGGAGGCCCCTCTCCTCGTGCACCCCGAAACAATGGTCTCTTTCCTCACCGGCAGGTCCAGGCTTTTTCCCGGACTCCCTCCCGGCCAGCCGTGGTGCACTAACCCCCTGCAGGCTGTGTTCACGCCAACCCCAGTCCTCTCCCGGCTCTCCGACCGAAGCCCGAGCCTCAGCTCCCAGCCCCGCCTGCCCCAGTGGGTGAGCAGACAAGCCTCTCGGGCTGGTGAGTGCCGGTCGGCACCGATCCTCTGTGCGGGAATCTCTCCGCTTTGCCCTCCGCACCCCTGTTGCTGCGCTTTGCTCCATGGCTCCAAAGCTTCCCCCCTGCCCACCTCCCATCCCTGCCAGTGAAGGGGCTCCTAGTGTGTGGAAACCTTTCCTCCTTCACAGCACCCTCCCACTGGTGCCGGTCCCGTCCCTATTCTTTTGTCTCTGTTTTTTCGTTTTTCTTTTGCCCTACCCAGGTATGTGGGGATTTTCTTGCCTTTTGGGAAGTCTGAAGTCTTCTGCGAGCCTTCAGTAGGTGTTCTGTAGGAGTTGTTCCACGTGTAGATGTATTTCTGGTGTATCTGTGGGGAGGAAGGTGATCTCCACGTCTTATTCCTCCGCCATCTTGAGGGTCTCTCCCACACATTGAGTTTTATGAGAAACTGCCTAGCTGCTTTCCAGCACAGCTGAACCATTTTATGTTCCTGCCAACAACATAAGAGGGATGCAGTTTCTCTGCATCCTTGCCAGCATTTGGTGTTATCACTATTTTGTTTTTGTTTTAGCCATTCTGATAGGTATATAGTGATACCTCACTGTGGTTTTAATTTACAGTTTCATTATGATTAATGATGTTGAATATCTTTTCATGTGCTTATTTGCCACGTGTATATCCTTTCTGTAAACTATCTCTTCATATCTTTTGCCTGTTTTTGAGATGGACTGTTTGGGATTTTTTTACTGTTGAGTTTTGAGAATTCTTCATAAATTCTAGGTACTAATTTATCAGAAATAGAGTTTGTAAATAAATTTCTCCCAGTCTGTACCTTGTCTTTTCATCCTTTTTACATGGGCTTTCACAGAGCAAAAGTTTTTGATTTTGATGAGGCCCAAAATACCAATTTTTTCTTTTATCAATTGTCCTTTTGGTGTCAAATCTAAGATCTGTTCACCTAGCCCCAGATGCCAAAGATTTCATTCTGTGGTTTGGTTCTAGAAGTTTTATGGGTTTAGTTTTACACTAAGTCCAGGATCCATTTTGAGTTAATTTTGGTGCTAGGTGTGAGGTGCAGGTCGAAGTTCATTTTTTTGTGTGTTTTTCTTTTTTGGGGGGATTGCCTATGAATGTCCAGTTGCTCCAGAACTGTTTGTTGAAAGACTGTCCTTCCTCCATTGAATTGCTTTTGTACCTTTGTCAAAAATCGTTGGGGCATACTGAGTTCTCTGTTCTTTTCCACTGATCTTTCTCTGCCAGTGCTACACTGACTGGATCCTGTAGCTGTATGGGAAGTCTTATTATCAGGTACTGTGAGGAATGGCTTTTTGAAGACTCGGTTATGGTGCCAGTGGAGACAGCATCTTGCCGGTTAAGGTCTGCACCTCCAAGATGCAATTTAAGCTCTGGACCTGTTACTCATACATGGTGCTGTTTCTCCCCTAGCCAGAATACAGGGGTCTGGGAACTAAGGGGCCGAGATACAAGTGGCTCCCCTCACTGACACACCTAACAACGCCCACACAACACCCCTCCCCCACTAGAAACTGAGACTGTGCTGTGACCATCTGAAAACTTCTCATGGTTCCCAAGGCAGAGAAGGGGCTTCCTGCACTGGCTAAGGTCCCTGGACGGCTTACAGGAGAGGACTACGGCTGCTGGGGCACAGTGGGGCAGGGAGGAGGAGACTTGAAACCCAGGGACTCCCTAGGGTACCTCTAGGACTTCCACGTAGAAAACCATGGCAAACTCAAACAGGCAAGCCCCCTAAGAGTTCAGTCCCTCAGGAATGAAGTTTGGGGTGGAACTATAGTAGCTGCAGAGATGGCTGAGAACAGCAAGAACATGCAAGGAAGGGATGGCGAGGAATTTATAAATACCAAACGGCTTTGTGACCAGTTGTAGACATGAGGACACTGGTAGCTATACACACGTTCCTGTTTGCTTTCCTATGTGTGTTTTTATGTACATTAAACGATGCCTCTTTCCCTGCTCTCCTCACCCCCTACTATCTATGGAAGATGTCCTGATTGTGGCTAAGCTAATAATTCAGACATTAGGCCGTGGTCTGTCTAAGGGTGAGTCTTACTGAACAAGGAGGATGAGCATCAGTCAGAGACACGTCTCATGACTGATGGGACTGTGGGTCTCTTTCCTTTGGGGTGAGGGTGGGCGTCACTCCTTTTGCATGCGGGAGCATGATGATGTTTTTACAATTGCTGTTTGGAAATCAAATGCAGGTAGAATGTGAGTTTGGATGCTGAGTGACCGCACGCCTGGACTGTGCCAGCTATGGTCTGTTGCCCTTCAGCACCACCCCATTCAACTGTGCCATGTTATCTCAGGGGCTGGAAGCCTGGGAATTACATTTTCCGGAATCCCTTTCAAGCAGAAATCCAGTGGAATCTGTAAGAGGGGCTTACTGAGATTTGGAAGACAAAAGATAAGCATCAATCAGTCTTTCTCCTGCATCGGCAGCAGGGGCTTCTAGATCTTCTGCCCGCGCCCCCGCCCCAGTCCATTGTCAGCCTCCCGCTCCAGGCTGCAAATTCAAGCAGGTTCCTCCAGTTTCCTGATTTCTGGACAGCAACCCCACCCCATGGCTTCTGCATGTCTCGACTGTACCAGCAATGCCGTAAGCACCTAATTCCCTCTCTGCTGGAACTGTCCTGACTGGCACATGCCTCACGCGCCAGGCTGAGTGGAGGGGGAGGGACAATTCCAGGGTGTGCCTCTCCTCTTGGAAAACCTCGCCTGCTTAGGAAGATGCTCGCATCTGTTTCACAGTCTGAAGTACAGCAGGACAGAGCCAGGCTGCAGATGTCCTAATGGGCATAGCGCTGGGTGCTAGTCAGTTTCATCACAGTTTTCTCACCCTCTAGCAGCACAACAAAATCAGTAGGGCCAAAATGCTCTTAGAACTGTGACAGATGACTTTCAAAAGTGGTCTCACCTCTCCTGGCAGCCATCTGTGCTGCTTATGAACAGAATCTGCTGACTTGTGAAGCCAACACCCCTAGCCTCACCTGGGCTGGGATTGCCCCCTGCCCTTTCTGACTTCTCCCCACGTTTCTTTACTTCATTTTTGCTGGAGGTGGCACAAAAAAGCAGAAAATATTTAAGCTGTTGCTACACTGTTCATGTTTTTAATTTGACAAGAAAAACTCATGCAATTGCATGGAACATTTCTCTTATTTCTGCAGAATTTTGCTTTCCTCCATGAATAACAAACAGGCTCTGAAGGCTGCACCACCCCCAACCCCCAGAATAGAGCCCGGCCTACATGACCCTCATGCATCTGCACCCACCGCCTGTGCTGTTTCTCCTTCATCTTCGGTCGCCCCACGCAGCCCTGGTTGACCATTCACCAGCATGTGGCAGGCGCTGGTACGTCCCGAACCAGCAACCAGTATACAGTGTTTCTCCCTGGACCTAGGTCTCTCTGCATCCTGAACACAAATAACTGGAAAGACATGTCAGAATACAGGGAGGATGGGGACTACGTGACTCCAGAAGCAACGCAAACACATTTAGACACATCAGCCATCCTGCACAATAGAGAAATGCAGACGAGAGTATATGCAAATCTGCTACCATCTCCCCTGTCTACCACCCATGGCATGAGGTGACTGTAGTCCCCACCTCCTCTGCTTTCTGAGGAATGCCACCCATTCCTCAAGGAGTTCCGTGAACAGCAACTTCTCTAAGGAATAATCTTCCAAATCTTCCATCCACTGATCGGTCTCCCTCACATCCAGCACTTTGTGGCCCACTTTTTCTTTGCCCTATAGAAGTCTAGTCTTATGTATGTACATAAAATTACAAATAATCATGAAAGCAGAAATAACAATAAAGGCAATTTGATTTAGGGCCTGCTTAGGGCTGGGCATGATGCAGGTATGACCCGAAAATTCTCCTCTTCAACCCTCACAACACTGCTATGAGTGTGATATGGCTACAGTCCCCATTTGACAAATGAAGAAACAGGCACTTGAAGGTCAGCAATGCACAGGGCTTTTAAAGAACTGAAGCAGGATTTGAACTCCTGACTTCAGAGCTCAGCCTCTTTACACTGAGCTAGAAAATGCATAGTAAGTGATGTAATGGGCAGCATAAATAAGTAATTCTGTGCCCTGAATTTTAGAATCTTTAAAATAAATGAAACACAGCGTTGGAATCAGCAAGTGGGGCAAAGCATTCACAGTATTCTGCATTCAGCCTGTATCCTGATGAAATGTGCAATTAAAGCAAAGCATCGATCTATATCAGGTTGAGCAGTGCCCAGAATGAGTTTCTACATTCCCCTACACTCTAACTTTGGAAATTCCAATTCAAGCCTCTCTACACCATAAATATTAAATGTGAGTTCTTAAGTTCCATCTGAAAGACTTCTCAAATTCTCATTATTCTTCCAAATAACAACCAATGAGTAAGAACATTAAGTGGAGGAAATTTTATTTAGTCTCATTGAGAATGTGACCTATGTTATACAACCAAGCGAAAGCTTAAGGAGAAATGTTTTACTGCCCATTTTTTTACTGATGTTTATCTAAGAAAGAATACAAAGATAAAACCTTTCCAATGATAAAACAACCGTGCTCTGAATTATTACTTCACTCTTTTTTAAAACAAATTCAAGTATAGTTGATTTACAGTGTTGTGTTAGTTTCAGGTGTACAGCAAAGTGATTCAGAATACATATACGTATTCTTTTTAAGATTCTTTTCCACAATAGGTTACTATAAGATATTGAATATATCAGTAGTTCCCTCTGCTATACAATAGGTCCGTATTGTTTATTTTTATTTTATATATAGTAGTGTGTATCTCTTAAACCCAAACCCCTAATTTATCCCTCCTCTTTCCCCTTTGGTAAGCATAAGTTTGTTTTCTATGTCTGCAAGTCTGTTTCTGTTTTGTTAAATAAGTTCATTTGTATCATTTTTCTTAAGTTCCACATATAAGCAATATCATATGATACTTGTCTTTCTGTGTCTTACTTCACTTAGTATAATCATCTCTAGGTCTATCTATGTTGCTGCAAGTGGCATTATTTCATTCTTTTTTATGGCTGAGTAGTATTCCAGTGTGTGTGTGTGTGTGTGTGTGTGTGTGTGTGTGTGTGTGTGTGTGTGTATCACATCTTCTTTATCCATTTTCCTGTGGATGGACATTTACCTTATACTCTTTGTGGTTAAACAGTATTGAAACAGTGTTGAAAAAGAAAAGAGGCAGTTGCTGAAAACTCAGACATTAGATTTATCTGGAGGTGATGCCACAGAAAGGAAAGTATTGGGAATATGTTACAACAACTCAATTTTCATCTAGGTGAACTTTACAGTAAACTTGCAAGCAAGTCTTTGAATTGTACCAACCAGTTAACAGGTTAGAAGTCTAAGAAATAAGACCTACAGCTAACCACCTGTTACTCACATCACACAGCAAGGGCCTGCCTTCAAACAAAGTGGATTTTAGAACTAGAAAACCAGCTTCGCAGGAAATGTTATCATATCACGCTTAGGGAGCATCCAGAATGTGAGCATCCGTCTCAGGGAGGATGAAGGTGTTCACACTGAGCTGATCCCATTGTCTCTGAAGGTAGCATATAGTATCAGCTCAGTATATATTTGCTAAATAAATGAACAGCCCAAGGGAGACATAGGATGAATGCCAGTTCTGCTATTATTAACTGTGGGACCTGGGACCGCTTCACCACCCCGAACCTTGGTTTTCTTATGTGTAAAATGATGGAACCAGCATAACCTCATGGGTTAGCTGAGCTGAGGGCTGCAAAGTGTGCATTGTAGTGCGCCACCTCAGTGCTTGGCAATAGGGAAGTGGTCTGAGCCCCCAATTTAACCAGAAAACAGTGCAGTGTGTGTTTCATGTCAGGCTGCTTTTATTGGGAAACTACTTCGTTTTCTACTCCTGTTTTCCTTTGTTGGCTTAAATCACTTCCTACCTAGAAAGAGTAACACATTAGCCTTTAGAGGTCCAATAACTCAGATTCGTTTATACTCAGTAGGTATTTGAGCGTCTTCTCTGTACTTGGCAGGATGCTGTGCAAAGAAAGACAGCAAAGCATGTGGACAGGCCAGGGCTGTGGGGCTACCACCTGGGTCCAAGTCCCCGATTCATCTTGGAGTCACGTGCCCCCTTGGCCTCAGTCTTCTAAACCACTCAGGAGGGTGATGCCTTCTTCAGCGGGAGGACCACAGTGAATGATGAGATGATGTCTGTGAGGCACCTTGAGGACCTGCCAAGAGCAGACGCTCAAGAAGAGAGAGCATCTTTGTTATCAGAAGCAGCAGTGACAGGAATGGTGATGATGGTCCTGTTCTGGAGAAGACTGCTCTAGGAGAGGCAGGGTAGCAGGGGGCCCCAGGGAAGTGAAGAGCAGTAAAGGGTATCCCAGTGAAGAAGAGATGACATCCAGGTGGAGAACCAGGAGGAGATCCACAGGGGCCAGGGGAACTGGAATATGGACCAGGGGTCAGGGCAAGAACTGGGCAGGCAGAGAGAGGACAAGGGCTGTCCAGGAAACGGAACATAAAGGGTAAAGGCAGGGGTGTGGGGCCCACCAGCCAGCCTCCCGCTGTGTCACAAACCCAAGCACACTGACAGTTCATCACAGCCACGTCTTTCTCATGATTCTGTGGGCCAGTTGATGGCTTGGACACAACTGGGTTTAGCTGGGATACCTCGACTTCTCCCCCAACATGACACTTCATCCTAGACTTCTTCACAGCACGTTGATTGGTTTCAGGGCTCCAGGGAGAGAAGGGAAGCTGCAGGGTCTCCACCACATTCTGTTGGTCAAAGCCAGTCGGGAGGCCAGTCCAGATACAAGGGGGTGATAAACGGGGATGGGCTGCAACACCACAATGCAAAGAGGCATGGATCCACCTGGGAGGAGTGTGTGGTCCTGTGTGGCAGTCGGCTGCCCAAAACATCCCCTACAAGGCCTATTGTGTGGCACAGTTCAGGGAACCTTTGAGAGAGACTGAGCTGGGCTTCCTGCATGTGCCCACGGCATGAGGACTACAGGCTGGGATAGAACAAGGCAAACTCGGTCCAGGCTGCTGCAGGAGTCCAAGCAAAGAATAAGGAGGGAGCCCAGAATTCCACTCTTGGGTATATACCCAACAGCAATGCATGTGTACTTTCACCAAAAGAAATTTATAAGGATATTCATGCATAGAAGAAGTATTCAAACTAGCCAAAACCTGGAGGCAATTCAAATGCCCATCGGTAATAAAATGGATAAATAAATTTGGTATTTGCATACAGTGCAATACTATATAGCAATTAAAAGGAAAGAAATGCTGCTGTAAGCAACAAGGATGGATCTCACAAACAAAATGTTGAACAAAAGAAGCCACATGTAAAAGCAAATTTACTGCATTATTTCCCCTATACAAAGTTCAGAAACAGACACAACTGATGTGGGGTGTTCCATGTTGGATGGGTTATCTTTGGGGAAGAGGGGTCTAGTGACTGGGAGGGGTCATCAGGGGGACTGCCATATCTAATTCTTGACCCAGATATGATTACATGCATGTGTTTATTCATGAAAACTCATCAAGCTGTACAGTTATGGTTTCTTTTTCTGAATGCTTACTTCAATTAAAAACCAAAATAAGTTCATTAAAAGATAAAAAACAATGAGGGGCTAACCTAGGCTAGAAGCAGCAGCAATGCAAAGGAGGGGAGAATGACCTAGAAGGTAGCGCTCCATTGCTTAGTATCTTTCGCTTGTGTCTGAGAGAGGAGGGGAGTCAGCGAGGACACTGAGGCTTCCGCTAATCCCGGAAGTCAGGGCGGGACAGGCAGAGGAGCAGGGGTACCTCAAGGGCGCCGTGCCTCTGGGGAGGCTTGCAGAAGGTGACTTGAGAGAAAGGAGTAGTTATTCCAGGAGTACGTTGGGTTTATAGTTCCAGGTGTAGACATGGTAGTGAGCAGAGAGGGCATTTTTCATGCACACACACACGGACACACACACACCTCACACATACACACGTGCCGGGTGCACACACATGCACACACATCCATGTGTGGACACATTCGTGCATTCACATGTACACACTCATGCATTCACACATGCATATACCCTCAAACATGAGTCATTCAAATACACACACACACTTATTCTCATATAAGTGTGCATACCCATGCATAAACATTCACGCATGCACATATGCATGCATACACTTAAACGCATGCACGCATGTTTACACGTGTGTGTAAACACACAAGATTGCATATGCACACACATACACACTTGATCATGCACACACAGATGGACACACATACACAAACATGCATATGCATGCACTCATGTGCACACACACTCATGCACATAGAAACACACAAACACACACGGGGAGAGCTTGGCCTCTTTTCCGAGACCCTGTCCTGGGAAGTGTGTTAGTAAGTAAGCCCCTGAAACTAGGAAATAGCTCCATCCTGAATATCAAATACAAGGAGAAAGCTTGTTGCCCCAGGTAAGCTCTAGCTGCTCTCTCTGGGGTCCTCTTCCTTATGTCCTGTCTCTTGAAACCCCCCCTTGCCTAGCCGTTGTGTAGCTGACTTCATGCCCTGCCCCCCCATCCCCCTCATCAGAGTGACAAAGGAAGCCATCAGCATCTGCTTGTCCTTATAGAGGACCAGAGACAGAAGCCCCTGGCTCATTCATTCATTCAGTGATGCGCCATAAAGACTTACTGGGCGGGACTTCCCTGGTGGCGCAGTGGTTGAGAATCTGCCTGCCAATGCAGGGGACACAGGTTCGATCCCTGGTCTGGGAAGATCCCACATACTGCGGAGAAACTAAGCCCATGCGCCACAGCTACTGAGCCTGCACTCTAGAGCCCTTGTGCCGCAACTACCGAGCCCACGTGCCACAACTGCTGAGCCCACGTGCCGCAACTACTGAAGCCCACGCGCTCTAGGGCCCATGCTCCACAGCAAGAAGCCACTGCAATAAGAAGCCCGCGCACCGCAACAAAGAGCAGCCCCTGCTCACACAACTAGAGAAAGCCCGCATGGCAACAAAGACCCAACACAGCCAAAAAAAACCAAAAACTCACTGGGCGAATGAGTAAACCTCAACAGCTACAAACAGAACGTTTAAGGGGGATATGGAGAACCCCAGAATCAACTCAGCCCTCCTCAGGGCTCTGCTCTGGGTGCTCGCTGGGGCATCTCTGTGTGCTCCAAAGAGCCCTTTGGAGCTGGTCATCAGCCCGTTAGTTCCGTGAGTGGAAACCCTCTTTCGGAAGGCAAACCACCTTCCTCTGTAAGCCGAGCTCCTTTTTCCAGCAGCAGCCGGAGCAGAGTCTCTCTGCTGGCATGTGGGCTGTAACCATGAATTATACATGTGCCTTGGAGCCCATTTGACAGGGAACGTGGGAACGCTGCACTCAGGTTGCAGGCAGTGGGCCTCGGGTGCTAGTTACTCCTCGCTGTCACTCAGCGGTACCGTCACATCTGCTGGGGGAAAAGGGGGCCTTTGCCTGTCTTCCTTGTGGAAGAGAAGAATGTACGCAGACAAACGAGCCAGGATTCCACAAATCATGCAAAGCAGCAAGCTGAGCAAGGGAATCTATTTGATCTCAGGGAGGAAATGGTTTTCCAACAAATTGCCTATAAGGACACTGGACTGATTGTTGAAAGTCAGGGAATGGGATGCAGGGGGGTGGCTTCGGAGTTAGACCGACTGGCGTTTAGTGCCTGTGGGCAAATGACTTCGGCCACCTAGCTCACAGGCTCATCTGTGAGAGGGTGAGATCAACAGGGCAAATAACACCAACGTGCTTATCACGTGGAGGTTATCTGAGAGAATGTAGTACTCAGAGGGCTCAGTCTTCTGCTGGAGCCTTCTCAGCCTGCAGCGCCAGGTGCAGAGCGCACTGTGAATGGTCCGCCAAGATCCCCTCTGGTCCCTCACATCATTTCTGAGCAAGGCCCCTGCTCCCTTCCAGGTTTCGCTTGGCTCCTGAGCCCCATTGCCAGCACTTGCCAAGAGCACAAGTGCCAGGAGTTCATGGCCATCAGGGCAGCCCTCAGCCAATGACTGACCACTGTGGGATGTGCGAGCCCCAATCTGAAAATCCCCCTAGTTCCCCTGAGGGTCACCTCCACGGACCCCATGGACCTCGCCCGGCCTCTCCACCTGGCCTCTCTGCCTTTCCCATCCTGCTCTCCACTCCCCCACTGGAGGCTCCCGGGAGGGCTCCTAGGCACTCAGCTGCTCCTGGCATGGGTTCTCACTGGCTTTCAGTAAGCTTGTGTTGCAGGCTTGAATCTTCCCAGTCACGCCTCCCACTTCATTAGGCAGTGAGGATCAGCTCCATGACATAACCACAGAGATAACACCTCTGGCTTGTTTTCCAGATCTTCCAAAGCACGCCCTAAACATCCACAATTTTTCCAGTTACAAAGGCTGAGATTAGCTGTAGCCTCTTTGGGGGATGACCTGACCTTTATTACTATTCTGAATCTTTGCTCACCTTCCCCGCTGCTCTGTAATCCAGCAGGGGGAAAAGACCAGTTCCAGGCTTTTCTTTCAAAAATGTTCATAGAATTTTACTTCTACTTATGAGCTAGGGAGAAGGGAGGTTTTTTGCTTCTTTTCTTTTCAAATAGTGTCCCAAGATTTCAACAGGAGGGTTCTAGGAATAGTGTTTCAGAAATGACATTTGGGTTATAAGAAATTGTTTTGGGGTTTTTATGAAAGCAAAGAGACAGGTTCAAATTTTTCTACTCTTTTTTTCATATGAGGAATTTATAAAACATTCTCTTCTCATAACAGCTGTCAAAGAAGGGAACCTGTTCCCACTAACCCCGAAGTTGGCATTCCTGGGGAATGAAATGGTAAAAGGGTTAGTTGCTTGCACCTGGATAAGAATAGCTCCACGATAAACTTTCCATCCTCTGCAGTCATCACATCATCTCCAGCTGGATCTATATGGACCCAGGAAAACCAAGTCTTACAGGGGAAGAGCCGTGCATTACCTTGGAACCAAGGTCATTTTTACAGGGTTCTTTGATCAGTGGTGTTATTTCTTAATACTTAATAAGCTCGGGAATGGACCCGGGCCCCCTCTGACAGAGGCTTAAAATCTAAAGGTAAAAGAATATAGGCAAACACACCCCTGGAAGCAGCACCGGGTAAACTCAATCCTTGGAAAAGTTTGTGTGCATGGCACAGAGCATACTCTCCTCAGAGAATTCATTTAAAACAAAAAAAAAATGCTCCCGTCTCCCTGAAAACTCTTCCTTCCACTCTGGGAGTATTGAAGATAAAGCTGTTTTCACAAGGGCACGGGAACAAAACAGAAAACAAATGTAACATAACTAGTGACATTTTCCCAGGAGATGCCTAGTTTGAGTGTATTTCCATTTTAATGTCATTTTAAGATCTTTATCAGAATTAGCCACACATACTCTGTTTTTAAATACATGTGCATTATTTAAAGTTTCCTTAAGAAGGAGGAAAATCCGCTCTGGTTTTGCGGCCTGTGGCTTTTCTCATCCACCATTTGATCATATCTCATCTTCCCCTATTCACATCTCCACTCTGCGCTCACGGAGCATCATCTAGAAAATTTCACACAGGAACACTTTTCAACAGGACTTGGACAAGTTGCTGACTTTGATTCATTCCTTGTTTCCTTTAAAAGCATAATGTTGCTTTGCAATTCACCTCCCCCCTATCAGGGATGATGTTTACCTGAAGGCCTTTGAATGCATCTTGCTGGGATCAAAAGTAATTACTTGGCAAAGTTCATTTCCGACTACAGTGTCTTCTTTGCCACTGGATAAATATTTCATAACCTGAAACACAGAGGCTGTTTGTTTCTCCTAGTTTTGCAGCCTCTTTTTTTAATTAGCCTATATGCCTGTATTCCTTTTTCTTCCCTAGGTTTCTTCATATCATCTTACAGAATAATATACTTTTGAAACAAATCTAAGAAATTTCCCCGCAGAATACTAAAGAAGTCATTGCACAGGGGAACAAATGGGGAGCCCGGCATTTACATGGGGTAACACGTGCCGATAATGTATTCTGCATTCGTTCAAACCCACACATCCAAGCCCCGCCTTGGAAAGGCACTGGAAATGAATGTTTGCTCGCATTGTTTCTGGGGACTCTGGTTATTAGTAACGCGGAAACTTTTGAGATCTAAGACCAAGTTTTGGAGTGCATCGTTAGGAAGACTCTCAAACTCCCTCAGACGGTAGGATATGCCACTTGCCTGCCTGATGACAGGAATATTTGCAGTGGCAACCGATGCTTCTGCAAAGTCCTGACTTCAGGTAGACAAGCTGCAGCAGCTGAGCTGGCACTGACGATGAGTTCTTACCCAGCTGGCAGAGGGAGGAGGCAGCGCTGGGCATGCAGGGTGGGCAGGAGGCTCAGGTCACACGAGGCCTGCAAGGGGCATTTAGCACGTTGGCTCCGGCGCCTGGATTGACTCGGGGACATCGCTGCCCTCCCTGTGCTCAATCTTAGTGCATGTCAGTGAAGGTGCTCTGCCTTCCCGCAAGGAACCAGCTGGCAACCCAGACAAAGCTGGAGGGACTCTGGTCGGGAGAGGAAAGCAAACGCCAGCGCCTAGCAGCTCTCGGCTTGGTGCCGCATCTGAAGGGGCTTCCCTGGTGCTTTTCCTGGGGCTAAGCCTGAGTCTCCAGCATTCCTGTCCACTCTACGTACCAGCCACCCAACAGCCTTCCCGGAAACTCCTCTGTTGCTTAACATAGCAAAGTTGGTTTCTGTTGCTTGCTACCAAAGAACTCGAAATGATCCGGGACTTACAACGGTCAACAGGAACCCAAGGTGGGAAACCAAGACCTCCCCTCCCCTGCCATCCATTACCCCGCTTCCTGTGCGCATTGAGGCAGGTCCCCTGCCCAGACCCTCTGCAGCAGACGCAGCTCACGTGAGCTCTCGTACGACTACCCGTCGTCCTCATGGTGCCCCTGGAAGGCATGAGTTCCTCTCCCCACTGACGGTGAGGAGACCGAGACTCAGCTGCATTAAGGTCACGGGACTAGCGAATGGGCACTGAGGTTGACCAGGGTCTGTTTGACAACAAGGTCCGTCTGCTCCCCGCTCTCCAAGCCTTTCCAGCATTCAGGAGTAAACAAACTGATTTTTTCTTCTTAAATAGTTCACTTCGATCTCTTCATTAACAGTCCCTACTCCTTGGAATTAATGGCAGAGTCATTTTGTCTTTTTCTCCACAGAAACCTTATTTGGAATCTCAAACTACCAAACAGCCGAGGAGTGGAGCGGAAGGGACGGGAGGGGCCTGGTTGCCGCCTCCCTCCCCCACCGCAGAACCCAGCAGTCAGACGCGCAGTGCGGAAACCAGCCCTCTGGGCAATTTGGCTCTTTCATTAATTCAAATAGGACCACACTCTCTGACCTCAATCTGTTTCTAATCATAGGGTCTTAGGAAGCTTAGAGACACAGCAAACTTCACGAAGCCTCTTGGTTTCTCTCCTGTGTCAGCTCAAATACTCAATTTCAAGCTCCTATCTGACCTGTGTTCCTTAACTGAGAGCCGTTCATCTTCTTCATGTTTAGAAAACTGCAAACTCAGTATAAATGTGCCATCCTCTGGTGTCTCTTAAATTCTGTCTGGAAGAATGCCACAGGGAAAAGGCTTTAGCATATCTCCTTAGGCAGGCGTTTGGGAGCTCAGAATTCACGCGGAGATTAATGCTGTAAGTCACCATGAGGAGAGCTATAAATAGCGGGGTCTCTGTCCACATGGTGGAGGATTTTCGGGTCTAACCACAATACTTTATAACACAGATCCCCACACAAGGGCAAGCATGAAAATGACTGTGCTCTGAGAGCCGATATTTTATGCATGAACGGGTTTCATTTCTGGAATCTGTAAGCTTTAAGGCGTAAGAATCATGGAATAGTCCACACTTCATCCGAGTTACACCTAGAGGTTCATTCAGAGCACCCGTTAGTATAGTTCCGGGTCACAGGTCCTGCTGGCTTCTGGAAGGCTACTTCCAGAGCACTGGGAGGCTTTGTTTCCTCATAGGTTGTACTTTCTATTTGAAAATGAAGTCACTGCTTCTAAGTTGTATCTCCTTCAGCAGGAAACTGAAGCAGCTCACTGGGTCTCTTCTCCTTCCCAAACCCAGGCTGCACATCCACCCTTGTGTCTCCTCTCTCCCATAAACACGGAGAGCCTTCTCTGGGCTGCTGTTCACTGCATTCCCAAACCAAGCAAGGGCTGAGAGCAGCCAGCCAGCACCCCGCGTTATCCATAATTTCATTCAGAGCAGACCCATCACTTTCAGGAACTGAGCAAAACATGATTCAAAGACAAAAGACAAGGACTGAAAGTCAAGGCTGTGTGTCGTAAGAGGGTTCAGTTAGATCAGGGTTTCTCAGCCGTGTAACCATCACCATTTTAGACTGGGTCATTCTCTGTGGAGGGCTGTCCTGCATACTGTGGTATATTCAGCAGTATCCCTGGCCCCACCCACTAGATGCCTGTACCACGCCAAGTATGACAACCGAAATGTCCCCAGACAGATGTCCCTGGGAGGAAGTAATTCCTAGTTGAGAATCTCTGAGCTCCATGTTTATTTAGCTCCTAAAGGACTGTAATGAAAGCAACCTTTCCTAAGCTGAGTTCCGAGGCTCGATAGTCTGAGGACCAGAAACAAACCTGCCAGCAAGCCTGACTTCCTTTGCAATTTCTTCAGCTCTCACATCTATTGCCCAAACCTGAAGTCCGCGACCAGAGGCATCTCAACCCATTTCTACCCAGAATCCCGCTTCTGAGCATGTATCCAAAAGAATTTGAAATGAGGATCTGAAGAGATATCTGCACCCCCATGTTGATTGCAGCACTGTTCACAGTAGCCAAGCCATGGAAACAACCTAAGTGTCCGTGGATGGACACATAGAGAAAATGTGGGGCATCCACACAATGGAATACTTTTCAGCCTTTAAAAAGATCCTGCGGTATGCAACCACGGGGATGAACATGGAGGACATGATCCTCTCTGAAATAAGCCAAATACTGCATGATCCGCTTCCATGAGGAATCTAAAACAGTCAAGACTCATAGAAGCAGAGAGTAGATTGGTGGTTGCCAGGGGCTGGAGCAGGGGAGAAGTGGGGAGTTGATGTTCAAGAGGCATGAAGCTCAGTTATGCACGATGAGGAAGTTCTAGAGGTCTGCTGAGCAACACTGTGCCTGTAGTTAGTACCAGTGGACAGGCTAAAAGGGTAGATCTCATGGCAGGTATTCTTACCACAGTAATAAGGAAGGAAAGAAAGAGATGAACCATTTTGAGCTCTAGACGGGGAACTTGAGAGTGGAAATGAAGCCCTCAGGAATCGTCAACATCACAACCCCGGTCCCTACATCTCCCTGCCGACTGTTTCTAACTGCACAGTCAGCTGTCCAGCCCGAAAGGAAAGGTTTATGTTGGGTTGTCACATGGATTCTTATGGCAATAACATTTGGAGCCTTTTATTGGGACATAAACTGTAAGCTAAAATGTCACCAGATTTTATTAGACAATCTAAACTTAATTGCAAATAAGTTGATGTACTCGTAAAAGATGATGTAAGACTGCAATCCAGGCAGGCGTATGGGGACCGGCCAGGAGCACAAGGCAATGACTAAGTGCTGACTTGTCCTCCACTCCAAAAGGCATCACTTGGTTTCTGAAGTACAACGAGGGAAGAATGATGTTGGCAGCAAGCAGCATTATTACTTAATAATAATAACACAGGGAACCAGAGGTTAAAAGAGGTCGGTGCAAACAATGTTCCAAGACCATTTTCTCCGGAATAAAATTTTCGTAAAGAGCTCTAAGTCTTCTTTATGGCCAGTGAGAACATCATTGGGAAATTAATGAAGGATCCAAATGATGAATCTGCTTTTGCATGGAAGGGTTGGTTTTATGAAAATATGCTTTTATACCTCTAAGGCTGTAAATGAGAACAAGACAAGGATATATCCAGAAGGATCATTATTCCAAGCCAGGCCACCTGTCCCACTGCCTGATTTCATCGAATTTATTGGAAACAAAAATATACATCAACAAAAATCTATTTTTCATGCAAAGGTTGGTAGTTTTCTGATTTTTTTTAAGATAAAATACACTTAATATTATGAAGACTCCATGGTTTGGGTCAGAATCTTACGTTTTTACCTTATGGCCTCAGAAGGATTCACCCAGGATGATAACTGCAAGAAAGAAATGTTATGAATATCAAAATGCTCATCAATATACGAAGGAAGGTCATTTTTCTTAATTATTAATCAATCGTTTAACAATCCATTTTCAGAAAGTGGCCGTATCGGTCTCCCGTGGCTGCTGTAACGAACGACTGTAAACCGAGGGCTTAAAACACCAGCACGGGACCCTCTCGCAGTTGTGGAGGCTGTGAGTCTGAAATGAAATGTTAGCAGTACCACCGTGCTCCCTCCAAAGTGCCTGGGAAGAATCCTTCCGTGCCTCTTCTGGCTTCTAGGCATTGCTGGCGATCCTTGGCGTTGCTCAGCATGTGACTGTGTCTCTCCAGTCTTTGCCTTCGTCATCACAGGGCCTTCTTTCCTGTATGGCTGTCTCTGTGTCCAGATTTTCCTCTAACAAGCACAGATATCATTGTATTAGGATCCACCCTAGTCCAGTACAACCTCATCTTAACTAATCATATGTGCAAAGGCCCTCCTTCCAAATAGGTCACATTCTGAGGTTCCCAGTGGACATGAATTTCTAGGGGACACTATTCAACCTAGTAGAATGGTAAATAGAAGCCCCAGACCCATTGTCACAAAACACTCCTTCACTGGAACATGTGAAGTCAGACTGTCCTTGTGGCCTGATAGGGCCCAGGGTGTCCCACCCTGCACCACCTCCCATGGCCCTGCTTCTTTCCTGTTAGTTAACATTACCTGATTTACTTAATGTTTTATTTTTTTATTCAACTGACTCACTTTCTTACTAAATGTAGTTTTACAAGAAGCTTGATATCTCCACCTTAATAAAAACAAACCTCCCTCGCCTGCAGTATAAGATGATCTTAGAAATCGGTTCAGGGAAAGTCTGTGTTAGGCACCCAGCAGCTGTTGCTGTCTGCCAAGGCTCCTGTCTTGGGGAGAAAGGCAGATTGGCAGGTGGGAGACAAGCTAGCACCTCCAGGAGCCTTTCTGCTTCTGTGTTCAGGACTAACAGAGCTGGAAAGGCCAGGGCTGGTATGCACGTGGCTGGTCCCTTGGTGCCATGGCCCCGGGCCACCTGAAAGCATCTCCCAAACATGTCTGCATTGGGACCCACTATCAGAATGACCACAACCACGCCGTGAAGGTAGAGGGACCTGCGTCCACTTGAGCAGCCTTGAACTTCAGGTTTCTCCTCAGTCAATGGGATTTACTGTTACAGATCCAACAGCCAAACTTCTGGAAAGAGTGTCCCCCCATCTCCATTCACCCTGTCATGCTCCCCTCCGTTCACTGCAGATTGGCCTGGACCCACCCGTCACCCACAGCAGCCCCTTGCTCAGGCCAACATGCTTCTCCTGACCTGACCCTTCTTGGCCGCAGAGGAGCAGGTGACTGGGTTGATGGAGCCCATGGCTGGTCTCTCCTCTCAGCTGGGACCCTCAGCTCCTGGCTCCGCCCTGCCTCTGGGAGCTGCTGTTGGTCTCATTTGGGGCCCATGCATATCACTGGTCTATCCTCGGCCTCCCCGCTCGCCGCACACGTTCTCAGAGTGATCGAGCTGCCCCGAGGCTGCCCCTCCCATCAGCAGGCATGCACCTCCAGGACCAATCCTCCGGCCCTGGCTCTCTGGCTCTGGCATCATTCAGCCAATCACCTCCGCAGCCCTGCTCACCTGGGGTCTCCCCTTCTGGACTTGGCTTCCACTTCACTTCTCCAGGGAACCTGGCCGGTCCCCACTCTCCCCACCCGTGTGCTGCTTCCCACCCGCACTTCGCTTCCTGTGAGAGAACTCAGCCTGCTTGTTTGTCATCTCCTGTTGACTTCACTGCAGATCGCTGCTCGCTGAGAACCCTTCTGGGGACAGCTGTAGCTCCTGTCCCAGCACACTGCGGGCTCCAAGTGGCTGCTGCTTATTATTCATTCATTCATCCATTCATTTATTCATTTATTAAAAAATTGGTGAGCGTCTGCTGTGTGGCAGGCCCTGAATTAGGCGCTAGAGATTCATAGTGAATAAAAAAAAGTGACTGTTCCCTCCCTCGGCTCCACTGGCATTTACATTCATGGGAGGGAACACAGACCATAAACGGATAAATATAAAATATGTCAGGTGGTGACAAGCACTATGAAATAAGCAAAAGGCAGGATGAGGGACAACAGGAGTGCGAGTCCTATTTAGACGCGGGGAGGAGAGGTTAACTGGCAGCCTGGGCAGCAGTGGGAGAGGGAACAGCCATGTGGTTAGTCGCGGCAGGGGGTGGGTAGGACACTGGGGTTGGCGGGAAGGCAGCTTGTCAAGTTGCCGATGCAGCTGCAGCGCAAGAGCTGTGGGGGAGGTCAGTGAGGTCTACAGGGAAGGTGGGCCGAGTCCCGTAGTGCCCGCCTTGGGCCAAGATCACCATCAAGGGATCCTTACACCCCACTGTCCCTCCTGAGCTCCTGAATGAGGAGCCGGAGGTCATCCATCTGTTAGCAGGGAAGGTTGGCAGCTCAGATAAGTGAGGGTCTGAGGGTGGGGACAGGGAGGCTGGGTGCCTCCCAGGCCACACCTCCAGACTGCACACACCTGCAGCCCTCCTGGGCCTCCCAGGTGCCAGGTCAGCCAAGACCTCACCCACCTCTGCCAGTAGAGAAGGCGCTTCCACCAGACTCCAAGCAGATTAGCATAGAGAAGTAAAGCCTGGCTGCGTCTGTGGCCCGTGGTGTATGCTCTCTGCATTTGCAAGAAGGAAAGTTCGAGAAATAGAGCAAAACTTCAAAAGCCCGTGGCCTACTGGTGGCGAGCAGCTCCTCGCTTCGCAGCCTCGGGGTACAATGACTCACCTGTTTTGAAAGGTCTGTTTTCAGGCAGGTGAGGGATTTTGTCCTGTGGTCAGCAGCAGCATAAATTAGTGGCTTCTTTCAAGGGGGTGTATTTACTTAGCAAGTAAATTGGGACAGATCATCACTAGATTTTGCCAGTTGGCACATACGATATTTATGCACTTAATAGCTTCATTAAGGAGGTTTCCGGGAGTATGTTACTGAGCAAGCCTATAGATCATTGGGCGATAAATTTAGAGCACTCTCCTTAGCATTTATCTAATTTGGCCATGGTTTTAATTAAGTGTTTCATCTAATGATTCCCATTTATGTTTAATAACATTTATGGTATAAAAACAAGTTATCAAACCCCAATTTATTCACGTTCCTCCAACTGAGGTGGCTGCCCAAGAGCAGCACGTGTTATGAGATGAAAATTTACATTTAGAGTCCCAGTGGCTCTGAAGGGGGCGCTGGTCAGAGGCCTCTGACAAGCTGTCAGAGCCTGGATGTCACCTTCAAAGCCATTTGCCTTGAAGGGGAAGAAGATGTGGTGAAGTTGCCCCAGTGATTACAGAATGACATCGTCTAAGCAGCTGCAGATCAAGGCTGTTTCTGGAAATGACTACAAAACTGCAGGTTGGTGGCACCTGTCCTGGGTGTCTCCGATCTTGCCTCAGGTTATCTGACAAGCATCCTCTCCAAACCGCATCCGCCCTGCAAGTCCGCAGCCCATGAAAGGCAATCTCACATTGTTCTTTAAATGTGAGGGCCCCGTGGGCCTGTGGGGCTCTGACCAGAGCCCGCCCTCGTGACCCGAGCTCTCCCTCCAGACGCTGCCCCTTGTGTTCCCGGCTGATGGCCACAGGCAAGCCCCCAGCACCGCACCCCTGTCTCCCCCATCTCTGGAATTGCTGAAGACCTTTCAAGGTCACACCCCTCCCCTAGGCGCTCCACAACCAGTGACCAAGTGATGTGGGGTGCAGACCCCTGGCCCATGGCCCCAGCTTGGAATAACTCTGAAGGGCCATCTCTGCTCCAGAGCACCCCCCAACCACAGGGTGACTGAGGCCTTGGTACAGCTTCATCACAGCCCAAGGCCCCCTCTGCCCAGTCTCACTGCCCCTGCTTCCTCAGAGGGGTGGATCCTGGGACCAGCCTTCAGTCAGCCATTTCAGAGTCCACTTCACGGAGACTACGAAAGTGACAAGTCCTGTGGCCTCCCAGCACCTCTCGGTGTCCATGCTGGGCAAGCACACTGCCCTCAAAGGCCTACACAAGAATGTTCACTGCAGCATTTTTTGTGAAATAGTGAAAAACATAAATCACCCTAAAGGCCCATGGAGGCTTTATAAAATGTGGAATATCTCTACAGCACAAACTCTCCTGCAGTTAAAAAAGGATGAGGTGGGTCTGCGTACGATTACGTGGAAAACTCTCCAAGCTGTGTTGAGTTTCAAAAAAAGTCAAAAGAGACATGATGCCTTTTATGTCAAAACAGAACAACACAATTTTAGACATTTTCTGTGGAGATATATAGATATCTAAATGCTTAGAACATTCTAGAAGAAAATACAGAACCGATAACAGCGATTATTACCTCTGAGAAGGGATGAGGTTGGAGAATGAGTGACGGGGAAAGGGAGGTGGGAGAGTTGGTCAGAAAGGACTTTAACCTCACCTGGAATGCTCCATTTTCTGTGTTTTTTTCTTCTTACAAGAGAATATATTCACATGTTGATAGCTGAAGTAAATATTAATTGCTTTTTTGAAAGATGGCCATATAATATAATTTTCACTGAATTATATAGATGGAACCATTTATGAGGATGAAAAGGAAGCACATCAGAAATACACAGATGCCATTTAAGTGTCTGCTTTGCTCCTCAATTAGAGGAAAATAATTCGGTTACTTGTGAAAAGAAAGCAGACCAAGAAAATATGTCTAATCCACTACACCAAGCTGTTAATTTACAAGAATCTTCAAAAAGCTTTGCCCTAAACCTTGGGATTTTCTTTTTGGAAATTTTCCATAACACTGGTGGTTTCTAAGAGCTGAATAAAGCTGGGGCCCATCAATTTAGTTTTCTCATTCTTGTAACATAGTATTTTTTTTCCTTTTAATTTGCAGCCACTTTTTAATACCAGTAGAGTTGAGACAACTCATATTTAATATCACTGTGTCCATAAACTTGGTGCAAGGTACAAATTAATTTTCACAGCCTAAGGAGGCAGACATCCATTGGAGAATAGCAGAACTGAAACACTGGTGGAGACCACCTAGCCTAGCCCCATCGTTTTATGTACAGGGCAAAGGATTAGAGACAGCAAGTCATAAAGCTCTTCAAGGAAAAATTAAGTTTAAATCATATTATTTAGCACAGACAGTTGCAGTGGACATTTATGTTTTGTCAACTCAGCTACATTCTCTCTGTTTTCTAAAAGCAGCCCCAATTTTCATCTATGATTGGCTACATGATTTGTAGGTCCCAGTGCAAAATGTAAATATGGGGTCCCTTGTTTAACAGTTTTTAGGAACTTCAAGATAATGAGAGCAGAGCAGGAAACCACAAGCACAGGGCACTTCTGAGCACGGGGCGGGCCCAGGCCACACACTCATTTTCCTCCATATGGTGTGGGCACCACACTGACCACACCCAACGCTAGGGCTAGAGCACGTGACCCTGTGCTAAACCGGCCCCTGCATCACGTTGCCCTGGCCACGCTGAAGGGTTCTGCGGTGAGCGTGTGAGCGTGTGAGCCAGATCCGAGTAGGAAACAGATCAGAGTGCTTTCTGGAAGTTCTGTTCCCCTGATGTGGACCTTGGACCGTGTAGCCCAGTTGTTGCTGGCAGCCTTCCTGTGACCGTGAGGAGAGACCTGTCTTGACAGTAAGGCGAACACACAGCGGACCGCAGAGCTGAGCTAGGAGCCCGAGACAACCTGGCACTGATCATACCTGTGAAGCCCTCACAGCAAACTTCCCTATTATATGATCCAAAACGTTTCATTTGTTTACCCCATTTTGAGTTGGGTTTTCTGTCACTTGCACCCAAAAGCATCCTCTCTGGTATGAGTTCCCTCAGACTGTTAAGAGTGTACATTTTCCACAACCTTTTTGTGGAAAGCAATTTGGCAATGTCAATTAATATTTAAAATGTTCATGCCATGTGCCCCATGAATTCTATTTCTAGGAATGAATTTATCCTAAAGAAACTATCACCCAGTTATGCAAGGACGTATTTTTTAAAATGGTCTTTGCAGCATGGTTTGTAATTGGGAAAAATTGGGAACACCTATGCTACCGTCGATACCAGTCTTAATTAAACTATGGTCATTTCATTTTTCCGAACAACAGAGAAAAGTTGAAAAGAATGAGGTTGATATGAACTTCCCTAGAAAGGTGTCCACAATTTGTTAACTAAAAGAGGCAAGCTGTAGGAGAGTGTTTTCGTTTGCTCTCAATTTTGTAAAATAATGACAAGGTGCTACCACATGCCTACTGAGAAAATCGTCGCTGGAGAATTTGGGGGATTAAATGGAGGGGATTTCACTTTACAGAATACATAAACATTCAAATTCTGCAGAAACTTAATGAGGATGTATTGCTTTTACACTTCAAAAAAAAAAAGGAAAGGCATTTGAAATTACAAAGTACGTAATTTGGAGGTATTTGACCATGAGTAACTCTGTGACGCTAGTATTAAATAAACACCAAAGACCCAAATCTCTTTGTCTTCGTGCAGATTCTCCATGGAGTGAGGACTGAGTCCAGAATGTTCAAGAATGCATGTGATGGCCATCCCTAACACCAAGGATTCACATGTCCTGCTGATGTTAACAGTCCAGAGGGGTGGATTTCCTCTCTCAGGGTCCCTGGTGAACTGAGGTACCACTTTTCTTGCCTGTTTTCACATGATCACCATAATATGTTTTGAATGTGTCTTTTATCTGAGAATTGAATGTTTCTAAGACATAGAGGGTACCCCCTACCTTACTGAGCTTCCAATCCCTCATTCCTCAGTGAAGGTGTAGATGTTTACTGAGCATAATTTATTACTATGGTTCAAGCACTGAGGAAGCAGTGCTGAGTGTGTCGGTCACCGTTCTCTCCTCCTGGAGCCCAGTTGGCAAACAGCGGGGAGACAGATGTCAGGAGCGGTGGAGAGAGGCAGAGCCTTGTGGCCACACGTATGAGGCTCATGCAGCCCGTGGGACCACGGAGCCTTCTGGAAGGGAGGCGTTTCCAGGCAAAGCCTGAGATGGGATGAGTCGTCAGGGATATAGGTCCACCTAGCAGGAGGACCTGCATGTGTGAAAAGAAAGAAGGACCGAAAAGAAGGGACGGGACCTGGAGAAACTAGGTGAGCCCGTCTTGCCTGAGCGTGGGGAGTTAGGGAGACACGTGAGCCTGGACAGGAAGCACAGCCGGGTGGGCCTTACAAATGCCTCAACATCTTGTCATTTCTTGTAAGGAAAATGCAAAACCACTGGGAGGTTTAGGCCAGGAGTTTGTGCTTATACTTGTACCACAAAGGGACCGTCTGGCTGTAGTGATGGTAGTGGGTGGTAGAGGGACCGAGTTGGTCCAGGCAGGGATGACGGAGGCCAGAGTAGGGTTCTGGGTGGGAGAACCAGCCCAGCTTGGCAGTGGACTGGTTTGAGCTCGTGGGGAGACAGGCAGGAGGAGCCCAGCTCCCGTCTTTCACTGCCGTCCCTGAAGATGGACAGTCTTTGTTAGGCCCCACCTCTCACCTTACGTACTGTCCGCTCCCCAGCGAGGGGCAGTGGGACAGGTCAGAGGCAGGGTCAGCTACAGAACTTGCCATCCCAGTGCAAAATGAAAATGTGGGTCCTTGTTCAAAAGGTCCTGAGAACCTCAAGCCAGGCCCCTCTGAGCACAGACAGGAGGGCAGCCCCTGGTTCACTGCAAGGGTTAAGCAGCGGGAGGATTCGGCAACCACGCAGGTACCTGGCGAGAAGTAGCTCACAGAGACCGATTGTCGGGAGGAGGGACAGGGTGTAAGGCGGGCCTCTGTGTTCCGAACGCATGATTTCCCCAAGCGCAGCGATGGCCTGAAGCGGTCGGGGGCAAGCTTTCTCCCACTTGAAAAGCGATACTCATCAATTTAAAAAAATGCTTAAAAGCTCTAGAAATGCCTTCCTTTCATGCAAGCAGTCCTGCTTCAGTTGCTTCAAGAGCCTCTCCACTCCCTGCCTGTCAAGCTACTGGGATAATTTGCATATCCGTGAGCAGAAGCTGCAGCCATTTCTCCCGTAAAACAATGGATCCATATATAAAGGCAGACCCTGCCTTGGCTTTCAATTTTCATTTTTAAAATCATCTCTGTTCAGAGGGAATACCCTCCAGGACCTACATCTCATAGAAGGAAGCACAGGCTTGAAGGATTCTCTGACCATGAAACTAGATTGAATGGGGTTAGTGTTTTTACTGCAGTTGTTATTTTTCTGTGAGTGCTTTGGTTACAAATATCCATAGGTTTTGAGTGATCTGCCCTAAACCTTTTTTACCCGTAACCCCTATTTGTTTTCAAGTGTTGTTTGCTTTGGTTTGATTTTCAGTGCATGATTTCACACAACAGGAGGTTTTTCAAGGCTGTATGTGTAATGTTAGAGCAGAAACTCCTGTGTCTGAATTCCGGGGGCCCCTCAAAGTGATCAGGCCACCTTCACAGGCCGTATGGTCTCCCTGTCTGCATAGGCAAGAGGTCAGCCCTCACCTTGTGCTCCTGCTGCCTCCAGGCCACAGCTCTGTCCGGGTGACTTTCCCTGTGTCTCAGGGCTGCCTGCCCTCCAGCAAGCAGACAAGAGGACAAGCACAGGGTGAGGGAGGCTGCAAAGGTGTGTGCAGAGGGTCCATTCTCCGGGAGAATCCAGAGAGGGTGGGGCTGGAGACAGTGAGGAGGAGGGAAAAGTGACTCCAAGGAGACCGTTTGGGTCTTCAGACATCAAACTTCGAATCAGCATAGCAACAAACAACCATCACCAAAAAGGACAGATGGATCATCGAGCGCAGATGTGGTGTGTGTGTGTGTGTGTGTGTGTGTGTATGTGTGTGTGTGTGTGTGTGTGTGTGTGTGTGTGTGTGTGTGTGTGTGTGTGGCGGGGGAGAGCAAGGGAGGGAGGGAGGAAGCACTCTGATTGTTAGGCTCTGTTTTATCTGCTTCCTCTCAGCCATCAAATCTTTATCATCTCACCCCCTTCTGCCCACTGATTTCAAGCAGGGCTCCCCGGAAGGCTTCCCCATGCCCCCCCACCCCACCCCAGTCCCTCCACGACCTCTCCGTGTGCCTCTCCCAGGGTTGTCATTCGAGTTGTTTATGGGGCAGCTGCATGGCTCGCCTCTAGGTGGCACCATTCACACAGGACACAGCCCAGCAGGTGTGCAGTGAGGGGGCCTTGTATCTGACCTCCCCATTAAGAAAAGGAGCCAGACCTCCTCGGTTCTGAGTTAGTTCCCAGACCCCCCATCCAGCACCTGGCACTGATGAAGCCCTCAGGAAATGAACGTCTGCTAGTTTCTATCATCAGTAATGAATAACAGTAATAAGTAATAGAGCTGCCTTTACGCAGAGCTTATCTGGGCCGGGTGCTAAGCTGACGCTAACTCCCACCTGGGAGGTCAGGGTCATGATACCAGCCTTGCGTCGAGATCCCGGCAGGAATGCAGGGCCTGAGCTTTCAGTGGCAAAAGTCCTCCGTCTGTCACGCTGAGGTTGCTGCTGTTCGAGACCCACTCCACTTTCCCTGGACGCGGCTCTGCTCCTTCAGCTTCCTGTCTGACACTCCTGCCCTAACCCTTCTGCTCCCCTCCCCCTGCCATCAGCGCTCAGCAGACACCACCACTCATTGCAGGAGTTTACTTTCAAGAGAATTTCATTTGGATTTACAAGAAGGTAACAGAAGCCCTTTGATCTCAACAAGGCATGTACTGTTTCATTCCATGGTTTATGAAACAATTTTAGACTAATTATTTCTGACAACTGGCAAATGTTTGTAAACTTCTTCAGTAAGGAAGCAGCACAATTATGTCTTCCTCTGACAAACAGAAAGGAGGTTTTCCCTTGTGCCATGTGGCTGATGTCTCTCCTCCCCCAGGAGAATTCTGAAGCCTTGATCTTCTAAGGCTCCAATTTCCACTGAGATACAGAATTAATCAAATCATCCTCCCAGCCTTCTGAGTTAAATTTAACTAAGCAGGTGAAAAGTGTCTGTGGTGGGAATCTTTCCCTGTGGGTTACATCTTTTGTCCTGTGGTCATGATAGTCAGGGTCAGGCGCTGGCCTTCTTCCTGCCTCCGGCCCCGCCACTCTTACGGCCCTTTGTGTCATTTCAGTGTGTCTCTGCCAATAATTGTACGCTGGTGATAAACAGACCTCTCAATTCAATAGAACCTGGATTCTCAGTCAACTTCGCCATTAAATAAAATTACCCCAAATCAGGACTATTTGCAGTGTGACAGGAGTGATCCTGGGGCCTGCGGAAACCCCCAGATCCCTGGACATTATAAATTCAAAACCATAGAATTCCAGTGAGGTAAAGTGAGGCCCCAGGGCTCCATACAACAAAGAGACAGACTCCGGGCTGTCCCTCTGAGGCCCGGCTCACATTTTAATACCCTTTTGATTATTTACCATTGTTAATTCAAGTATATGCACCGCAGGCAGGTGGAAATATTGCAAAGTCAACCAGCCCTTAATCCCTAGCTAATCCTTGGTCAACTAACTATATCCTTCCTTTATTAAAAAAAAAAAATAGAAGAAAAGAAAAGAAAAAAAAAGAAAGAAAAGGCATTCTGAATCTTTCGTTGAAAACAAATTGCCAAGGTGAATAAAAGACCTTTTACTTCCCTTGAGACCAGTGCGTTAACTTCCACAATCCGGTCGAATAAAAGAGATCACTCTCTGCTTCTCTCACATGTTTTTCCAGGGCACCAACAAAGTTCTTATTATTTTCAACATAAATCTGTTTTGTGATTTTTGAATGAAAAATTCCTTTTCGCCCCTTGGACTATGTAAGAAGAAATTCTTAATACTCACCATTAGGGGTCAGCCACAAAAGCAGGCACCAAAAAGTGGAAACTTTGCCAAGCCGGATTCTTCTCCAAAAGAAAACAAAGACAAACTTTGGATTTTTAATTTTTAAAATGTGACCAGAAGAAGCGGATGCAACAGGAATTTCTAACATCACCTAATCAGGTTGCTTCCACTGGGGCAGGAGCGGCAATGTCTCAGGATGGGTTGATTTAGAAGGAAGAGAAGCCCACTCAAACTGACTCAAAAGGGAGCGTATTCTGAGGAATCTTATGGAATCCAGGAACAAAGAAAAGGCCAGTCTCCAACAGGACAGGCAGGAAACAGGAGGCCTCTGGGACCTTGGGCAGCCCTGTCTGGGCGCCTGGGACCCTTCCCGCCAGGCCAGGGCCCCAGTGCAGTGCCCAAAGCCCCCCGTCCAGTTGTTCCCCAGCCAAGTAATTCTGGGGCTAAGGACAGTGCCTGTTAGTGCTCTCCGATGCAGTCACCTGCCGACATCACAGATTTCAGCCCATCCACACTATCCTTGGCTTCGTACTGCAGGGCAGGAAAAACTTTTCCTGTACCCTTCTTGGCTATTTCACTGTTCTAATAATCAAATTAACATAGGACAGATTAACAGGAGAAAAAACAAATTTAATTACATATGTATGGGGTACCCATAAGAATATGAGACCCACAGACAGGCAGTGGAGGCTTATGTACAATTCTGAGCTAAGGAGAAGGACATAAGGGGGTCTGGACTTCAAAGGGGAGGAAGACAATTCACAGGAAACTGGGAAAGCAAATGTTTGGTAAACAAGTGTTCGCCACCCCAGGCTGAGACAGTGGGACACAGAGAGGACTCTGATCTCCAGGCCCTGCCCCCCAGCTCCTCAAACCTACCTCATGCTCTCTGTAGTCCCCTCTGGTCAGAGCTCTCTTCCTGGACCAGGCCCTCTATCTACATTCTGTTTTTGTTTTTGTTTTTGTTTTAACATCTTTATTGGGGTATAATTGCTTTACAATGTACATTCTTTTAGGCACTTAAGGGAGGGGTAAAAAGAAGTAAGCCTTACATTTCTTAAAAAGAACCAGCCCCCCAAAATCCTCACGGCAAAGAGACACATTGGGGGGTGGCAGATTTTGCTTCCCTACAGTATCTTCTCCGAAAATCTAAAATTAATAAAACAATGTTAAGAACAAAACTATAACCCCCGATTTGTCAATGTCCATCAAAACTGCAAGCTAATGTTCTCTTTGAGCTGGCAGCGCCTAGCACTGCTGCTTCCCGACTGGCTCACACACGTGTGGGCTGATGTAAGTGCAAGTTACCTCCAATTGCTCTGCATCCAGTATCACAAGATGAGAAGCAACTTAAGTGTCCATCAGGAGGGAATGGTTGATGAACAATAGCACATCCATACAATGAAATTTTATGCAGCAGAACAGAGTGAGGAAATACACAGATAGGGAAAGATTGCCAGGCTATATTATTATGCAAAGAGGGATGCAGAAGACAGGCCTGTATACAGTGTACGCTACCACTGTGTGGAGAACGTCTACTCACACGAGGTCGTATTTGCATAAAGTCTTTGGACAGCTGCACTGAAGCGAGAGTCAGGGTGTCACGTAGGTGGGAGCTGGGTGGTGGGAGACTGAGCTGGGGGGCAGGACTTTCAATATGCACCTTTTCATATGCATTTCATTTTCAGCCAGGTGAGTGTATTATGTGCCAAAAATAAACAAACAAATGATATATTAAATGGAAGTAAGTTGCCAATTCCAAAGAACATTCACTCCTATAAATGGAAAAGCAGTACCACTTTCCTTAACTATACATAACCTTAAAAACAAATGAAACACAACCAGTGTTACTGAATTTTTGGTCTAGGCACCTGCAGAAGCAGCCACCCCAAGGCCCTCTCTCTGTGTCAGAAAGAAGGAGTAAGGGGTGAGTGGTGATCACCCAGCACCAGCCGAGGCTTATGTGACGCCACCAGGTCAACAAAGAGCAGAACAGAGTGACTTCCTCGCCGTGTGATTTATGTCATTTTATGCCATATCTGTGAACCACTGACGATGACCCGATGTGCCTGAACTTCAGGAAACTCAAGCAGCCAGGAGCTGCTGGTTCCTTTCCCTCCTCCTTTCCCTAGAGGACAAGTTGCCTTAATGAACTGAGGCACCAACTTGGTCCTCGTGGCCCCTTGTCTTTTCAGAACACTGTAGTGGTTGGACACAGCTCTTGAGCCGACTAACAAGTGGCACAGTCAATGCACAGCAGTTATTAAGGGCGCCACGGTCCCCCCTTCACCCTGCACCCTCTCCATAGTGAACAGCAGAGGTGTGAACAGCTGGTTTGGGATGGTGTCTCGCTGACAGGTAAATAACTTATTTGATTTCTAAGGGGAAGTTTACAGTACGTGCGATCGGTTGCATCCATCTGCATTCCACAGACAGCCACCCTCCGCCTTTCGGGGCCACAAGTCCGGGGCTGAAGCAAACAAGAGCCCAGACTTGGTGAGGGACAGAGCACCAGGGCTCCCGGGAGCCAGGGGTTAGATTTGGGTTTCAGAGGCCCTGCATGGGAGCCACGTGGGGACCTGACCGCGAGGTGGCGTCCTGCCCGATGACAGCACAAGACATTTGACCAGCAGCTCGGTCTGCTCCCTTTGTTATTCACCTGAGTTGCTCCTGACGAAGCGGCAGGAATATGCCAACAAATGGAATATTCCACAGACCCTCACAGCAAGGCTGCCAGGCTGGGGGACACTTGGTGAGAAAAGCTGTTGAAGGCTGAATTCCTCCCAGAAGTTTGATCTGCTGATACGTGGAACAGTGCAGGGAAGGCTCCAGCAGGGCGTGACCAGGACGCTTCGCTGCTTTGCGATTGCTCTGGCCGTCCCCAGGCTCTTTGTGTCTGTCCAGCCCGCAGGCTGGCTTCTGTGAGGGATGAGCGTGGTTGCAGGACCTGGGCTCCGCGTGAGTGAACACAGCACGCCATCTGGAGGGAGATGAAGCTTTTGTCTCCCCAAAGGCCCACCGCAGCCCTGGGTGGCACTCAGGCAGGACTAACCAGGGGCGTCTCTCTACCCTTGAACGCTTGCTACAGCCTTAGCCTTTATCAAAACGTACTCTGGAGTGTGTGGAAGCCATAATTCCAAGCCCCCTCCTCACAGCACACACCCCTCACCAAAGATGAGGGAGTGAAACAACGTTCACCACTGGAGGCAGCAGGTGTTTCACTGTAATTCAGATTATATCCTAACCACCAGTATCACCATCAGCAGCCACACTGACTCAGCACGTCTGTGCCACCATCTCACCACGTGCTCCGCATGGGTGCGTCACCCTGATGTCAGCCCATGGAAGGGCTTGCCGAGACTCAAGCAGCCCACTTGTTCCCGAGCTGGGATTTCAGCCCAGGTCCCATCTCCCATCTCCAGGGCCTGTTTCCATGACTTCTTTGCTATAATGACAACAGTCCAGAGCACAGGAGTTTTGCCAAGTACTAAAGAGGTGTATTAAGACTGAGTTACTCATAACGAAGATCCAGCTCAAACGGGTGTCAGCAAATAAAACGGGAAAGGAGGGGCTTATTGGCTCACAAGTGAAAGTCCAGTCCCAGGTGGATGCAGTTGCTCGAATGGGGACACCGGGAGCAGGCCTTCCTCCTTCTCTCAGCTGTGCTTTCGTGGGGGGTGGCTTCAGTCTCAGGACCCTGTGTTCACAGGGAGCTCCCTGCCTGCCCCCATCAGCTTAGCAACCCCAACTGGGCAGGAGAGCAGCCTCCAGATTCAGCCTGCTTGGACTGTCTTGGGTAACAAGCCCAGCCTTGATCCAATCACTGAGTCAAAAAGTTGAGAATATGTACGTTTGCCAGAGCTGGTACTCCTGTGAGCACCATGTGAGGAACAGCAGAAAAGAGATACGCCCCCAGGAGAGAACGGAGGCTGGCCTCGCAGAACTGGGGAGTGGAGAACGGATGGAATAAGACAGCAGAGAGCAAGAGCACAGAAGGGAGAGGACTTCCTCTCCGGTGAAGCCAGGTTTCAGCAGCACAGTGCAGCCAGCAGGCTGTGGTCACCTGCCCTGCCCGTCCACCTGCCTGCCCTGGGCTGGCCCACTTCCTTCCTTTTCTCTCCCCTCAGCAGGCAGCCTGGGGCCCAAAGGAAGAGCCAGTTCTCAGCAAATACAGAAAACGGGTGGAGTTCTCCCACGTTACTCTGGACCGCATTCTTGCACTCATTTGCACTGGTCTTCCCTTCCCTCTTCCAAGTTTGCTCTCAGGGAAAGCCCTGCCATTAGTCGTTCACACCTGAGTTCAATGGTTCCCAAACTTAAAGCATCTAGGAACCCCCTACGTGAATTACACCAACTCCACGTACAACCTATGCCATTTTGTTTCATGTTTTTCTTCAAATTATCTCACTTTTCAAACTTAAATACACCTACAAGTGAAACTTGCCACAAATAGAAAGCAATAATAAAATAGTAAATACCATGAAAACCAATGAAGATTATTAAGTTCTGCCTAGATACTGTGGCCTGTCCAACTCTGGGCCCCCAAATCCATTCTCCCTGTTGAAGAAGGGGAGGAAATAGGACTGGAGGGCCGGTAAAGACGACTTGGGGCCCATCCACGACACTCTCTGATGCTCCCACAGAGCCTGAATGGAACTGAAGGGGGAGCTAGTCCTGTGTGCACCATTATCTAGTGCTGAGTCCCGAACATGTCCCTGGTGCTCCGTGCTCCTCACTCACTGCCTGGAAAAGCCATCCCGGGACCTTAACTCTGCTCCTGGAATGAACGAGAACACTCCATAGGGAGCCATTTCTGGCCCGGGAAAAAAGCAATGTGCTGCACTCTTGGAAGCAAACCAGTGAATACCTGGCCTGCAGTTTATGTAACACACAAACCTTGGAGCCCTTGATCTGCACTCAGATGAGTCCCCCACCCCAGATCCAGACAGGGTCAGCCAGTGACCTCGGTGAACTAAGACGGAAGGTGGCCACCTCTCTCTTGGGAGTTTTAGAGCCCTTTCTCCTGCGGCTCCATCACAACTCACCACTGTTTATGGAAGAGCATGAAAACAGTCAAGAGGATGGGAGTTGCCCCTCTGCTGTTAGAGGGAAATGGAGAGCAAGATCCTGAGGAAACAGGGTTTCCGGGGAAGGAGGGAAAATAAGCTACTGCATGTCCACACAGCAAAGTCGCATGGAGCCGTCCCAAAGAATAATGTGAATCTATAGCTGTTAACACAGGAGATGTCCAAGGCAAAGAGAGAGCAAAGCAACCCTCCATGACTTTATCACATTGAGTGATATTCAAACATAGACATATGTCTTATAAATATCATAATATAGAGACATTTATTGGCACTTAACTACATGCCAAGGTCTGTTTTGGGGAATCCTATATGCCTTACTTAGCTCGTTTCACCCTCAAAACTTCCCTGAGGGGCAGGTGTTATTTGTCCTACTTTACGTCATTGAGAATTGAGACTTGGTGAAGCTCAGTAAGTTGCAAACGTTGTGGGGAACCTGAATCAGAACCCCTTCTAAGGCTCGAGTTGGCACTTCTGACCCCTGGACCACAGTGTCTCCCACAAGGATGCCACAGTGTGCAGGAGAGAAGGATCTGGAAAATCATACGCACTAAAACATCAACAGCCCTTACCTTCAGGGGGTTCAATGGAGAAGAGAGGACCTCTTTTTTCCCTTTTACTCTATATATTTCTGTGTCATTTGAAATTTAATTTACACAAACATATATAAGTTTGTATTTAAAACTGAATTGGGGTCCAGTTTCAGGAAAGATGGAGAAAGCACACTTTACCCTGTCTCTCCCAGGTTCTGTGCAGCTATGAAACCTAGACAAAATTGCATGTGAGGGCTCTAAAAAGCACATAGTGGTAGGCAAATCCAGGAAGGAGAGCAGAATGTGAAGTACCTCAGAGCTAGCAGTTAGCCTACTACCCTTTCCTTCAGAATCCCCAGCCTCAGCACAGCCTGAGACCTGGAAGTGGGCGTCAGGACACAGACAGAGAGGACTCCGGAGAAGACCTTTAATTCTGGCTTAAAGAATGGACAGGGAACTCTTCAGGCTCTGAAGGACTGCAGAAATCCTTCCCCCCTCCCCCGCAAATTTTTTCTTGTCTCCATTCTCTCAGCCCCCAAGCAAGCAACAGTGGCAGAATTAGGGGCACACAGGAGCCAAAATCCTGAGGGTGGGATTCTTCCTATCCAGTCTGTGGAGCTGTGGTACCAGGAGTGTGGGGTGAACCCCTGTTGCTTTTTATTCTCTCTCTGTCCTCCCACCACTTGGACCCAGGGCAGGCACAGTTACAGAAACATATGGCAGAGCAGGATAACTGAAATGCCAACATTCTGGATAAAGGATGGAAAAGAAGATCTCCAGAGAGTCAGAAAGCCCCATGGAGATTGCCGAGAGAAGGAGCTGGGGAAGCAGCCCTATAAGATGCTTATGAATCCAAGTGGCACATAGGAGCACCTGATCCTACCAGGATCCTCATGCAAAGTAATCTGAGAGCTGATCTATTAGCCACTGGCCCCGGGGTGTCACACACAGGGCAGTTCTCAGAAGCAGGTAAAAACTCTGAAAACAGAGCTGATGATTGGAACTACAGCCCATAGGTGGGTTGGAACTTGTGGCTTGGACGTAACCAGTTCAAATGCCTGCTAAAACAAAAATGTCAACATTTTCCAAAAGTCTCCATAACCAAGACTTAGAGTCTCATAATAGTCAAAATGTCCAGGATACAATCCAGAATGATTCAGCTCATGAAGAATGAGGAAAATCTTAACTTCCATGCGAAATGGTCATCAACAGCACCAAAACCAAGATGGCGCAGATGTTGGAATTTATGACCAAAACTTTAAAACAATTATTATACAAAGATGCTTCAAAAAAAGCAATAATAAACATTGAAAAGTGATTAATAAATGAGGAAATCTCAAAAAATAAATAGGCAATGTAAAGAAGCAGCAGATAGAATTTTTAGAGCTGGAGATACACAGCTAGAATTTTAACACTCACTGAATGGGCTCAAAAGCAGAGTAAGAGATGACAGGAGGAAAAATCAGATAAGTAAACAGAAGTTATCCAATCTGAACAACAGAGAGAAAAAAATGAGTTAAAAAATGAAAAGAGCCCCCAAGACCTATGAGACATAGCAGAAGTTCTAGCCCTCGTGTCATGGGAGTGCCAGAAGGAGATGAGAAAGAATACAGGGCTGAAAAATGATCTGATAAATAATGGCTGAAAACTTCCCAAATATGTCAAAAGATGTAAACCTACAGATTTAAGAAGCTTAGTAAGCTCCAAAAGCGATAAACCCAAAGAAATCCAGGCACATTGTAATCAAACCACTGAAACTAAAGTCACAGAAAAACAATCTTGAAAAAGCCAGGAAAAAACAGTCTATGACCCATAGGGGAACAATGGTCTGAAGGGCTTCAGTTTTCTCATCAGAAACCACAGAGGCCAGAAGGAGGTGGCACACCATTTTTAAAGAGCTAAAAGGAAAGAACTGTCAACCCAGAATTCTATATCCAGAAAAAATAACTTTTAGGAACGAAGGCAAATTAAAGATGTTCTCAGATGAAGGAAAACTAAGAGAGCCTACTGTGAGCAGATCTTCACTACAAGAAATGCTAATGGAGGTTCTTCAAACAGAAGGAAGCTCAAAGAATCAGGAATGAAGGAAAAACAACAAAAATGGTAACCATCTGAGTAAATACAACAGACTATTCTTCCCTTGAGTTTTTAAAAAAATATGTTTACGGTTTGGAAATAGCTATTACAGCTTTGGATGGGTTTTCAGTGTATGTACATGTAATATATCAGACAACTATAACACAAAGGGGAGGGGAGTAAAGGGACTTACACAGATTTCTGAATTCTGAACACATCACTCTTTCAACAATGGCTCACAAAAATTACGAAGTAAATACACCTACAGCAGGCACCCTGTGCATTGTGCCACACCCCGTGCTGGGCAACAGGGAGACTTTGAAGAACAAAATAGGCTGGTCTGTGAAGACTCTGAGATCCGTCTGTGGACCAAATGCCTCCTGATTCAGGCCCCCTGGGGTCTCAGCTTCTCCTGGCATCTGCTCCTGAAAGCAAGCTAGCAGAGCCCTGAAGGTCACAGTTAAAGCCGGAGGCCTGGGGCTCTTAATATACTTTCAATGTGTTTGTTTTGCCAACTGTGCTTCATTTTTGCAGACTATTGATCAGAGCGCCTCCCCGTCTCACACACAGAATCACAGGTTGATTGATGAGCAGAAGATAGATGGATGCCCCCGCACACATACACACACAGCATGTTGGCGCCCGTTTATTGCTCTCATAAGCCAGTATCACCAGCATGCCAGTCTGGTCCTCGGCAGCCCTGGGACCAAAGTGTTACACTCACAGCCAGAGCCCCCGCCTCCATCCCTCGGGAATTTTCCCCTCGCTGAGCTAGCAGCAGCAATAAATGATCTGATTTGCGATCTGTCCCTTTGCTCTTGGGGCTGTAAATGCAGCTATAGTATATGAGGCAAAGGCCTGGGCTGTTCCCGGCCTCCCAAGCAAGCAGCTACCCAAGGCTGTAATTTCACTTTATCTCTCTCCCATTAAAAAGCAATTCAAAGTGAACCGAGGCGAGTGAGGGCTGCCCGCAACTTCAGGAACCCTTGAACAGCACTTGCTGAAGGGCGGCTGGTGGACCACAGCCACCTCGTGCTAGAGGAATGAGAGAAAGGAAACTGTTTGCAGAACCACAAACTCGCAATAACAATAATACTAACAGCAGCTGCAGCAACAATAACGCTACTATCTCTGGACACTTGCAGGTGGCAGGCGCTGTACTGGGGGCCACAGCTACATGACTCTGTTGGTCTTGTGAGACCAGTTTGCAGTGGAAGAATCTGAGTGAGGTGCAGTGAGGTCTCGTCAGGGAGCCAGGAGTTGAATTCGGCTCTGCCGGACTCTAAAGTCAGTGCTCAAAACTGCTAAGTGTTCCACCTCCAGAACCTGCAGGCGTTAGCAGAGCCCCACCTTTGGATGCCTTTTTAAAACTGCATGAGAAGGCGCAGCTGGGGCTTTTCCTCAGCGAGCTGCTAGTAGCCACTCAGGGACAGGACCCAGGATTAGACCCGGCCTCCGAATCCCAGGTTCCTTCCACTACCTTGTGCTCCCCGGGGCTCCAAGGCTCTCCCCGCATGTTCTGCTAAAGCAGTTCCCAAGGAATTCATACCCAGAGTGACGCCAAAACAGATGGTGGCCACGCCGTGGGAAGGTGGGATTCCAGGGGCCAGGGAGCAGCTGTGGGCACAGAGGTGGGGAAGGGATGCTGACGGGCAGCATTGACAACCAGGATTAAGACTCAAGAAGTGTTAGCACAGTCGTCACTATGTACTGGCGCAGATAAATCTCATGTTGCTACCGGAAGCAGAGGAGAATTTTTTTTAATCAGTAAGAATCCCCAAGAACAGTACAATTGAGAACACAGGCCCAGTGTCGGTGTTTCTACACTAACTCCCTCGGCCTTCCACTCTGGCCATGAGAAATTGACTCAGCTGAGACTCCACGTGCTTGTCTGTGAACCAGGGACAAGGAAAATACCTATGCAGCTTGTTGGATGTTGTGCCGAGTCAATAAAAAACGTACATAAAATGCTTAACACAGTAAATGGGAATTAAGAATTGGCAGTAAGTGATAGCATAAGCAAGTGCGTTCTTATTGATAGCAACAGCCCATGCCTTTTAGCGGGCGGTGGGCACTTCCTCTGTGGGGAGCCTACTTTTTGTCAAAATGTGATGCTGGTCAAATCTAGCAGCCCTTTTGGCAACTTTTTGCACCTTTCCCTTCCCTCAAATCCAGGCTTGTTATACACACTCGTTGTCCTGCCGCTAAGGAAGGCAGCCCTAAATGAGTGAGTTCCTTGTAAGACATGCCTTTCATCTTAAAGGGGGGAGGCTGAGAAGAGCAGTGTGGTGGGGCATCCAGCACCACGACCTCGACCTCGGAGTCCTGAATGTATTCCTCACGTTTCAAAGCAGTTGACTCCAGGCCCAGAGGCACAGTCCACCTCTCAAATGACAGGGAATGGAGCTGAGGTCCCCAGGAGGAAGCAGAAGATTTGGCCCAGGACCGACTGTAACTGATGCCATCTCATGTTCTTCTCACCTCGTCCCATCGCCTGGGTGACTCCCACTATGTGTAACGGAGGCTGTTAAAAGACTCTTTCTGTTCAAGCAATAAAATCCAACCCCTTTGAAAGAGGACGCTATTGGCCTGCGTTCAGCAAAGTTTAGGAGATCTGTCTTCAGGACAGACCAAGCTCATATGATGATGTTGGGATGCTGGTCTGAAGCAGCTCCTGGGCCCCTCGGTACGGAAGAGAGAGGCAGCTTCCCCTTAATTCAAGCAAAAGACTCAGAATTAAGTCTTATTGCTTCTGACTGGCTTCATTAAGTCATGTACCCTTCACTCCTTCATTGTTGCTAAGGAGGGTGTGGCTCTTTGATTGACAGGCCTGGGTCACATGAACACCATATGAATGGTTAATCAGGGTCCATTCAAGGAAACAGAAGCCAGCTTAGATCTTCCTGCTTTCCGGATTCTGGGTAGGTTCAGCAAGAGGTGGGAGTGGCTTTCTGTGTTTCTCATCTCTGAGTTGCCTCCCGATCCCATTGGCTTCTCTGCTCTTCCATCACTGGTGAAATAACCCCGAGGACAAAGAAGAAATGGAAGGAGGAGGTGGCATTGCCAGAACACAGATGCCAAGGCCATCCTGCTGAGGTTGAATCATGGCTGGAGCTGGGAACAAGGCAGGGTGGCTGCCCAGAGGGAGCTAGGGCCAGTGCTGAGACCCCTCCCAAGGCTGCGGGAGAGCAGGGAAGCCCGCTTAGTTCTCTCCCTCCCTCCTTCCTCTCTTCCAGCTGTGTGCCCCATTAGCTGATGTCAGCTGGCTGGGAAATGTAGTTCCTCGTGATGCAGGGAAGAGCACGGAGGAGAAGGAGTGGATGTAAGGGCAGGCGGCAAATGGCCACCCCGGCAGAGTGGTGGGTGGGTGGGTGGGTCCCCAAAGCAAACGGGGGCCCAGCCTAGGCGAATGGAGGCAGGGGGCAGGGGCATGGCTCCTCCTCAGCGTCAGAAGGTAGTGGACCACTTTCGTGCCCAAAATGCAGTTAACGAGATCCACAGTAAGTCATCCCAGTCAACAACCAGTATCAGTGAAATTGGCAATATTTGTCTAGAACAAAGAGTTTTCTGGGGAAACACATTTCTAAAGTGCCACTTGGGAGGGAAGTGGCTTGAACCCACCCCCAAAGCACACGGTCAGCCCTGTCGTCCCTTGCCGTGACTTTGTGCGTGTCTCCACTAGGGTTCCTTGTCTCCCCCCCGATCTCGTTGCCGGAGAGAACTGAGAGAATGATAGTAAAGAGGTTTTCAGATTCAGTGAAATATCTTGTGGGTGCAACGGCTCAATGCACCATAAATATCACTCCGCGGCTGGTGCGGAGATGCCTGTCACGGGAACAGCCCGTAGCTTCATGGCCAGGCAGGGGCGGCAGGAGGCCGTCCCCTCGAGGCCACGTCAGGGTGGCTACGACGGTTTCCATCACTGGCAAGTGCGGAAGTGGAAGCCCCACCCCACGCGGCCACTTCACAGCAGGGGAGGCTCGTGAAACCTGGGGACCCCTTGGCTCCCTTAAACCATCTGTTCATAACTGCAAGGGCCTCAGGCACAGAGACAGCCCAGTATTTCTGGGAAATTCCATTCTGGTTAAGACCCCAAAGATGTAGTTGATTTTGTGTATGACAAACACCCTACAGACAGGACTGGGACCCACCCTAGTCCTCATCAGACAGGCAGTGTTTCCCTGACACTGAGCTCTGAAGCCAGCTACCTGTGGAAGGCTGGGTGCATGCACCAGGCAGCGAGCCGGGATCCTAAGCTTCCAGGAATATTTCCCACGTGGCCACCTGGCAGGCCTTTGGGACAGAATCTCAGAAGAATCTTGAGAGAGTTAGAAGTAAAGATGGCGCCAGCTGATGAGCGTGGAGGCCCCGCTGTGGATCCAGACAGAAAACGAAGAATTAATGAAGCAGAGGGAGTGGCAACACTGGCATTTTAGGAAAATAACTGAGAAACGAATAGAATTTGTATCCAGGAGCAGCCTCAGCACTTCACTGAGCAAGTGGTGTAGGCCGGTGTGTACAGACTCATTCAAGCCGCTGGGGTAGCCAGACCTGGAGAGGGAGCTGCGGTAGCCATTCTGTTACACACGCGCGCACACACACACACACGCGCACAGCCCTGGCCTCCTCTCCACCTTGGCCAGAGCCTCCCTTGGGCCCTGGATGACACAGAGAGGAGAGAAAACAGCCACAGCCCGGCTCCCAGAACTGCAAACCTGCAGGAGGCCTCAGTGGCACAGTCTCCACGATTAGGCTGGCTGGGCTCCTGGCCGCGGCTTTTTGCCCCACTAGCTGAGGGTTGCCTGTTGCCCACATTCCTGCAGAACGGGGGAGGCTGAGGGGCTCCTGAGTGGGGTGACTGCACCACACGCTCACCTGTCCCTCCACACAATCACCCCCGGAGGCAGGCCACTGTACCTGCTGGCTGGCCCGGGGAGTGGGCATGCCCAAGGCCCTGCCCTCCTCTGCTCCTGCTGTGTGACCCCAACACGACACCCTGCAGTCAGCTTTAGGTCCATTCTGCTCCCAGCTGCACCTCCTCTGGCCACGTGATGCCTGGTTCTCATACTCCAGAGTGGGGTTCTCCTGCCGGTGGCCAGGCCTGTGGCGCCCCAGCTTCCGAGTGCTTCCTCTCTACTCCCACAGGCCGCCTGCTCACTCCAGTCCCGAATTCGCGAGTGTGCCTCCCAGGGCCGGCACCCACTGTCCCCCCCGCTGTGTGCTCCTTCTGGTCCCCACGGGCCAGTTGAAATGCCACCTCCTCAGAGAGGCCCTCCCTGACCTGCCAGGAGAGTCAGACGCTGCCTGTCCCTCCCATGCATCTGCCACAGTGTGAAATTATTTATCTGTGGCATCTCCTAACGTCTGAAGTCTTTCTTTTGCTTTTCCATGAAATCGGAAGCAAGAACGGAGGAGAGCCGAAAGTGACCTGCGGGGATGCTGTGAGCCTGGGTCCGGTGAGGGGCTCTCTGCTGCCCTGCACCCTCCACCCCGCGGCCCGGGTGGGTGGGCAGGGGCCTGCCCCTCCGAGGAGCTGCCCCAATGATCCGGGGAGCGGGGTGTCGCCCAACCACACTTTAACCAGACACATTCCAGCAGCCAGAGCAGACCTCCACGCTAGGCCTTCAGTTATCACGGCCATGGTGGGGACAGCTGCTGCCTGGGAAGGCACCGTGGGAGGGCAGGCAAGAGACCAAATGAGAGCAAGCTGGAGGCTGGGCCCCTGGAAGCTGGAGACATGAAAGGGAGGCGGCCTCCCCATCAGAGCCTCAAGAAGGACCACCTGCCAGGCCTCCTTCTAACCCAGCGTCGCACACGTAAGTCAGGGAAACGTGCTTTCCTCCCATTGAAACTGTTCTCTGTTCCAACAGAGATGAAAACGTGAGAGGATTGTGTGGGTTTAAAAAAATAACTAATGCACAACAATGTGGATGTTCTTATTGCCACAGAACTGTATGCTTAAAAATGGTTAAAATGGCAAATTTTATATTATGTGCATTTCACCATAATTTTTTTTAAAAAGCAGAAAATGAAAAGCCAAAATTGTAAACATTTACCCAACCTTAAATGAGATGGAATGAAAATGTTAAAAAACATTACAGGTGATTTTTATTTTACTCATACAATAATGCGATTTCTAAATTTTCCATAAAAGTAGTCTTTAACATTAGAAAAGTTATAAACACACACTGGTTTTATAGACAGTTTCAGAATTCTTTATGACTTCATTAACAGCAAAATTCCATGCAGTAACTATAAACCAATTGATAATGAAAAATTTTAAAAAATAAGAAACAAACTATCAGGAACCACTAATGTTGATTCAGCTCTCACCACATAGCACTTTACATTCTCTCACTCACTCGTGCCATGCCTGTTATGAGCTAGTTCTAGGCACAGGGACACTACAGGGGCCGCAGTGAGGTCCAGGCCTCCCTGTGGGCAAGTGAACCCGATGGCAGAAAGTGCTATGCAGAGCTGTAATGCGCATTGAAGGGGCCAGGCGTGCCAGGGACAGGGTGGGGGGTATTCCCTTAGTTGTGGTGCCGGGGACATGCTCTCTGATGAGGTGGCATTTGACCTGAGACCGCAGGGAAATTAAAAAACAACCATGAGGCTATGGGGGATGGGGGTGGGCAGACAGAGGGAACACCATATGCCAAGGTCCTGAGGCAGGCACGCAGGGCCGCAGGGGTGAGTGAGAGGCGCCTCGGGGCAGAGAGGCAGTTTAGAGAGTGGGATTCTGCTGCTGCAGGAAATGGAATGAATGGGGGCATGATGGGCAACAGGTCGTCGTTAATCTCACCCCACCCTCTCAGGAATCAACCTCGTGGAGATGACCACAGTCCCAAATGCCAAATCCCACAGCCCGAGGGCACAGAGCTAGGATCTGGGCCTCGACTGTCTGACCCAACACCCCACAGCCTCCCGGCGTCCACCTCCCCAGACAGGGCTGATGGCCTCACCTTGCTCCCTGGAGCCCCAGCTCACCAGGCAGCCTTACGCAGGAAAAGCAGTGAAATCCAGCTTTTGCCCTTTATGAAAACCTCAGCTGTCTGCGTCCCCCATGCCTTATGCCTTCCTAATCCCAGCCGCCAAGCATGCAGGGCTGAGGGTCGCCACACAGAGAAGACGCCCCTGGAGAAGGTACTTACTTAGCAGTTCAGAGCAGGGGCTCTGGAGCCCGAAGACCTGGTTCAAGTCTCAGCTCCATCACTTCCTATTAGGTGAACTTGGCCAAGACTGGAGAGGAATTAGGGCCTTAAGTTCCTGGGCTGTAAAACGTAGGAGAATACCTGCCATGCTGCTGGAGGACCACCCGAGATAATTATCATGAGATCTTAGCTCAGGTGCCTCAACAAAGAGGAAGCTACAAATAAAGAAGAGCCACTTTCAAGCTGATTAGACTCATTCTGGGATTAAATGTGCAACCATCCAGCGAGGTCCTGAAAGCCCTAACTTATTTAATCTCATCAGAAAACTCTGTAACAGCAAATATCACAAGCACCTACTAGGCACCGTGCCATGCACCACAGGCTGGGCCACAGAAGTGACCTTCAGGACAGCAGAAAGGACAGCCCAGCATCTGCAGCTGTTCACCACTGATCCCATTTTATGACTCAAAACCTTTTATTTCCTTTTGGTTAGAGAGGTATTGTGAAAATGCATTATTATTACCCCCAGGCATCCAATTACATATATAAGTTGCATGTTCTAATTAAATTTTCCTAACGTCACATCTGCTTGGCCCACTGCTTATTAATTATTGAATAAAACTCTCCTGTCAAGCTGCCTCGCCTGTCTCACCCACCAGCCACTGTTCCTTCCCGCTCCGCTCTCGCCTGGCAGGCTGGGCCCTCGGGTGTCCCTGAGGATGGGTTCCCTTCGAGGACCCACTGTGGAGGCGTCCCCCTGTGACAGAGGGGGAGTCACAGGCAGAAGGAAAAGCGAGCGTAGCTGAATAAACACGATGAACCTGACGACACTCTGAAGAACCGGCGGGCCCTCCCGAAGGGGCTTCCAGGACTTTCTTCACCATCAAGGCTCTCCCTGCCCCAGAAGAGGCTTCACTGCCCCACTAGAAGAGGGACTTCCGGCCTGAGCCCCAGACACAGACATCCAGAGGCACTGGGCAGGGCAAATTTCCCAAGCCCCTGAAACCAGACTTTACAAGGCCCTGGGTGCAGGAGGTGGGTGGGGAGAACCCACAGAGCAGCAGCAGAGAGCTCAGAGCTGCATCGCCACATCTTCCTGCTCAAGGCCATCGGAGCTGCACCAGCACCGAAGGCAGCCCGTCACCATCGCTCATCCTGCAGGGATGATGCCACTCGCGCCCGAGGCTCTGCCCACACCCCCCTCCCCCATCCAGTCTGCTTTGTGTGCCCAGCACCCAAGACAAGGTCCCAAGGCCCCTGTCTGGGCTTCGGGTGTGCTGACGACACTGGGGAGAAATACACGCCACATCTTTGAGTCCAGTTTAGTCGCCAGTAATCCCTACGTGGCCCAGGGACAGCACATTCAGCTTCAGGTACATCGCTTCCCCCACTCTGGGGTGGCATTAAGGACCTGAGGTCACAGGTACCAGGCCCCAGTGGGGGGGACCCCGGGGCAGGCCCTCAGCCCCAGGGGCTTCTTCAGCTCCCAGATACCAGTGGTCCCCAACCCTGGGCTGTCACTGAGCTCCAGGGAGCGCGCTCGGTTGCCCCTGACCGTTGTCCAGTCCAGTGCAAAAGGACCCACGGGAGCCTCCCGGCAGCTCTCCAGGCCAGCCCCCTTTCCAGCCTCTGCAGCGATCTCCATCTGTTTGTTGCAGCCGAGTCTCCACACAGACCCTGGCCAAGGAGGAGATGTCCGCTTCCCCTTTGTTGAGTCTCCAGTTCACCTCCCCCCACAGGAATCAGGGCACCGTGCTCCTTCCAGGTGCCTAGCAGTTTTTGCTTTTGGCAAGAGAAGTCACTAAAACCTCCTTTTTCTAGAGAGGAGAGGCTTAGAGCTCCCAAATGAAAGCTTGGACGCTTCCTGGGCTGGGAGAGAAGAGATACCAACCAAAAGACAAATTATTCTATGACACAGGGACCTCATCCAAGCCCCTGGTGGGCGATTCCCCTCCCTGTTTGGACACCTTTGATCAGCCAAGAGTGTTCACAAACAGCCCCTGCTTCTGCCCCAGAGTGAACCTGGAATGCTTTGGGAGAGCAACAGTGGCTCCAACAGGAAAACGTGCTGAGGGAGGATTCGTAATCATTTATTCATTGCGTCAAGAATGTGTTCCTGAGCAATGGGAATGCACCAGCGAACAAGAAGATAAGTCCTTCCCATGTGATGCTTTAGAGGTGGTGGTGAGACTATCACTGGGTAAGCGGCAGCAGCAGCAGAAGTGAATTCCAGGGCGTGGGGTACAAGTGAGTGCATCACCAGCCATTGCCTGCAGTCAGAGCTGAGAGACCTGTGGTGTGGAGATTGGTGCACAGGCTGGGGAGCCAAGAGGTATGCATTTGAATCCTGGCTTTTCTATTAAACATGTGGCCTTGGCAAGTTCGTTTACCTCTTGGTGCCTCAGTTTCCCCATCTGCAAGCTGCAGACAATATGTTTTAGCTATGCCATAGGGTTGCTGCAAGGATTAAACAAGTCAGTGTATGTAAAGCGCTCTGGTGGGTCCCGGGGAGACAGCAAGGGCTTTACAAGTGTCTGCCTCTCCTGTCACGCAGGGAAGTCCTCACTGAAGACAGCCTTCAGCTTGAAGATTGTCAAGTTGAGACCTGGCAGATGAGTAAGAGTTGGCCAGACAAGGAGCAGGGGAAGGATGCTGTGGGCAGAGGGAACAGCGTGTGTGATGGCTGGCTTCAAGGAGGCGCGGCACGTTGGAGACTGTGGATTTGGGAGGCGGGGAGCAGGGTGGGAGATGGGGGTGAAGAAGTTGGTGAGAAACACAGCTCGCAGGGCCTTAGGTCATGTGAAGACCTTGAACTTTGGCCTGAGGGGCCATGGGAGGTTTTAAGTAGGAGTTGACTAGATGTCACTCTGGCTACTATGTGGAACATGGATTGACAGGGAAACCAATTAGGTTTGCAGCTGGCATGGTCCAGAGAGTTGGTGGTGGAGATGGAGAGAAGTGTGAGGGTTCAGGTGATAGTGAGGGAATAGGAGAGGCAGTGCATGATAAATGAGTAGGTGCCTGGTGCAAAGGAGACTGGAAATCAGAAATGATGCCAGGGCGTCATCCTGCTTGGGTGACTGGGTGGATGGTGATGCCGTTCACCATCTTGAAGGAAACATCCTTCAAGGGGAGATCATCTGTCCTGTCCTGGCCATGTGACGTGCGAAGGGAGAACCTGACAAGGTAGTCAGATAAGGAGATTTTGAACTTGAAGGAGTGGATAACTGAGCTGTTGAAACTCTAGGTGGAAAGGTTCTTTACGTTTGGAATCAGCCATCACTGTGCCAACACCTGCTGGGTACCAAGCCTATGGAGAGCACCAGTTCCAGAGATGACTAAACATCAAGGGGTCACAATCTCACTAGCCCCTCAGTTGTTCCCAGTCTGCCTTAACGGTGGGGAATATCTGAGGTTCCTAAGGAACTTGTTCACCAGAAACGAGTGGACTGAAGCCCCGAGCTTGCCTGGAGTGTGCCAGGACACTGTGTCCACTTCTTCATCATGACAGACGGATTCCATTAAAGCACCCACAACCTTCCCATAAGAAGTAAAAGAGGATGGTTATTAAAAATTACAAGTGCTGTCCTCCACACTCCACCTCCCAAACTTCATTTCACAATGGCTGCCGACATCAATAACGTCGGACGGGATGATCAAGTTTGCATAATGTGGCAGCTCACCAAGGGTCCCTCTGCACAAACACCCCTCCCAGCATGAACGCCGGGAAACAGGCAGGGCTTCAAGTCCAGAGAAAAGGCCCTTAGACTGTGGGACATACGAGTCCTTTAGCACAGTACCCATGTGCGATTTTACAGACATAAGCTTCCATCAGAAGAGCTGGCTTCTCATCCCAATTTGACCCTTCCCAGTAGGGGGACCACAGACAGATCATTTAATCATCCCGTGCCTCCATTTTCTCTGCTTTTAAATGGAAATAACTGAGGGATTCTGAAAGGACCTAGATGGTGGATGTCATGTCACTGCTGAAAGAATAAACTTAAGGATACACTTAAATAAGTTATTTTGTCGATTTATCTATTAACATGTCATTACCAACTTCTTATTTGAAAAATAGCTGATCTTTAGAAAAACAGAGCAACACAGAATTGCTGGGCTCGGGTATAGCCTAACACGGATTCTAGAGAAAATATTAAAAATTCAAAAATCAGTGACACACATGGGAAAAGTAGGTTAAAATAATGAATAAAGTAAAACAACTTCTTGTTGCCTTTTGGTAAATTGTATTTATAAAATGTAATTTGTGATTTATTGCAGATAGGTTGAGCTCTATGTCACTGACATCCAAGTTAAGATATAAAACATGAAATGGAGCAATGATGAGACAGCCTGAAGGAGCAGATCTCTGCAGACTCGGAGTTTCCCCCAGTCAGGCCTGACACTCTGGGTGCTTCCCACCTCGCTGACTTCCCTCCCCCTCCTCCCCGCTTTCCAGACCTGCCAAGTGTCACCCTCCCTCCGTGCTCTTTATCTCATTTTTCCTGAAGCAGAGGCTCTGAGGCTGGAGCGTGCATCAGAAGCACCTGGAGGACTTGGGTTTCAGGTTCACAGCCTGCACTTCTGATGAGTTCCCCGTGACGCTGAGCTGCTGGTCCAGGCACCACATGTTGAGAATCTCTGGGCTGAAACTGCTTCCTGCTGCCGCCGGCTTCTCGGCCTCTTGACCCTGGGATTCCCGCTCAGCCCCGCTTCCACCCGGCCCCTCCAGGTCCTGCCTCCTTTCCTCTTGTGTGGCATTCACTCTCGGGCTCCGCCGGTCACCGCACTCGGAGCTCGTGTCTTACGGCCAAGGACAGCGTCTGGTCCCCGCGCCGCAGCATCTAGCCCAGCATCCACGTGGATGGCACGCATCAGGTGGGTGGCGCGAGTGACGTTCATGCAGCCTTCCTCCTCGAGGAGCCAGTGGGCGCTGACCTCCAGGCTTCCTGCCCCCAGCTGGTTCTCAGCACGGCTCCCTGGGGAAGCCATTTGCCCTCCCTGGGCCTCCGTTTCCTCATCTGCCAAAGGGGCACAGTAGCACTTCCCTTAATGTCAGGACTCTCAGCTGTGGGGAAAGCAGGGGGAATGCTCCCGGCATGGATGAAGGGCCCGTCAATGTTAACTGTGGGGAATACAGCCTTCTCTCTGGGACGAGGCAGGCCACACGCGTGTGCTCCCCCGGCTGTGCTGGGTTTCATCGTCAGGTACAGCTTCTGCAGCTAGGCGTGTTCCTCAGCGGGTGCAGGGCTGAGAGAGGCCAAGCAGGGCCACCGGAAGAGCCTGGTGTGTTGACTGGGAGCGCTGGTCTCCTCCATAGCGAGGAGTCACTTCCGCTTTTGAAAACCGTAAGCCAGGCGCAGTTACGTTACAGCGTAGAATGGAGATGCTCCTAAGTTTGAAGGTACAGTGTGCAGATTGTAGCAGTTCCTTGGGCAGAGGCCCTGCCCCTACAGGGGCTGTTCCTTCACGGCCCCACCCCCACCCTAGGGCGCCCTGCACAGAGCTGCACACAGGCCAGGGGCTCAGGCCTGGGAGAGGAGAACAGACTAGTGAAGCTGCTTTCCAAGCACTTCTCTTACCCTAACACAAATGCTTTTGCAACCCCTGTGCCCCAAGGCCATGTTTCACACTGAGGCAGGGCCTGGAGGCAGGAGTTGACACCAGGCAGCTCTCACCCTTGGAGGAAAAAAGCATTTGATTATTTGAGGCCAGAATGGTCCAGCCTTCACCTCCCTGGCCTTTTGCACTGGAACAAGGCCAGTCAGTTCTGTCTGCTCCTGCCGGTGGTGACTTGGTTTAATCACACAACTGCGTGTCTGGGAGAGCTCCTTGGCTGCCTTGACTACACATCCTCACCCCTGCCCGGCCTCGCACACACTCCCCAGGTCACAGTCAGCCGACTTCACTCCATTCTGGATGAACTGCAGGAAGGGCTATGATACAAGCTGCAGCCCAGTGTCTTGGAGAACGTGTTTTCTGAGCACAGCAGCTGTGTGAGCTCTGCTTGGCACGTCTTTGCTGCACCGAGTGGTTTTGGGTCCCGAGTGGTGGAAGCAGGCCAGCCTGGCCGGCTCCCTGCTCTTCTCACTGCTGTGTCTGTCCACATCTGGCCACGACCTCCCGGCCCCTCCGCATCGTCACCCCCTGACGTGTGGGGTGGCTGGCAGGGAGCTGGGCAAGGGCCGGCTCCTCAGGCACCTCTTCGAAAGCAGTGCCTTTCAGCCCTTTGAAGGGCCAGCGCTGTAGTTGTAAGAATTGCAACCAAGGGCTCCAAGACAGGATTTCTCAGCATTTGGGGCTGGTCGTTTTCTGTTGGGGGGCTGCCCTGTGCACTGTGGGGTGTTCAGCAGCAGCCCTGGACTCTACTGGATGCCAGTAGCAGCTCCCCCCCACCCCACGTGACAACCGAAAATGCCTGCAGACATCGCCAAATGTCCCTGGAAGTTAAAACTGCCCGGCTGAGACTCACTCAGAGACAGCGAGGTGCAGAGCAGGGCCAGGCCGCTCAGTGGGCGAAGACTCGGGGGTCAACCCAAGGGACGCCTCAGAGCTTAGGCAAAGGAGGGAGCCTTTCCTGGGCCTTGCTCACTCCCAACCAAAAGCTCGTGCTGCACCGCAGGCCCGTCCTCGGCTGCTCAGGGGGCCCTGGGGCGGAACAGCCCTCACCCCGGCCTTCGAGTCTCCGCATCGCTCCTTTCTGAGCACGATCCTCCACTGCGGGCGGTCCTGAGACAGCTCCTGTCCCTCATCCCCACTGCTCTGCTCCCACGTCTCCCGCTCCCTCGTGTGAGAGCCCCGAGGCTCGTGGCTTAGGGGTCAGAGGTTTCCCTTAAAAGCAGGTGATGAATCTCGGCAGGTGCTTCTCTCTTCCTTGGCCGGAAGCTCTGATATTATTTCCTCCCTTTATTAGTGTATTTTTTAAGTTATTCAAATAATGAGATCAAAAATATGTAAAAATGTGGAAAAACTGGCACTCACCCTTCAGGAGGCACTCACCTATTCAGGTGATGGGCTTTTGATTAGGAAGCCATAAGGGCTGGACTTTTCCCACAATTATCATTTACAGATCAATTTAACCAACTGTCCCAATTTACTGATTGCGCCTTCAGGTCCCTCTTTGCGCGTATAGAATAGCTTCGTCTGACTTACGAAATTAAGAACGAGAAAGGCTGACCCTTACGGACGGTGCGAGGACTTGGCCCAGACGGTCGCCTGTAAGAGGAGCCCATTCATCGTGCAGTTGCCTGCGAACGGCGCAGCTGTAATTGGCACATTTGACTTCTTATTGCGCGGTCCTTTAAGTGTCTCTTCTGATGTGTTAAAATTAGCCTTTTCCTAAACCACGAAAAGAGGAAGGAACGTCCTTTTTAAGCAAATGTGTAGAGACAGCTTCCATTTGTCTGGATCAGTTGAAAGTGGTCCTGTCTAAAGACGGGGCTGTACAGCAGGTGACCTTTCAAGGCGGCATCCAGACTTAAGATGTTAGAATTTTCCCCTTTTGATTAAAAAGAAAAGGTCTTTCTTGACACCTCAGAATGACTGTTATCACAATGGGAATTGGAGAGAAGGAAGGGCAGAGGAAGGGGAGAGAAGAGAGATGTGAAACAGCCATGGGGTCTAGGTTTTGAGTTAGGGTGCCAGGAATGGGAGGGGTGAGTAAATGGTTTATTGCACACAGAAAGGATACTATTTGACTTAACAGCCCTACCCCCCGGACCTGAAGCAGCTGCCTGTGGTCCCTCACGTGCAAGGGAAGCAGGGACTTGAACCCACGTATGTCTCACTCTGGCACCAACCTCATGAAATTGTATTGCTCCCGAGGTCCAGGGAAAATTGATCATGCTTGTTTTCTTCCATAAGTAAACAAAGGTCCCCCCAAAGACCTAGAGAACACACTTGAGACTATAAAAATAAAGTTAAGCCCTTTGGGAATGCTCCCAGCCTTGAACTTCACCTGGTGTTACTGGTGGTGGAGGTGTCCACAGCTTCCCCTGCAGATACCAGGTCTGACCCTGACAGCCTGACTGCAGTGAGCTCTGGCCAAGAAGCTGCAGGCAGCCGTGGCCTCCAGAGCAAGGGTGGGCAGGGCTTGCAGAGGCAGGTGTGAGGCCACTGGCCTTGGGGCACATGGGTGGAAGGAGGCACTGAGAAGGGTTGCAAAGAACACATTTTTCTGATTTCCTTGATATTTCAAGGGTAAGTGCTATATATACAGCAGAAAAAGAGACATGAAACAACTAGTACAAAGTTTTGATCATATATCATGGGACAAGAATAGAAGAGGCAAATATCCATGGGTCTTACAGTTAATTGAACAAAGTCAAATGCCAGGTTTGTCAGTTTTTGATTGTGAGACCTCATGCAAGTTACTTGAGCTTTCTAAGCCTCGGTTTACGCATCTGTAACACGGGGATGATTGGAATAGCGTCAGCTCACTAGTGTGCTGTGTCAGATCGCTAGTAAACTGCTAATTGACAGAGCTGGCGCCGGGGGACCCCGGGGTCAGAGACTGTGTTGTCTAATCCTAGTTCTGTCCCCTGTGTGCTGTGACTCTTGTTTGGTCACTTCACTTACCTGAGCTCAGTGTTCTCATCTGGAAAAAAAGCAAAAATGAAAATAAAAAAGGTAGAGGCAGAGGGAGAACCACCTCCCAGGTTTGGCCTGGAGACACACAGATGATGGAAAGGAAGCTTCCCTACAAACTAGAAAATGGTGCAGAATTAGAAGCAGGACTGCCAATGAGATATGACTGATGGGGGTTGAAAATCCTCAGACTTCCTCCTACTGTACCGTCCATCCACTAAAGATGACCTTGCTTTTGCTAGCCCAAATTCTTCCCCTCCCCACAATTTGGAAATGGGGTTGAGGAGTCAGGTTCTGGTGCAGGGACAATGAAGGGATGCTGGCTAGCTGGGAAAGTCCCAGGGTTCTCCTTTGTTATAAAGAATCTGGGTTTTAGGTAAACTTGGAGATGCCGCAGTGGCTGGAGAATCTACATAATGACGGGGGAGGCAGGAGAGGAGGAGAGGGAGAGAGGATTACTTTGGGGTGTCAGGAGATTTATTTGGGGGTTTGGCAGGTGAGAAACATGAAGGGTATGAGGTGATGGGGAGAAAAGGAAATTTGGAGAAGAGATGCTTTGGGTTACTAACAGGATCCCCATTAATGTTTGTGGACAAGCAAGAAAAGATTGCAATTTATTTCTAATCATTTTTGGTTGTGGAATTTGCTTCTTTTAACATGATTCCTTGCAAAGCCTGGGCCACACACAGCACTGGCGTGTGTTAGGGCATACTGCAGTAGTGTTCTGGACCATCCTCTGGGAAAGGGCTTTCTCACCACGGGGCTGGGCACTGCTTTGTAGTTCATCAGGTATTTTTACAAGCGTTTTCTCCTTTGAGTTTCTGCGGAGCACTATGGAAAAGACACAGGTGCATTTTTACATGTGTGGATACTTACGGCTGTGCTCCTCATGAATATTAAGCTCTGGCCACTCACTGAATGTACATAAACATTCAGCCTGTGCCACACACTGTGTTTGGCAAACAAACGTGGTCAGGCATAGCTCCTGGAAGAAGCAATATTGAAAAAGACTCAGGAAGGATGAACGGGAATTATTTATGAGATGAATGACCTGGGGAGTGTGTGCGAGGCCGGGCAGGGGTGAGGATGTGTAGTCAAGGCAGCCAAGGAGCTCTCCCAGACACGCAGTTGTGTGATTAAACCAAGTCACCACCGGCAGGAGCAGACAGAACTGACTGGCCTTGTTCCAGTGCAAAAGGCCAGGGAGGTGAAGGCTGGACCATTCTGGCCTCAAATAATCAAATGCTTTTTTCCTCCAAGGGTGAGAGCTGCCTGGTGTCAACTCCTGCCTCCAGGTCCTGCCTCAGTGTGAAACATGGCCTTGGGGCACAGGGGTTGCAAAAGCATTTGTGTTAGGGTAAGAGAAGTGCTTGGAAAGCAGCTTCACTAGTCTGTTCTCCTCTCCCAGGCCTGAGCCCCTGGCCTGTGTGCAGCTCTGTGCAGGGCGCCCTAGGGTGGGGGTGGGGCCGTGAAGGAACAGCCCCTGTAGGGGCAGGGCCTCTGCCCAAGGAACTGCTACAATCTGCACACTGTACCTTCAAACTTAGGAGCATCTCCATTCTACGCTGTAACGTAACTGCGCCTGGCTTACGGTTTTCAAAAGCGGAAGTGACTCCTCGCTATGGAGGAGACCAGCGCTCCCAGTCAACACACCAGGCTCTTCCGGTGGCCCTGCTTGGCCTCTCTCAGCCCTGCACCCGCTGAGGAACACGCCTAGCTGCAGAAGCTCTACCTGACGATGAAACCCAGCACAGCCGGGGGAGCACGCGCGTGTGGCCTGCCTCGTCCCAGAGAGAAGGCTGTATTCCCCACAGTTAACATTGACGGGCCCTTCATCCATGCCAGGAGCATTCCCCCTGCTTTCCCCACATCTGAGAGTCCTGACATTAAGGTAAGTGCTACTGTGCCCCTTTGGCAGATGAGGAAACGGAGGCCCAGGGAGGGCAAATGGCTTCCCCGGGGAGCCGTGCTGAGAGCCAGCTGGAGGCAGGAAGCCTGGAGGTCAGCGCCCACCGGCTCCTCGAGGAGGAAGGCTGCATGAACGTCACTCGCGCCACCCACCTGATGTGTGCCATCCACGTGGATGCTGGGCTAGATGCTGCGGCGCGGGGACCAGACGCTGTCCTTGGCTGCAAGACACGAGCTCCGAGTGCGGTGACCGGCGGAGCCCGAGAGTGAATGCCACACAAGAGGAAAGGAGGCAGGACCTGGAGGGGCCGGGTGGAAGCGGGGCTGAGCGGGAATCCCAGGGTCAAGAGGCCGAGAAGCCGGCGGCAGCAGGAAGCAGTTTCAGCCCAGAGATTCTCAACATGTGGTGCCTGGACCAGCAGCTCAGCGTCACGGGGAACTCATCAGAAGTGCAGGCTGTGAACCTGAAACCCAAGGCCTCCAGGTGCTTCTGATGCACGCTCCAGCCTCAGAGCCTCTGCTTCAGGAAAAATGAGATAAAGAGCACGGAGGGAGGGTGACACTTGGCAGGTCTGGAAGGCGGGGAGGAGGGGAAGGGGGTTACGGTGGTAGAGCCTGCTGCTTCTCTGTCCAGCCAACAGACAGGATTTCTGCCTGCCTTATTCTTGGTGTTAGAACTCTGTTCGTGTTTGAGCATCAGTGTGCTTTGGAAGGGTTAATGAATCCTGCCTGGTCTAATCCAGCCTCTCCTGTTGATGGTTAAAGATCAAAAAAGGAAATCAGCTGGGGACTTCCAGGGAAGATTATGTGGATCCGTAAAAGGTTGAATGCTGACCTCCAGAAAGATGTGTCCACACCTCGACCTCCAGAACCTGTAGATGTGACCTTATTTGGACCAAAGGGTCTGGTCTTTACAGGTATAATTAAGTTAATGATCTTGAGATGAGATCGTTCTGCATTTTCCAGGCAGGCCCTAAATCCAATGACACGTGTCCTTATAAGAAACAGAGGAGAAGACACAGAGAAGCCATTTGAAGCCGAGGCAGAGGCCGAGTGAGGCAGCCACAACGAAGGAAGGCCTGGAGCCGCCAGAGGCTGGAGAGGGGAGGAAGGACCCTCCCCGGAGCCTGCGGAGGAGCTCTGTCCTGCCCACACGTGCATTAGAGGTCTGGCCTCCAGACTGGGGACAATATGCTTCTGGTGTTTTAAGTCAACTTGTGGCAGTTTGTTCCAGCAGCCCCAGGAAACTAATACACCACCTGCCTGTGTACTCTCGGAACTATTTCCTTCCTACTGAACACTGCTGTCCTAAATGTGCCTTGCTTTATCCCTTTACTTGTTTACTTCCTGTGTTCCCGCTGGGCTGTGAGCACCAGAAGGGCATAGTCTGGCTCCAGATCTGGTGCCTCGTAGGCGCGCTGCAAAGATGTGTTAAGTGAATGCACAGAAGAAAGTGGCGTAACAAAGATTCAAACCCATCTTCTGACTTCAAGTGGATATTTTGTACTGTGCACATTAGCAAAGTTACAAGATAGATGGAAGGTCACCCAGCAATAGTACAGCACCAGGTGCCTGGTGCGTGTTAAATAAAACCAGATGAAGCACATGTCGCGGCTCCAAGCCGTTGCGTAAAATGGGGCAGACCTGAATAAACGGCTCCTTGAGCCTAAAGCAAGGCTTCTCAGTCTCGGTACTGGTTACAGTTGGAGCAGAATCATTCTTTATTGGGGTGGGAGCTGTCCTCTCGCTGCCTTGTGGGGTGTTGAGCACCATCCTGCTCTCTCCCTACCAGATGCCAGAAGCATCACCACCCCCAAGCCAGGTGTGACAACCAAAAATGTCTCCAGACATTGCCAGATGTCCCTGGGATGCAGGAACCATTGCTCCACTTGAGAACCACTGACCTAAGGAATCTACACATGGACAAGTAAACTTGGCCTCCTCTGAAATCAGGGAACAAGAACTGCCCCCCCTCCCCCGCAAGCCATAGATGCTGACAGAAGTCCACCAGCTACAATCAGAACAGGCTCACAGCAGGAGACTGCCAGGGGACACACATGATTTCAATTCACGGACAAGCAAGAGGAGAAGCTGTGAAAGCTGGGGACGGAGCAACAGGCTGCCAGGGAGAAGGAGGAAGTGCTGTGCGTGGGCAGGACAGAGGAGGGGGCAAAGCTACAGCCCCCTTATTGCCACCAACCCGGTGGGACAGGTCCTGAAGAATAACCTGGGAATCAGCACTGCAAGTGGACGGAGCAGAGAAGTGACACGCACAGGGCCCAGTGAGTGCCGGGCCCATGCCCCCACTCCTCACGAGGTGCCGCTCCCACCCACGCCGGGAAGTGACCACAGTCCATACCGAGGCAGGTGGTGCAGAGAATCTGGGGAGACAAGTGTAGAGCCGCAGTGGGGGTGATGCTGGTGGTGGGGGTGATGTCGCCTCGCGTTTACGGGATACCTGCTGTGTCCCGAGCACCGTGTTATCCAGGTCAGGGTACCCAGAGAATGTCAGTCGTCACCATCCAGCCTCCATCTCCAACTCTGAAAAGAGCATAAACAGAAGAAAGGATTAGAGACATAACAGGTGACTTTGGAAGACCTCTCTCAGCCCTTTCTCGAGAAACCAGGTAAAAATTAATAAAGGCAGCAGAGGATGTGGTAAGGCCATCAACGAAATGTGGTTAATATAACAAACACCCATGTCCCACCACTCAGCTTTAGGAGATGCCATGGTTGTTCTGTACTTACAGCAGACCTTTTTGATTTAGTGAATAAAATAATACCAAGACATTTCAAGTACCATTTCTGTTCCTCTCTTTCCCTCCTCCGTGGAAACCGGATTCTCAAAAGTGATGAATATCCTTCCCTTTTGTACTTCTGATAATAGATGTGCATCCAAAAATCGTACGTAGTATTGTTTCCTGTGTTACTTCTATGCAAATGGTATTTAAATGGACATGTTCTTTTTCACTTTCTTCTCCCGCCCCCTCATATTTTGTTTTTGAGAATTTTCCAGGTTGATATGGGAGACCTAATTCAATCACTTCAACTGCCACAGATTAGTCTGTTGCATCAATTACCTTATCCAATCCCCTATTAGAACATTTAGGTCATTTTCGATTTGTTAACCAAAACAACACTGCAGTGAAAATTCTGGTACACGTCTCCTTGTGCACGTAAGAGCGTTTCTCTAGGCTACAGATATAGGAGTGTGTTGTGGGATTATAGGGTATAAATGTTTTCGACTTAACTAGGTATTAACAAGTTACTTTCCAAAGTGGCTGAAACAATTTACACTATCAATAACAGCAGGGCAGGAGTTGCTGCTTGGCAGAGTCTTGTTTTCTCAAATCTTCAAGGAACTGATTATTCCTACACTGTTTCAACAGTTCCAGTGCATAGAGAAAGACAAAAATCACTTGACTGTTTTTATGAAGGCTGTATAACCTGGAAGCCAGGGCTGACATAGATCACCACAGAAAAGGTAGTTAGAGGAGGTTTATGCAAACAGCTTGAATGTAGTTAGCAAATAGAAGCAAATGACACACCATGATGGTGAGCACAGTCCAGGAACTGTTCCGTTTAGGAAACTTTTAAAAATGCCTTTACCGGGCTTCCCTGGTGGCACAGTGGTTGAGAGTCCGCCTGCCAATGCAGGGGATGCGGGTTCGTGCCCCGGTTTGGGAAGGTCCCACATGCCGCGGAGCGGCTGGGTCCGTGAGCCATGGCCGCTGAGCCTGCGCGTCCGGAGCCTGTGCTCCGCAATGGGAGAGGCCACAGCAGTGAGAGGCCCGCGTACCGCAAAAAAAAAAAAAAATGCCTTTACCAAATTAACAAGACAAGGGGAAAAGAAGCATGCAATCACTTCTTTTCTTATAAGCCATAAATACACTTCATAAAATTTAGTATCCACTTCTGATACTTGAAATGGAAATAGGGGATATGCTTTATAAATATTTTTTAAATACACATTTCAATCCAAAAATGACCATCATAATTCATTGTGAAAATGCTACAGGTATTCCATTAGAGTCACAAAGTTATGCGTGCCCTTTATCACTACCATTGTATAACATTTTTCCAGAAGTGCTGAACAAAGCAATTAGACAAGAATATAAAAGCAGTCCTGAACATTGGAAGAGACAAAACAATCATAATTTGTAGATAATAAGGTTGTATTCTTGGAAAATCTCGAAATAATAGAAAAAGTGGGCACTGTGGAATGGGGACTTGCCTCCTTCAGCCCTGAGCCTGCAGAGCCTAGCGTTGGCCTGGCCCAGAGTCTCTGCTTGATAAACGCCTGTGGATGAGTGCAGGGTGTTGAGGCCAGCATTCCGCAGAGCACGCTCTCTGGAAGGAGCGCAAATCCATGTTATGGGATAAGGCATTCCGTGGACAATTTGGGTTGGGGAGCATGAGATGGGATCAAGACAAATGAGTTCGTTTACCGCAGAGCATCTTAGATCCTTTAACATGAGGATACACCTCATGACCCTCCAAGAGTCTCCCAGCCATCATGACTGCAGAGCCCCTTGCTTGGAGCACTTTGGGGTATCCCATATCATGGAACATTCTGGGATGGAGTATGCCCAGAAGAATATTCAACAAACTATTAAACTAGGGGATGGGATTTGGGTGGTCACTAATTTGTCTTTGTGCTTTGTGTTGTTCGAAATGTTTACAGCAAGTGAGCAGGTATCATTTTATACACACACAAGATAAAAAAGAATGAACGCTAAAAATGCGATCTTTTGCTGAATGTCAAAACCAACTTTAGTTTACCAAATCATGAATTCTACAGAAGTTGTTTGGAAAGATGAAAGGCCACCTTGAACCAAATGGAAACGTGTGAAATAGCAGAACCAGATTTTTGGTACTCGGATTCCACCTTCCCCACCTACTTATAGAGGGACTTCGGGGAAATCACTTCACCTCTTTGAATCTCATTCTGTGACACAGCCATCTCACAGAGTGGATGCTTCAACGCAGTAAGACGTAATAAGCCCCCAGTCAGTGTTCGCTACTTTCACTATCACTAATGTTGATGGCCCTAAATTAAATTGTGCCACCTAAGTACGTCTCAGTGTTTGAGGTCGTTTATTCCAATCTGCTCAAGTCATCCTCTTCTACGCCCAAACCCCTCAGCTTTGCTAAAGGACCACAGACAAAAGGTTTCAGGTGGGTCCCGGGTTCAATCACACTCAGATTTGGCAGGTTCCCCGCTGGCCTCCCTCTGGCGTGTGGTTGTACCCACAGCCCGTCCCCTCCCAGTAGGGCTGCGGCGACGCTGAGCAGCTATGGAGAACCCAGCCTGGGGAGAGACTTTGGGAGGCACAAGAATGCTGAGAAGTCGGCCCTGCAGCTGGGTCTTGTGTTTGTTTATGGAGCAGTTATTACAGTAACATCTGGATGCCTTAGATGATACCGGGAAAAGCAAAGATTATGTTTAGCTGTCTGATGTATTTTAAGGGATGTAGCTTTTATTCTGCATGATTAGGAAGTAATTAGCGGCTTAAACTTGATGCCTTCACTCAGTCGATTCCATGACTCTCTCTCCTAGTACAGGATGAGGAACGTGGTGGAATTCCTTTTATTAATAAATTACCATTGTCTACCCCCGTTTTTGGCCTCAATGCAGAGCTTTCTGTCCTTGTGTTGAATAATTGATCACTTAAGCTGACTTTTTCATGGGGCCCCACGAGTCTTGGGAAAGGCAAAATGAACAAGTTAGCCAGTGGCCTGACCCTCTAACAGCCTGCACCCAAACAGTCCCAGCCACCACCCACCAAGCAGAAGAGAATAAAAGAAAAAAACAGGAAAAATACTAAACTCCAAGAGTAGTGTAGGACCGGGGGTCCTCAGGATTGTGACTGGGTTAATCTGTGTTCGGGTCCCACCTCCACCGTGCAGCCTCCGTTTCCATCGAAAATCAGTGCTCTCCTCACCTGCAAAGTGGAGCAGGTGACAGTACCAACCTCATCGTGCTATTGGGGGATCCAGGAAAGAGACCACATGAAGGGCCTGACACCAAGTGGGGTACGAAGTGTCACACACAGAGGAACACATGCATGCACATATGAGTGCAAGAACATGTGTGTGTACACACATACACATACACACATGCACACATACACACATGAGTGATGGGATTAAAGTGGGAACCACCTTCAGGACTGCTGTGAAGACTAAATGGCAGAGTGCACCCAGAGCACTTGGAATGTGGCCTGGCATATAACACAAGCTCAAAGAACGGTTCTTGCTGTTATTATTATCAATGTTAGCTTGGTTTTTATTTATTCACAAACCAAAATATGTCAAACTCTCACCCCATCTTACTCTTTGGAACATACATGCTTGCTTTTTGCCAGAAAGATTCTTGCCAAGGAACGCTTTTGCTCTATGTATTTAGAAAACCCAGCCTAACCTGCTCTTGGCTTTACACCAGGAGCCAAGCTGGCTCTACCTAAGACAGCACCCCAACCCTCCCCATAGGAAAGCCACTGCCCCTCACCAGACCACTGCCAGGTAACGCAGCTGAGGAGAGACTCCAAATGCCGGAAATGGATTCTCCCAATCTTCTGCATATAAAAAGGTTTTTAATTTTTTAAAACTGAATCTCATTAGCTTAAAACTCCTAAGTGTGACTCTGCTCCTTTCCCTGGCATTCTTTTTGAGATCAGGAAAAATACAATTTTCCTCCTTGAGGAAAGCAGGATTCCATGTGCACCGACTTTCTCTAGGTAACACAGCCTCGGCCCTATAATTAATATCCCTGCCATCCACAGCCTTATCATTAAACGTGACATGCACGGGACAGGGAGGAAGTCACAGGAAGGTGGGAGGTGAATCACTGGGCTGGTTTCTGCCGCCCATTTCCCAGGAACCCATGAGGAGGGCGGGAGGCCGCACAGGGAACGGGAGTACCCCTGAAGCCAGCTGGAGGTCGCTGGTGCCCCCGCGATCACTTATTTCCCCCGGCGGTCTGTTTTCCAAGGTGCTTCATGGAACATTAGGCAAGCAGAGCCTGATAATGGCTGCAGAGTCTCTGTCCACCTCCTAACATCTACATTGCCCGCAGAAGACACAGCTACTCCGTCACACAGGCCAGGGCTCGTGCAAAAGGAAATGGAGGATTTGTCCCGAGTCCTTGCCCACTCTTCAGCCTGACCATTAGTTTCTAGAAGAATACAGGCAGGGAAAATCTCGGGGAAGCTTCTGTGCTCGTTGCTGTGGGTGTGGTCCTCCCGCCCCCTATGGGACCTCTGGCTTCTAGATCTTCTGGCTCCCCAGGTCCTCCCATTCGTGCTCACCCGGCATCCCACCTGCCCCCTCCGTTTCCCGGACCTTCTGCAGTAAGTTGGAGCCATATGTCTGGATGGGGCAAATAGACCAGGAATAGAAGTGGCACATGGGGCTGCCATGCTGCGAAAACCATGCATCTCCTTTTTCTCTTAACTCCTCTTCTTTGGCAAACTTTGCAGGACGTTTAGTCGGGATGAAGCGGCTGCATGGTGGCAGAACCCCCTTTAGCTGAAGTGTGGCGAGCAGAAGTCCCCACCCATCGGCGCTGGGCAAGCCCTGTGATCAAGAAAGAGCCCTTTCTGAGGTAAGCCACCGAGGGTGTCGGGGTTATCGCCTGCCACACTCCTATTGCCACTTGAACTGAAATAAGCACCTACTATCTGCCAGGCACTGGATGCAACATTCAACAGCATAGTGGAAAAGACAGGAAAAGCAAACAGGTAAACACATATTAAGAAGCCTGATCAATTCTTTGAAGGACAACAGGATTATGTCCTGGACAATAGTAGGGGTAACCTGTCTATCTGTGTTGCTCAAGGAAGGCCTCTCTGAAGAGGGACATTAGGGCGAGATGATAAAATTCAAGAAACCAGCCCTGCCAAGTGTGGGAGGGAGGGCAGGGCATTGCAGCAGTGGAACATCTTATGCAAAGGCCCTGCGGTAGAAGAGAGCGTGGGACTCGCTAAGGAACAGAAAGGGAGCCAGTGTGGCTGCGAATTGGTACAGGCGTGGACCAAGGGAGGTGGAGGATACAGGCGGGCACACATCACAGGGGCTCCTATTTTTCCCAGTGAGAGGACAGTCCATTGGAGGATTTTCAGCAAAAGAGACATGATCTGATTGACTTTTAAAAGGAGCACCCTGGCTGCTGTGAGGAGGAAAGGCTGCATGGAGGCAAGAGAAGCAGCAGGGAGATGAGAGGGAGCCAGTGGGCATCGCCCCCGTGGAAGCTGACAGTGGCTCAGGGCAGTGGCCGGGGAGAAGGGAAAAGGGTCAGACATGAGAAAGGTGTCACGGCCAATTAATCAGGTGCCACCAGTTCTCTAGGCATTTCTGCCCTGTGCCCCACATCCAGACGTTCACAGCTCCATTTGCTGAGGTCCCCGGGCCCTGCCGGCAGCAGCTCGTGGCTTCCAGCCTGGTCCCCTCAGAGGGCACTATGCCTTGACCCTAAGGAAAATCCGGAGGCCCTTGGAGCCAGGGGAGAGCGTCCTGAGAGGCAAGAAGGCCTCTCACGTGGCTGCTGTGTCACAGCACAGGCCGGGTGACCCTGGCTTTCAAGCTGTGCCCTCCCAGACACAGATCTTAATGTGCCCTGCGCCCAGCACTTAACTCTTTCTCCGCCGTCCCTTTGTTCCCTTTGGTTTGAATGTTGGCAGATGGCCTCCTGCAAGTTCTCTCCTTTCAAGCAGATGTTCTCTGCCCGGAACGTGTGCTCTGCTCCTTGAGAAAGTCACTCTCAAATGCGATTATGCCTCTGAACTTCCTGCAAAAACTTGTTAAACATGCAGATTGCAGGCACCCATTGCACACCCACCAAAGCAGACCGCTCAGGAAGGGCCCCAGGCAGCTCGTGTCCCTAACAGCCCCTCGGGAGACCTCAAGAAGCAGCCAGCGTAGGAAAGCACCGAGCCGACGTGTCAGAGTGCAGAGGTGCCTCCTTTTCCTTTCCCCGAACTCGTACTGAGGGACTGCAGCGCGACCTGGCGTGCACGGCCCGGGCTTAGCTCTGGCCTCACAGGCTGCGAGGGGGTGGTCCCCATGAGAACCCCTCCCTTCAGATGCCAGCCCAGTGCTCCCGGGTCCCCAGGCCACCTGCACTTCTGACCCACTGGCTACAGATTTGGGGTCCCACAACCTCCCTGGGTTCAGTAATTTGCCAGGAGGACCCTAGAACTCAGGAGACCGTTACACTTAGGATTAGCATTGCTACGAAAGACACAAGTGACAAGGAGCCAGATGAAGAGGTGCTTAGGGCCAGGCCTGGGAGGGCCCCAAACACAGAGCTTCTGTGCTGTCTCCCTTTGGAATCAGGGCTCGTCCCGTCCCCCTTCTAGCACATGGATGTATATCACCACCCAGGAAACTCACCTGCACCTGGGGTCCAGAGCTTTCTCTGTAGGCAGGATGACTGGATCACAGGCTGCACCACTGAACTCACCCTCTAGCCCCCTCCCCTCCCGCAATGTGTGATATCACAGAGGTCTAAGCCCCAGTCCTCTGACCACATGATTGATCTTTCTAGCAGCCTCATCCTGATTTATCTCATTAGCATAAACCCAGGTCTGGTCCAAGGGGCCCCCATGAATAGCAGAGATACTGCTATCACCCAGGAAATTCTAAAGATTTAGAAGTTTCCTCTCAGAAACCAGGGATAAAGGCCAGACAATCCTTTATTGTATTGCAGGGACGTCTGTACTGCACAAATGCTGGCCACTGAAGGATTCTGAGCTTCAACAGAACCAGTGGGATGCAGCCCCTAGGCATAGGAGACCCCCACCTGCTTATCAGAGGCCGAGGTGCCAGGAATAAAAGACAGTATTGGGTCTGGCCGTTAATCATGGGGTGTTGCTTGCTATGGAGATAAAGGAGTTGAACTGGGAGAGAATTTGGAGAACATTCTGGAAGGAGCCTATAGGAGGGCTATGTGAGTCTCTGGGAAAGCCAGGGTGCCTGAAGGGCAGGCCGGGCTCTGTGGTCTCCATGTCTCTCCAGGACCACAGGCAGGCAGAGCTCGAAGGAGGGGGAGAGGAGGAGTGGCCGTGTCCGGCACAGGGACCACTACCTGCACTCAAGCGCTGTGTCCACTTCCAGGCCCTGAGTTTCCATAGCAACTCCAGGCCCTCACCCTCCCAGCCCCACTGCCTCAGGCTTTAAATGGGCGAGTGAAGGAGAGAGGATAAAATTTGGCTTTTCGTTGACTAGGACCAGGATCCAAGAATTAAACTGCTCCTGTTTAAGACCGCTCTCTCCCAGCCCCGTGAGAAGAGGTAATTTCACAAGTTAGCCAAGAACCCTGAATAAGTTACCTCTGCGGCAGGAGTACGACTCCCTCCACTGCAGAAGGCTCGGGCCCGCACATTCCTGAGGCTTTCTGCTGCCCTTTGCCTCTGGGCCTGTTCAAATCACTCCAGCTTCCCTCCAAGGAGCCCGCTAGGTCTGCTGGATGCTACCAGCTCCAAGGAGTAGTCAGCATTCAAAGTAGCGACTTGGGCCAGGAAACATGGAAAGGGGGAGTTCTGTGTGGGTGACTAATGGATCCAGCACAGAGCCACTCCCCCGTCACAGCCGCCACTTTAAAATTAATTTCCAGGTGACAACAGCCGTCTGACTATAGACAGCTCAGCGCAGAGATGGCCAGTCAGGCTCACTCCCAGATGCCTGGTCAGCGATTTCCAAAGCATCTACTCCGCAGTTCCTGATTCCTCCACGAAAGCCTGGCTCTTTCCTCCCATCTCCCAGTCCCAGGACAGAATCTAGGGTGAGAGGTGAGGGTGGCCGCCCTGATCCATTGCCGATGGCAGGCCCTTCTCCCCGCTCTGCCTCGAGGCCCCCAGGTGAGTAAATTAGGTAAAGCTGTTGGAGTTCATCTGAGGCTGGCAGGTTTTCCTGGTCAGCCCGACCTCCACAAACACCTCCACAATAAGATTTCTATTAGGGAAAAATGGCTTCAGAGTTTTAAGCATGTTTCCTGCCCCCGAGTGCCATGGTTTTAATTAACAGTATCACCAAGTGGCTCTCCCTGGCAGATGGCAGCAGTGGAGGCCCGAGGAGGAAAGAGCAGAGCAACTTCTGTTTGCGTGAATCCTGCCAGCACAGAAGCTGCATCTCAGGGTAGAGTGACGGCAAAGTGAGCTTTCAGGCCACAAGCATCTTCCGGCAGAATCCGGGCTGTTTCGGCCGCCAGGTGCAGCGGGCTCACACAGTCCATGCCACGGTGACAGGCGGGGCTGAGGCCATCCCTGGTTTGCTGCAGGAAAGGCTGCAGTGAAATCCCAGCTGCAGTTGGCACATGGGCAGCCAGGCTGCACACTGGCACAACAGAAGCCCCCCGGGCCTCCCAGGCCCCGAGGTGAGTGCCAGCCTTGAGAAAATCAATCAGCTGCAGCTCTAACTAATTACAGGCTCAGCTCACCCCACGCCTGGCACCATGAGAGGCAGGGCTCTGCATCCCGGCCTGGCAGAGCCCTCAGTTGGACCAGCGTCCAGCTGCAGCGTGGCTGCAAAGTCCCCTCCCCTGCTGTAGTGGCAGGGGAGCCACTACCAGACAACTCGCAGGGGAGCCCCTAAGAGAGCATTTTCATCAGCTGCTCACCCAGCAGGGTTCTTTGAGGCACTTATTAATTTTCTTGTTAATAACAAAAAGAGGTAGGGATTCATTGTGTCAACCCCTGTTCTCTCCCTGACTCTCAGTCTGTTTGGCTTCGGCCAGTCGTGTGAGAACGACCCCCGACCAGCAGTGCAGATCAAGTAAAATGCAGGCAACCCCCATTATCCATATATTATCAATTCCTGGAAATGCTTTGCAGGCAAATTTTCATCAGAAGCTCATATCCCATTATGTGAAATGGGAAAAAACAATAACACATTCCCAGACCGTCCAAAAACCCCCAACCAGTTTTCCAGGTATCACTAAAACACTCCAAAAAACCTATATAACAACACACTAAGGATTTTTGCATAATGCAAGTATGTAAAACACCTACTTTCTAATTAGTCCACACCGAATGAACTCATGGAGGGGAATGTTTACATGCAGTATCTAACTGCACTGAACAGAATCAGATTCGAAATCTATTTTCTTTCTACACTGCAAGGGGCAGGTATAAAACGTAACCCCACAAATGCAGACACAGATTGAAGATAGGCTCTCCCTAAGTTAGAGCACAGTTGGGAGTACCCCCAGTGCCCTGCAGGAGCAAGCAGGGCACCGCGGAGGGCTCAGCCCGGGAGGCGGGGGTATAACACACACACCTGCCTGCGCAGCCTGTGTGTGAGGCCTGATGGGAGGAGAGCCAGGATGCACTGGCAGCGCTCGCCCGCCTGCACCCGGCCTGCATCCGGCCTCACACCCGCGCCGTGCTTTCCACTGCACATCCTCACAGATCCATCTCAGGGAAGTTTTATTCTATGAATGAATTTGGGGGATATTTTGACAAGTCATTTAGGTGAGTATTCAGGTCATGGAAGTGTGTGTGGTGAGGGGCTCAGTACTTGGTCTCGTCTCCCCAAAGTTCCTTGAGCAATAACTGTGTGTCACAGGGACGACTCTGACCACGGGGGGAGGGACCAGCCTTCCTCTTCCCCTTACCTGCTCAAGAAAACGGCCCCTCCGCTGTTTTCCCCACATCCACCTCATCCCCACGCCAGCCCAGGCTGGTGTGACATCACCAGGAGGAGGGACGAGGCAGGAGGAAAACGTGGAGCAGAAAGCAGGACAAGGACCCCTGAGGATGCCTCAACCGGAGAGTTTGGGGGAGAGGAAGTCCCTGGAAAAGGCACCAGTGAGAGAACGTGGGGGAGGGGAAAGCCAGGAGAGGGGTTAAGGTGTGGAGAGGAATACTAACCAGACCTTTTGAAAGTTCCTTGAGAAATTCACACTGGGGATTCACTCACCTTGAGGGCTTTTGGTGGCTGGACTGTGCCTCCCTAAGTGGGACACTGATTTCAGACAGGACAGGCAGAGCCCCGGGTTCCGTTGGAAAGTTTGTTTCGGTTTGTCCTCAAATCCACTGTTTTGTGCAGCAGGCTGTGTGCGCCCCCAGGAAGTCTCGTGTTCGAAGTGTGCCCCAAAGGCACGGGCCAGGGTCACAATGCCTGGTCACCTGCAGCAGGTGCACCTGTGCTTCCCGGGTACAGGGACCTGCAGCCTTTGCCCTTTGGATGCTGTGGCCGTGTCTCCACTGGGAACGTGTGCCACATGCATCTTCTCATTGAAAATGCACCGTCACCCTGTCCCGCTGCAGATGAGAACTAAGCCCAGAGCGGGCAGGCAGCTCCCCAAAGGCCCTGCCGACCTCAGTGAACTGGGTTTGGACCCAGGCTGGATGATTTATGTAGGTATATATCTACATTGTTTATATATGCATCCGTATGTGTCCATAGCTGTGTGTACATGTAGGTATACACAGATCTGGGAGTATATGTGTATCTATGTGTACATGTAGGCATAGGTGTACATGTACATGTATGTGTGTCTGTGTATGCATATGTACATGCCTATGCATGTGTGTGTATCTGTGTGTGTATATGTGTATGTCTATGCGTAGGTCTATGTGTGTATGTGTAAGTATATATATGTGTGTCTGTATGTATGGATGCGTGCTTACAGGTACTTCTCTGTGCATGTCCAGAGCACAGACAGGAGGCAGGCATTCCACGGCCGTGTCACCAGAACACGTTCCCCAAGGACCCCTCAGTTACTACCTGCTGGTCACTTCTGGGTCCCCACCCCGCCCTCCCCTGGGCCCCATTCTGGGACTCCCAACCCTCAGCCCTACTGCACGGGTCCCACTTTCCCCAGAGGCTGCCAGGACCCCCGGCTGCTTCCCTGGCCACATCAGACGACTGCAGGAGGACAGGATGGGCAAGGCCTTGAGGGGAGGCCTGGGAACTGGCAGAAACGAAGGCCCCTGGAAGGAAGTGAAATCCCCTGTCACTTAACAGCCTAATAAGGATTTGAACCAGAGTCTGTGAGGAGTTGTCAGTTTAACTGTTTTCTCAGATGTGGAGACCACGTCTCGGCTTTAAAGCGCCGGGAGAGGAACGTGTCAAACTGGAGAAGGGAGGATGGAGGCCTCTGGCGCCAGCTCCGCCTGGCCTGAGCACCCCCAAGAGGCCCCAGGAAACTGCTCCGGGCCTCCCTAGACCTGGGGCTGAAAGGGGGGTTGGTGGGGAGGCGAGAGCCAGATGTGCAGGTGAGAGAGGGGGCAGCCACCCACAGGAGACCGCTGGAAATGATGTCAGCAAGACATAGCGAGGAGCCGCTTGAAGACTTGAAGATATTTCCAGATGCCTGGGCAGCCTGATCCACTGGAGGGAGGGGCCGGCGGAATGAGAGGGTCTGCGAGGGTCAGAACCGGATTCTCAGGGAACTGCACAGAACCGGTCAGGTTGAACCATTTGGACAATTTCACATTCTCTGCAGGTGGAATTCCCACCCCTGACCCTCCCTGCAGGTGCCTGGGCCCCTGCCACCCCCGTCCTCCCCTCCCCTCCCCCCAGTGTATGCTGCTTAGCCACACTGGCCTCCTCTCTGGTCTGAACACCCAAGCCCATCCCGCCTCCAGAGTCAAGCCAGCTGCCCCCTCTGCCTGGGAGCCCCCCAGCTCCCCGGGCGGCGGCTCCTTCTGGCCACTCAGGTCTCAGCCTTCCTTCCCCGGCCACCCTCCCTAAAGTGGCGCCTCAAATAAATCCCACCCGACACCCTCTTCACCTTCACTAATGCGGTTTTCTTTCTTGTGCCTTGCGGGATCCCACTTTACCTTAACTCCTTGCTAGTTATTTTCTTTCCCTGCTCCTGGAATGTGAGCTTCCTGGCGGTCATGGAGCTGGTGTGTGCTGGTCATGCTGCATTCCAGACCTGGAAGAGGCCCAGGCACACAGCTGAGGCCCATAAATCCGTGTTGGTGAGTGACTGGTCAACCACAGGAGCGGGACGGGCCTCATGGAAGCACTGTCAAGAGCCCCTATGTAAAGGCAGCATCTCTCTGAGCCTTGCTGCACCAGTAGGAATGCTCTCTGCGGTCAAGGAGCAGAGAGAACGGTCAGTCCTCTCTGCAGGGGGCCGACTTTTGGGAGCAAGTGGGCATCGGTGCCCACTGGGAGTACACGGGAGCCCAGGGGTCCTTGGTGCCGGCCACAAAGCCAATGCTGTTTGTTTAGAATCCTGCTCAGGATGAAGGATGGCTCTCACACTGGAGATCTCTTAATACAACAAGCAAACACCACGGGATTTTTCCAAGGCAGCTGCTGCCAGCAGGCGGGGCAGAGGCTCCCTTTGCTGGCTTGCTTCTGCCATCTGCTGGCCACTCACTGACATGCCTTATTTTCCAGTCTCACACAAGCTTTTGTTTCCTTCTAGGAAGAAGTCGTTGCCAGTTTTATTCCTCCCTTGGCAGGAGCCGCCTGGCTGACCCATCCCTTGAGTAGGGCAGGTTCTAGGCCACAGGTGGGTTGGGAAAGTCACTGGCCCTGCAGCTATGACTTTTCCCCATTTCACATATTAACTCTGTTATCAACCTCCAGCCTGTGAGTCAGGGGCACTATTACAGACGCAGGCGTTAGGGCACAGAGAGTTAAGTAAGCCGCTCAGAGCTGCACAGCACAGGGGGTGGAGCCAGGCAGTAAGGCACCTGAGGGCACGTTCTACCAACACCTGTGCAGATGGCCCAGATGCCCTCCCCCTCCTACTCCATGGGGCCCCACGGAAGCACCAAAGAAAGAGGGATGTGGGCACAGTGGAGGACGGAGGAGAGGAGCCCTGCAGTTCATCCTCTCGGAGGCCTAGAGAAGCCTCCATCTTCTGATCTGGAAAATGGGAGCACTGAACTACATGATTTAAAGGTTCCCCCCAGGGTTCTCTGGACAGGATAGAGAGACAGAGGTATAATGGTTAGAGCCCAGGCTCTCTGGTCAGAAAGACCCAAGGTAAAGACCAGACACTTCCACTCACTAGCTCTGTGAACAGGAGGGAAGTTCTGTGTAATCTCTAAGCCCCAGCTTCTCCTCTCCTACCTGTTAATGAGGATAAAATGAGGCCAGGTGCAAAGCTGTTAGCACTGTGATGGCTCAGAGTAAGTGCTTAATAAATATCACCTGTCATTACAATGCTGTTAAAGGCTCTGAGAAGTCCCGCAGGAAAGCCCGCTGCTCAACCTTAGCTTAGCCTCTCCCCAGCCCAGCTGCCTACAGAGCCATGGCAGAACCCTGCAAGATGCATTGTTGCACAGAATGCGTTTGCCCGCATCAGTTTACCTTGCTTCCTGAGAGCAGAATCAGGGTGGGAACCCCGGCCCCTTGACTCTGAGCTCTATGCTCTTTCTTGCTTTTGCAACATCTCCCTACCCCAAAAGCAGTTCTCACAACCAATAAACAAAAGAATTAGGAGCCATTCTCTCAGGCTCCCAAGACTAAGTATTTCACGTTTGGATTCTGCAGCGCTTGTCAGCATTACAGACCACAGGCAATTAAGAGTCCAAGCCCGGGAAGCCTGTTGTTAATAATTCTGTCATTATTCTCAATTTTCAGCACCACCACACATGAAACACACATTTCCAGTTTCTTCAAAGGTGCTAAATGGCTTCTGCACTGTGTAGTAAAAGTTTACCGTCAGCCAAATGGCTGCACAGCGGACCCGTGGTCCCCAGGCCCCGGGCTGTGGTAACTACTGGTTTGGCCTGACCCGCTGGGGCGACACCGTTTCTCAGTGTTTCATTCTCAGGACGGGTGAGCTGGACCACGGCAGCCGTCAGGCACACTCAGCCCTGCTGGGCGTCGCTGTCCACCAGGATTTCACAAGGCCCAAAGCACAGGATGTGGACAGGAAACCACTCCTTCCTGCTGGGGCAACACCCCAGAAATGGATGGAGAAAGCAGTGACCAGCCTCTCTGTTGGGGTCGGAGTCGAGAGGAGGGAAGTGAGTCGGCATCTGAGGCAATGTCTGCAGAGAAGGCGAGTAGGAGGGCGAGTTCAAGGGGCCAGGCTGCAGAGGCTGCAGGGCTGCATTTCCTTTTCAGGGCGAGGAAGCCTTGAGCCAGAAATCAGAGCTTTTAGGAGTGGTGAGGAGGCCTGGATGTAGACGGCGGGCAAGCCCTGCCCTGATGCTGTGACAGTAACCAGCTCCAGGTGACGGCTACGTGCCTGCATTTCACACCCCCCAGCCAGCCTTCTGAGCTCTTTCCTAGAGTGACTCTTCTCCTTAGACCCCCGTGGGCCGCCCCCGTTAGTAAAACGGGACACGACACGGAGAGGCCAGGAGCTTGAGACGAGGCCCTCAGGATGCCGGGGGGCTCTCCCCACACGGGTGAGTCACGGTGCCCCTTTTGCGTGATGCTGCGAAGAGTGAACGTGGTGACTTCACCGAGTGGGGCATCTCAGAGGAGAGTGGAGGGGTGGGCAGGTGAAGGGAGCAGATAAGTGGAAAGGGGTGACCCAGCAGAGGGAGAAGTTGTGACATAGGATGCCCTGTGCCAGGAAGGGCCAGGGTACATCTGAAGGACAGAATGACTGACAAGGCATGGGGCGTCAAGGGCCACATGGAGGGGCCTGGTGGGCAGGGCCACGGGCGGGGCAGCATGGAGGGTTTTGAACAGTGTGCTGTGAAGAGAACATGGTGGCCTCACCTGGTAAGTGGGGGGGGGCGGGGGGGTGAGAGCCCCACCTCCACAGGGAGAAGCCCAGAGCATCTGTGTTCACAGGATGTTCTACAGACATTGGGCCCCACAAGCCTGCCCCAGAAGCCACCTGCTGGGGAGAGGATGGGGGACCTCAGGGACGGGTGGAATTCCCCCTGAACGAACACACACACACACACACACACACACACACACACACACACACACACACACACACACACACACACACACACACACACACACACACACACACACACACACACACACACACACACACACACACACACACACACACACACACACACACACCTAGAGCAGCCCAGCTGGGGCTTGTGTGTCTCATGCCAAAGGCTTCATCTAGTTACAGTATCTCAGCTCCCATCCAGCACAAACATTTCATAACTGGGTCCATTTAGTGTGGTGATTAGCATGCAATGACTTGTCAATAAATGCTCACCAAGAGGTACTGATGAGACAGAGATAGGATAAGACATTTAACAGCAAGTGCCCTCCTCACCTCCCCCCGGACTCAGAGAAAATCAGGTTTACAAAGCTTCTTGGTTTGAAACGACCAAGGACCCTCACCAAGCAACACTGGCCTCCCTGTGGACATTCGTACAGGTGGGACACAGGGGCACGTACTGACGATATAACCCAGCAATTCTGCATGTCTGAAGCAAAGGTAAATATTTCTTCCTAATTTTTCTGACTATAGAAGTAATATATTCTCTAGGCATAAAATTTAGGATTTATAGAAGCATATAGAGAAGAAACCCGGCTGTTGAGCAGTAACCACTATAAATAGTTTGATCTCTTTCTTCCTAGCCATCTATGCTCAGACAGACATTTTATTTTTGCAAAAAATGGGGATAATATAAAAAACTTATATTCTGATTTTTCTTCAAAATTTTATTTTTAGTATTTTAGCATAATAATAATATATTTTAACACTTTTAGTGGCAGTGTATTATTCTGTTTACCTGGATATACCATAATGGACCCCCATTGTTTGGGTTAAGGTGCTTCCAAGTTTTCACGTACGTAGTTTGGGGAAAGTTCTCCTTCCAACAATGGCAGGCTAGGGTCTCTGAACCAATCCTCTCATTTAAAAAAAAAATAACAAAATCGGGGACTTCCCTGGTGGCACAGTGGTTAAGAATCCACCTGCCAATGCAGGGGAAATGGGTTTGAGCCCCGGTCCAGGAAAATCCCACATGCTGCGGAGCAGCTAAGCCCCATGCGCCACAACTACTGAGCCTGCACTCTAGAGCCTGTGAGCTACAACTACTGAGCCTGCGCTCTAGAGCCCTCGCATGGCAACTACTGAGCCCACGTGCCACAACTCCTGAAGCCCACGCACCTAGAGCCCGTGCTCCACAACAAGAGAAGCCACCACAATGAGAAGCCTGCGCACCGCAACAAAGAGTAGCCCCCACTCGCCACAACTAGAGAAAGCCTGTGCACAGCAACAAAGACCCAATGCAGCCAAAAATAAAATAAAATAAATAAAATATGAGAAGAAATGAAAGAAATAGAAAATTTAAAAAATAATAAAATCTGGACAAAAATTTAAAAATACCCGTTTGAAGATATCAAGGAGTTAACAGATTAGTGAGAATGAGGGGCCAAAATCCCAGCCCATGAAACAGGAAACCAAATATTTGAATAAATGAATGAATAAATGGATGAATGAGTCAATGAATGAATGAATGAATGAGTGAATGAACAATCTGACAAAGAAGGAGCAAATGGGTTGAACCTGCAGGGCCTTTTGGCAAAAAGCAGCAGCTGCTCGGGCTCCATCTCTGTCTCTCAGCAGCCAACCCGTCACTCATCTTGCTCTCCCGGAAGCTGTGTGTGCAGAGAACAGTGCTTGTTTGTGCTGCTCTGGGTGTGTTTGCGTTTAGAATCATGAAGTTTACTCAGTTAAGAAATAGAGTGGAAAGGAGGCCTCTGCTTGACAGTCAAAACAAAGCAAGGAGAGGGGAGAGGGTCTAGGGCAGCTTCCTCCTGCTCTCAACTTTAAAGAAATAACCACTTTCCCTGCATCCTGTTGGGTGGCAATGAGTTTCCTGGCCACGTCTCTTTTCCTACAAGAGCTGCACTATAAGTCTGTGTGTACATGTTTACAGCTAACCTTGTGGAGCGTTAATGTGAATTTATTTAATCCTCACAACAATCCTGGGAGGTAGGAACTGCTGTTGCCATATTATAGAGATGGGAATGCTAAGACCAGAGAGGTGATGTGACTTGCTCATGGTCACACAGCCACAGGTGGCAGAGCCTGGATTTAAACCCTGGCAGCCTATGCCCTTGATCACCAGAAGCCTCAGAAACCAATGTGATGATTTCTAAAGAAATTCAGCACAGGTCTGCCAAACTGAATCAGCCTGCTATTTCCAGGGACTCTAAGTGCCGTGGGTTTAATTTAATGAAACCTATTATTGGAAAAGATATACCAAGATATTCATTTCTTAGATAATGGGAATAAGGCTGCAATTGTATGGTGTTGTTTTGAATCGGGGTTGGCCCCTCTGTGAAGAGAATGGCTGAGATGAACAGCAGCTTGGAGGCTGCAGGGGGCTTGGGGTCCTGGAGGGTGTGCAGGTCTATCGGTGTCACACCAGGAAGGGAGTGCCAGCACCGCCCCTCACCAAGGGCTCAGGAAGCTGAGCTAAAAGGCTCCCTAAGATCCCTTCTTGCTCGAAAATGATGTGACCAACTCTGGCCGTCTCTCCGGGGGCTTCTTGCTACCTGTGTGGGGTGGCAGACAGCCCACATGGCACTGAGCTGGCACCCACTTCTTCAGACTTGGGGGCTAGTGTTAGTCTCCCTTCCTGTCCCTTGTATCATTGCTGTCATTCATTTCACTTATACATAAGCACACAAAAGGTTATGTAGAGAGATACACATACTTGAATACATTGTTGCTACTGTGTTTTTAAATAAACTTATTTTCTAGATCAATTAATAATAAAAATAAAAGTTTTTATTTTACCTTCACCTCTGCCTTCTTTGATACTCTTTTTTCTTTATGTAGATCTGAGTTTCTGACCTACATTATTGTCCTTTTCTTTAAAGAATTTCTTTTAACATTTCTTGCAAAGCAGGTATACTGGCAACAAATTCCCTCAATTTCTGAGAAAGTCTTTACTTCCTCTTCACTTTTGAAAGATAATTTCACAGGGAACTGAATTGTAGATTGGCAGGTGTTTTCCTCTCAACACTTTAAACCTTTCACTTCACTCTCGTGCTTGCACAGTTTTTCAGGAGAAGTTGGATGTAATTCTTATCTTTGCTCCTCTATAGGTATTGTGGTTTTTTCCTATGGCTTCTTTCAGGATTTTTTCTTTATTTTTGATTTTTCTGTAGTTTGAAAATGATAAGCCTAGATGTAGTTTTAGGGGCATTTCACTGTGTTCAATGTTCTCTGAGTTTCCCGGATCTGTAGTCTGTTACCTAAAACTAATTTGGGAAACTCTCAGTCATTGTTGTTTTAAATATTTCTTCTGTTTCTCTCTCTCTTTCTTCTTCTGGAATTCCCATTATGCGTGTGTTACACCTCTGGTAGTAGCCCCACAGTTCTTGGATATACTGTTCTGGTTTTTTTTTTTTTTTTTTAATCTTTTGTTCTCTTTGCTTTTAACTTTGGCTGGTTTCTGTTGAGAGATCTTCAAGCTCAGAGATTCTTTTCTCAGCCATATCCAATCTACTAGCAAGCCTGTCAAAGGCATTCTTCATTTCTCTTAGTGTTTTTGATCTCTAGCGTTTCATTTTGGTACTTTCTTAGAATTTCTCTCCACTTACATTGCCCATTTGTTCTTACATGCGGTTTACATTATCCATCAGATCTCTTAGCATCTTAATCATAGTTGTTTTCAGTTCCTGGTTTGATAACTCCAGTATCCCTGCCATATCTGAATCTGGTTCTGATACTTTCTCTGTCTTTTCAAATTGTGTTTTTTGTCTTCTGGCATGCCTTGTAACTTTTTTATTTATAAGTGAATATGATGTACCAGGTGGCTAAAAGGACATGCTCTAAGTAGGCCTTTGGTAAAATGGTGAGGAGTTGGGGGAGGGGAAGGGTCCTTTAGCCTATACTCAGGTGTCAGTCTTTTAATGAGCCTGTGCCTCTGGGCTGTGAACTTCACAAGTGTTTCTGATTTTTTTTCTTCCCCTTAGGTGGGACAGAATGGCTGTTGTGAGCTGGGAGTTGGGCATTTCCCTTCCTCCAGGTCAGTTAGGGGCTGGTAAATCCCCAGGAGGTTAGACTTTGGTGAACTCGTTTCTCCCCGAGGGCAGGCCTGATTAAGAACTGAATGCTCTGGTGTATTTCAAAATGGTTCCTTTTTCCCTCCCCTGCTGGAAGCCAGAGTGAGTCCACAATCCCCACCCCTCGCCCCGCCCATGCTCACTGTGGAAACATGGCCAAGCTCCTCCAGGTAAAATTCACACAAGTGTTGGGGCCCTGACACAGGTACTCCTGGAGCTTCTCTCTCCCAGGCTTGTTCACACTGAGCTTCAGCAAATCACCAGAGTTCAGATTTCCCGACCCCAGTGCTGGCCTCTGCGGAAGTTTCTGCTCAGGTAAGTTGTGTTTCTTTGGATTTGCCTGTCAGTATCTCCAGTTTGGGGGGCGGCAGTTTGCCCTATGACCTCACTTCTCTGACAGATAGAGGAAGAGCCGGTGCTTTTTCAGTTTGTTCAGCTTTTTACCTGTTCTTAGGATGGAGTGGCGTCTTTCAGCTTCTTACACGCTGGGCCAGAAACCAGAAGTCTCTAATTATATTTTTCACATCGTATTTTTATGGTTTCCTCCCATTCATGGCAGGTGTTATTAGTTTTCCATTTAGAAGATGTTTTTCCATTTGGAATGTTTACTTTTTAAGTACATTTATTTTAAGGGGAAAAAAATAACTATTGTATTTTTTAATGAAGAAAATAACAGGACCAGCGTTCCACAAACAGCAAAGATCTTGAAGGTGGTATTTGAACGACAGAAGTTGGGGAGGCCAGAGATAATGGATGTAGCGCAGCAGGAACACAGTAAGTGTGCTGTAAAGCAGAGCTGTTGTCATTATGATCATTAGCCCTGGTTAGCTGGCCCAGGGAGAGCAAAGGAGCCGGCTTGTGCTAACCCACTTCCAGCCACCACCCTCTGGAAAAAGAGATTGGCTCTGAGGGCAATGGGGATAACTATACAGGGGACCTGAGCCACTGTGCCTGGTGGTGATTCATTGCCTCCTCTCCATGAAGCTTCCAGACAACCCCTGCTGATGGTTGTAATCAAACCGTCAACTTGGGCTTCCCTCCAGCCACAAAAAAAAAGCCCCTTATGGCTCAAACAGGTGCTCCTTGGGTTTTAGACCACGAGCAAATTAACGGACTAATTCATCCCCGCTCCTCTAAGAACAATATTTCAACGCTGTCAATAGCCACAAACTCCCCACTGGCAGACAAGACCACCCGCTGCTCAAGAGACCCCAGGAGGCAGATGACATCCTTTGCCTGTGATTGTTCAGTGGAGTCCTGGGGTGCCAGACCCAGAGATGGGACAGTCGGCCTCAATCATCCTCAACCCCATCTCCAGGGTGGGACTTCTCACCTGACAGGCTCAGCCCCAGCCAGTTCAGCCCTTAGCCATGTCAGCCACTAGCGGGAGCTAGAGACGCATTCAGAACACACCTGGACAGGGGATCAACAAAGCCTGGTTCTCGTGATACGTGCAAACAAAATGGTTTTATTTACATGAAGACAAACATGAGTGAGGTGGAAGCCAGCAATGTGAACTGTGGCTTGGACTGCGGCTGAAGGGTAACCACTCCCTGATCCAAAATGCCAGCACCCCTGCCCATTGTGCTCCTAAGAGAGCTGTGTGCCTGTGAGTCATGAAGGGATCTTTTCATTATGTTTTTTCAATGTGCAGGAGTCACTGTCTCAGTTATATGAGGACACCATTGAAGTGACGAATGGACAGGAAGATAAGAACAAAGCCGAGGTCCTGGCTAGGTACTGAGAGAAAGGAAAGCATGGGAGGAGGGTGGAGAAACAGAGTAGAAAGGGGGAGAGAGGAAGGAAGAAAAGAGGAAAGAAGGACAGAGATAAAGTATCATCAGGACCCTCTGGATTAGAAGTGACAAAATTGGATTAACAGGAAGTAGGAGGATACTGAACTCATGGAATGGAGAAATCAAAAGATGCATAGGCTTCAGGCAAAGCTGGATGCAGGAGTGGAAACAACGTGTCAGCACCCAGCCTCTCCATCTCTCAAATCTGCCACATGTCCAGTAGGCACCATGGGGCAATGCTGGCCACAACCCACTCCATGGCTCCATCACCCTGCAGCCCAGGGACCCAGGGAAGGAGAGAAACCCAGCATCTCTATCAACCCTTTCAAAAGATTCCCATTGGCTTGCTTGGGTCACATGCTCACCCCTGGGCCAATCACTGGGTCCTGGAACAATGGGACACTCTGATTGGCCAGGTTGGGGCCAACCAGGTTAACAGTCCCACCAGAAACTGGCAGAGAAGAGGAGGGAAGTTCCCCGAAGGAAAGTGTTAGACAAGACAGGAAGGGAAGAGGGGGAAACTAAAATTTCCTGGACAGTTACTCTGTCCAGTTTAATCCTCTCCATAAGCCCGCCGGGTAAGGCATTTTTACCCCCATTTTCTTGATGAGAACATTAAAGCAGTGTCACACCTCGGCGCTTCAGTTCTGCAGACATAGCAGGTGGTAGGATGGGACAGTTGTGGGTGGATTCATGAGGCCCCGACGCTCCACCACACTACTCAGGAATAGTCCTGTTCATGGGCCCCCCGGGCTGCTGGCCAGTCAGGCGGCGTCCTGCGCTCGAATGCAGCCCTTGGAATCTTCAAAGGACTTTCGTTACTAAGGATTCACTCACCAGGAAAAAATACCTTCTGAGCCCTACCATATGCCAGGCACTGTGCTAGGTGCTGGAGACACACAGGTGAGTAAGGGACAGTCCCAGCCCTCGGGGAAAGGCAGGCAATCTGGAATGTTGGAAACAAACATTTGTAAAAATATCCTTAAGAGTCAAATCTGGGAAGGCCTTAACTGTGGGGAACCCTCCAGAAATTTACTTAATCCAGGAAGTCAAATTTTTTGGCTAGCAAAGACTTTACCTCTTTGGGAATAAATATGGGAAGGTGGGGAGGGGGTTCTTTTTTATGGCTTTGTCTGTCTAGGGTGGAAATATTTCTTAACTGCAGCACACATGTTTCCTGAATACCTGGACAGCAATCCTCCAGCCCCTAGAACCACCCTGTCCTTCACCATCCAGTTTCAATAACCCAAGGCTCAACATCACACATTTCTCTGGTGAATTCAGTCCTCTCCAGAATACTTCTGAGGATTCTAAGAAATTGGGAAGGAGGGCTTATACTTTCTGACAGTCACCTAACCTTTCCTCTTGCTTCTGTCCAGTACCCTTAATGTCTTTGTCATCGTTGGGGCCCATGCACTGCTGCATTTTGCCCCAAACTTGAACACGGTCTCTTTTTCTTTACCCAGTACACCACCCCACCAAGGCTCAGGCAGAGTTACTGGACATAAAATTGCAAAATGGTTTGGAGTAGGAGGAACATGACAAAGGCATACGATACCACAAAACGGAAAACAGCTAAAAACCGGATGTCAGAGGATACCGGCACAGTAAGCCAGCCTCATCCTATCACAGGAGCTCCTAACTGCTGTCTCCCCCACCTCACACACATGGGGTCCTGTTTTCCCAGGTCCCCCAGCCCCACTTCCCTGGTGTCCCGTGCCCCACCTCAAATCTTCTGTCTCTGGGGCCTCCCCAAAGAATTGCATTTAGGAGCCAGTGCTCAGAGGACCAGGAAGTGTAAGCTACAATAGGGAACATTGCCATCCAAGAGAGTGAAAAACATTTCTAATTGGAACATGGGGGACTCACATTTATCTTATTCTTCGGAATAACGTGGCCAAGATGTCCCCATTCCAGGCAGCACCCTGTATTTTGCTTCTCGTGACAAATAAACCCAACAAAGAGTTTTCTCAGGCAGTGAATTTTCCTTCCACTTCCTAATGCAGCCAGCATAGATTATGCGCAGTTTTTAAGGAGGACCATCTCCTGGTCCTGTTCCACTCTCAGAGCAGATCGCTGTGGCTCTCCACTTCCACACTGGGAGAAGTTTGGAAGACCTCGAGCCAGCCTTTTATGGGGGGAGGCTACCGAAGAAGCTGCTAATCCCCTTGATCTTGGTCACAAGTCTGTCATCTTCTAGGTTGTTCTTCTTGGCAGATAATCAAAATGTGCTAAATTTTAAAACGACTTTCACTTTGGTGTCCAACAACTTGTGGGTTTGGTAGAACCTCAGAAACCAGTAGGGGTAATTTGTTTCCTCTCTCTTCTGCTATTCAAACATGACTCTAAAGTCTGGCCCCAAAGTAGAGATAAAACTCAAGCGTGTGTTATGATTTGGACCCAGAGGGATGTGGCTGGGTAAATCATGGGTCCTTGTCTTGATGCATGCTATAACCTTGAAATAACCAGATTGCCAATGCAGGAAGAGAAAACTCAAGATAATATTTTTTGGGATTAAACACAGTAAACTGTCCTGCCCTTGTCGTGGAGGAGAAGGGTTCCCTGGAGTGGGGGCCATGTTCCCATCCCGCACATAGTCAGCTTCTGGGTGGCCACAGACATTGTGCTTTCAGGGAATGAAATCAGACGTCTCCTTCAGTCGCGGCTGTGCCCCCGGATGGGAGAACAGCCTACTGGGGAGTCTTCCCACATTCGGTTACAAAGTTGAAGTGGTGTTGTTTTCCAACAGCTGTTACTGTGCTGCCCAAACCCCTTCCTCCCTCAAGTCAGTTGGGTTTCTTAGCTTTTCAGTCACTTTCAGCAGTTCCAACAACTTTACTTGGCTTCTGAAGATTCTGTCCTGTTCCTTTTATTTTTTTTTTACATCTTTATTGGAGTATAATTGCTTTACAATGGTGTGTTAGTTTCTGCTTTACAACAAAGTGAATCAGTTATCCATATACATATGTTCCCATATCTCTTCCCTCTTGCGTCTCCCTCCCTCCCACCCTCCCTATCCCACCCGTCCAGGCGGTCACAAAGCACCGAGCTGATCTCCCTGTGCTATGCAGCTGCTTCCCACTAGCTATCTACCTTACGTTTGGTAGTGTATATATGTCCATGCCTCTCTCTCGCTTTGTCACAGCTTACGTCCTGTTCCTTTTAAACTTTCATTTTCCTAAAGAAATCAAAGCTTACCCCACTGGGGCTGATGCTAGAACCTCTGCTCTAGCAGCTCATCTTCCTGGGACACTGCCCTGCCCCCTGGGAAGAGTTGGGAAGCCTGCCTGACCCCATTCCCCATCTTCAGCGTGCATCGGACTTTCCAGGAGGGCTTGTTAAAGTACTGACTGCTGGCCCTGATTCAGTGGGTCTGGGGATGGGGCCTAGTAATCTGCATCACTAACAATTTCCCAGGTCACACTGATGCTGTTGTCCAGGGACCATGGAGAAAAGCTATGTCAATAGTTCTAAACTAGCTCTGTGGCTTTTAGACTTTAAGAAATACAATGTGAGTCCTGTAATATAAAATTTTCTAATAGCTGTGTATTTTACTACAATTCAGATGTTTTCTAATAGCCACATTTTAAGAAGTAAAAGGAAATAATGAAATTAAATTTTAAATATGCTTTATTTATCCCAATATACCCAGTACATCTCAAATATATCATTTCAACATGTGACCAGTAAAAAAGTGACTAATGAAATCTTTTCCCTTCTTTTATACTAAGTCTTCAAAAATCAAGGGTGTGTTTTGACTGCAGCACAGCTCAATCAGCTCTCACATACCAGGTGCTCAGGAACCATCTACCATCCCGTGGCTACTTTCCTGCAGTTCCAAGACCTCCCCTTGAAAACTCAGAAGCTGCTCTTGCAGAAAGCTCTCCGTGCACCCCTCCTGCCTTGAACCACTTCCCCCAGTGCCTCAGTGTGAACCCACTTTCTCTAATCTAGTGCTGGCCACACACTGGAATCACTCGAGGAGCTTTAAAATGTCCTGATGCTGGGACCCTCCCCCTCCCCATGTTCTGATTTCAGTGGTCTGCGGTGCAGCCTGAGCAAGGAGATCACGTTAACTCTCTCCAGGTGATCCTGAGGGAATAAAATGAGGGAATGGGCATGGTCAGAAGGATAAAATTCCGGCCGGCAAAAGCATTTTGTTTGGTTAACAGTTTTCAAAAACCAAATTTATTTCTAATTTTTTTCTTAAAAAAAAAAGGAAAATTGACCTAAAATCTCAAAATTCTAGGTCTCCTGAAAAATTAGGAGATCTGGCATCCCCAGGCCCATGTTTCCTACTTTCCTGTTTGATTCTCTAATGATGGTCAATTTACCCATTAGAATGGAAGTTCTAAGAAGGGAGAGACCCTGCCTTATTTGCTCTTATTACCCCAGAGTCAAGAATTGGCCTCTGCACATAGTAGATTCTCAATTAATTATGTTGGATGAGTGAATGAGAACAGCAAAATGTAGTGTCAGACTTCCCGAGTGTTGAATTGTGTCTTCCAAAAAGATATGCTCAACTCCTAACCCCGGTACCAGTGAATGTGACCTTATTTGGTTATAGAGTCTTTGCAGGTGTGATCAAATTAAGATGAGGTTATACCAGATTGGGGTGGGTCTTAGTCCAGTAACCAGCATCCTTGTATGGGGAGGGAGATTTGGACACAGAGAAAAAGACACAGACGAGAAGGCCATGGGAAGCTGGCGACAGAGATTGGAGCAATGTGTCTACAAGCCAAGAAACACCAAGGATCGCTGACACCACCACCACCAGAAGTAAGGAGAGAGGCCTGGAGCAGATTCTCCCTCAGAGCCCCCAGAGTGAGCCAACCCTACAGACACCTTGGTTTTGGTTCTGGCCCCCAGAACTGTAAGAGAATACAGTCCTGTCATAGGTACCCAGTTTGTTGCAGCAGCCATAGGAAACTAACCCACAGGGGTTACCGTACTAGTTAGGAAGGTTTGAAACAGGCTGATGAGGATTACCAGCCATGGCAGTGGGATAAGCAGAGTGTCACAGGCACAGTACACAAACCGAGTGTTCTAGCTTCACCATCTGCTTCTGTGAGAATGCTTATTATGGCTTTTTGGCTGTGCATAAGGAGAGGATGTTATTAAAAATTAAGTAACCCTAATGTATTGGCAGAAAGACAGTTCTAGTAGCACTGCCTTATCCTTGAGGATAGCAAAGGAGTCACTAAAACTGACTAAAACCTTAAAAAACTTGTGTTCTGAAGGTGGCAGGGGCCCGGGGGCGGGGGGTGGGGGTGGGGGTGGGGGGGTGGGTGGGAGCTAATTTCCTGTTAACCCCATAAGAAATCTACGAGAAAGCAGTAGCACCGGTCAAGAGTTGCTGAAAAATCGAAGCCAGAGCTGGAGAGGGAAACGTCTTCTTTCTGTATAGGAATCTTATCTATTTATATCAAAATATGCTCAATTTCATAAGATACAAATACACGCAAGAAAATCACCTTTTTATCTTCCTTGTAACGATTATTTGTGGATCTTTATCTCAACACAGTCATCTTTACCTACTTACAACCTACGCATAGTTGTGATTTTGTATTGTGTGTTTGGCATTTAAGATGTTTCTGTATGCTCATTAGTGTCTAAGAGTAAACATCTTGTACATGTAATTTCAAGTAGCCATCATGTCAATGCCCTGGGGTGTGTTTATCCACGGATGTAAGTCTCAAGGCTATAACAAAAGGCTGAAAGCCCTTTACAAGTGCAGAAAATATCCATGACATTTCCTTTTAACATTGTGATTCTGAGTCCCCCGGAAATTCTCAGCATCTTGCCAAAGAATAAATAGCACATAGGCCTCTCAGGCATCTTACAGAACTAAAGGTCTCAGATGTAGCTTTTAGGATAATAAATGGAATATAGAATAATAAACATAAAACAAACATGTGGTTCCTGTTTTTAAGTGGAAGGATTACAGTTGGCACAGATTTAGAGCCAGAAGTCAGGGTGATTAAGGAGCAGAGCGTTGCAGCACAGTCATAAATTATGGAGGAGCCTGTGAAAATGCTGCTTTTGAGAAAGCCAATTTGCTTGCACAAAAATTTAAAAATGTATGTTGGAGTCCCTGAAGCAGATGAGTTCAGTACTAGTAGCCTCACCGCATCCTTTGTCTCGTAGGGAGAGAGGAGAGAGCTGAACAGGAGTAGACCCGGGGCCCAGGCCAGCATCTTATGATGCCGAGTGGGACCACTGTGGTGGCTGCCGGTGAGAGGGCAGCAAGTCTGCTGGGAAGGAGGCCCAAGGAGGCACATACAGCAAAGTAAAGGAGACCGTGTGAGCTGTGAGGAAGAGGGGGGTGGGAAGATGGCTGCGTGAAGCTGCCAAGGCCCTGAGACACCCGTCTGGTGAAGCAGCCTCTGCTCTGGACTCTGGGGCCACAGAGGGAAGAGACGACCGGCTGGTGGCACAGTCAAGTCGACACCTACCGGGACTTGAATCTGGGCTGCTCTGCTTCCAGGGTCAGAGCCTGCCAGCCAGGGAACCTCTCATATGGTGCAGAGCAGGCTGACAAGGGGGCATCCCTCCAGGACTTGTGAAGGAAGAAAGGAGTTGATCTGTGCAAGGGCTCAGCCAGTCCCCTGGTGAGTCCGCCCTCCCTGGGCTTCACTGAAGCTTCTTCTCTGGGAATAAACCCCATACTTACTCAGCATCCTCAAGCAGGGCTGTGTACCTGGCAACCAGAGGCCCCTTGAGAGACCAACATTCCCATTGTAAGGGGTCATCTGCCTTGAGAGCTCCTCAGGGCTTCTTCTGCCTCTCTGCGGACTCCCTGAAATCTTTTCAGCCTTCAACAAATAAAATCGCTATTTATCCTAGAGCAATGAGAGATTCAGCAACAAGTCAAAGTAGACTGACTATATATATATATATATATATATATATATATATATATATATATATATATATATATATATATGGTTGCCCATGCCTTATTTTACAAGTAGGGACCCTTTTAAAAATTTAATAGATTTTATTTCTTAGAGCCATTTTAGTGTTACATAAAAATAGATTGGAGAGTACAGAGTTCCTATATACCCCCTCACTTTCCGACTCATCCCACAGTTCCCTCTATTATTAACATCTTGCATTCGTGGAGTACACGTGTTACAATCGATGAGCTAATATACATTACTATTAACTAACGCCCATAGTTTACATGGGGATTCACTCTTTGTTTTGTACATTCTATGGATTTTGACGGTGTTTAGTGACATGTATCCACCCTGCTAGCATCATAGTTTCATCGACCTAAACTTCCTCTGTGCTCCATCCATTCATCCTTTCCTCCCCTCTGAGCCCGCGGCAACCCCTGATCCTTTTACTGTCTGCATAGTTTTGCCTTTTCCAGAGTGCCATATAGTTGGAATCATACAGTCTGTAGCCTTCTCAGGTTGCCTTCTTTCACTTAGCCATGTGTACTGATGCTTCCTTCATGTCTTTACTTTTTTTTTTTTCCCTAATAAATTTATGTATTTATTTATTTTTGGCTGTGTTGGGTCTTCGTTGCTGCGCGCAGGCTTTCTCTAGTTGCCGCGAGTGGGGGCTACTCTTGCGGTGCGTGGGCTTCTTACTGTGGTAGCTTCTCTTGTTGTGGAGCACAGGCTCTAGGCGCGCGGGCTTCAGTAGTTGTGGCATGTGGGCTCAGTAGTTGTGGCTTATGGGCTCTAGAGCACAGGCTCAGTAGTTGTGGTGCACGGGCTTAGTTGCTCTGCAGCATGTGGGATCTTCCTGGACCAGGGATCGAATCTGTGTCCCCTGCATTGGCAGGAGGACTCTCGACCACTGTGCCACCAGGGAAGCCCCCTCCATGTCTTTTCATTGCTGAATAATATTCCATTGGGGAATACTGTGGATGGACTACTGTTTGTTTATCCCTCCACCTACCCAAGGGCATCTCGGTTGCTTCCAAGTTTTGATGATTATGGATAAAGCTGATTTAAACATCTGTGTGCAGGTTTTTGTGTGGACATAAGTTTTCAACTCCTTTGCATAAATACCACTGCGCAGGACTGTTGGATCACGTGGTAAGAGTAAGTGTAGTTTTGGAAGAAGCTGCCAAGCTGTCTTCCAAAGTGGCTGCACCACTTTGCATTCCCACCATCAGTGAAAAAGAGTTCCTGTTGCTTATCTGACTTTTTAGGTGTAAAATTAATAAAGGCTTCTTATGGAATTTTAAATTCCATAAGATTTTATTTATTTATTTATTTTAATGGAATAGTCATTAAAAACCTCTCCCTCACCCCCAACTTTCCACTCTGGTCTGATCTCACAGAAGTGATCACCTTACATCTGTGTCTTTCCAAGCATTTTTACTATATGCTGTCAACCTACATAAGCTCAAAATTTATTACAATTCTATGAAAATTAAGGATTCCGTTTAAACATTTTGACCTACTGCAAGAACAATAATTTCTCTTCACAGTTTCTAAATCGGCCTGCAGTGACATGACAGGTACATTTGTGATACTAGAGAACTGCTCACTTGGAGGAGCAGGGTCATTGTTGGCTCCCTCTGATGTGATCACTGAGTCCTTAGCTGTTTCCTCTGCCCTAAAGGTAAATGACTAAGACAATGGTGCCTCTTCCCTTAAAACCTTGGTCTTCAAGAGCTGGTCATTGGTGCTGATGCAGTCTCATGGTCCATCCCCCCAGATGAACCACTTGAAGAAGATGCTCTCAGAAGTGGACTTAAGATTGTTGCCTTTGCTTATATATTTTTGTATCTAATATTTTGTGTGTCCTTACAGCTTCACATAATCATTTGCAAAAAATATGGTAATGACGGGGTGTAACTGGCTTTTAAGGAAACAAAATGACCTGAGGATTCCCACTGGCATCTCAGCTTTCATTGCACACAGGAACACAGGCACACACACATGCACACCAATTTTAGCATCTGCTCAGAGCAGAATGATGCGAGGATCTTTGCCGCAGGGGTCAGGTGAGAAACACTTGTTCTCTCAAGATGCTTCAGTTTGCTTACATCTTCAGCAGTTCCAGAGAATGCCCTTTCCTGCAAGCAAACATTAGGCAGTGCTAGGTGGTATTGTTATTTGCGGAAAAACAGAATCAAGGCTTTTGTTGTGGTTCAGGCAGCTTTTTCGTTTGTTTTCACATGTAATAGCTGTTTTGTATAAGTAGGTGATGATGCATTTCCTGAATCTCCTGGACGTATGTTCTGGCTGAAGCAGAATGATGAACGTGGACGTGGCCCACAGTCTTTCTGCTTTTGGCAGTCTTTCTGTTACGGTGCCCAAATCAGGGACATAAACAAAGCCTTGTACAATCATGACTCCCTCATCAACGGAGACCTCACCACATTTGCTCCTTTGTCGATGGCAAATGTGTAGGTCGTTGCCTTTCTGCTTTTTCATTCCATAAATACTTCTTCAATCCAATTCACTATGAGGTGCGTTTTGCAAGACTCCAACATCTCCCAAGAAGCTGGCAAAGCAGAAACTTTTACACCACCGCCCTGTCAGATTTAGAAAGACTGCTGGTTATTTCCTTACACCCAAGCCTCTGATACACTAAATAAAAGATCACACATTTATATCACCCAGCCTTTTGTGTGAGCAGAATATAACTCGGGAAGAAAGTTTTTTGGTAACATGCTTTCAACAAGGAACTTGAGACCTAGGAGTCATGGCATGGGCAAATCTCAAAAATCCCTTATTGCCAAATACAAAAATGATTGGTTGTCTGTAAACAATCATTTTGCAAGCTTTTATTGACCTGCTAGCCTCTATAGAATCAAAATATGCATATAAAGCCTGGGTTTGAAGTTTGAATGATGAGAGGAAAATGCATTTTGATTTATTGTGTTTTCACTACCATTCAGTTCAAAATATTTTCTGATTTCCAATGTGATTTCTTCTTTGACCCATACGTTATTTAGAAGTGCTTTGCTTAACTTCCAAACATTTGGGGTTGTAAATTATCTTTCTTAGTGATTTCTAGCTTAATATACTCTATATGGTTGTAATTTTTTGAAATCAGTTGAGACTTGCTTTATATCCTAGCATATGATCAATTTTAATAAACAGTCAATGTGCTCTTGAAATGAATGTGTATATTGCAGTGTTGGATAGATTGTTCTATTTATGGCATCAATCACATCAAGTCAGTTAATTATGTTGTTTAAATACTTGATATCCTTACGGATTACCTGTTTTTATCTGCTTGTTCTATCTGAGAGGAATGTGGTAAAATCTCTGCTTGCCATTTTAGTTTTGTTAATCTTATCTGCTTATATTTTGAAGCTGTGTTATCGGGTGCATGCAGATTTAGAATTGCTATGTCATATCTTCCTCATAGATTGAGCCTTTTATGATTTTTAAATGTCCGCATTGATGACTAGTAAGACTTCTTGCCTTAAAGTTTTGTATCTGTAGCTAGATAACTAGATGAGATTCTTTTGGATAGTCTTTGAAAATCAGTCTATCTACCTATCTATCTATCTATCTATCTATCTATCTATCTATCTATCTTCAAAGACTAACCAAAAGAAGATAATATATAGAGAAGTTCATATATATAGAGGATATATATATATATATCCTTTTACTTTCAAGTTTTTCATATTCTTATATTTAAGGTGTATCTCCTTATAAGAAGCACATAGTTATATTTTTGTCTGACTAGTTTTTTTTTAATTAAAACATTTAGTATTTTACATTTAATATACCAAGCTACAGAATAGTTCCATTACCCCTGAAATTTCTTTATGCTTCTCCTTTATAATCAAACCCTCCCCTAACTCTTAACCCCTGGAAGCCACTGATCTGTTCTCTGTCCCTACATTTTTATCTTGTTTAGAAGGTAAAGTGGAATCACACATAATGTCACTTTTTAATAAATTTATTTATCTATTTTTATTTATTTATTTTTGGCTGCATTGGGTCTTCATTGCTGTGCACAGGCTTTTTTTAGTTGCGGCGAGCAGGGGCTTCTCATTGCGGTGGCTTCTCTTGTTGCAGAGCACGGGCTCTAGGCGTGCAGGCTTCAGTAATTGTGGCACACAGGCTCAGTAGTTGTGGTGCATGGGCTTAGTTGCTCCGCGGCATGTGGGATCTTCCCGGACCAGGGATTGAACCTGTGTTCCCTGCATTGGCAGGCAGATTCTTAACCACTGCACCACCAGGGAAGGGAATGTCACTTTTTAAATCTGGATTTTTCACTTGGCATAATGCATCTGATATTCATCCATATTGTTGCATGCAGCAAAAGTTTTTATGTTTGTTTTGTTTTGCTGATTAGTATTTCTTTTACAGATGTACCATAATTTACCGACTCATCATTTGATGGACACTTGAGTACTTTCCAATTTTTGGCAAAATTTTCACAAAGCTGCTAAAAGCATTCAGATTTTCATGTGAACATAAGTTTTTATTTCTTTTGGGTAAATATCTAGGAGTGGGCTTGTTGGATCACATGAAAAGCATATGTTAACATTATCAGAAACTCCTAAACTACTTTTCAGAATGACTGAGCTATTTTGCGTTCTCACTAACAATATGTAAGAATTCCAATTGCTCTGCATCTTTGTCAGGTTTTTTATTTTAGCCATTCTAATAGTTGTGTAGAGGTTTCGCACTGGGGTTTTAATTTGGATTTCTCTAATGACAAATGATGCATTATTTGCCATCTGTATAGCTTCTTTGGAAAAGTGTCTGATCAAATCCTTTGCCTATTTTTAACATATGAAAATCAATTTTAAAGTTACTACATATAACTAATTGTATTTCTATAGACCAGCTATGAATAATTGGAAATCAATATTTTTAAAACAATATCATTTACAATATCACCAGACAAATGAGGTGCTTCGGTATAAATTTAAAATTCTTAGGTACAAATCTAAAATATGTGCAGGATGTGTTTACTCAAAACTTTTATAAAACACTGATGAAAGAAGTCAAAGGTGACTTAATTGAATGAAAAGATGTAGTGCGTTTATGGATTGAAAGATTGACTATTAAGATGACAATTCTCTCAAATTTAAATTCAGTGCAAGCCTATTCAAAAGATTAGCAGAATTTTTGTAGACATCCATAAGCTGATCCCAAGATTTATATGGGAAGGCAATCAACTTTTGGTTTTATTGACGTTATTGATTTTGCTGTTTTCAATCTTATTGATATATGCTTTTATCCTTATTACTTCCTTTTTTCTGTTTAAGATTAATTTGCTCCTTTTTTTAAGTTTCTTAAGAAACTAATGGTAGAAGCTTAAATTACTGATTTGAGACCTTCTAAAAGGAAAGACTTCTCAAATGCATGTTTGAGATGAATTGACCTTCCTTATTCAAGTACACAAGTAACAGCAGTGACCGTTTAAGAACCCACGGTATGTCAATGGCTGTCATAGTTACTTTATTTATTTATTTATTTATTTATTTATTTATTTATTTATTGGCCACACCACACGGCTTTCAGGATCTTAGTTCCCTGACCAGGGATCGAACCAAGGCCCATAGCAGTGAAAGCACAGAGTCCTAACCACTGGAGCACCAGGGAATTCCCAGTCCTCGTTACTTTAAATGTTCACTTTCCCCAAAGCTTTTAAGTGTCTGCCCTCTGTGATGTTTCACCAATATTCATTAGTGTGTTCATTTCTCATCAGAAGACTGATAGGATGTAGGAACTGAGACTTATAACAACTTGCCTATGTTGACGCAAGTGGAGAAATTGAGATTGGAACCTAATAATAACGAATGAAGTATTTTTTCAAGTCAGTGCATTGATTTGTTCTACAGATGCTGGTTGTGCACCCGGTCTGTGCCAGCACTGTGCTCAATCCCTGGGGCCACAGGGTGAATGAGAGCCTGTGATCCCTGCCCTCAGGGACTTTCAGTCTATGGAGGATACAGATGCAGGACACAATTACACCGACAGGTATGGGGTTAGTGTCATCTAATCAATGGTTTGTACAACATTAATGTGGTTCTCTGCATCCTAGGTTTATTTTGATGTTGTTAATTGCTTAACAGGACAAACTGTAGATAAATCCTTGATTTTCAACATCAGGATCAGCGATGTGAACCATCATGCGCCCCAGTTCCCTGAGAAGGAATTTAACATCAGTGTGAAGGAGAACCACGCTGCAGGTATGCACGGCGGGGCCTCGGGGCTTCCTGTCCTCTCTGTTCCATGAAGGTTTTCCTGCTTGCCTAGTGACAGGGCACTTGGTCCTAGCTGTCTTCAGGGAGACTTTTCCCTGTTCACATCCCAAAGGTTACAGGGTGTGGATTAGAGCAAAATGCTTTGAGGTCTGCAAGCCTCATTTTGTACTGGCAATGAAATGATGTGAAAATTGTCAGTTGGAAGAGCTGATACATAAATATCAATCTACAATAAAGCCAAATGAATGAGGGAAGAAGAGGCAGAGGTGGGTGGTAGGATCCTGAATATCTCTGCAAATGTCTCATCTGTAAAGTGGCAGCAAGATGGCATCTAAAATCTCTATGAATCTGTGAGTCTTTAAATCCAAACCACCCTCACTAAAATGTGCATCTATTTTAATAACACAAAAGCATTATTTATTTTGCAAAACTGTCTCGAGGAAATTGGGAAAGTTCCAAGAAACAAAAAAATTGAAACGGCAAGCATCTCTATTACTACCAATTAGAGGTAAGTACAATTAATGTTTTAGTTTATATTCTTTCAATATTTTTCTTTGCATTTTATATGTGTGTATGTATATACCCATGGTATGTTATATTTATATGTGTGTATATATTCACAGATTTATACATATAATTACAAATGTGTATTCGTATATCTACATGCTTATTTTCATCCTTACGGTAGTACAAAACGTATATGTATATATATCGAATATTTATAAATATATGGGCATGCTTTTTTATATGTGCATATTTATGAATTTTCTCTTTAAAAATGCAGTTTTGCTGTTTGTAACCTAACAGTGTTCTCCCACAGCATCCTGCTGTGTCATGTTTTATTTTCTGGTGTGCTTTAAGGTTTTTAACCAACCTTTTTGCCACCTTCTGCTATTTTTATAAAACATGCTTCAGTGAACATATCTGAGCTAAATGTGTGTGCCATTCAAGTATTTACTAAGCACAGATTCAGACAGGTAGAATTGTTGGTTCAAACTGCACACACAACTTATGTGCTGCAATTTATCCGTCTCCCAGCAACATATGAGAGGGCTCAGTGTTCATCTCTGATTATTAAGTGCTTGAACACACGATAGCTTTCTTGGCCACTTTTATTTCTGTTATCAGTTGCTTGTTCTTTTCTTTGTCCATTTCTGCTGGTGTGATTGTCACTTTTCTACATATATATTAACAATGTGTATGTCTCTGTCTGCCAATATGTATTTCAAATATGTTTTCCTGGTTTATCATTTCCTTTTAAATTTCGCTTACAGTTTTTTGCCACACTTTAAAAAATCGAGGTACCAGTTTTGTCCTTTAAGCCTGCTACATTTGCAATCATGATTAGAAAGTGCTTCTTGACCTTATGACTATTTATCCCTCTTTATTTTGTCCGGTATGTCTACAGCTTGACTTTGTATTTAAGTATTTAATCCACTCTGGCGTATGCCTCAATGCCATTTAGCAAAGAATCATCCTCCTACTGGTTTGATAGGCTGCCTTTGGCCGACAGTAACAATTGAAAACATTCTTTCCAAGTCAACCTATTTTTGAGATGTTAACAGTGGATTTGGATCAAGAAAATACTCCAAATTCTCATGTCCTTTACGTCCTTGTTTCCCAAACACCGTTACTGAGAGAAAGTGCCTTCTGGATTGACCGTATTAGTGGAGAAATACGACTGTCAGGATGCTTAGATTACGAGGTTATGTGCACTTTATTGTTTTGGAAAAATGAAATGGGTACTCGCTCTCTGAGCCCCAGACTTAGGGTTTATGTTTGCAGTGAGAAACCCTCTGTGGCTAGACTGGCTACTGAAATTGCTAAAATGGAATATTTCTGTGTTAACGTTCCCCTTTCCTGTGTCTGAAGGGCTTGACTTTCCTTTTCCTCTCCACTCAGACTGCTCCTCGGCTTGCATTCCTCATCAGAGCGGGGGATTGTGGAGGACCACCGTTGTCATCCACGGCCATGGTTCACATACGTGTGCGAGACGGCTACAACCACGTGCCACGTTGAGCCGCGACTGTGTAAGGCGCCTGCGCGGCCTCGGCTTCTAAGTCCCCACACGGATGGCCTCCACGTCCTAGGCTTGGTTTTGCTGAGGGAATTCCCCATATCACCCAAGATGTGTGCAATGCTCCAAAATAACGTAAATTAGAATCAAGATGTCAACTATACTGATAGAGAACCAGTTAATAACAGTCACGTGAGCTTGCATTTTTACTATTTTGTGCCAGAAACTGTGTTCAGAGCATTTACATGGATCCTTAGGTGCTTACTGGTTGGAGCTGCTGCGTGATTTCCATTCTGCAGGTAAGAGAACCGAGGCTCGGGGAAGACGGAGGATCCCTGCTCCATCCACGTCAGGGGTTCTCAGTTTCCACACTGTTGACATTTGGGGCTGGAGGAAGGGTACGGGGGAGGGGAGGGGAGGCTGCCCAGTGAATTGTAGGATGCTGAGCAGCCTCCCTGACCTCTACCCACTAGATGCCAGTAGCTCCCCCAGGTGTGACAACTGAAAATATCTGCAGACCTTGCAGAACTGGCCCTGGCTGAGAAGTCCGGGCCTGAGCTTTGCGCACAATGTTCAGAGCTCTGAAATAGGAAAGATGGGTAGGTGGGTTCGGGCCTGGCTTTTCCCAGCTCACCTGATTTATATATATTGGGTTCCACACAGGATTTCACATGCCACTAGGTCCTCAGGCTTGAAGAAAGTGTTGGCACCCACTGTTCCCATCAGTTTGGAAACACCATACCACTTAAAATACAGAAGATTGCTAAGAGAGAAAATAAAAACCCATCATGATCTACCTTCAATTTCTTAATTTTTCATTCTTCCATATGAACTTTTAAAAAGAAAATGTCCATTGTATTTGTGTCCTTCTCCTGACCTCTTTCAAGGAGGCCTTTCCTGATGACCTGGTTAAATTCCCAACCTGACCCCTGCAACATACACACACTCAGTTCTCAGGTCCCTGGTGATGGGATTTTTGCTGTCTTGTTCACAGCACCTAAACCAGGATCTGGTACACAGTAGCCTTTGTTGAATAAATAAATGCTACAATTATTTTTTTAAACTGTCATTTAAAAAAATTAATTGTGTAGACCAAAGTTGAAATGTTTTCAATGAAAGCATCTCACCTAACAGTATATAATAACTGAAACATATTTATTATGTTTGAGTCTTGTTTCAAAATCCTTCTCTGGCTTAGTTAAAAGCTGTGCTCCCAAAAGTAGGGCTGGAGAAAATATACGCTGTTATTTTGATGTGCTCATCTAGAGAAATTATCTTGTCACCAAAAGTGTTGAATAAGGAGCTATTTGAAAGATCTATTATATGTTAGAAAAACGATCGTCTTAATTGAAATAATCATAAGAGCTCTATTTTAGGAGAAGAGTTAGATTTTTTTTAGGCAGCATAAACTGAGGTATGTATTATTATTTTAAAACTTCTTTAAAAAGTAGTGCATCACGTTGAATTGAAGGGTACTTTTAAAGTTACTCAGCTATTCAGTTATTCAGACACCAAGTCACAGGGACCAGGGAGGAGATGTTTGTTACTGATGCTTGTTCTGCTGTAACAGGCTGAGTTGCAGATCCTTAGGGGTCAAGTTCAATCACAAGACAAATATCCAGGTCATTGTCTCCAAGGCCTATGTTTTCTTTCTTCTTTCTTTTTTTTCTTTTTCAATTGCGTTTCTTTTTCTCCATGACACTGAAATAATGATTGCTTCTGTCAGTATAACATTTAGATAGCGGATGGCCGAGCCAGCCAGGGCATGTTATGTCTTGGGGTCCAAGATGGTGATTCGCCCTTTACGTCAGCATGGAGAGTGAAGTTCAATATATTAAATGGCAATGAAGAGGGGCATTTTGACATTTTGACTGATCCTGAGACCAATGAAGGGATTTTAAATGTAATCAAGGTAAATGCATCCCCGCAGGTAGCTATAGATGTTGAGGCCCTTTCTGTAGAATTCCTGACAATGAAATAGGCACCAACGGTGGTGATGATCCTTGTGTTCCGACCCCCATGGCCAGTGAGGAAGGCAGGGCTGCACAGTGATTTCTGCCATGGACCCTCAGCCCTTTTGCCTCCATGGCTCCTCCCACCAAAATTATACATATCAATATTAAAGATTTTTTTTTAATTCTTTAATAATTTATTTTTGGCTGCGCTTGGTCTTCATTGCTGTGTGCAGGCTTTCTCTAGTTGTGGTGAGCAGGGGCTACTCTTCGTTGTGGTACATGGGCTTCTCATTGCGGCAGCTTCTCTTGTTGCAGAGCATGGGCTCTAGGTGCAGGCTGCAGTAGTTGTGGCATGCAGGCTCAGTAGTTGTGCCATGCAGCCTCTAGAGCGCAGGCTCAGTAGTTGTGGTGCACAGGCTTAGTTGTTCCACGGCATGTGGGATCTTCCCGGACCAGGGCTCAAATGCATGTCCCCTGCATTGGCAGGCGGACTCCTAACCACTGCGCCACCAGGGAAGTCCCTTAAAGATTATTTTTGATATGACTAATTACTCCAACATTAAATTTTTTGTCTTAGACAAAATATAATAGATTTATATAGTCCCTAACATTTTTTTCTCCTGTTGTGATAAAAGCACTTAAAATATTTTCTCTAACCCTATGAGTTCATTGTTTTTCCTCCTGGGCTTGAAAGAAATTAGAACATTTGCACGGACCCCTAAAAATATTGTGGGCTCCTGGCAGTTCGCCTGCTGTGACTAGTGGAGAGTTGGCCCTGCAGTAAAGTATTATTGTCTCATTTACTGATAAGGAAACCAAAGCCCAGAGAGGTTGGGTTGTTTTCAGGAAGTCACACAGCTGGAATAGTGGTTCAAACTGGGGCAGTCTGACTCCAGTGCCTTTAGTCTTAATTGCTCTCAGTAGACCCTAGAATGACCAGTGCCTCTGGTGCAGTGCAGGTGAGTCAACCTGGGGGTCAGGTTCAAAGGCAGACCTGAGTTAGTAGGTCTGGGGTGGGGCCCGTTTCTGCCTGTCAGTGTAACAAGCTCCCAGGTGATGCCGACAGGCCACATCCACCCTGTGAATAGCAAGGCTCTGTGGATTCTCTACACCAGCCTGGGGCTGAATTCAGCCTGGGGCTGAACTTCCCAAATATTCCGAGTCTTTCAATCCTTTTAAATCACTGACCACTTTGTACCCTGAATAGCTATGATCATTAATATCTATATTTCCCTAAGCTCCCCTAATTTTTTTGCAGTAGAGTTGTCACATTAATGTTTTATTAGGTTATGGTTTTTGTTGCATTTTTCATTACCCTCTGATGGATGGTGGCTCTTTTCAACCAGGAGCGGGGAGGGGAAAAAAAGAACTCCATAAGTGATCTGAAAATGGGCTGATGACTGTCTTTTGATCGTTATCAAAGACGATGTAAATAATAAATGAAGCACAAAAGCCACAGGCGCTGGGTTGACAGTGACACGCGTGCTGAGCAGGCTTCGTCTGGCCAGCAGAGCTGCGGGTGCTAATGCGATCTTCTCTCTGCGGCGGCCGCCTTTGGACTGTGAGACTCAGCCAGTGCGGTGCCTGGTCGTGGCCGTGGAGAACAAGGAGCTGCTCTTCTCCTGCGAAGGGGGGCGGCTGCAGAGGCCCCGCAGGCTGCGGCCAGCACCACCGCGAGTGTGCGGGTGGCCAGCGTCAACGACCCGGCCGCCTTCCTCCCCGGAACCTTCATCATCAGTGAAGGCGTCGATGCTGGGCCTGGGACTCAGGTGGGAATTTTTAATGCTACTGATCCGGACAGAACTGCCAGCCGGATAAGGTGGGGAGACAGGAGCGGGACGGGTGGCGGGTTATGCAGAATTAGCCACATGCCCCAGAGGATCCCTGTTGGAAGTTAGCTCCTTTCATGTGCTCCTGAGGACGACTCCATTCCAGTTATGAGAATACCAGAAGCCACCCAGAACACACTTCCCCAGGTTCAATGCCTTCTTGTTTCTATGGCGGTCTCTGACCTCCAAAGGTGGAATCCACTTGTCCGTTTCCTTTGCATTTAGCACAAAATTCTTTTACAGTTTTTTCTTGTATTAAAAGAATTTGTTATGTGTTTCTAGTTCCCCTTTATCAAAGGTTGTAAACTGGCAGCCCTCTGGCTTCTGGGCGACAGAAGTGTTTTCTTTTTCATTGTGGTGAAATGTGTGTAAAGTTTAGCACCATCAGCATTTGCAGGTGTGTAGTTCGGGGACATTAAGTACATTCATATTGTACTTCCCAGTGTACCCTCACCACTGTCCATCTGCAGAATCTGTCCATCTGTCTCTTTTCATCTTCCTAAACTAAAACTCTGCCCCCAGTAAGCAATAACTTCCCGTTCCCCCCACCCCCAGGACCTGGCACTACATTCAACTTCCTGTCTCTATGAATGTGACTGCTCTAATTATGTCGTATAAATGGGATCACACAGGATTTGAACTTCTGTGACTGGCATATTTCACTTAGCATATAATGTCCTCAAGTTTTACCCATGTTCTAGCATGTGCCCCAGCATTTCCTTCCTTTTAAAGCTGAGTAATATTCCATTCTATGTATATACCACACTTTATCTATTCATCCCTTGATGGACACTTGGGTTGCTTAGTGTTTTGTTTTTAAAAACACAGTTTCGATAATCCCCAAGAAGGTGGCAGAGTGGGAGGCACAGGAATCTCTCTCCCCATCCAGACAGTCGTGCTGGCAGAATCTGTCTCATGTACCTATTTTGGACCTCAGGAATCTGTTGAAGGCTTGCACCTTCCAGGGGAAGGCAGACTATAAACTGTGGTTAATTTTGGTCCATTTCAACTCTTAGCACAGTACCTTCCCCAGCGGCTACCCTTCCCCACCTCCAGCCCCACGGAAGGCAGCTGTGCACGTGTCTCTGGAATCGCGCACACTGCTTGTGGGAGCCGGGGTGGGTAAAAAATTAACAGAAGTTAATTCCCTTCTTATCAGTAATTACTTTATATATAGAAAGATTAAACTCTCCAATCCAAGGACAGAGATTGATAGAATGGATAAAAACACATGCTCTGACTCTATGTTGTCTTTAAGAGGCTTTCTTGAGATCCAAAGACAAAAACAGGTAACCTAACACCGTATACAAAAGTTAACTCAAAATGGATCAAGGACCTAAAATAAGACAACTCTTAGAAGAAAACATAGGACAAAAGCTTCACAACACTGAATTTGGTAACGATTTCTTGGATATGACACCAACGGCACGGATAACAAAAGAAAAGATAGTCAAATCAGACTTCGTGAAAATGGAAACATTGTGTGCACCAAAAGACACTATCCACAGAGTACAAAGCCAGAATGGGAGAAAATATTGGCAAGTCATATATCTGATAGGGGATTAATATCCAGAAAATACAGAGAACTTCTCAAACTCAACAAGAGTAAGAACAACAAAAAAACCTGTGATTCAAAAATGGGCAAAAAACTTGAATAGACATGTCTCCAAAGAAGATATACAAGTGGCCAATAAGCACATGAAAGATGCTCACCATCACTAATCATCAGGGAAATGCAAATCAAAACTACAGTGAGATACCACCTCACACCCAGGAGAATGGCTACCGTAAGAAAAACAGAAAACAACTGTTGGGGAGAATGTGAAGCAATTGATACCCTTGTGTACCACTGATGAGAATGGACAATGGTACAGCCTCTGTGAAAAACAGTATGGCAGTTCCTCAAAAATTAAAAACAGAATTATCGTATGATCCAGCAATTCCACTTCTGGGTATGTACCCAAAAGAACTGAAAACAGGGTCTCAAAGAGTTATTTGTACACCCACACCCATAGCAGCGTTATTCACAATAGTTAAAATGTGGAAACAACCCAGGGGTCCACTGATGGATGAATGGTTAAGCAAAATGTTCTCTATACGTGCAATGGAGTATTATTCAGCCTTAAAAAGGAAGGGAATTCTGCAACATGCTACAATATGGATGAACCTTAAGGATATTGTGCTACGTGAAATGTGCCCATCACAGAAAGACAAATTCTATGTGATTCCACTTATAGGAGGTACTTAGAGTAGTCAAAAGTCATAAAGACAGAAAATACAATGCCAATTTCTAGGGGCTGGCGGGAGGGGAATGGAGAGTTATTGTTTAATAGGTACAAAGCTTCAGTTTTACAAGATTAAAAGAGCTATGGGCATGGATGGTGGTGATGGCTGTACAGCAATGTGAAATCTTTAATACCACTGAAATGCACACTTAAAAACGGTTAAGGTGGTAAATTTTATGTTATGTGTATTTTACTGTAATAAAAAAAGAAAAAGCTAATAAAGCTGCCATCATTTAAACATCAAGAGATTAAGCTAACAACCCAAATTATCTGGTTGGTCTTGAAAAAGAGGAAGATTTGGCATCACTGGGTCTGTGTCCCACGAGGTCACGATCATCTGGGGCATAGAGAGGGTCTTGCATCATGTCCCTTCCACCTCTCACTCAGCAGCTGGCTCCAATCCCCATCCGAGCAGTTCGCTCATTTCTGCCACGTGCTCGGACCGTCGCGGGCACGAGAGTTTGAGATTCTTCCTTAGAGCAATGCTTCTCAACCATTGAGAAGGACCATATTTTGCTTCTTTTAATTTCCAATTCACTGTGGAGTAATAATTTTATAAAATATGAAAAAATAAATTACAGAAAATGATTATGTGCTTGGGGGTCACAGTAATGCCACTGACTATAAAAATTCCCCAACACTTGCTCTCAGTTTCTGCTATTGTCTCATTGTGGGCAGCTAACCAAGAGCTCCAGACCAGCACAGGTCCACGCAGGTGCATGCTGAGTTAGAATAAGAATCACCTGGAGGGCCTGTTAAAATGCCCGTTGCTGGGCCTCACCCTTGTGGTTTCAGATTATGAGGCCTGGCGTGGGGACTGAGATTTGCATTTCTAGCAAGTTCCAAGGTGATGCTAAAGCTGCTGGTCCCTGGACCTTGCTTTGGGAACACCCATGTAGAGCCTGTATCTGATTCAGTGCTGTATTCCCATCCCTACAGTATGGTTGGTCCCTTTAAAAACCATGACCTGTCAAATATCAGAGAGATAGTTACTGACCTTTTCCAAAGCCTTTACACAGCATGAAAGAGAAGGCACGGAAACTCCCTTTCTCTGGCCCTTTGGTGGAGCTGCACCTTTTCTGTGTTTGCCTGTGGGTACAGGCCTTTCCTTCTGCGGGTCCCTCAGGAGGAACAATAGCTGTGCTTGGCATTCCGGCTTGGTTCCAATGGCTGCCTTCTTTTTTTTTTTTTTTTAAAAGGGTTTTTTTTTTTTTTTATAAATTTACTTTGTTTATTTATTTTTGGCTGCGCTGGGCCTTTGTTGCTGCACGCGGGCGTTCACTAGTTGCGGTGAGCGGGGGCTACTCTTCATTGGGGTGCTCGGGCTTCTCACTGTGGTGGCTTCTCTTGTTGCGGAGCACGGGCTCTAGGTGCACGGGCTTCAGTAGTTGTGGTGAGCGGACTCAGTAGTTGTGGTGAGTGGACTCAGTAGTTGTGGTGAGTGGGCTTAGTTGCTCTGCAGCATGTGGGATCTTCCCAGACCAGGTCTCAAATCCGTGTGCCCTGCATTGGCAGGAGGATTCTTTTTTTTTTTTTTTTGCAGTACGCGGGCCTCTCACTGTTGTGGCCTCTCCCATTGCGGAGCACAGGCTCCAGACACGCAGGCTCAGCGGCCATGGCTCAAGGGCCCAGCCGCTCCGTGGCATGTGGGATCCTCCCGGACCGGGGCACAAACCCGTGTCCCCTGCATCGGCAGGCGGACTCTCAACCACTGCGCCACCAGGGAAGCCCAGGAGGATTCTTAACCACTGTGCCACCAGGGAAGCCCCCGGATGGCTGCCTTCTGATTCCAACAGGTCTTGGGGAATTCCGGAAGGCTAGGTGTGCCCGCCCATTAAAATGGCATCAGGTGTGCGCAGGTGAGGGAGGATGTAGGCGACCACGTTGCCTGACTGGATTACCCACGTTTGAATCCTCTGGGCTCCGGGGTAATAAAGAAAGTCCTGTGCTTCTCTGCAAGGGCAGCCTGGTTTTCACAGTAAGCCGCCAGCACCTGCAGGCAACGGAAGCTGGCTCTTTTCCAGGACGAAGTGTTTTCCCTGCGGTGGACAGAGGTGCGTGCGGCCCAACACGGACAGGGCTCTGCCTGCTCGGTGAACACCGACTTAGCGCTGTCGTCTGGCCTCAGGTCCCTGGGCCTTCGTCAGATTCGTGAACGCGCCCGACTTCCTAAGTCCACGATAGCAACTGTGTCTGCTGTGGTGCATTTGGATTTGTCGCTCTTGACGTAACGTGTTAATTTTAAAAATTGCCTGTGTTTCCTTCTACAAGATACGAAGTGGCTTATGACCCGGCAGATTGGGTCAGTGTAGATGAGCTCTCAGGGGCAGTGCTCACCAGGAAGCAAGTTGACCGCGAATCCCCGCATGTGAGTGAAAGCTTTTACATGATCATCGCTCGTACTTGTGGATGACGGTAAGGGTTGAGCCAAAATTGTCAGGGGGGTGGGGATGTGTTTTCTTGCTTCTTGAGGGAAAATGACATGGTTGAATGTCTTCAGAACACTGGGAAAAATATAAAATAAACCTTTTTATCACTGTGAATCCATACTGGTGATTATTTTTGATGGTAATTCTTGAAACAGCAAACTAAGGGGCTCTGCCATGGAAAGAGGGGCAGCATTCGTTCAGAGATGATGAACCTGATTAGGGCGCTGCCACTGTCCCAGCATCTTTTTCATCTGCTCATAAGACAACCCTCTAGCTCTTTGTCAAAGCCAACTGCATATGATAAACATTAGCACAGTTTCCCTGTACTTGGACCAGCTTACAAGCTCATGTAAATGTGACCGTACAGGACAAATTTGTTATAAACCAGGATGCGTGGTCTCATGAGCATGTTTTAACACTTTTCTCTATAATCTCCCAAGGCTGGATTTCTAAACCTACCAAAGCATAAAGCTGAATAAATAAAAAATTTCAAATAACTTTAGTGATTGTATTTAAGAAAAATCTGTAAAAACCCAGGTTCCCAGGGCTATGTGGTTGTATATCCCATTTGTATAATTAACAGTAGAATGTTGGTTAGGGAGATATCAAATCTGTGTTCCTAACTGGTGTTAGGTGAGGAGGGCTCCATGGTTCTGTTATGGATGGTTTCACGAATGGCACTTTTTTCAGTGGAATGGCTTTAAAAAATTAAGCTTTTATTTTGAGATAATTGTAGACTCACATGCGGTTTTTAGAAATAACGTAGTGGTGTCCTGAGTACCCGTTGCCCAGTGTCCCCCAGTGGTACCACCTTGCGAAACCCTAGTGCAGGATCACGACCAGGACTACAAGACGCAGCACCAGTCCAGGTGCAGACATTTTCATCACCACGTCACACCCATCCCCCCCTCCCTGCCCCCCAGCCTCCTGTCTTAACACTTTGCATGACTGATGGTTGTTTTTGGTTTTTTTAAAAGTAATTTATTTAATTTATTTATTTTTGGCTGTGTTGGGTCTTTGTTGCTGTGCACGGGCTTTCTCTAGTTCCGGCGAGCGGGGGCTAACTCTTCGTTGTGGTGCGCGGGCTTCTCATTGCGGTGGCTTCTCTTGTTGTGAAGCACGGGCTCTAGACACCCGGGCTTCAGGAGTTGTAGCACGAGGGCTCAGTAGTTGTGGCACGTGGGCTCTAGAGTGCAGGCTCAGTAGTTGTGGCGCATGGGCTTAGTTGCTCCACGGCATGCGGGATCTTCCCGGACCAGGGCTCAAACCCATGTCCCCTGCATTGGCAGGCAGATTCTCAACCACTGCACCACCAGGGAAGCCCATGACTGATGTTTTAATCTACTCGATGATTCTACATTCTACCTCTTTCTACAAATGATGTGAAAGGGCAAGTGGTTTTCTTTGTTTGTTTTAAAATTTTATTTATTTATTTATTTATTTATTTATTTATTTATTTTTGGCTGCGTTGGGTCTTCGTTTCTGTGCGTGGGCTTTCTCTAGTTGTGGCGAGCGGGGGCCACTCTTGATCGCGGTGCACAGGCCTCTCACTATCGCGGCCTCTCTTGTTGCGGAGCACAAGCTCCAGACGCGCAGGCTCAGTAGTTGTGGCTCACGGGCCTAGTTGCTCCGCGGCATGTGGGATCTTCCCAGACCAGGGCTCGAACCCATGTCCCCTGCATTGGCAGGCAGATTCTCAACCACTGTGCCACCAGGGAAGCCAAAGTGTTTGTTAACTTATCCTGCCCAGATATTCTGAATTTTCAAAAAAGCAGGAAAACAGATTGAGCCCCTGCAGTAAAGCTTATGACTTTGAGAGGGAAGCGGCCTCAGTGTTTCCATGGAGTGGTTCTTCTCCCAGAGGCTGAGCATGCTAATTTCCCAGGGTTCTGTGTGCATGGAGCAGCCTCGTTAGTTAATCAGCAACCCTCTTGGAATCCCCCCGCCACAGGTGTCCCGCCACAGACGGGGATGGGCCCATGCTGCTCTTCCTGTCAGACACCAACGACGACACGCCCACCCTCCACCCATGGTCTCGATACCTGGAGGTCTGGAGTCTGCAGGAGGCAGGCCCCGCCCCATCGAAGTGGAGGACTGGGCCCAGGAGCCCTACTCCCACCCGTTCACCTTCAGATTGGACAATACGTGGGCAAACACAGAAGACACGTGGAGACTGGCGGAAAATCATGGTGAGTATTCGCATTGGTCGGGGATAAAGGATGGAAAAAGACAGAAACCTGACTTCCACAGACTTAAGCAAAAGAGGAATGTGTTAGCTATGTAACCGAGAAAGAGGCTAAGTGAGCCTGTCTCCCAGCAGAGCTGGGGGCCCCGAGGACTTCCTGGAGAAGGCAGCTCCAGACCTTGGCCCTGCCTTTCTCTGGGTCCTTTCATGTTAAGGCAGGCTCTCCTCTGGAGGTGGCAGGGTAGCAGCTGGGAGTCCCTGGGACTCATCCTGGCACCTAGCAAGAAGGTGTACCTCACTGCAAGGCTTGAGTTACCTGTCCTGCTCAGCATCGTGGGTGGGGAGGGCAGAAGTGCTGATTGGCTGGTTCTGAGCCCACATCTGGATCTGGCTGGGATCTGGGCTTAGCCTCTCTTGACCCACACGGGCTGAGAGTTCAGGAAGTGTGGGCTCCCCCAAAGGAAAATTGGGGTGCTTTTACCAGGAGGAACCACCGGCATCCAGTGTCAACATCCTACTTTGTGCTTCTATTAACTGGTCTCTAGGATGTAACCTGTTTTTTAGTTGAAACTGTGAGTCCATGTTTATATTTCCCAGACCCAGAGTGTGCTGTAAAGCATTGAAACGTACCCCAAAAGAGGTCTGGTCTTCCGGGAGGTGATCTCCAAGCCCTCGGAATATCCTGCCTGATAAAAGTGTCTCTGCTTACCTAGGGGAGGGGATCTTGTGTCCGTCAATAAGAACAATGTGATTTAGGGTGTGGCCTTTGGGTCATGTAAGCGTGTGGGTGTCAGTGAATCAGCCATTTGGGTGGCTAACCAGTTTTACAAGACCAAGTTCTGATAAAGACTGTGGACACAGGGCTCGGTGAGCTTCCCTGGTTGGCAACATTCCACGCATCTTGTCACTCATGGATGCCGGGAGGTGCCGTGGTCCCGACTCCATGGGCAGGAGAACTGGAAATTCTGCACTTGATACTTTTCTAAACTCTGCCCCATGTACTTCCTCCCTTGACTGGTTTGAATCCATATCCTTTCAGTGTAATAAACCCTAACCCTGCGTATACAGTTTTCAGCCAGTCCTGAGTCCTTCTAGAGAATTATCAACCTGAGGGTGGTCTTGGGAACCCCTGCACTTGCAGCTGGTGTCCGAGTGAGGGTCGCTCTGGCGACCTAACTTCATACAGAGCCTTGGCACATGGGAGGCACCTAGGAAGTACCCACCGAGCAGCTGAACAAATGCACAAGTCAGTGCAGCTAAGGTCCCTCTCCCTCTGCAGGTCGCTCAGTGGAACTTATGCTGAGAAGCCTCCGCGTGGCGACTACTTGGTGCCGCTTTTCATCGGAGACAAACAGGGACTTTCCCGGAAGCAGACTGTCCATGTGAAGGTCTGTTCCTGTCCCGGTGGATTCACATGTGCAGAGCCCTCCGTCGGGAGCCGGGCTCCTCCAGGGGGTCCTGGCCTCTCTCTGTGCAGCGTTCATAGCTCTGGCAGGTCAGCAGATACAGGAGCCAGCCAGGGGGATGAGACCTCGGGGGTGGGGAGCAGATGATGGCTGAGGTCAGCGTGATGCCCTTGAGAATAACCCCTGGGCTCGTCAGAGTCCCAGACTCGGATCAGAGGTTGCCACCCTGGTCAGAAATGCTGCCTGCCTGGCAAAGGCAGCTTCTACTTAGTACACAGCAACTTACAGCCATGGAACCTATAGATGCACACTGTCTAAGGGTGACTGTATGGTTTATAATAGCTGAGGGCAGCCATGAACACAAGCTCCCAGGGTTGGCAAAGGCTAACGAGGAAGCTCAGTTTTCAAGGAAATAATAAAATATTACTGCTCACATGGTATTAATCAGTTCAACAGATAGTCATCTGGCACCTCCTTGTGCCCCAAGCTGTGCTAAGTGCTGTGGCTACAAAGATGCTGAAGGTGCACTTGACCCCTGAGTTCATGGCTGAGTTACAAGTTAGCAGCACAGGATCCTGCTGGAACCTCTGATCTAGATGAGCTTGTGCACCTCGTTTGCGCCTTTCTCTCATCACAGCCGCTCTGCTTTTCCTGCTGAGATGCTATTTTGTGTCTGAAGCCAGAGGCAGGGCTGCTCTCTCCCATGTGAGGAAGGCATCCAGACCCTGATCATGTGGAACGATGGGAGTGGAGCTGCCCCGTCCAGGCAGTGAACTCAGTGCTTATGTTTCATGTCGATGCGAGTTAGGCACGGCCGTACTGTTCTCACTCACTGTTCTTTCTCATTTCACCATCTCACCATATTTGAGTAGCAAATGGGAAAGAAAGTCCTGTGAAAATTGTCCAACCCCACTAAACTGATTTATTATTTTAGGGCATTGGTTCTCAACTGGGGGTGATTTTGCCCCCCCATTGCCCCCTGCCCCCAGGGGACAGTGGGCAGTGTGGAGGCATTTTGGTGGTCACAACTCAATTGGGAGTGCAGTGGGGGGATGATGCTTTTGGCGTCTGGCGGGTAGGAGCCGGGGAGGCTGCATCCTACCGGACACAGGACAGTCCCCACAACAGAGAAGTCACTGGCCCGAGTGTCAGCAGTGCCAAGGCTGAGAAACCTTGTTTAGGAAAAATGACTTTTGCCAGGTGGAGTTTCTCTAAATGGAAAACATGCTATGCTCCCTAATTAAGTGAGCCCACGCTGGCTTCTTGGCCGTGGTGTGGGGTGAAGTAAGGCAGAACCCACTCACGCAGCGTCTCCAGCAGAGGTGGAGCAGAGAGCCCACTGGCCCTGCAGGGACAACCCTGGGCCTTTGTCACGGTGGGCGAGTCATTTCTGCGCATCCTCGGCTGTGAGCGAGGGAGGATGAAACCAGCCTCACAAGTTGGTTATGGGTCAAGGAAGACGAAGCCCATGACAGCACCTCACAAGCCTCCAACACAACGTGGAATCAGCCAGCGACTGCTGGGTTTTCACACCTGCCGCCTCTGATCCTGGCCCTGCCTTGGCTCCATCGCCCTCGTTAGCAGCTGGGCCGTGAGATACAAGCGCTGTGAGCGCTCCTGTCTGTCTTCACTTCACTCTGAACTAAGGCTGCTTGATCCAAAAGACGAAAGCCAAGAAATGTCCAAAGGGAACACTGTCTTTCACGCAGAAGATGCAGGTTGCCTCATCTGCTGTTGTCTGAGACCTCTACCCTCGGTTTTCTCCTGGAAGGAAGAGACTTAGTGAGATGATTTGGGGAAATGAGAGTCCAGTTAACTTTGGTCCCTGGCTCGGATAAATAGGGAGATATTCTAAAAGATGATTGGTGGTTGGAGAAGCTGATGGTTGACCAAGACTCCTAGGGTTCTTCCCACATTTTCTCTCCTCTGTTGGCACAAAGGAAGGGGAAGTAAGAGCTTTGGACCACATTGAGGAGGCACACACCTGTAAGTCCATGTCTGTGCAGGCCTGCGTTCAGCCCTGCCTGTCGTGGGGACAGGAAGGTAGAGGCATGGTCCGAACTAGCTAGATAGTTGGATTCCCAGAAGGAATGCCCCCTGCCCCCAGCTATGAGAATAGCAGCTACCTGTTTTGATTTGTTTGTGTAATTTTAAGAAGGAAACCATCCTGACGAACAACAGTGCTTTGTGGGACAGATAGAATCCCCTGCCTCAAGCAGTTCTACTCTGCTCTGATGCTCAACCATCCAGGAAAATGGAAAGAGCTCCTGACAGGGGCTGTGCTTAGCCTCCCGCTTGGTGGGTGGAGCTGAGGCTGCCCGGCTGGAAGGAGGCCAGTGGGGAGGGCGTCTCCCCAGGCACTGGCTGAGGGCACTGCCAAGGTGGGACAGGAGCTGGTGATGCCTCTTCTTGTTGGCCAGCTGCTTAGTGGTTGTCTTTTGGGGAAGGAGGAGCAGCTACAGAAGCAGAGTGTGTGGAAGGGAAGCTTGGTCATTGCAGGGCTAGGCCGGCAGGTTGGAGGGGGTCTGGTGGCACTGACCAAGGGCCAGCTTTCAGAGGGACATGAGCACCCACTCCGGGACAAGGGGCCTCTAGCTCATCTTGTCCCAGAAGATGTCCTTCCTCTCATCTGCTACTCACACCCCAGGACATACCCCCGCTCCTGCCACAGTATCTTAGGGCTATGAGAACGGGGACCCAACAAACCTGGGTTTCGGTTCCCAAACTGTGTCTTATCAATCTAACCAATCCTCGACTTTCACATATAAAGTGAGATCAATGATGTTCTTTTTCTCTCAAGCTTATTGGACAATTGAATCAGTAGCACATGTAAATTAGTAATTACTGGCACATAGCGAACAGTGGCAGCTACTACTAGTGTTACTAACAGTAATTACCAATTATGTCTTTGTAGCCATTGGTAAATAAGGCTACCCCAAAGTGTCCACGCTTCTCCGTTACCCATCTCCATTAGCCTGAATATACCAGCCTGCATTGTACACTCCTGGGAAGACTCCTTCATCCCAGATGCCATCACTGATTCCACCCACCTTGTCCTACTCTGCCGCCGAACACCCCCAATCAAGAGGTTCTGCAAGATAGCATAGGGGCCTGCCCTCTCTGTGGGGAAGCTGGTGAGCTCTTACAGAAAGAAATCCAGCACCCATCAGCTTCTGAGTCCCTCAGTGAATATTGGTTGAATGAGGAATGGATAAGGCTGCACACAGCACTGCCCAACCGCGGTGACCCCAAGAGCCTTCACTGTGGGTCTTCGAAGAGGATGAGAACAGGCTTTTAGATGCCGAGGCCCTAGTGAAACAAGGCTTTTGGTTTTGTTGGTTGGTTTTTGTTTTTACCATCACTTTACCTGAAACACTGAACAACAAGAAACTCCACTTCCTAACCAGCAATTACAGAAGCATCCCCTCCCCAAGTATGTCCTCTTGCTTCATAGGACAGGTGTCTGGATGCTTCTGTGATGGCACAGAACAAGGCATCTGGGGGAGATGATACTCCTTGCTCTAAATGCTCCTCTGCATTTATTACCGCCATCTGTAATTTCAGCTCCTGTCATATTTCTTTCCCTGTGTCCCACAGGAAAGGTCATTCGTCAGGGATCAGATGTCAGCCCTGTCCGTCAACACAGCCAAGGCAGGTGCCAAGCTGGGAGCTAAGGTAAGTGTGGCTCATTTGCTGCTTGGGTTGAAACAGAGGGGTGGCTTTGCTGATGGTCCCCCTGGTGGGGGACACCCTGGCTGCTCCCCCAGCCCCCAACCCAGGATGATCCCCTGCAGGCCTGATCCACACCTGCCTCCACCCCAGCCCCACCTGCAAAGGCCCTGCGATTCTGCTCAAGCTCACATGCCTTCGCCTCCCAGCTCAGGTGTCAGATGACCCGGGGCCCACATTCCAGTCCGTCCACTGCTACCATTACGACTTTTTGCCACATGCAGATGCCACTTGCACTAGTGTATTAAAAAACTTGTTTTTCTTTAAATGGACTTGCATACCAATGAAATACACTTCTTTAAATAGGAAATTTTATATTTCAACTGTAAATGAAAAACCAGTTTTGCTTGTATAAAGAGCAGGTAAGTGCTCATAGAAATAGAACCGAGTAATTCCAGGTAGAAAATGTGGAAGGAGAGAGAGAGCCAAGCCAGGCTGGCACCCGATGGAGACTTTCTCCTGTTGTCATTAGGAGTATGGAAGAGGAATTAGAAAGGGACTAATTTTCTTGCTGTGCAATTCAATGTCATTTAAAACCCTGTTCCCGAACTGGCTGAACCTTCCCTTCTCTAAGAGGACGATGATCCCACTTTGAAAAAGAGCGAGTTGACCCAGGGCTGCCGTCATTTATTGGGCAGGTGCTTGGCTGGGGTGAGCAGGTCCAGGTCCAGAGGGCATCTGTCCACCAATCCACGCTCCCAGGGGAAGGGAGTGCAGAGACTCCTGGGGGGCTGGCGGGGGCCTCTCTTTCCTTAACTGGTCTGTAAGCTTCGGGAGGCCAGAGCATTGCTCCTGGTAAGCACACTAAGAGCTCTGATCCACTGAGCGTGCCCTGGGGTTTGCACTCTACGAACATAATCCCACTGCATTTTCACCAGACCCGTGCAGGAGAAAGGACACCAAGGCCTGTGGCTTCTATTTCTTGGAGTGTCTCTGGGTCCCCTTTATGATGTCCTGCAAATAGCAAGTGCACCTGTGGTGGCTGGTTGAGTCGACAGCCATTCACATACTTTCCCTAAGTGAAGTTGTCACTTATGATTTATCAGGTAACCTGATATTTTAAAATCTGTGACAAGACATGAACTATCTTAAAACTGTTGCTAAGGACCATTGCCTGCTTTATTGTCTTTGAAATTTTATTGCATGATTGAAGGGCTTATATTAAAATAATAGAAACCCAAAGCAAAAATTGTCCACACTCCTATCCCTAAATCTAAGCAATTTCATTTGTCTGTGTTACCCTCTAGATCTTGTCCGTGGGCATATTCAATTGTCAGGTGTCTATAACGTCATCGGTAGAATGTTAGAATCTACGTCTTAAAGTCACATTGGGGCATGCAGTTCCATTTCACTATAGTCCCTTTTCCTTGCTTCTCTCCACCTTTCCTTTTCTACTCCCACTCCACCACCTCCCCCATCATAATGCCAGTTTTATTTGCATATGAGTATCTGAGCAGGGAAAGGTTGTGCCTTCGTTTTCAACTGGAGGGAGACGTGTTGTCTTTGGAGTTTCCCCTAGCGTTTTCCCCCAGGATTTAGGCGAAATGCTGCCATCTTCGCCAAGTGCATCAGACCAAGTCCACTTCGTGCTGGGGACTCTGGTGAGTTCCACAAGCTCACTCCCTCCTGCTGGGACTTCACTGATGACTGACAGCTGGTTCCCTTGAGAGGCGGCCCTTCTAGAAGATTCTGTGATATGGGTAGAACAAACACATAGTCAGTGAAAACCTTCTCATCTGTCTACCTAGTTATTGTGATCGTTGGTTGTTACTGAGTTGTTATTTGATAGTGCAGATCAAATACGACACTTCTCAGAACAGCCGCAGATAGATACATTTCCCTGTGTCCATCTCTTATAGAGATCATCTGTAAGATCAAGAGCAATGGCCTTCGCCCTGGGCAAATTCCAGCCCAGTGATTCCATACCTCCTGCCAAATGGAACCCCAACTCCCCTTTATACACTCCATGTACAAATTCTACAACTATGGCTTTGCTTTTTAACATGACTTTTCAGACTCACAAGAAGTTGTAAAAATAGTTCAGAGAGTTTCTGTGTACCTTTCACACAGCTCCCCCCAAGAATAACACTGTATATAACCATAGTATGCTTTCAAAACCAGAAAACTGACTGTGGTACAACACTATTAGCACAGGTCTCAAACACACACCTTATTTGGACTTCACTAGTATAACTAGCTATTATTTTAACAAAAAATTTACTTTTCTGACAAGAACTAAACGAGGTTCTCAAGGTCCAAAGAGCCACAGTTTTTATGATGGAAACTTCTAAAAAATAATTCAAGATCTCTATAATTCATTATCTTTTCTCAGGCTGAGTTTGCGCCAAGATTACAAATGTGCTCTTCTTTTTTGCGCAGACACGGTGCCATGAATCCTTGAAAGGGCCTGTGTATGATAGATGTGTCCCTCTGGTCCTGGAAGGGCCAGCTTCACAGGCGTGGAACCCGGTCAGTCCCACAGGGCCCTGTGCTCAGAAAGGCCCTGTGCTTGGTTAATGCTCTACGGTCACCATCCTGAAATTCTGCGTATCTGGACAAGGGGCTCCCATTTTTGTTTTGCACCGGGCACTGCAAATTATGTAGCCGGTCCTGAGTCTTAGGGGTTGCGTGCGTCTCATTCACAGACTTTGAGGCCATGCTCATGGCACAAAATGAGTCTTATGGGGATTTTGTGGACCCAAGATGGGGCTCGAAAATCTTATATTCTCATGCTCCATCCCCACAAAGCAACTGTAAAACTCACCCATGGATTTCAGCTATGAACACCTACACGGCTATCATTAGAATTATTATACCTTTAGCGCAGAAACGAAAGGCAATGTGATTACAAGAATTTCTGGCTGTGTGTTTGTATCCTTGGGTAATTTATATGAAACCAGTGAAGACTTCATTCTTTTTACTTGAATTAATTAATTTTTCATTTTTTAAAAAATTTAAGGGTCGTGGCACGTTTTTTGATCCAAGAAGTGTGAGAAACAAATACCCTCCTCCTGTAAGTACAGATGAAGATGTTATCATGAAAAGAGTTACCTTACTGTCCTGATAGCCATGGGAAGCCCTGAAAATGGGAAACTGGGAAGGGAGGAGGTGAGAAAAAACATACCCACCCAATATCCAAACAGGCCAAAAGAAGTGAATGTGGGAAACAGATGAGAAGTAGATAAAGTACCTACATCTAGACTTGAAGGCATCAGAGTTTTTCAGTCCCTGGCAACTTTCTTTTGCTGCTGAGAAGCTAAGAACTTGGTGAAGGCCTGAATATTCTTTTGCTTTGATTCTTTACAGATTTGTAGAAGTTTTGAGCTAAGGGAGCCATTGAAACCATCTAGTCCATCTTTTCCCTAAACCTTACTAGCAGCAGAATCCTTCCTTACAAATGAGATCCTACAAAGAATGCCTTTATAAATAAAACAGAAAAGAGGTGTTTTTTATTAGTACCAATTTTGAAGTACATTAACGTTTATAACATACACATATTACCAAAGCAACAAATAAAAATAGTGATTCGATTGAAAACAACAACAAAAAAGAAGTTAGGCATTGTGGAGGCAGTTTGCAAAATTTTACCTTAACACCTAATTCATTGCCTCACGTTGTTGAAATTAGTTCTTAAAGTATCAAGAAAACTTCAATTCATGCCAATAAGCAGTTTCAAATATTTTTTAGGGAGCTCAATTTATCATATCAGGTTCTCTTTGATTCAGCAAACAAGAGACAAAAAGCGTCATTCAAGTTTCATAAAAGCAAATTATAAAATTTTTGCTTTTATTAACATGTTGGGGGGACTCAGTGTAAAAGATGTAAACCCTTCTCCATTATATTAGAAAAATAACATTAAGTATTATTATTAAAATAATCTTCCCTGAAATGAAATTCAAATACTCTTGCCGAAGTATCTTTGAGAACTCACAGGTCCTGGGGACACAGCTGAAGCCAGGGTCTCAGTGCAGAGAGGCCGGGTGAAGGGAAATGGTGCTGTAGGCCAGAGTGGACACACACGGGGCAAAATGCAGCAAAATTCAGCATATGGTAGGCCCTAAAATTGGCTCAAGGCAAGTTTGGAGACTGGCGCAGCCTCTTCCACTGCCCGGGAAGGACTGTGGTGTCTGACCCGTGAGCACGTTGGAAGAAGGGCCTATGTCTCTGGGATCGTCCTCTTAGAGGCCCACGGGAGCTGGAGGGTGGCCAACTGAGGGCACAGCACCTCTGGGCAGCAGGTCCTCGGGGCTGTTTGTAGGGGTCACCCCTTGCTCTCTCTTTGGCTAAGTGTGTTTAGTTCAATTCACAATGGTGGGGTGTGCTACATTTATGTATATAGATAGATATGTGTACAGATAGGGGTGTGTGTGTGTGTGTGTGTGTGTGTGTGTGTGTGTGTGTGTGTGTGTGTGTGTGTATCCTCATGGACATGTAAAATTATTCCAAGCTTTACAATTTTTTTACATACATCTTCTGGAGTGCACTAAGTACCCCTAAACCCAGGGGTTATCAGAAGTCACTTCAGCCATAAAGCCATCAGTGTTTTAGAAACACAAATTGTATCATGTCACTCTCCAGTTTAAACCTTCCCAGCGCTGGCCATTGCCCTGTGATAATCGGCAGCCCTGAGGCCTGAGGCCGTGTGGTGGCCTCTGTCCTCTGCCTGCAGGTCTGAGCTCCCGCCAGCCTCCAGGCCTCTGCTGGCCCTTCCTTCTCCCTGGCCGCTCTGCTCCTGTCTCCTGGTCCTGCTCCTGAGAGGTCCCCAGGCTCAGGCTGGGTGAGGTCTCTCTTGCACCTTCCACAGTCATCACTGTGTTTCTCTCACCCTGGGTGCTGGCCCCGTGCCTGCATGAGCCCAGGAGTGAGGCTGCCTCGCCTTACCCTGTGCGGGCCTGACTTACATGATGCAGTTGGGGAATCTGGGGGTTCCCAGGCAACCCCTACATGGTGCACGCTGAGTCCATCTCCTCAGTGCTCTAGCCCACTCCTCAGCCGGTACCCCAAGACCCAGGTCCATGAGCACTTGCCCGGTGAATGAGTGGAGGGCGTCACACCCACTACCACACATGAGGTGCGGCTGACCCAGCAAGGACAGGAAGAGGAGAAATTAGAACCTGGGGAAGAGCCATGCGGTCGGGGGAGCAGGAAGTGGGATGAGGTTCCCTGTGGGAATCAGCTGTTTGCTAAATCTCGTTTGTGGAATGGTCCCAAAGCCCACTGGCCAGGCTTGCTCGGCTTACTTCTTCCCTAGAAGCCAAGGCGTTGAAGGGTCTATCAGTCAAAACTGGCAGGGCCTGCCCTCTCTCCCACCACACACGTAGGTGACATCTGATCAAACTGCCCTTGGCCCACTGTCCCTCAAGGAGAGCTCTGGCAGCCCTCCGCCCAGTGGTGGCCCCTGTGTGCTGGCCAGAAGAGGCCATCAACTTGGGGGGAGCTGTGAGTCCTTGGTGGTGTTAGGACTCTGCTTCTTTGCTTTGTAGGTTTACCTGGATACTGTGGTGCCCAGAGGACCCCTGGAAGTGAGGGTACGAGTGATGGCAGGGATGCTGAGTCAGGTAGGAAGGCCTCTCCTTGGTGGTGAATGGGTTCTGCTTCCCCATCTGGCCCCACACTGACCTGGGGCCACTTCCTCCTAATCACTGTGTCAGTCAGCTTGGCTGCATAACAAAATACCACAGACAGGCAGCTTAAACAGCAGACTATTTTTCTCACAGTTCTGGAAGCTGGAGGTCTGAGATCAGGGCACCATCATGGTCAGGTTCTGGTGAGAGCTGTCCTCCTGGTTCACAGACGGTCACTGTCATGCTGTGTCCTCATGTGGCAGAGAGAGAGGGAGAGAGAGCAAGTTCTCGGGTGTCTCTTCTTATAAGTACTCTATTCCCGTCGTGAGGGCCCCACCCTCATGACCTCATGTAACCTTAATTACCACCCAAAGGCCACACCTCCAAATGTCATCACATTGGGGGTTAGGGCTTCAACACAGGAGTTTGGGGGGACACAATTCAGTCCATAGCAAGTGCTTTCATGGGAATCCTCATTCCAGGGGCATTTCTGCAGATCAGCACAGCCTCAGACAACAGTGAATGGTCTCTTTCTGTGAAATTATGAAAGATGTGGGTTGACTGTGCTGGAGGGAATTATTGGACAATAGCATTGTCTCTCCTGGAAGGTTCCTCAACACAGCCACCCTCTATTCTTGGGCAAATTAAACAGTGATTTGGGAGTTGGGGCAAACGCATGGGTAGTTTAAATGGAAGGGGCTGGAGCAGGTGCTGTGGAGAGACACTCTCTGTGTGTGCCTGCCCCCAACCCACGCAGGGAGGGATGCACACAGAGGCTTCAGGTGCTGCTTCCGACCCCTAAGGAGCCCCATACGTTGCAGGAAAGTTGGGGCTCAGACCTGTGAAATAATAAGTGCAAAGGAATAGATCAATGCTTGGTGGGCGTCGTCTGCCAAGAGTTACTTTACTTGGCAAAGTCGTGGATGATAATCACTGCGTTCCAGGCCCTGTCCTAAGGAATCAAAAGGTATTAACTCAGTTCTTGCATCAGCCCACCAGGGCAGGTGCTATTATTTTCCTTATTATAAAATGAGGAAACTCAGGGACAAAGAAATTAGGTACCTCATTCAAGACCAGTCTGTAGAAACATCTGCGACAGTGGGGACAAGGCCCTGCCCACCATGGCATTTACCTTCTCTCGTGGCTCCCCTGCAGCAGCTCGGTGGTGCTGACATCCCCAAGGGAGACCCTGATTACCCACCTCACGTCTACACAGAGCAGGGCAAGTGTGAGCGAGTAGAGACCCACAGTTCTCTCGCCTTCTCCGAACATGACCTGTCGCCCGGCTTGCTGGACTCTTTGGGGCCAAAGGCTGCTCCACTCGAAGAGATATATTCTGAATTAGGTTTTCGTTTCTTAAAAACTGCATATTATGGTGAACTGGAATAACTCATGAAGGGGAAATCACTATTCTAGAATGTTTCTTCCTTACTTCCTTTTTAAAAAAATTACCTTCTAGTTCTTGAATGAGGTTAAACTGAGTCTGGATTAAATGCTTGGACATTTGCAGACCAGACATCTTGAACCAAAGTGAAACAGCAGGTTATACTTTATAAAAATTCGATTTGTCAGGCAGATTTTCTAGAGAAACTTGAATTGTGTAATTCCTTGCTTCAGCTCGTGGAAGCAGCTCATGGCTGCTCATAGCCCAACTCTGAGGGTAAATAAAATATAATCCACTGATTACCCCCAGCTATTTGGGAAAAACTGGGGAAACAGATTTTTTAAGTGCTTATTTAAATTTCTATAATTATGATTCTGCTTCAGTTTAAGTGAAAAATAGGGAAATGTTTTCTAGAACATTTGTGATCAGTATTTTTAGTGATTTTTTAAAAAACATAAATATTAGTCCCATTGTACTTTTTGAGTAGATAAATAGATAATATATTTTATCATGAGAGAAATGATTATACTTAAAATTTATGAGCAGTACATACTAAAAAAACCAAACAGACATAATTTAACTTGCATGTATTATGTAAGTAAAATAACTTAGGAGACTTTGAGTGAATAAATTCTGATTAAATTTTATCTACACACAAAACCACAAACTTTAATTGATTTCTACATGTCCACCTATCACTAGTGTAAATTGTGGGGGAGGGGATAGTTTCCTTTAAATATCTAAAAAAATGTAAATAGTAGGACATGTGCCCTATATATACTCAGTTTTCTTGTCTGAGTAATAGATAAGAAACTGGTTAAGCAGAATTTTAAATGCTACCAGGACACTTTAATGTATATATTAGATATCTAAAAGCCTGTGGCAAATTCTACAAAATTTATATAATTAATGAGCGTAGTCTTTTGTTAGTCCCCTCTTGAACCTGAGGGATAAATCAGGAGAAGCACATTTATGTCAAATGAGTGAAATGCTATATTAAACCTAAGTTTTAGCTGACGCAAGCTTAAAACTTTCCCTTTCTTTTTAAAGAAGCTGTGCAAATGCTTACTTTAAAGAGATCTCAAGAATTTGTACATAGTTATTTCATGTATCACCTACTGCTTTGAGTAACTGAAAAAGAAGAAAAACCATCTCCAAAGCATTGGAAAGTCTAAAGCTGACTCACAGTCGTGTAGAACAGCTATGCTAATGCTGGAATGATTCCGAGGAGAGTATAGGACATTTTCTGGGTAATTCAGGATAACAGTAATATCTTAGGATAGTATACTTTTTGAGTCTGAATGGTTGCTAAGGATCAGCATAGGTGGTCACTGGACCTTCCTGGATCTGAGGCAAGGGACAGAAAACTATGGCCATGGGGTAGATGTGGCCCACCGTCTGTTTTTGTGAATAAAGTTTTATTGGCACACATCTGTGCTCATATGTTGTTTAAGGGCCTCCATGACCCCTTTGTGCTGCCATAGCAGCGCTGAGTAGTCACGATGGAGACGTATGGCTCACAAAGCCCAACACATTTACTTCCTGGCCTTTTAAAGAAAAAAAGTATGCTGACCCCCTTGTCTAAGGCATTCTTTTTGGGAACCCCACATTGTAACAAACGTATTAAGATATATCCGTACTCTATGTTAAAAACAAATACATTGCCATACAATTAAGGAAGGTTTTAGATAACTTTGCTTTTGGCTACGGGTAACTTGGCCCATTTACTAATGGTTATGAAATCTGGGCAGTTGTGCGTATTTGTGAATTCTTGCATTATGAGGCTCTCTCCAGCTAATTGTTCTCAAAAGTAATAAAATACTCATGAAAAATTCATGAATCCCAAATTTAACACTTAGCAAGAACAAAATGTTATCTTTTGTAGGTACTTAATTAGACATGTATTAATTTTGATTTTGCTGCTTTGTGTATTTTGAATCCTATATATATGTTTTCGTAGGTCTCAAGCCTTTGGGATATATTGTGCAGTGGAGACACTGGCCCTGTTGGCATTTTATGAAGCATACCTGGCATGTAATACTTTGACTCTTCCCTTTAGACGCCAGACTATATTATATGTTATCACCTGTCCCAACTGATGTCTGCAGGGAACATCCTTGGATGTTGGCCGGTTCTCCCCACAAGTTCATTTTCAAGTCTATCTACATGCTTAAAAAGGTTTCCATTAGAAACATCAGCACCAGGAGGTTTTGGAAAAAAATGTTAGCCTCCAGTGGAATTTATGTACACTCATGAACTAAACGAAGTCTTACTAATGGCAACGAAGAAGGCAATAAAACAGAAATAGTAAATATTTTCCTAGAAAATGTGATTTTATTAAGAACATTAGCCTCCAAATTACTTAGCAATCCAAAGATAGCTGCCATCTCATAAATTAAATATTTATTTTGCATTTCATCAATTTTGGGTTTCCATTTATATTAACGGTCTCATTGGCTTTATGGAGTTTTTCATCAGAGGAGTTTGTTTTGCTTACTTTTATGATTTACTAAACACAGAAGCTATCTTGGTTGTTAAAAACTTTCCCAAGTGAGGGACTTCCCTGGTGGCCCAGTGGTAAAGAATCTGCCTTCCAATGCAGGGGATGCAGGTTCGATCCCTGGTCGGGGAACTAAGATCCCACATGCCGCGGGGCAACTAAGCCCACGCACCACAACTAGAGAGAGAGAAGCCTGTGCACTGCAGTGGAGATCCTGCGTGCCGTGACTAAGACCCAACGCAGCCAAAAATAAATAAAATAAATAAGTATTAAAAAAAAAACTTGCCCAAGTGAAACACTAACCCAGGAAATTTTATTTTATGTACTTGTAAAGTAGGCATAGCAACAGTCCCCTCAAAGATGGCATGTGGGCAGAAGACTGCAGACCTTGGGTAGTCATTGTCTCTCCTGAAATGTGTGTGTCAGAGGCCAAACAAATCTGCCATCAGGAAGAAGGAAGAGGAGAAAGAATGCTGGAGATATAAAAACAGGAAAGACTTGTCCTTTCATTTTTCCCAGCATGAGGACACTGGTGCTGGAATGGCTGCAGCAACTGCTAATTGTCTCAATATCTGTCACTTCTCCTTCCTCAATAAAAGAACCCTGAATTTTTGGCCATCGAGAATGGGAATGACACTTCCCACCCTCCCTTGCAGCCAGGTATGGCCATGTGACTACGTTCTGGCCAATGGAAGGCAACTTCCAGGAAGTGTCCTTGAAGCATGGAGATGTAGACTCATCTCTTCCCCCTCTTCTCTTCTACTGGCTGGAATGAAAATGTGATGGCTGGCATAGGAGCAGCCATCCTGGACATCGTTGTTAGAGCTGACGCATGGTACACCAACAGGATAGAAGGGGTGGAGGTCTCTGACACCAGAGAGCCCTACTGGACCCATCCCAGGACTCCCTTACTCTGGACTCAAACTGAAAGAGAATTAAATATGTCTTGTTCAAGCCCATGCTATTTTGGATTTTCTGTCACTCATGGCCAATTCTAATCTTAACTGATACAAAATATAGGACCAAGGTAAGCAAGCTGTAAGTAGGAGAGCTGAAACTTGGGGCGTTGGCTTATGGATGTGGTCGGGGGCAGAGACTCAGATAGTGGGGGCTGGAGGACAGGTGACCCATAAGGGCAGAAACAAAGCATTTGCTAACCACTCTCCTCTGTTGTTTTTTGAAAAGCAGCCCTTGCTCTGAACAAGGATTGAGGAAGGAAATGGTAGGAGAAATTCATAATGTAGAAATGCATTAGCTGCTTCTCACTGCTTATAGCAAAGTCCCACAAAAGAGATGGACATGGGTGACTGCTGGCCAGGGCGGGTGTGGCATGAAAGGTAAGGCAGCTATGCTCATGGAGACCATCTCTGCCTGAAGCCCGCAATCTAAATTGACTGAGAACTGGGTAATTTGGAGCCTTGCAGGGTTGAAAAAAGCAACCGCTGCATCTCTCAGATGACATCAATCATTGGAAAGGTTCTGTGCAAAGCAGTGCACTTAGTGGAAAATAAAACTAGTGCCCCGTCCTACCAATTTGTAAGCCTTGTGGCAAAAGTCACTTTAAGGATGTTGCCTTCCTACCCAGGCCTGTTGCTTCAGGTGACTCAAGGTGGGCGGTGCCATTGTGCTGAGGGACAGGAGACGTTGGCCAAGCGAGCGTGGAGGCCAACAAGGACAGGCCAGACGCTCCAGGGTTATAAACTATGTCTCAACAGAGAGAACTGTCTGGAAACAAATAGATCAGAAATCTTTACGTTTCTGAAAAAATGCTTTGCCAAAGAAGCCACAGCATGGTCTGAAAAAGCCTGCGATTGTTCAACCCCAAAGCAATCCCTGAAAACAAGGAGCAAGCTGTGAAAACCATGCAGGTCCCAGGAAGGGCTTCCCCTCCGGTACCCACGCCGGTCAGCTGTGGCAGGGGAGACAACAGCAAGCACGCAGGTAGGGGCCGGGGGTGGCGACGGCTGCAGAGGTGTCTTCACTGTTCCTGCCTCCAGGATTCGCTCATGTGTATGGATCAATGATAATTGTGTTTATTAGTTTGCTTTTCTCCAAATGGGCATTTTTATTACAGGCGTCTTACTGTTCTTACTTACCTACCTTATGCTGGGTGTATTGGGAACCAGGAACTTATGATTTAGTTTGTAGGTTGTAAAACCATGAAGAACCTCGTCCATATCTGTTGGAGAGGACTGGGCTTTACCCTGGGATCTTGGATTGTGAGCCAGGTGCAGTAATTGGGTGGGGCTTTGCACTTGATTCCCTTGGGGCGGGGGTGGGAGGGGTTCTGTGAGTAGAAGAAGGGCAAGCAGATACGTGGGCGGCCAAAGCATGGACGGCTGCGGAGACTGCTGTCCCCCAACCCCCATTGTCCCTTCTTTCCTTCTTCCCCAAGTTTGAGTGAGGGCTACGGCCTCCTCAAGTGAAAATGACATTTCCCAGCCCTCCTTGAACTAGATGTGACCAGGTGACCATGTTCTGGCCAATGGGACTCACATTGCAGAAGCAGAAGCATATGTGCAGGTGCTGAGATGGGTCCTTGAGGAGAACAGGATGCCTCTTTCCAGCCCTCTCCTCTCCCTGTAGGCTGGAACATGGCTGTAAAAGCAGGCTATCGGGAGACCTTGGGAACGGAGGCTTCCGACCATGGGATGATGTGTTAGAGCCTCATCCCTCACCCTGGAGACCATGAGAGCCTGAATCACCTCCCTTTTTACAAGAGAGAAATAGACACTGTCTCTATTTATAGGGGGTTCGTGTTCTGTCGTTCACAGCCAAACTTCGTACTAATTAACTCAGGTTACATAACCTAAAAAACAAACCAATAAATAGAAAAAACATTGACATAACAAAATATGTGCATTATGCTTCAGAGTGATTACCTGTGTAGTTAATTTTATTCATTGAACAGATTTTTTCCATTATGTTCAAATATTTGTACAATGAATGTTTCATTCTTCCCTGTGCTGCATGAAGGCTTAATATAGTTCTAAGATTATTTTCCAAAACGGTTGTCACTACCCTGTGACAAGACTCTTTTAAATATCCTTTTTTCTGTCCACACGGTATCATTTTGAGCTTGGGTCTGATTTTTGGAAACTGCCGAAAGGCGTTCAGGGCCTCGCCGGGTAAGCAGGTGAGGGATCAGCCTGAGTGACAGCACTGTGGGCTGGGAATGGGGCTGAAGGTGGAGGATGGGGCCCACAACCCGTAAAACGTTTGAGCCCATGGGCATCGCTGTGCAGCTGGGCCAGGTGAGCTCAATCAGTTTTATTCTTTAGTTCTTGCCTTGTGATGTTCAGAACCCCCTAGGATTCTGTGGCAGAATGAATTCACATGCCTGGAGAGGCGGTGTTGCCAGGATGCTTGTGTCAACCAAGATGGTGCTGTGTCTGGCCATCAGGAGGATCCACACATAGATCTGAACCCACGAAGGAGGCCTTCACCAGGGAAAGGTCGGTGAGCATTTCCCGGGTTTGAGGAATGATATCGCCAGGGTCCACTGTTCAGGGTCTCCAGACCCTGCAGTTTCCATTTTAACTAATCATTTACATAACTAAGTGAGGGAAAAAAAGAATGATTTTATTGCTATTCTTGTTCACATCGTCCTAATGAACCACCTCCAACAGCTGGAATTCACTCTATGTTTTGCAGTGTCTGTGGGGAGAAGCCCAGTTTAATGAAGTCAGCAGCCGCTGAGAGCTCTAGGAGGCTGTGTTTTAAAGGCTCCTTCCACAGGCCAGGTGTCCCAGGGCGATTTTGCTCCCAGGGACCCTGGGTGATGTCTGGAGACACTTTGGTTGTTACGACTTGGGAGAGGGTGCTCCTGGCAAGGGGTGGGTAGAGCCAGGGATTCTGCTAAACGTCCCACAGGGCACAGGATGGTCCCCACAACAGAGAATGATCCAGTCCAGAGGGCCAACAGTGCCAAGGTTGAAAAACCCTGCCCTAGACCCACTGAGACCCGCTCTGAAATACCGTGCGGACGGCAAGAAGCTAATGACCTCTGTTTTAAAAGAACTGCCTCTCTGAGATGAGCTGAGAGACATGATATTAAGCAGTACAGTAAACTGTGTATCTCGAGGGCTCCCTCTGGGCCAGGGCTGCCACCCTCACACGACTTACCCTGGGTTGACACTGTTCTGTCATCAAAATGCTCTTAAGCCACTGCTTGTGGGGACTGAAAACAGAATAAAGATAATTAGACAGGAGTTGCTCGCCCCTGACCAAAATCAACCTAGAGTAGACAGAACTCATACGTTACATGCCTTCAACCCAGAAAAATGAACTCATTGTGCTAAACACTATGCTTAACAGGAAGTCTACATGGAATCTTCAGAGTTCTCAGAGCCCAGAGGCAGGCACAGGCCCACAATGGGACACGTGGTCTGAAGAAGGGTCCGGCTCCTGGCTGTGCAGGGCTCTGCCACCCCCTTGCTGGAGACTTCCCTGGTCTGGGCATCAGCATCTACCTGTAAGACTGAGGGTTCATTTTGGTGGATGGTTTTCCCACCTGAGTTCCCCAGAGTCTCAGCATTTTCAGGGACATCAGTGTGACCCAGGATCAACTATGGCAGAGGAACTTTGGTCTGTTGGTATTATAGGTATCTGTATGTCTGTCTTTCCACAAGCATCTCCTCACCCTTCTTCTGGGAAAGCACATATGGGAATTCCTACGCGCAGTTCCCTTTCTCTTCATCCCCTGCTCACATGCGCTCTAGGGGTGGATCATGAATGACCTAAGCTAGTTAGCGTAGCAACCATAATTGGCTCAGAGATGAGCATGTCAGCCAATCTGAGCCAATGAGGGTTAGGCCGAGTTCTACTCAAGTCTTTGGGTAGGGCTGGAACCTGAGTGGGTATAAGTGCAGGGGCAGTTGCAGCCACTTTGCAACCATGAGGGGAAGCTGCAGAGCTTTGGGGGCAGAGGGCACCGCATCAGGCAGTATGAAGGGGAGCTGAGACGAGAGAAGGGCAGAGCCTGGCTCCTAATAACCTTGCTTTTGTCCTGCACCAAGTTGTGACTCCACAACTTCCCCTGGACAATTACCTGTACTGATAAGGTTACTTTTGTGCCTAATTCAGGTTTTTAGAAACCAGCCTGAGTAAGAAAATTTCCTCAAATGAAATGACTTGCTTCAAAAGTTTTAACTAGGAGTCAAAATTTCCCAGAGACCCCTCCTCGTGAGCTACTGCCCCTGCTTTGAGTGGCTTAAAGGGACGGTGTTGTTGAGTTGGGCCACAGCTGACAGGGGCTGCATCAGAATATTTATGAGGAAATGATGAAACCAAGACTAGCAGAGCCTGGGAAATGGAAACACCGGGCTTTGACCCAAATGCCCCCTTTCAAGAAAGTTCTTTATTGTCACTGAGGTTTGAGTCTCTATATTTGTGCATGTAATAGATTTCTCCTCCTTAGAAAGGTTTGGTTATGGATTCAGGCATCTGAAATTTAATACTTGAGAGTTAATTGAATTTAATTAATTGTAAAAACTTCCTCATGTTCTTTAGATGAAAGGAAGGTAATATTCATGAAATTCTGTTTGTAATTTCCCATCTGTTGCATTTTGTGAGCAGCTTTGCGAGATATGCAAGGTTCTTTGGAAGAAAGTCTGAGGGAGAGCAGGAAGGGGACAGGTGAGAGGGCTGCATGATTCCTGCCCTCACTCTGGGTGTTCATCAGGGGCCGGGAGGTAAGCACTGTCTTTGTATTTTCACCTTCCGGATCTATCTTTTTGAAGATTTTATTTCCTACTTTGGAAGCATATTAACTTAATCTATCATGTGATTTGTAAATCGATACCCCCAACAGACAGCTGTCTGCTTCTCTTAGCATTTTTTTTTTTTTTTTTTTTTTTTTTTTGCGGTATGCGGGCCTCTCACTGTTGTGGCCTCTCCCGCTGCGGAGCACAGGCTCCGGACGCGCAGGCTCTGCGGCCATGGCTCACGGGCCCAGCCGCTCCGCAGCATGTGGGATCTTCCCAGACCGGGACACGAACCCGTGTCTCCTGCATCGGCAGGTGGACTCTCAACCACTGCAACACCAGGGAAGCCCCTCCTAGCTTTTCATAACATTGGTGACATGGAGTGGAAGACTTGACTCATTCTATAAGTCAGTTTTTAATATGGAACAAACACTGAGTTGTTCCTCAAAAGCCGTACAGGCTAAGAACAATTTAAAAATAATTTAACAGTATTATAATTCAATAACTATAATTATTAAAATGCTACCATATAGGCCTGAGTGTTGCAATGAATGGGAGAAGTTGGCATGAGAAATTAACCCTGAAATTAATTTCTACGTTAGTCAGGGAAGTTAGTGCAAGCAGCTTGAACAGATAAATCCACAAATTCCATTCACCCAACAAAGGTTTATTTCTCATGTAGGCAAAAGCCAGTAACTGTACAGTTTGGGCCTCCAAGTTTGCTGCGGCAGGGAAAAGATGAAGAAATCACAGTGGCTCTTAAATTCTATTGGCCAGAACTTAAGGGAGGCTGTGAGACGGAGTGGAACACATGGATGCTGAAAGCACAGTACCTCTCCACCACCGTGAGATGGATTTCTATTCTTGTGTTTGTTAGTCAGAAACTAAACTTGAGACTCTGATTGATTGATTGATTTAAACAACACAATCTAATTCAATCTTTTTTTTCGTTTTTTAAAATTTATTTATTTATTTTTGGCTGCGTTGGGTCTTCGTTGCTGCGCACGGGCTTTTCTCTAGTTGTGGCGAGCAGGGGCTGCTCTTTGTTGCAGTGGGCAGGCTTCTCATTGCGGTGGCTTCTCTTGTTGCAGAGCACGGGCTCTAGAGTGCACGGCTTCAGTAGCTGTGGCTCGCAGGCTCTAGGGCACAGGCTCAGTAGTTGTGGCGCACGGGCTTAGTTGCCCCGTGGCATGTGGGATCTTCCCGGACCAGGGCTCGAACTCATGTCCCCTGCGTTGGCAGGTGTATTCTCAACCGCTGCGCCACCAGGGAAGCCCCTGATTTATTTTTTTGGCCACGCTGCACGGCTTATGGGATTTTTGTTCCCTGACCAGGGATTGAACCCGGGCCCTTGGCAGTGAGAGTGTGGAGTCCTAACCACGGGACTGCCAGGGAATTCCTGACAGATTTAGATGGTGGAATTATGAAGAACTTGAATGTAGCCCTAACATATTTCCAACCCTGGTGTCCCACAGAGGATGAAAACACTGTGTATGGAAGACATACTGTAGGTGTTTAGAACATCTGCTGTGGTTTGGGAAAAGGCCAGGACTTGAAATCAGCTCCATCATTCACCTCCTTTATGGTTGAGTTTATTCAACACTTTGAGCCTTTGTTACTTTGTCTGTAAAGTGAGGAAGACAATGATCCCTCTCGTAGGTTTTCGAGAAATCATTGGTATCACCATCATCAACATTCTCATCACCATTACTACCACCAGCTTCACCATCACCATCATTATCACCACCATCACTGTCACCATCACTATCATCACCACCACCACCACCACCACCGTCTCCACCATCACCACTGTCATCACCATCATCACCAACACCACCACCAAGATCATCATAATCACTTATTATTTGGACACCACATTCCCATGGAAGGGTCTCTAAATGCTAACTTCTAACTCCCATTGCCGTAGCTTCAGAGAGAACTCCACTTAAGTTTAAGCAGTGGTGCGTACAGTGTGAGGGTAATGGGAAAATGTGAGGTGAGCTGGGGACTTTGCATCTGTGGAAGCATCTACAGATTCTCAGTGGTCATTCAGCTTCTGAGCACTGTCCCTACGAAGAAATAGGCTAGTTCTGAAACAATCACACGGAGGGCTTGCATAAATACAGTTTCTAGATCTAACTTAGGAAGTCTGGCTACAGGTCTGGGAACCTGTATTTTAAATAAGATTGTTAGTAGCCCTTAAATAAGTTGTGGATTATTGTTCAAGTTCAGCCTGTATACAGACTGCATCCATTCATGTATTCATGCATTCGACGAATATTTATTGAGCACTGATTAAGGCCTATGTTAAACATTTCCCTACGTTATTTCTCACATTCTGTTATCACCCTTGTTTTGTAGATGAGGGAGGTAGACTTGGGGACAACAGACGAGTAACTTGCCCAGGGCCACATAGCCAGGAAGTGAACAGGGGACATTTGAGTCCAGAGCTCACACTCCTTATCACCTCTTAACAAAAAGGGGTCTTTGCAAGGAGCCAGCAGAGCATAATAGGCAGTAAAATTGTCAGGCCACCCCAGGGCTAAGGAGAATGTAGTGGGGGTCATGTGTCTGTTCTCGGAGGTTAGGGCCTTGGAAATGGCTTCCTGGAGCAGGTGTCAGTTATCCAGGTGGGCAAGAGGTGTGTGTGTGTGTGTGTGTGTGTGTGTGAGAGAGAGAGAGAGAGAGAGAGAGAGAGAGAGAGAGAGAAAGAGAGAGAGAGGGAAAGAGAGAGGGAGAGAGAGAAAATATGGCAGAGGAAATAACATATGCCAAGGCCTGGCAATAAATATTTTTCCGGCGTGAACCGTGGGAACTGCGCTACAGTGGTGTTTCCTCTCCACTGGTTTCATTACTGCTTATCAGAGGCACACAGAAGAGTTTCTTTTTCTCTTCCTACAAATTTTAATAGAAGTTCCTTTAAAGCATTGTAGGAAGAAAAAGAATAACTAGCATGTCAAACCCATGAAATTATATATGGTAGTTCTTGGGATGCAGCTAAAGTTAATATACTGGTTAAGAAAGTGCATGAGTAGCAATAACATTACGGAGTATGAGAGGGAAGGTAAAAACAGTGAAGGTGGAAAGCCCAGGAGCGCTGAAGATTCAGGAACCCTGGGCCAGAGGGTGTTTCTGTCCGTTCCCGCTTAGAAGCTCTACACTTGAAGTTTGTCTTGAGTGCGAATGACTCTTTTGTCAGTAATGTCACATTCTTCCCAGTGGGGGCAACGGCGTCCCTGCTGCTGTTAACCATGAAGGGATGATTTGTTCCCAGTATTAGGACCTGCAGGGCCAAAGTCTGTCCTCGGAATGGTCAGGAGGAGCTTTGAGCTCTGGGGAAAGGGTCGGGAGGGAGGCCACACAGTGCTAAAGTAGCCGTGGGAGTCAGCCCAGCCTAGAGCAGGGACTCACAGTTCAAGAATGTTCTCTGAGCCCTGGGCACCAGGAGATGGGCTAAAAATACCCTGGTCGTGGGCCGAGGGCTTGCATTTAGAAAACTGCTCTCCAGAGGCAGCCCTGGGGAGAGCTGATACAACACGGGCAGCAGGCAGGCCGCCCAGCCACAAAGGTCAGCCAGCTCAGGGTGCTCACAGCTTCAGCTTCTGCCAAGACGGCCTTAGTACTCAGGCTCAAACGAAATGCCACTTCCAGCTCCTTTGCCTAAGAGATTTTCAGAGCTGTGCAGCCGAGCCCTCTGTCTGTTCTACTACCTTAACGGCAAGACTTTGCTGGCCCCTTGGCAAATGAACCCCTCGAGTGGAAGGGGCGGGTCTTGAACCTGACAGGGCTTCAGAAATGCTCCCCCACTGTCTCTGGGAAGCTGCATTTGAGATCACTGCAAGTCACAAGTAGAACTCACGGGAACTTGGGTGCCAGCAACATGCTTTCATGTCTCGGCTTCTGAGGAGGGACAGCTGTGGGCAGGAATTCTGTCCAACTCTTGCTCCTGACCAGCCTGGTGCAGGGGCTGGGGGAGCTGATTAATGCCCCATCTATGACAGGGAAGACACGTAACTGAGAAATCACACGAAACGCGAGACTGCTATGTAATGATTTACGAGCACAAGCCGTCTCTTCAAGCAGACGTTCGTGGGGCAGGAGCGGCTCTTTAATAGTATAATTCACGGCAGCTGCTTTAACTGAGCACCTAGTACATGGCAAGCACACAGAGCTTCTCTGTGTACCATCGTACACATGGTACGATGTGTACGATGTGTACGATGGCACGTTCACCTGGCTGGACCCTTGCTGCCTCTGCTCTGCTCACCAGGGCCCCATGGGCTGCTTACACCCACTGCTGGTCAGGGGAGAGTGGGGATTGGCCCAGGGTCCTCGGGCACTGCTGACCTGCCTGGGTTGATGCTCCCAGGTCTGGGCAGGCAGGGAGCCCTCGTTCGGTGCACTGAGTGATCTCATGGGCCATGATTAATAAGGCCAGGTCATGATCCTAAGTCTAGTTATTTTTGAAGGTAGGATTTGGCCAGAATCCTGAGGCTAAAATAGAAGCCACACTTTGGATCCCTTGTGGGGTGTTACCCAGGGCTCCTGGTGACCTTTGTCCTGGCCCAGAAGCCTCTGGCTCAGACTAGAGTAGCGGTTTTCAAAGCAGGGTGCCCCTGGCCCAGCGGCAGTGGCATCACCCAGGAGCTCCTTAAAGAGCCTTCGGGCCTGCAGGCTCCAAAGCCAGGGTGGCGCCAGTGCTCTGGGTATTAGCAAGCCCTCCCGAGGGTTCTGAGGCTCGGGAGTCTGAGAACGATAGCTGAGGCAGATGACAGGTCCCCCTCACTTCCTTCCCCATGGTCCCTGAGAACTGCTGTGCTGACAGGCAGGGTTGAGGTGGGTCCAGGTGAGTGGGGCCTGATGGTGAGTTGTCCCTCTCGGGAAGGGCTGGGCTGGGGGCTGGTGTCAGGTCTCTGGTATGTGTGGGACAGTGAATGGTGCTGGCCCAGCTGGGCTGGTGTTTCAGGACAGGGCCCTAGAGAAGGGTGACCAAGTCACAGTCACTGAAAGCACACGTCTCTCCTGACGGCTGCTCCAAAGTGGCGAGGCCTGCTGAGGGGGCGCTTTCCAGGCTGTAGGTGAACAGAAAATTTGGGGACTCTGCTGTGCCTCAGGCTTCAGTATCCCCAACATCTCGAATGCACAGAGAGATCGGAGCTCAAGGCTAAACGTCAGCCTCTGCTTTGGACTTTGTTTTCACTGTGAAGACAGAGTGGCCAAATAATGCACATTTCAGCTTTGGATGAAATACCCAGCAATTCAGGATCTGCGTTCGTTTGCAAAGTTTAGGTGCCCAATAAATCATTCTTTTGCAGAGATGCCATTAATTAATAATTCAAAGCTGGTAACCTTCATTCAACCGTGATTAAAGAACTTTTGCTGAATGGCAGGGGATGACATGTTTTTCTGAATGCCGGCAGCAAAATCTGCTTACACCATCCATCTTTACTTTGATAAACTGCCCTTAACTAAGAATTCCAGATGGAAGGATTTTAAATCGAGCATGGCGGTTGGCAGGTTCCGGTCAAACTCTCAATAATGATAAAGACTATTTTATTGCAAACTGTCTTCAGACGGGCGATATTCGTTTAGGTTCTGAAGAGCGGGCGATATTCCAGCGCTTCCCAGCCACTTACAGAATGTGGGCCATTCACACCCGTTGCGTAAGGGTGGGGCCACGAGGTGCAGCTTTCGCATGCTGTGTTCTTGGAGGGAAGACCAGGCTCTGGGTGTGCCCCTCCAGCCTGTCTCTCCCATGCTTGGCCTGCGGGTGCCAGCTGGGATGGCCTGGCCCGCATCCGTGACCAGGTCGTGTTTCTCCTCTGGCCCCCGGCCCCTCACACCGCCCCTCACGTGGCACTGGGGAAGTATGCCCCCTCCTGGCTTGTCTGCCTACCCAGCCCACTGCAGGCCAGCCTTCTGGGGGCAAGTGCTGTCTTACCCGCTTCTGTGGTACACGGCGCCTGGCACGAGCTGGACACTTCATCAGAGTGAGCTGCAGTAGCAGATGAGTGGACAAAGCCCCTCGCTGGTTCATGCTGAGGACGGATGGCTACAGGACACACAGCAACGATGGACGGAATGTGCCAGACGGGGAGCTTGTTAACATGCAGATGCCTGGGTCCCACCTCCAGAGCCTCTTTCGGCAGGTCTGGGCTGGGGCCCTGGGAGCCTGAGTTTAAACATGCTTGCCCAAACCCGAACCTTCTGCCCTTACCCTTCTTCTTTGCTTCTGAGAGCCGTGCCCACAGCCTTTGAGCCGTTGGCTCACTTTTCTGACTAGACTGTGGTGAAGATGCTGGTGACAGGGGTCCCTGGTCCTTGAACACCCACAAACGAATGGTGCGAGGTGTGACAGGGAGCATGGAGGTCCAGATGGCCAAGGGACACCAACTTAGGGTAAACCTGTGAAACCTGCACGTTTATTCATCCGTGCAGCAAATATTTATTGAGAACCTGCTGTGTGTATCACACTGTGCCTCTCCCCGTGTGTGAAAGTTTGGACAAACTGTTCAGTCAAACTACTGGGCAAACCTTTGTGGACCTCTCCTCACATGCGGTCCGTGAACCCTCTGACACCTGGCTACTCAAAGTGTGGTCCGTGGACCCGCAGTGCTGGCACTGCCCGGGGAGCTTGTTAGAAATGCTGAATATTGGGCCCCGCCCTAGAACTGCAGCCCCTGTGTCTGCATTTCAATAAGAGACCAAGATCCCCAGGTGACATGTGTGCACATCGAAGCTTGAGACCCACTGGTCAAACACCCACCATTGGGCCAAACGTCTTATAACCAAGTATGTGTCTGTGACGGAGCGCATAGCTTTCATGTGATTCTCACGTTGACCTGTGACCCCCAGAATTTAATCGTGGCCTCGGGGACCATCTAGTCCAGGGCTGTGTTGATAAGAAGTTGTGCTTCCTTGATCGAACCCTGTGAGCGATTTGGGATAAGATTTATGATGGGGCTCGACCTTATGCAGTGACGAAGGAGGTGAGCGAGTCTCCGGAAGGCTGATGCCTTTACATCGGGTGGTTGGCCCGAAGTTCCCGGCTTGAGCAGGGCGGCACACAGAGCAGGAGGGGCGGGGAGAAACTGGAGCCCCCAGGATGGACTAGAACCTGCCTCTGTCTCACACCACCTCTAAGCCCACAAGATGCTTGGCTGGATGGCCACCCTCACACATTGCTGGCCATGCACCTGGTCCACGACTCACTGGAGCTGGAGGAGCCGCTGGTCCCATTGCTGCCCCGGGACAATCAGGTGAGGCCCCATCAGAAGCAACAAGCAGGAGCTTCCACAAGGCCCGGCCCATCAGAGCCCATTTCACGCCGCTTCGTGTCTGCCTTCCAGACGGCCCAGAGGCTTCTCTCCTGGCCAACCCTGACCTGGAACATAGAGCAAAGAGAATGTGGGAGATGTAAGTCCCGCTCAGATGCACCGAGGCCGGGCAAGGTTCTCACGCTCGGCAGTCGCCAGGGCCAGGCGGTGCTGTGATGGGTGAAGAGGGACCGGCAGGGCTGTGAGGACCTCCATCCAGGTGTACATTTCAGATAATGAAAGGTGTTGAGGAGAAAGTAAAGCAGGTAGTAGGACCGAGAGCCTCGGGGCAGTGGAGGCAGGCCTTGGAGTCCCCAGCCTGTACCTTCCCTCCTGAAAGTTTACAGTCAGAGGGGACCAACTAGTAAATAATGGCAGAAATCGATGTAAAAGGACAAGTATGATGAACGCACGTTTTAACCAGATTCCTGGGTGACCTCTTTGCTCAGTAGAGACTGAGAAGTGCTGTCCCAGGGTCTCCTTTATGACCACTGTATATTCCTTCTTTTAAACAAACACTGCACGTTTTGTGGAGGTGGGTGAGGGATTATGTGGCGAGAGAAGACCTAGACAGTCATCTTTGCATGTCTTTTGGAGTCTGGGAGAATTTCTGCCTGTTTAAGAATTAGAGAGTCCAAGCCCGTCAATGAGTTAAGGGTATATAGTTTACTTTGTATATAAACGTTTTGAGTCACTGGAGAAAACCTTCACAAATGACTTCTGCCCCCCTGAAGGGGGCAGTGTGTAGCCAAGCAGGCCTGAGACCCAAGCACAGGTTCCAGCAGACGCCAAACCAGACGAGGCTGCAGGCTCCCTCAGAAGCCCGCTAAGCTTAGGCTGGCAGCACGAGATACCACCATGTGGTTTGGGGCATGCTTATTTTGAATTCCCTTTGTGGTTTAGAACTTGAATTTCAGCTTCCTGGTATTAGGGTGTGATGAAATCATAAAGAACACCTAGACTCACAGTAAGAAACCATGACCAAGGGCTGCAATTCCTCATTCATCATTATGCAATCCATGGAGTCTGTTTGTAGCTTCTCTCCATAGACTTCAACTATGACTCATCAAAGACTAAATCAGCCCATTTTATAAACATTCTGTCTCTCTATAGCCCAATGCTTTCAGATATCCTGAATCATATCAGCATACTGGTCATTAGAAGGGAGACCTGTAGCAGTTCACAGATTACAGATATGATTACAAAGCCAAAGTCCAGAACTGGAAAAGAAGATTACAAAATTAACCTCTGTGTCCCAGGCTTACTTCTGAAGCGTGGCACATTTTATAAGATGTCAGTCTCCCAGAACCTGGCACACAGCCAGCTTACAGAATGCTTACCGAATACAATATTCCTGCAAGACTTTTACAATAAATCCAAGCTTAGAATGTATCAAATTTAAAGTACCGTAAAAGATGGTGTTTTCCCTCGATGAACAGGGCGGTGAACATGTATTTTTCCACTCACATTATCTTCTTTAGAAAACAAACCAATCTCTAGATATTTATCTACACCAGGTCCAATGATTAAATATACTAATTCCATGCCGGCAGACAAATTATTGAACAGCTGGAAGGAGAAAAAATAAGGGAAAAATGAGGGCAAGAATAAGCCACTACGCCTATCAAATATCTAGGCTAAGATTCAAAGGCATTTGTAAAGAACCATACCCAGCAATTACAGATCTGAGAATTTACCCTGAAGAAATAAACAGATAGGTAGAGATGAAGGAACAAGGGGTATAGCAGCAGTTTGGTTTGTAATAGTGAAAAGTTGGAAACAACATAAATGTCCATCCCTATGGAAATAATCGTGTAGTGGTTCTCCCCTCCCGTGGCATGGGGCTCTGCTGCCTTTCAGGATTTATATTCCCTGCCCCAGAATGAGGGCTGTGACACACGGTAAAACAAGAAAGGCCACCAGCGGGACAGTATACTCAGTGTGATCCCATTTTGTTAATACAGATTCATAGTAGTGACTGTGCAAAGAAACATCTGAAAGGATACATACCAAGTTGTCCATACTGATTATTCCTCCAAAGAAGAGTAGTAATCATACAGCTAACTTTACAAATTGCTTAGAAGGAGCCAGCTTATATATTGCCTTACTTGCACTAACCTGCTTAATCTTTTTTTGTTTGTTTGTTTGTTTTCTGATATGCGGGCCTCTCACTGCTGTGGCCTCTCCCGTTGCGGAGCACAGGGTCTGGACGCGCAGGCTCAGCGGCCATGGCTCACGGGCCCAGCCGCTCCGCGGCATGTGGGATCTTCCCGGACCGGGGCACGAACCCGTATCCCCTGCATCGGGAGGCGGACTCTCAACCACTGCGCCACCAGGGGAGCCCTGCTTAATCTTTTAACAACCCTATAATGAAGGTACTATCGTTGACCCCATTGTACAGATGAGGAGGCAAAAAGTCTATCTAATTTGTGTAGTGAGGATGTGGTACCTCTGGGATACGAACCCACTGAGTCCCCTGACCCTTGGGAGTATTCACTGTTAACCGCTGGGCCTTCCAAACTGTCTATAGATGGGTTTTTCTCAGTAGGTATATATTATTTTTATAAATATTGAACAAATATGAATCATTTAAAAGTTTTTTCTAGGAATCATAGAACGTCAGAGCTGTAGAGGACTTAGTATGTAACTCAAAGACCCATGGAGGTCAGGAAGGTGGTGGAAATGAAGAGCAGGGGCTGAGTATAAAAATCCTGGCATCCAACATCCCCATGGGACTTCTTTGATGCTTCAGTTGACACTCAAACCTCAAAGTGAGGGAGACAATAGGGAGTGGTGGGGACAGTGACGCCCTGGGTAACTCAAGCCCCAGCAAATTCCTACCATGTGGGGATGTACTCTCCAAGGAATCAGATCTTCCCATTTTTAAAAAGCCTCTAGATGTGCAGAATTTTTAATACAGTCACCCTATTTTTTCCAATTTTTAAAATCATGGTACAGTATAAAACAGGCCTGCAGGCTGGAACTAACCAGCCTGTTGCCATATGTGATTTTTTTTAAATTAATATTTTTGTTTTGTTTTGTTTTTTTGTTTAATTAATTTTTATTGGAGTATAGTTGCTTTACAAGTTGTGTTAGTTTCTGCTGTACAGCAAAGTGAATCAGCCCTGCGTGTATATATGTGATTCTGACTTTCTCAGCTCACTCTCACATGGAGCAGCGATTTATCCAAAGTCATACACTCAGGTAGAGGCAGGGTGGGCTCTAGGACCCAGGCCTCCTGACTCCTGACCCTGGCCAGTGCTGCCCCTACCACGCCACTACCTGGCCTCCGTAGCCTCCTGCCAACAGCGGCATGCTTAATCGGGGAGGATGGTGTATGATGGGGCCCTTCCTTAGAGCAGCTGCCTTACCTCACCCGCAAGTTTGGGAAAGGGTCCCGAGTCTTCCCCCTCCAGCTCCAGGGTCGTGATAACCCATCTTCTCTTGGGTCGTCGTAGAGGCCGGCTGTCTCCCTGGAAATCACAGTGACCGTGGTGAGGAGGAGGGTGTTTGTGGTGCCAGGGGCGCAGTGACTGATAGCCCTTTCCTCTCCCATCCTCACAACAGTCTCCGATGCTCAGCAATTCCAAGTGCCCGTTCTCTCTACAACCACAGAGTCAGTTCTAAGCTGGGGGGCATGTGACACCCCAGGATTTTACATTTTTATGTGGCTCATGAGATGACTTCAGGGCCATGAAGACACAGCACTGAAGATCCTGGCCTAGCGTGTGCGAGCACCTGCTGTAAAGTAGACAGGCGCAGCGCTGCTGACTTAGTGGGAGGCTTACCGCCCCCCACTCCTCTCTCCTTCCTTCTGAAATCCCTGGTGAGAAAGTCTCCATTCAGCGCCGCTGGGTCTTGAACTCCCCGCTGTTTACTCAAGTCCCTTGTAACAGACTTAGACTCAGACGTTAGGGTCAGATTTGCCAGGCAAGGGAATATAGATGGAATTTAACTATGTGGTTTCATTTGTTTTATATATATTTTACAGTATAGCCGGTTTCTAGTCACATTCATTTTTATTCACAAGAATGTGCTTTAAAAAAATTATGTAATTAGAAAGTGAGTAGATCACAAGGACTACAGGAAGGAAACCATAAGGTGGATGAGGATACAACAAAACCTCATGATGGTGGTGGTGACTGCATCCCTGCACTGCCCTGTGCTCACACACTGGGAAATAGCAAGTCTGCTGTTTCTAATTCCCTAAAGAAGAAAAGAGTGTGGGCAAACCTCTGGGCCAGCACTGTGTGCTTGATTCCTGATGTTCACAGATTGCTCGTGTTCTAATTAGACATAAAAGCATCGTCTGCAATTCTCTTCAGTCCTTTGAGATTCTAAAAGGCCACATCTAGTTACTAATTTATTTTGTCTCAACCAAATATTGACAGGGCACTGAAAAACTCAAAATTGCAATCCAGCTTCTAAGTAAAGTACAGTCTCACTTGGTTTATCAAGAAACTGAATTCCAAACCCCACCTTTGTTCGATTAGCAAGACCATCATTTTCTGGTGGGACACTGTTGACCTTAAAAATAAAAATGACATTAATTAGTAGGGAATGTACTTAGCAGAATCAGGTAGAAGCTGCCTAAAGTCACACAAATCTTCTAGAATTAGAAAGGGGAAAAAAGGAACTGCATTCAGTTTTGATAACTATAATTTCTCGTTCTTGACATCTCAATTCATAATTACCACTTCCCTTCTGTAGCTGGAGAATTCTGATTAAGTATTACCAACAGTAGGGACATTTAAAACCCTAAATGTTACTGTTATGTTAGCATAACATAATAAATGGGTAATCAAACTGTCTGTTCAGGGTGAGCACAAATGTATTTCCATGGGCACATGTAAATTAGCACCAAACGTTAATTGGTGGTGGGATTCAAGTGGGCTTTTTTTTTGTTTTTTCTTTTATGTTTACCTTATTTTTAGACTTTATCATACAGTCATCAATAAAATTAAGGAATTTGGTACTTTACGTTTACATAATTATTTACATTGAGAATTGTTTATCATTTTTATCTCAACAAATTTCCCTCTCAAAGAAAAAACCCCAAACATGTACAGTAAGAGTGTTGAAGTACCAAGAGAAAGAGATGAGCCCTGCAATGGATGTCAAACCAACACAAAACATGTGTGTCTGTATGTATATGTGTATGTGTGTGCATGTATGTGCATGTGTGTGACACCCATAGTTCTACTTCATTCATTTTCACTGCCCTGTAGCATTTCACTGTACGAATAGAGGACAATTTATTTATCATTCTCCTAATGATGGCCATTTAGGTTATTTCCAGTTGTTTGTTATTACACACGCACAAAAACGTTATAAAAATGTTATAAAATGTTATAAAAATGTTATAAAAAATGTTATAAACACCCATATGCACATAGAAAATGTCTCTGGACCCTGGTTTTCACTTTGGTTCACTGTGGTCCCTGACGCTATCAGAGACTCCACAAGGCCAAACACGTACATAATAATCTAAGATACTATTTGTTTTGCTGTGTGACATTTGCACTGATGGTACCAAAGATTGGTGACAAAACTGCTGATGCCTCAGCACCATTGGAGGCCATGGCACAAATTCCTCTGATAGTCATGCATTCTTCATCACCGCGCACGTGCAGGACAGAGGAAGGAAGGGAGAGAGGAAGGCAAAGAAAAAAAGCCAGTCTCCTTTAAGAATGATGTAATTGGTGAATTCACTTAGTTATTGAAATCACTTGAGGATGGGCGAGGCAGGAAATGTTATTAATTTATCCCATTGCCACACCTGCATGTCTATCTTTTGAGCACTCTGGGTCTACATGGGAAGGATGCATGAACCCCTGTGCTGCCCATCAGTGTAGAAGGTTTGAATCAAAGAAGAGCACCTTTGTGATTATCAGAGTTGACAGCTGAACAAGCCCCTTTTTTTTTTTTTTTTTTTTCCGGCGGTACGCGGGCCTCTCACTGTTGTGGCCTCTCCCGTTGTGGAGCACAGGCTCCGGACGCTCAGGCTCAGCGGCCATGGCTCACGGGCCCGGCCGCTCCGCGGCATGTGGGATCTTCCCGGACCGGGGCACGAACCCGTGTCCCCTGCATCGGCAGGCGGACTGTCAACCACTGCGCCACCAGGGAAGCCCCAGGCCACTTTTTTCTGAAGCAGCATTTTCCTCGAAAGAATGACTGCCTGACCATGGCTGTTCGGGATCAGGTACTTGACAGGTCGTTGCTAATGAACAGAGTCAACCCGTCACTTCGAGAAAAACAATGGACAGTCATGTTGCCGACAGTAAAATTTAAGCTCTCAAGCAAAAATTAGAATTTTGGAAAATTTGTGTCTGCTACTCCGAGCTTGACAGCTTCCCAACAGGTAAAGAGTTTGCTGCTGATATCGGTGGACAGATTGATGAATGTGATTTTTTGATTTTGTAGAATGAAATATGTCAACATTTGGAAGATCTTCGTTGCTCCGAGAGCTGAGTTTCCTACTGATTAAGACATCACGGTCCAAAATCATGCACAGGTGAGAGTCATCTGCAATGCAAGAGACACAAATGGTTTTAATGGAACAGAGTAAGGAAAGTTCATTAATATGCTTTCGGATTCCACATTGCAAGTAAGTGTTAAAAAAGGACCACTTGTCAAGTTTTGGTGTGATGTCAAAAAGAATACCCACAATTATCTGTTCCAGGCGATTAAAATATTCCTCCCTTTCCATATATACCTATGTGAGGCCAGAATTGCTTCACATACTTTAACCAAACAACATTTACAACAGACTGAATTCGGAATCAGAGAGGAGAATCCAGCTGTCTGCTTTTAAGCCGGACAGCCAAGAGATTTGCAAAAAACATAAAAGAGTGCCATTCTTCAAACTGAATGGAATTTTGAAAAACGTTTATTTTTCATAGACATGTGTGATTTATATTAACATGTAATGGACTTATCATTAACTTTAATGAATTGAGAAATACGTTTAAAATTTCCCAGTCTTGGGAATTCCCTCTCGGTCCAGTGGTTAGGACTCCATGCTTCCACTGCAGGAGGCCCAGGTTCGATCCCTGGTCAGGGAACTAGGATCCCACAAGCCACATGGCGTGGCCGAAAAAATAATTCCCAGTCTTAATTTCTAACATGGTAAGCATCAGTAAATATAACTTCATAAGCAACAGTTCTTTGGGTTCTGCATAAAGTTTGCGAGTGGAAAGGCATCCTGAGAGCAAGAGGTTTGATAGCTGCTCCTCTAGGATTTATTCCTAAGATCTCCCGGGACAGGGTAAGAGCTCACCAGCCCACCTAGAGCCTGCCAAACACCCCTTGTTGTGGTCGCCTCTCCCCCACTATAAGGATCTGTCACAGCATAAAGGACTGTGTAGTAAATAACAGCGTCATAGAAAGTAAAGAAACATTCTCCAAATCTTCATTTCTTGTGGTCGGCCACCCTTCCAGTGAGTGGGGTATATTATTGGGTCATCTGGTTTTGTTAATGTCAAATATAAACGTATTTGTTTCCTGCCACAGACTCTATTTCTATCTTTTTCCCTAAAGGCAAAGAATTTTTTTAAACTCTTTCCAAAATCTCAAACATCGACTTATTCGGACCACAAATGCTTCCTGATTAATGTTGTTAATTTTAAGTTAAGAGCCTAACCGCATGTGGAATTTTAAAATGGAGACAATTGCAGGTCTTGCAACAGAATGAAGAAATTCATTCCATTTCTAAGACAGGTGTATTTCCGGGTGGCCCAGGTCATGAACAAGGATACATGAAGGTTTTGTCTCCTCTCTGGCCTCAGTTTCCCCTTCTGTGAGCAAGGGTGTGAAGCGAGGTGTAGGGCCCTTTCAACAGGAAAGCTCTAGTTTCATTTTCCTATGACGGCACATAAACAGCACAGCCGACAGTCACTAGGAGCCGGCTGGAGCGCTGGAAAAGAGGTCTGAAAGAGTGTATTTCTTCGCCCAGAGACACCTGAAATTTCACATCCTTGTGTGCACATGTGTGTTGTTTCTCCTCTCTTTATGCACCACTTGGAATTCATTTGCACTGTCTCGACTGGTGAGGCAGGAAGACTGGAAACAGTTATATTTGTCGAAATGATCTTGTAAGTATGCTTATTATAGTTCCCATCCCTGCCAATTTTAGGCTGTTTGTCCAAAGAGGATGCCATTCAAAAGATTTACGTAATGCTTTCTGTAACGCGACTGGGGAGCAAACTTTCTCCAAGCGCATCTCCAGCTGCACTGTCCACCTATTTATGGGAGTGTGGCAGGTGGGCGGTCACTGTAAGGTCCAGCCTGCCCATCACATAATAGCTGCTGCTGACTTGAGGGCATGTCACCGGCATTGTGCGGGCCAGGCTGAGGAGCCGTGGCAACTCTGGGGAGAAGTTTTCTCAGTAAATGAAGGCTTTGTGTCTATAGAAGGTCGTAAAGAACGAAGAGACCTATATGGAAATAATTCTTTCCTGAAAATATTTTTCACAGCACACTGGAATTCAAGAACAATTTTTTTTATTGGGGTATCATTGACATGCACCATTATATTAGTTCCATGAGCACAACACAATAATTCAATCCATATATGTATGTATTTCGAAATGATCATCACAATAAGTCTACTTAATACCTGTCACCATTTATAGTAACAGATTTTTTTTCTTGTGATGAGAACTTTTAAGATCTACTCTCTTGGCAAGTCTCAAATATGCGATTTGGAATTATTAACTAGAGTCGCCATGCTGTACGTTTCAGTTGCTTTAAGCCACCTAGTTTGTCCTTTGTAATAACAGCCCTTGGAGACGAGCACACGGGTCCAAACACATTCTCTGCATATGGAAGCTTGGCTGATCGTCTACAGGTGCGGATTTGGCATAGAGCAACAGAAAATGGGGTTCTCAGGGCTCTTAGGACAGAGACCAGCCACTCTGCCCCCTGCTGAGGGCTCAGCATCACCTCTGACCATATGACCCCTCACCTCCTGCAATCCGCCAGCTCTGTTGTTCTTGAATGAAGTGGTTGAGTGAGTTAATCAGGCAGAGCATAAATGCTAACAAACTTTTCAAAGATAACTCGACTCAGAATTTCCCAGATTAAAAACAACAACCAACCGTAACAGACTTTGTGCACTAACTTCTTTCCCAAACCCTCCCTTCTCTTGGGTCCTGGAAGCTGCCACAGCCCAAAGCTGAGGATGTGCAGGCTCTCAGGACTGGAAATGGCAAATACGGGAGCAGGACCCTGCTTCTGTGGCTTGTCGTGGAATCTGAGACAAAGACCTGCAGCAGAGTCACAGCTTTGTCCTTTGCTTCATGTCAGGATGACAAAGCAAGGGTGGGGGATTTGGGGAGAAAACTGTCGTAGACATTGCAGCTCTTCAGCAGAATGGGTACCAGTTTAAAATCTGGATCAGAGGAGGGGGAGGGGGTGCCTGCTTTGCATGTCAGAGCTGGTCAGAAGCCAGTGTGGGAGGAAAAGGTAGGGGTGGAAAGGAATAGGTTACTTACAGCCCGCTCAGCAAATAATTGGGCACCTCCCAGGTGCAAAGGTCTTCGTCAATTAAGGGTCCAGAGTGTGGATTGCTCAAAACCTCTGCATCCCATTCTCTCCCTTGGCCTTGATACCCTGGAATCTATATAAAGCTGCTTTCAACAAACACGGAATTGCTACCCACCGTCCAGTCCTACTGCCCAGCCAACCCACCACACCCTCCGACGTGAATTGACCTGCCTGGGCTCTGTGCTAACACAACAGAAAGGAGAAAAAATACACCTCTGTTTTCTAATGAGTCCAGTTAGGGGTGAGGGCAGGAGCAAGACAAAGATGGAGACAGGGTTTGATTTGTGATGTATTCAAATCCAGGTGAACATGGGCTACTGAAACAGGATTCTACCAGAACACACAACTCCTCATGGCAAAAAGTAACCAAGAGGGCTTCCCTGGTGGTGCAGTGGTTAAGAATCCGCCTGCCAATGCAGGGGACCAAGGTTCAAGCCCTGGTCCGGGAAGATCCCACATGCCGCAGAGCAACTAAGCCCCTGTGCCACAACTACTGAGCCCCTGCGCCACAACTACTGAGCCTGTGCGCCTAGAGCCCATGCTCCTCAACAAGAGAAGCCACCACAATGAGAAGCTCGCGCACCGCAACGAAGAGTAGCCCCCGCTCGTCACAACTAGAGAAAGCCCGCACGGAGCAATGAGACCCAACACAGCCCAAAAGCAAATAAAATAAATTTATAAAAAAAGGTTCTTCCATGTTAAAAAGTAGCCAAGAAAGTCCTCCGAACACCAAGCAAAGGGTGCCAAATGAGGCATCAAATTTCAGAAGCAGAGCTGGCTAGAGGACTGGGAACTTTTTGTATGCTCTTTTGTTTACTGTTACACCCCAGTGGCTATGAAAGCACCTGGCTCAGAACGAGTAGCCAATCAGTAGTAGCAGCCCCGGCCCTGAGTAAACAGAGCAACCATTTCACCAGGGCTGCGAAAACAGAAAGATGCAGATGCTCTGTATTACCTCATTGACTCCCACAGAAAAGGACAAGCATTAGCTCCAATTTCAGGTGGAGGAACTGAGGCTTAATAAGGTGAAGTTAAAACCTTTAAAAACCGGACGCCCAGGCCACACCCCACTAACCCAGCGCAGGCCCAGCATCTTGACCCCCGCCCACTGCAGGGCCTCCTGCCTCTGCCCTCGGCGGGTTTATAAGGAGGAACTCAGCAGCAACGCGGGAGTCTCACGGTTCTCCTTCCCACTCTGAGGAAAGTGACTAAGCAGGTCGTGACCCACAAGCATATGCAGCAGCGTTAACTCCGTCCACTGTAAGTACAAACAGAACAAGCCCGTACTTCTCTCACCTTGGTTCTACTGTTTCCCAGTTGAGCCGAGGCAACTGGTGGGGGACGGGGGGATTTAGCTTTCCCACCCCCATCGGTTTGCTCGAACCGTCTTTGACATACTCAGTTGAGATTTTCTCAGTCTTATGTAAGGTGAATAGACGTATCCTTAGGAAATGTGTTGATATAAATCTAAAAGTGTGTGTACTATGTACACCGGTTTTAAGGCGAGTCCCCTTAGCCTGTTCCCACTACTCTCCCAAACAGATCATGGCGCTAAACCCTTCCTTTGTATAAATTCTGGAAAATCCTTTTCCTCCCCTGTACTAAAGTTCCCAGCCCCCTCGCTCTCAGCTGCAGCCGATCACATGCAGTCCACCCCCGACCCCTTATCCTCGAAGGGGCAGAGCCAGCTGGAGCTGTGCTCTCCGTTCCTGGCACCTGGCAGATAGATCCCACACGCTAGGTTGTGGGTACCCGTCCCTGCTCACCTGCAGCATCAGCAGTGCGAGAAGAAGCAGCAGCACGGACTGGGCCCTGGAGCTCATGCCGATGTGGGGATGCCTGGGATACACCCAGAGCCTGCGGGTGATGGTCAGTCCTCCGGGCCGTGGGCTCACCTGCAGCCCAGCCTTTCCAGCAGGCCCTCTCCTCCAGTCACTCTTCGGTCACTTTGTCCCAGGCATTCTCATCTCAACTCTCCCCTCCCTTCTCCCTGGCCTTTCTTTTTTCTTTTTTTGAATTTTATTTTATTTATTTTTTTATACAGCAGGTTCTTATTAGTTGTCCATTTTATACATATTAGTGTGTACATGTCAATCCCAATCTCCCAATTCATCCCACCCCCCCACCCCGCTGCTGCTTTCCCCCCTTGGTGTCCATACGTTTGTTCTCTACATCTGTGTCTCTATTTCTGCGCTGCAAACCGGTTCATCTGTACCATTTTTCTAGGTCCCACATATATGCGTTAATATACGATAATTTGTTTTTCTCTTTCTGACTTACTTCACTCTGTATGACAGTCTCTAGATCCATCCACATCTCTACAAATGACCCAATTTCATTCCTTTTCATGGCTGAGTAATATTCCATTGTATATATGTACCATCTTCTTTATCCATTTGTCTGTCGATGGGCATTTAGGTTGCTTCCATGACCTGGCTATTGTAAATAGTACTGCAGTGAACATTGGGGTGCATGCGTCTTTTTGAATTATGGTTTTCTCTGGGTATATGCCCAGTAGTGGGATTGCTGGGTCATATGGTAATTCTATTTTTAGTTTTTTAAGGAACCTCCATACTCTTCTCCATAGTGGCTGCACCAATTTACATTCCCACCAACAGTGCAAGAGGGTTCCCTGTTCTCCACACCCTCTCCAGCATTTGTTGCTTGTAGATTTTCTGATGATGCCCATTCTAACTGGTGTGGGGTGATACCTCATTGTACTTTTGATTTGCATTTCTCTAATAATTAGTGATGTTGAGCAGCCTTTCATGTGCCTCTTGGCCATCTGTATGTCTTCTTTGGAAAAATGTCTATTTAGGTCTTCTGCTCATTTTTGGATTGGGTTGTTTGTTTTTTTAATACTGAGCTGCATGAGCTGTTTATATATTTTGGAGATTAATCGTTTGTCCATTGATTCGTTTGCACATATTTTGAGGGTTGTCTTTTCGTCTTGTTTATGGTTTCCTTTGCTGTGCAAAAGCTTTGAAGTTTCATTAGGTCCCATTTGTTTATTTTTGTTTTTATGTCCATTACTGTAGGATGTGGATCAAAAAAGATCTTGCTGTGATTTATGTCAAAGAGTGTTCTTCCTATGTTTTCCTCTAAGAGCTTTATAGTGTCCAGTCTCACATTTAGGTCCCTAATCCATTTTGAGTTTATTTTTGTGTATGGTGTTAGGGAGTGTTCTAATTTCATTATTTTACATGTAGCTGTCCAGTTGTCCCAGCACCACTTATTGAAGGGACTGTCCTTTCTCCATTGTATATCCTTGCCTCCTTTGTCATAGATTAGTTGACCATAGGTTTATCTCTGGGGTTTCTATCCTGTTCCATTGATCTATCTTTCTGTTTTTGTGCCAGTACCATACTGTCTTGATTACTGTAGCTTTGTAGTATAGTCTGAAGTCAGGGAGCCTGATGCCTCCAGCTCCGTTTTTCATTCTCAAGATTGCTTTGGCTATTCGGGTTCTTTTGTGTTTCCATACAAATTGTGAAATTTTTTGTTCTAGTTCTCTGAAAAATGCCAGTGGTAGTTTGATAGGGATTGCATTGAATCTGTAGATTGCTTTGGGTAGTAGAGTCATTTTCACAATATTGATTCTTCCAATCCAAGAACATGGTATTCTCTCCATCTGTTTGTGTCATCTTTGATTTCTTTCATCAGTGTCTTACAGTTTTCTGAGTACAGGTGTTGTACCTCCTCAGGTAGGTTTATTCCTAGGTATTTTATTCTTTTTGTTGCAGTGGTGAATGGGATTGTTTCCTTAATTTCTCTTTCTGATCTTTTGTTGTTAGCGTATAGGAATGCAAGAGATTTCCGTGCATTAATTTTGTATCCTGCAACTTTACCAAATTCATTGATTAGCTCTAGTAGTTTTCTGGTGGCATGTGTAGGATTCTCTATGTATAGTATCATGTCATCTGCAGACAGTGACAATTTTACTTCTTTTCTGATTTGGATTCCTTTTATTTCTTTTTGTCTCTGACTGCCATGGCTAGGACTTTCAGGACTATGTTGAATAATAGTGGCAAGAGTGGACATCTTGTCTTGTTCCTGATCTTAGGGGAAATGCTTTCAGTGTTTCACCATTGAGAATGATGTTTGCTCTGGGTTTGTCATATATGGCCTTTATTATGTTGAGGTAGTTTCCCTCTATGTCCACTTTCTGTAGAGTTTTTACCATAAATGGGTGTTGAATTTTGTCCAAAGCTTTTTCTTTATCTCTTGAGATGATCTTATGGTTTTTATTCTTCAATTTGTTAATATGATGTATCACATTGATTGATTTGTGTATATTGAAGAATCCTTGCATCCCTGGGATAAATCCCACTTGATCATGGTGTTTGATCCCTTTAATGTGTTGTTGGATTCTGTTTGCTACTCTTTTGTTGAGGATTTTTGCACCTATATTCATCAGTGATATTGGTCTGTAATTTTCTTTTTTTGTAGTATCTTTGTCTGGTTTTGGTATCAAGGTGATGGTGGCCTCATAGAATGAGTTTGGGAGTATTCCTTCCTCTGCAATTTTTTGGAAGAGTTTGAGAAGGATGGTGTTAGCGCTTCTCTAAATGTTTGATAGAATTCACCTGTGAAGCTGTCTGGTCCTGGACTTTTGTTTGTTGGAAGATTTTTAATCACAGTTTCAATTTCAATACTTGTGATTGGTCTGTTCATATTTTCTATTTCTTCCTGGTTCAGTCTTGGAAGGTTATACCTTTCTAAGAATTTGTCCATTTCTTCCAGGTTGTCCAATTTATTGGCATAGAGTTGCTTGTAGTAGTCTCTTAGGATGCTTTGTATTTCTGCAGTGTCTGTTGTAACTTCTCCTTTTTCATTTCTAGTTTTATTGATTTGAGTCTTCTCCCTCTTTTTCTTGATGAGTCTGTCTAATGCTTTATCAATTTTGTTTATCTTCTCAAAGAACCAGCTTTCAGTTTTATTGATCTTTGCTATTGTTTTCTTTGTTTCTATTTCATTTATTTCTGCTCTGATCTTTATGATTTCTTTCCTTTTGCTAACTTTGGGTTGTGTTTGTTCTTCTTTCTCTAGTTCCTTTAGGTGTAAGTTTAGATTGGTTATTTGAGATTTTTCTTGTTTCTTGAGGTAGGCTTGCATGGCTATAAACTTCCCTCTTAGAACTGCTTTTGCTGTATCCTATAGGTTTTGGATCGTTGTGTTTTCATTGTCATTTGTCTCTAGGTATTTTTTTATTTCCTCTTTGATTCCTTCAGTGATCTCTTGGTTATTTAGTAGTGTATTGTTTAGCCTCCATGTGTTTGTGTTTTTTATGTTTTTTTTCCCTGTAACTGATTTCTAATCTCATAGTGTTGTGGTCAGAAAAGATGCTTGATATGATTTCGGTTTTCTTAAGTTTACTGAGGCTTGATTTGTGACCCAAGATGTGGTCTATCCTGGAGAATGTTCCGTGTGCACTTGAGAAGAAAGTGTAATCTGCTGTTTTTGGATGGAATGTCCTATAAATATCAATTAAATCTATCTGGTCTGTTGTATCATTTAAAGCTTGTGTTTCCTTATTAATTTTCTGTCTGGATGATCTTTTCTTTGGTGTACATAAGGTGTTAAAGTCCCCCACTATTACTGTGTTACTGTTGATTTCCTCTTTTAGAGCTGTTAGCGTTTGCCTTATGTATTGAGGTGCTCCTATGTTGGGTGCATACATATTTATAATTGTTATATCTTCTTCTTGGATTGATCCCTTTTGTAGTGTCCTTCCTTGTCTCCTGTAACATTCTTTATTTTAAAGTCTATTTTGTCTGATATGAGAATTGCTCCTCAAGCTTTCTTTTGATTTCCATCTGCATGGAATATCTTTTTCCATCCCCTCACTTTCAGTCTGTATGTGTCCCTAGGTCTGAAGTGGGTCTCTTGTAGACAGCATATATATCGGTCTTGTTTTTGTATCCATTCAGCTAGCCTGTGTCTTTTGGTTGGAGCATTTAATCCATTCATGTTTAAGGTAATTATCGATATGTGTATTCCTATTACCATTTTCTTAATTGTTTTGGGTTTGTTTTTGTAGGTCCTTTTCTTCTCTTGTGTTTCCCACTTATAGAAGTTCCTTTAGCATTTGTTGTAGAGCTGGTTTGGTGGTGCTGAATTCTCCTAGCTTTTGCTTGTCTGTAAAGCTTTTGATTTCTTTGTCGAATCCAAATGAGATCCTTTCTGGGTAGAGTAATCTTGGTTGTAGTTTCTTCCCTTTCATCACTTTAAATATGTCATGCCACTCCCTTCTGGCTTGTAGAGTTTCTGCTGAGAAATCAGCTGTTAACCTTATGGGAGTTCCCTTGTATGTTATTTGTCCTTTTTCCCTTGCTGCTTTCAGTAATTTTCCTTTGTATTTAATTTTTGCCAATTTGATTACTATGTGTCTTGGCGTGTTTCTCCTTGGGTTTATCCTACCTGGGACTCTCTGCACTTCCTGGACTTTGGTGGCTATTTCCTTTCCCATGTTAGGGAAGTTTTCAACTATAATCTCTTCAAATATTTTCTCGGGTCTTTTCTCTTTCTTCTCCTTCTGGGACCCCTATAATGTGAGTGTTGTTGCATTTAATGTTGTCCCAGAGGTCTCCTAGGGTGTCTTCATTTCTTTTTCATTCTTTATTCTGTTCCACAGCAGTGAATTCCACCATTCTGTCTTCCAGGTCACTTATCCGTTCCTCTGCCTCAGTTATTCTGCTATTGATTCCTTCTAGTATATTTTTCATTTCAGTTATTGTACTGTTGATCTCTGTTTGTTTGTTCTTCAGTTCTTCGAGGTCTTCATTAAACATTTCTTGCATCTTCTTGATCTTTGCCTCCATTCTTTTTCCGAGGTCCTGGATCACCTTCACTGTCATTATTCTGAATTCTTTTTCTGGAAGATTGCCTATCTCCACTTCATTTAGTTGTTTTTCTGGGGTTTATCTTGTTCCTTCATCTGGTACATAGCCCTCTGTCTTTTCATCTTGTCTGTCTTTCCGTGAATGTGGTTTTTGTTCCAATGGCTGCAGGATTGTAGTTCTTCTTGCTTCTGCTGTCCTCCCTCTGGTGGATTAGGCAAACTAATCCCTGGCCTTTCTTGGTTTATCAGAGTGGGGTGGGCTGAGCCTTAGCCTTTAACCTCATTAGCTACAAGCAGAATTCTTAGGAAGGGAGTGGACGGAAATAAAACTGCCCCTACCACACATACAGCAGACATGAGGCTGGGAATCTGACCCCAGGAGATTAGGGCTCAGTCAGAGGAAAGTGAAACCAGTGGCTCTGAGGAACTAGGGGTTTAGTTTCTTTATTTTTAGTTTCCAAAAATCAGTGAAATGCCCAGTGATCTCTTTCTATAGCAGGGTATTTTAATATTTATTTCCTTATAGTCTCTATCATTTGAAACCAAAGAACTGGAAAAGGAAAGGATAACTTTATCAAGGAAAAAAGAAAAAGTATACTTTTTACTTTGCAAAGCACTAACAATCTTTATCCCAACCATGTCTCGAGGCTCTGGGGTTTGTAGACTTTTTCTACCAAAATCTCTTTTATGCTTAGATGAGTCTGGCTTTTTGAGTTTGGGGTTAAAGGAAGAGGGAGGAGGGATGGGAAAGAGACTCCCTACGGGTGGGGTCTCTGTACCAACCTGGGGTCTTTGCATTAGAATTCTGAAAAAAAGACAAGTTGAGGTTCTACCATACCAATACTTAAGGCTGCAATGACCAAGTTTAAAACACAATCTGACATCCATTAGTCCTCATTACCTTAACCTATTACCTTGTTATCTCATCACCTTGTTTAAAATAGTAAACAGTTTTTGAACAGGTGAAATAGAAGGTAGGCTTTCTTGCCTTACCGTACATTCATAGCTCCACGAGAGGCTGCTGCACATTTTAATTCGAATAGTTTATAATCTGAATCCAAATTAATAGTTTGTTATTGAAAAGAGTAACTAATGTAATTTTAAGACGTCTCTGTATTTCCTGTGCATAAAGAGAAGCATAACAATAATTATCAAATTTACAACCTTGCATTTATTTTCAACGTGGATTTTTAAAAATTTTATTTATTTATTTATTTATGGCTGTGTTGGGTCTTCATTTCTGTGTGAGGGCTTTCCCCAGTTGTGGCGAGCGGGGGCCACTCTTCATCGCGGTGTGCTGGCCTCTCACTGTCGCGGCCTCTCATTGCAGAGCACAGGCTCCAGACGCGCAGGCTCAGTAGTTGTGGCTCATGGGCCCAGCTGCTCTGCGGCATGTGGGATCCTCCCAGACCAGGGCTCGAACCCGTGTCCCCTGCATTAGCAGGCAGACTCTCAACCACTGCACCACCAGGGAAGCCCCTCAAAGTGGATATTTTGATTCCATGTAAGTCTATTCAAAAACTTGATTAAGTTAGAGTCACTAATTCAGAATTTATAGGTGAGGTAAACTAAACCATGTGGAATGTTCATGAGAGATGCAGGTCGTACACTCCTAATGCTGGCGCTGAAAATGTTGATCAAGAAAGACAGTGTGGGGTTTCCCTGGTGGCGCAGTGGTTGAGAGTCCGCCTGCCAATGCAGGGGACAGGGGTTTGTGCCCCGGTCCGGGAAGATCCCACATGCTGCGGAGCGGTTGGACCCGTGAGCCATGGTCGCTGAGCCTGCGCGTCCGGAGCCTGTGCTCCGCAACGGGAGAGGCCACAACAGTGAGAGGCCCGCGTACCGCGAAAAATAAAATAAAATAAAATAAAAAGAAACACAATGTGTCGGCCTCCAGAGATCCGGAGAGGGGCTGGGGAATGCGAGTGAAGGGTTCCACTTTTATATTTGCTTTAAGTTGAAGAAAATTAGTATTTTAATATTTTAAAAAGCAAACAAATTTTCAACATCCTCAAACATTTAAAACTAACTGAGCAAGAAGCCAGTTTCCCATATGGCAGTCCTTCTCAGTTAGGCTGTGACTCACTCGGCTGGTGACTCTGGGCTTCACCTGCCTCATGTCTTAGGTGAGTCAGAGCTGGAAGATGTCAAGTTTCTCTGTTCTGTGTATCCACAATTCGGGGGAAAGACCATCAGTGTTCCTGTGTCCTTGGAAGTGCAGTAATACCTTATGGCCACAAGGTGGCAGCTCCCAGCTCAATGTAAGCTGAAATGAAGAAAGTGATGGTGAGATAAAAGTTTCTTGATTAAAAGGAAGGTGAGGGTGAGAACTAATTATCGAGACTCTACATTCACACCTTGGGTGTTGAGGGGTGCCCAACCCACCTCAAGTTCTCGGTGGTTTTTTTTTTTTTTTTTTACATCTTTATTGGAGTATAATTGCTTTACAATGGTGTGTTAGTTTCTGCTTTATAACAAAGTGAATCAGTTATACATATATCCCCATATCTCTTCCCCCTTGCGTCTCCCACCCTCCCACCCTCCCTATCCCACCCCTCTAGGTGGTCACAAAGCACCGAGCTGATCTCCCTGTGCTAAGCGGCTGCTTCCCACTAGCTATCTATTTTACTTTTGGTAGTGTATATATGTCCATGCCACTCTCACTTTGTCACAGCTTACCCTTCCCCCTCCCCATATCCTCAAGTCCATTCTCTAGTAGGTCTGCATCTTTATTCCTGTCTTACCCCTAGGTTCTTCATGAAATTTTTTTTCTTAAATTCCATATATATGTATTAGCATACGATATTTGTCTTTCTCTTTCTGACTTACTTCACTCTGTATGACAGACTCTAGGTCCAACCACCTCATTACAAATAGCTCAATTTCGTTTCTTTTTATGGCTGAGTAATATTCCATAGTATATATGTGCCACATCTTCTTTATCCATTCATGCGATGATGGGCACTTAGGTTGTTTCCATCTCCTGGCTATTGTAAATAGAGCTGCAATGAACATTTTGGTACATGACTCTTTTTGAATTATGGTTTTCTCAGGGTATATGCCCAGTAGTGGGATTCCTGGGTCATATGGTCGTTCTATTTGTAGTTTTTTAAGGAACCTCCATACTGTTCTCCATCATGGCTGTACCAATTCACATTCCCACCAGCAGTGCAAGAGTGTTCCCTTTTCTCCACACCCTCTCCAGCATTTATTGTTTCTAGATTTGTTGATGATGGCCATTCTGACTGGTGTGAGATGATATCTCATTGTAGTTTTGATTTGCATTTCTCTAACGATTAATGATGTTGAGCATTCTTTCATGTGTTTGTTGGCAGTCTGTATATCTTTGGAGAAATGTCTATTTAGGTCTTCTGCCCATTTTTGGATTGGGTTGTTTGTGTTTTTGTTATTGAGCTGCATGAGCTGCTTGTAAATTTTGGAGATTAATCCTTTGTCAGTTGCTTCATTTGCAAATATTTTCTCCCATTCTGAGGGTTGTCTTTTGGTCTTGTTTATGGTTTCCTTTGCTGTGCAAAAGCTTTGAAGTTTCATTAGGTCCCATTTGTTTATTTTTGTTTTTATTTCCATTTCTCTAGGAGATGGGTCAAAAAGGATCTTGCTGTGATTTATGTCATAGAGTGTTCTGCCTATGTTTTCCTCTAAGAGTTTGATAATTTCTGGCCTTACATTTAGGTCTTTAATCCATTTTGAGCTTTTTTTGTGTATGCTGTTAGGGAGTGCTCTGATCTCATACTTTTACATGTAGCTGTCCAGTTTTCCCAGCACCACTTATTGAAGAGGCTGTCCTTTCTCCACTGTACATTCCTGCCTCCTTTATCAAAGATAAGGTGACCATATGTGTGTGGGTTTATCTCTGGGCTTTCTATCCTGTTCCATTGATCTATCTTTCTGTTTTTGTGCCAGTACCATACTGTCTTGATTACTGTAGCTTTGTAGTATAGTCTGAAGTCAGGGAGCCTGATGCCTCCAGCTCCGTTTTTCATTCTCAAGATTGCTTTGGCTATTCGGGGTCTTTTGTGTTTCCATACAAATTGTGAAATTTTTTGTTCTAGTTCTCTGAAAAATGCCAGTGGTAGTTTGATAGGGATTGCATTGAATCTGTAGATTGCTTTGGGTAGTAGAGTCATTTTCACAATGTTGATTCTTCCAATCCAAGAACATGGTATATCTCTCCATCTATTTGTGTCATCTTTAATTTCTTTCATCAGTGTCTTATAATTTTCTGCATACAGGTCTTTTGTCTCCTTAGGTAGGTTTATTCCTAGATATTTTATTCTTTTTGTTGCAATGGTAAATGGGAGTGTTTTCTTGATTTCACTTTCAGATTTTTCATCATTAGTGTATAGGAATGCCAGAGATTTCTGTGCATTAATTTTGTATCCTGCTACTTTACCAAATTCATTGATTAGCTCTAGTAGTTTTCTGGTAGCATCTTTAGGGCTCTCTATGTATAGTAGCATGTCATCTGCAAACAGTGACAGCTTTACTTCTTCTTTTCTGATTTGGATTCCTTTTATTTCCTTTTCTTCTCTGATTGCTGTGGCTAAAACTTCCAAAACTATGTTGAATAAGAGTGGTGAGAGTGGGCAACTTTGTTTTGTTCCTGATCTTAGTGGAAATGCTTTCAGTTTTTCACCATTGAGGATGATGTTGGCTGTGGGTTTGTCATATATGGCCTTTATTATGTTGAGGAAAGTTCCCTCTATGCCTATTTTCGGCAGGGTTTTTATCATAAATGGGTGTTGAATTTTGTCGAAAGCTTTCTCTGCATCTATTGAGATGATCATATGGATTTTCTCCTTCAATTTGTTAACATGGTTTATCACATTGATTGATTTGCATATATTGAAGAATCCTTGCATTCCTGGAATAAATCCCACTTGATCATGGTGTATGATCCTTTTAATGTGCTGTTGGATTCTGTTTGCTAGTATTTTGTTGAGGATTTTTGCATCAATGTTCATCAGTGATATTGGCATGTAGTTTTCTTTCTTTCTGACATCCTTGTCTGGTTTTGGTATCAAGGTGATGGTGGCCTCATAGAATGAGTTTGGGAGTGTTCCTCCCTCTGCTATATTTTGGAAGAGTTTGAGAAGGATAGGTGTTAGCTCCTCTCTAAATGTTTGATAGAATTCGCCTGTGAAGCCATCTGGTCCAGGGATTTTGTTTGTTGGAAGATTTTTAATCACAGTTTCAATTTCAGTGCTTGTGATTGGTCTGTTCATATTTTCTATTTCTTCCTGGTTCAGTCTTGGCAGGTTGTGCATTTCTAAGAATTTGTCCATTTCTTCCAGGTTGTCCATTTTATTGGCATAGAGTTGCTTATAGTAATGTCTCATGATCTTTTGTATTACTGCAGTGTCAGTTGTTACTTCTCCTTTTTCATTTCTAATTCTATTGATTTGAGTCTTCTCCCTTTTTTTCTTGATGAGTCTGGCTAAAGGTTTATCAATTTTGTTTATCTTCTCAAAGAACCAGCTTTTAGTTTTATTGATCTTTGCTATCGTTTCCTTCATTTCTTTTTCATTTATTTCTGATCTGATTTTTATGATTTCTTTCCTTCTGCTAACTTTGGGTTTTTTTTGTTCTTCTTTCTCTAATTGCTGTAGGTGCAAGGTTAGGTTGTTTATTCGATATGTTTCCTGCTTCTTAAGGTGCGATTGTATTGCTCTGAACTTCCCTCTTAGAACTGCTTTTGCTGCATCCCATAGGTTTTGGGTCGTCGTGCTTTCATTGTCATTTGTTTCTAGGTATTTTTTTATTTCCTCTTTGATTTCTTCAGTGATCACTTCGTTATTAAGTAGTGTATTGTTTAGCCTCCATGTGTTTGTATTTTTTATAGATCTTTTCCTGTGATTGATATCTAGTCTCATAGCGTTGTGGTCGGAAAAGATACCTGATACAATTTCCATTTTCTTACATTTACCAAGGCTTGATTTGTGACCCAAGATATGATCTATCCTGGAGAATGTTCCATGAGCACTTGAGAAAAATGTGTATTCTGTTGTTTTGGGATGGAATGTCCTGTAAATATCAATTAAGTCCATCTTGTTTAATGTATCATTTAAAGCTTGTGTTTCCTTATTTATTTTCATTTTGGATGATCTGTCCATTAGAGAAAGTGGAGTGTTAAAGTCCCCTACTATGAATGTGTTAGTGTCGATTTCCCCTTTTATGGCTGTTAGTATTTGCCTTATGTATTGAGGTGCTCCTATGTTGGGTGCATAAATATTTACAATTGTTATATCTTCTTCTTGGATTGATCCCTTGATCATTATGTAGTGTCCTTCTTTGTCTCTTCTAATAGTCTTTATTTTAAAGTCTATTTTGTCTGATATGAGAATTGCTACTCCAGCTTTCTTTTGGTTTCCATTTGCGTGGAATATCTTTTTCCATCCCCTCACTTTCAGTCTGTATGTGTCTCTAGGTCTGAAGTGGGTCTCCTGTAGACAGCATATATATGGGTCTTGTTTTTGTATCCATTCAGCCAATCTGTGTCTTTTGGTGGGACCATTTAGTCCATATACATTTAAGGTAATTATCGATGTGTATGTTCCTATTTCCATTTTCTTAATTGTTTTGGGTTCGTTATTGTAGGTCTTTTCCTTCTCTTGTGTTTCTTGCCTAGAGAAGTTCCTTTAGCAGTTGTTGTAGAGCTTGTTTGGTGGTGGTGAACTCTCTCAGCTTTTGCTTGTCTGTAAAGGTTTTAATTTCTCCCTCAAATCTGAATGAGATCCTTGCTGGATACAGTAATCTTGGTTGCAGGTTTTTCTCCTTCATCACTTTCAGTATGTCCTGCCACTCCCTTCTGGCTTGCAGAGTTTCTGCTGAAAGATCAGCTGTTAACCTTTGGGGATTCCCTTGTGTGTTATTTGTTGTTTTTCCCTTGCTGCTTTCAATATGTTTTCTTTGTATTTAATTTTTGACAGTTTGATTAGTATGTGTCTTGGCGTATTTCTCCTTGGATTTATCCTGTATGGGACTCTCTGTGCTTCCTGGACTTGATTAACTATTTCCTTTCCCATATTAGGGAAGTTTTCAACTATCATCTCTTCAAATATTTTCTCCGTCCCTTTCTTTTTCTCTTCTTCTTCTGGAACCCCTATAATTCGAATGTTGGTTCATTTAATGTTGTCCCAGAGGTCTCTGAGACTGTCCTCAGTTCTTTTCCTTCTTTTTTCTTTATTCTGCTCTGCAGTAGTTATTTCCACTATTTTATCTTCCTTATCCGTTCTTCTGCCTCAGTTATTCTGCTATTGATCCCATCTAGAGTATTTTTCATTTCATTTATTGTGTTGTGCATCATTGCTTGTTTCATCTTTAGTTCTTGTAGGTCCTTGTTAAATGTTTCTTGCATTTTGTCTATTCTATTTCCCAGATTTTGGATCATCTTTACTATCATTATTCTGAATTCTTTTTCAGGTAGACTGCCTATTTCCTCTTCATTTGTTAGGTCTGGTGCATTTTTATCTTGCTCCTTCTTCTGCTGTGTGTTTTTCTGTCTTCTCATTTTGCTTAACTTACTGTGTTTGGGTTCTCCTTTTTGCAGGCTGCAGGTTCGTACTTCCCATTGTTTTTGGTGTCTGTCCCCAGTGGCTAATGTTGGTTCAGTGGGTTGTGTAGGCTTCCTGGTGGAGGGGACTAGTGCCTGTGTTCTGATGGATGAGGCTGGATCTTGTCTTTCTGGTGGGCAGGTCCACGTCTGGTGGCGTGTTTTGGGGTGTCTGTGGACTTACTATGATTTTAGGCAGCCTCTCTGCTAATGGGTGGGGTTGTGTTCCTGTCTTGCTAGTTGTTCGGCATAGGGTGTCCAGCACTGTAACTTGCTGGTCGTTGAGTGAAGCTGGGTGCTGGTGTTGAGATGGAGATCTCTGAGAGATTTTTGCCGTTTGATATTATGTGGAGCTGGGAGGTCTCTTGTGGACCAGTGTCCTGAAGTTGGCTGTCCCACCTCAGAGGCACAGCACTGACTCCTGGCTGCAGCACCAAGAGCCTTTCATCCACACGGCTCAGAATAAAAGGGAGAAAAAGTAGAAAGAAAGAAAGAGAGAGAGAGAGAGAAAGGAAGGAAGGAAGGAAGAAAGAAAGAGGGAAGAAAAGGAAGGAAGAAAGAAGGGAGGGAGGGAGGAAGGCAGGAAGGAAAGAAAGAAGATAAAATAAAATACAGTTATTAAAATAAAAAATAATTATTAGGAAGAAACATTTTTTAAAAGAAAAAACAAAAACAAAAAACAAAATAAACAAACAAAAAACAGACGGATAGAACCGTAGGAAAAATGGTGGAAGCAAAGCTATACAGACAAAATCTCACACAGAAGCATACACATACACACTCACAAAAAGAGAAAAAGGGGAAAAAATCGTAAACCTTGCCCCGAAAGTCCACCTCCTCAATTTGGGATGATCCGTTGTCTATTCAGGTGTTCCACAGATGCAGGTACTTCAAGTTGATTGTGGAGCTTTAATCCGCTGCTCCTGAGGCTGCTGGGAGAGATTTCCCTTTCTCTTCTTTGTTCTCACAGCTCCCGGGGCTCAGCTTTGGATTGGGCCCCGCCTTTGCATGTAGGTCGCCGAAGGGCGTCTGTTCTTCACTCAGACGGGAAAGGGTTAAAGGAGCCGCTGATTCGGGGACTCTGGCTCACTCAGGCCGGGGGGAAGGAGGGGCACGGAGTGCGGGGCGAGCCTGCGGCGGCAGAGGCCGGCGTGACGTTGCACCAGCCTGAGGCGTGCCGTGCATTCTCCCGGGGGAGTTGTCCCTGGATCCCGGGACCCTGGCAGTAGCGGGCTGCACAGGCTCCCTGGAAGGGGGGTGTGGAGAGTGACCTGTGCTCGCACACAGGCTTCTTGGTGGCGGCAGCAGCAGCCTTAGCGTCTCCTGCCCGTCTCTGGGGTCCGCGCTTTCAGCTGCGGCTCGCGCCCGTCTCTGGAGCTCCTTTCAGCGGCGCTCTTAATCCCCTCTCCTCGCGCACCAGGAAACAAAGAGGGAAGAAAAAGTCTCTTGCCTCTTCGGTAGCTCCAGACTTTTCCCCGGACACCCTCCCGGCCAGCCGTGGTGCACTAGCCCCCTGCAGGCTGTGTTCACGCCGCCAACCCCAGTCCTCTCCTTGCGCTCCGACCGAAGCCCGAGCCTCAGCTCCCAGCCCCGGCCGCCCCGGCGGGGGAGCAGACAAGCCTCTCGGCCTGGTGAGTGCCGGTCGGCCCTGATCCTCTGTGCGGGAATCTCTCCGCTTTGCCCTCTGCCCCGCTGTGGCTGCGCTCTCCTCCGCGGCCCCACTGTGGCTGCGCTCTCCTCCACGGCCCTGAAGCTTTCCCTCTCCGCCACCCACAGTCTCCACCCGCGAAGGGACTTTCTAGTGTGTGGAAACCTTTCCTCCTTCACAGCTCCCTCCCACTGGTGCAAGTCCCGTCCTTATCTTTTTGTCTCTGTTTATTCTTTTTTCTTTTGCTCTACCCAGGTACGTGGGGACTTTTTTGCCTTTTGGGAGGTCTGAGGTGTTCTGCCAGCGTTCAGTAGGTGTTCTGTAGGAGTTGTTCCACGTGTAGATGTATTTCTGGTGTATCTGCTAGTGTTAGAGGGTCTCCTACAGAGGTAGGGGGTGGCTCTGTTTCACCGTGGGGACAAGGACACTGGCAGCAGAAGTTCTGGGAAGTACTCCTTGGCGTGAGCCCTCCAAGAGTCTTCTCAGTGTTTTTTATAATGATAAACGCATCGTGAGTGCATCTAAGCAAGGATTTTGTCTTGAATTATCCCTGTTAATCAGGGTTCCTACAATTGCCAGGCACTCACTGAGTTTCATTTTCAGGGTTGTTAGTCAAGACGACTGAAACATGTTCATCTTCCATCTTTTCAGGGAAAAGCATGTTTCATGGGAGGTTTCTACTGGCCCAGGAAGTGGTGAGTAGAGTCATTAACTGAGAATAAAGAAGCAGTAGTTCACAACGTTCTGAAAAGAGACACCAACAGTTAGGACCAGACACCTCAGCGTTCCCCCAAATGGCAGGACTGCCCCTGTGGCCCGCAACCTGCACCACAGCCCAGTCTCCTGGTCCCAGCCCACCCACTGGTGAGGAGTCCAGGGGGGCGGGTGTCAGCTGGCTTCCTTGAGCCTCATTTGCAGTGAGAGCTGATCCCACCTTCCCTGCTGCAGATGGATGGGATGCTTTCTTTCCACTTCAGGAAATCGGTGAGTTGGATTTTTCCTGTGAATGGGACGGGAGCTTCCTGCGGATCACTGGTCAAGCACGAGGGTCGCTGCAAGCCGAGGCCCTGGCGTCCCAGCCTGGCTTAGACTTCTGCTCGGACAGTGGCTGGCTGGCCGAGCCCTGTGCCCAGCTGAGTTGAAGGGCCTTGTGGTGGCCAGCAGGACTCAGAGAAGGATAACGGAAAAGTGCCCATCACTTCCTCCGTTGAGTGTGGCGAGGAAACCGAATTTCTCCCGTTGGTCAAGTCAACATCAAAGAAGGGAAATGGTCGGGTATGAGCCTTCTTCCTGCCCCCGCAGTGGGATGCTGCTGGTTGGGAGGGGGGGATACCTCATATGCATAGAGGAGTCCAGAGTCGGACATTTGGACGCCTTCTCCACGGAGGTGAGACAACCTAAGCGACCACCTGGAAACAGAAGAAGGAGGGAAGGAAGGTGTCCCAGTGGGACCCACAGCCATGCTCTCCTGTGCTGGTGGGAGCTAGAGAGAAGAGGGGAGAGTCTGTTTCTTCATAGTCATGGGAAAAGCTTAACTTCTGAGAACAGTCTCCAAGAGACAAAACAGAAGACAACCCAAGGAAGGGCTGTGCTTCCAGAAATGGGGAAGTGGTTCCCACAAGCCCAGCCCTGCCTTATAGAATGATCACCTTTCAACAAAACATAAAACAACAACTGCCTGGAGCCTCTGGAGAGAGACCAAAGGCGCAGAAACTAAAGGGAACCAGGTGCCCAGAAAAGGACGGACAGACGGAGGATGGACAGACGGGCCGAGAGCCAGGTGTTCATGCAGGATCTGGGTACTGAGCGTGTGGGTGTTCCCTGCACAGTTCTTTCAAATTTTCTGTATGTTCAAAATGTTTTACAATACAATATTGGTGAAAAAAGTCACTGGAGTGAATTTGACTCCAGCAGTTAAAAAAAAAAAATATCCAAGTTATTACTAAATGTAGTTTTACTCATGTTAATATCATGTATCTAGTTGTAGCCCCATATCTAACACACGTGCGGGGGAACACATCTAATGTGTTAGATTTCATGAGAGAATAAAATAATTCATCACTTGTATTTCCTGTCTTATTTTCAGTGACTCACAAATGTTTGTCTCCTATATGGGTGCTCTGTAGTCACATAGGTTGATCAGAAGTGGTCCCTTATGTTTCAGTATTTTGAGTCCGCCACCAAGAGCTGGCCAGAAAATTGCCTTTGAGAGATTTTAATCTCTTGCCCCTATGTGTTCAACTAATCATTGTGGATGAACAATTGGGGGGGGGATGCTGCCAAACACAACAGATTGGAGCGTTTTTCGCTTTGTGCAAGTATTCTGATAGTAGCATCACCAAGCTCTTTCTTCAGTTGTTGATGTATGTAAATGTTTTTATGCTTTTTTAGGGAAGAAGAAGGGAGGTAAAGATTTGAGGCTATTTACTTTGTCTCCCCACATAAGCTATCCTGTTGAGGTAAAAATATATGCTTCTTTTTTAAATTAGAATATTTTCAGTTAAACTTGGTAGATCATTCATTATTGCAGAAGACCTGTTAGCAAAAAGCATTTCATTTCAGTATTTAGAAAATTGAACAACATAGGAAAAGGGCCAAGCCTTCCTTTTCTTTCTGTTTCCTTTATTAAGGTGGACATCTCCAGAGAGATGAGTTCAGAGGAAAACCTTGGTGACAGGAAGTGGTGACCTTACCAAACCTGGCCAAAATGTTGAATGAAGAATGTGAAAAAGTCAGCTGCAGGGAGGGTGAGTTCTCTACACCTGGAGTTTAAAAATAGAAGAGTGTGGATGTAAGAAAAACATACTCAAGGTGGATGTGTTCTGAGAAACCTCCACTCCTTCATACCCACCTGTGGCACAGGTCATCAGAGCCATGAAGCATGCAGGTTAGTGTCCTATTTTCTTTTTTATTGAAGTATAGTTGATGTACAATATTAATAAGTTACGGGTGATTCACAATTTTTAAAGATTATATTCCATTTATAGTTATTATAAAATATTGGCTATATTCCCTACATATATCCTTTTAGCTTATTTTATACATAACAGCTTGTACCTCTGAATCCCCTACCCTATATTACCCCTCTCCCCACTGCTAACCACTTGATTGTTCTCTATATCTGTGAGTCGGCTTCCTTTTTGTTATAGTCACTAGTTTGTTATATTTCTTAGATTCCACATGTAAGTGATATCATTCAGTATTTGTCTTTCTCTGTCTGACTTATTTCACTTAGCATAATGCCCTTCAGGTCTATCCATGTTGTTGCAAAGGGCAAAATTTCCTTCTTTTTGATGGCTGAGTAGTGACCTATTCTTGAGGTGAAGAGCCAGCTAAGTGCCTTTAAGCCCTGGAGAAAGTAGACGGGGGTAAGCAAAAGGCTTTGTTAGTGGCCAAAGCATGAGAGGGGACTGGTCCAGCAGGTGAGATGCTATCAAAGCAGCCACTTCAACCTTGCAGTCTTTAAGTGCCATAAAGGCAGTTTTCTCAAACTTTAACCTCCAAAGATGTTGTTAAAACACGGACTCTGATTCTGGAAGCCAGCGTTTACCTTTACCCTTGTGAGTGCCAACTTAAAAAAAAAAAAAAAAAGCACAATGTGAGAGTCGTGAGTTAAGTTGTACTGGGGGCAAAATGAGGACTGTAGCCTGGGAGACAGCATCTCAGAGAGCTCTGAGAAATCGCTCCAAAGAGGTTGGGGGGAAGGTCAGTATAGATGTGATTTTGGTGAAGGGGGAGTACATGCAGTCAAACACATATCTTTTGGCAGAAGGTTTCTGCTAGTCAACGAGGAGCAGACGTCACCATGAAGGATTTTAGTGCTTTTCTAGATACGAGGAGATACAAGAAGTGGGCTCTTAAAAATGACTCATGGAAATATCTAACTATCTGAAGACCTGTTGTGCTAGTTTTTTTCAGAGCACAGAGTCCCTCATCTCTGCTCTCCACCCTGAGCTCCTTTCAGGGGGTGTCGAAGGTCAGCAGCTGCAGCAGCATGTGATTTAATCCTTGTAGAGGTGGATGGCAAGCGCCAATTTGTAGTTGACATGGGGAAGGAAAAATAATGTTTCCCCTACCCTCTAGCCTCTTGGCTGACATCCCCTGTAATAAGAGACAGATTAACACAAGGAAAACCAACAGAAGTTGAATAACCTGTATGCTCCCTGCATACATGGGAGACACCCAGGAAAAGTGAGGAACTCCCAGACACGGCCCAGCCGCCATAAATACCATCTCCAGCTAAAGACAAAAGATGTTGGATTTGGGAGAGCGAGTGAAAAAGGAAGTTGTCAGGAAAAGCACAGGAAACGGGAGTATAGTTGTTATGCAGGTTTAACTCCTGCCTTAATATAAGAGTTGATAAGACTGATAAGAATTTCTAGATTTAGTTCATCCTCCTCTTCCAGGCACAGAGAGGAAGACACCCTTACAGATGGAGATTTCCCTTAATGTAAATATCTTTTTACAAAAGGGTAACGTCTCAGTTTTCAAAGCCTCTCCAGTGTCTGCTGTTTCTCAAAAATGATCAGCCTAAAAAAATCCTCATGCCAAAGAGGCATATTTTGTGGCGGCAAGTTCTGCCCCTCTCCACCCTCTTAGGGTTATTTTTGGCTGGGCCTGACAGCTACATTGACATGAGACAGATCAACAGGAGAAAAGCACGCCAATTTATTCAACACGGGTCTTCCAGGACCCAGAAGCTTTCATAAAGAATGAAGACCCAGAGAAATGGTGACACTAACTTGCTTTTATATTAGGTTGAACAAAGTGGGCAATTGTCGTCCACGATGTGGACGGCTAGAAGAAGTTAAGAATCATTGAACAACTCAAGTTTGTGTAGAGTTCTCTCGGTCTCAACTTCTCATCCCTGACGATGAAAAACGTTACTTTCCTCCTGGTATAAGGAGCACATCTTTCATAGAGGAATGTAATTTCCTGCTTTTAGGAGAATGCAGAAAGGTAGGAGTGTTTTGTCTTGTACCTGCTGTTTTTCGAGTGCCTCTAACTCAAAATCATCCAAACGCCAGAGCGCCGTGTTTCGGGGTGGTGTGTTCTGAACTCCTTCACCATTAGTGGGTCTGAAGTGGGGCTCACAATACGAGGAGTAAGGCCTAAAATTGTGCTAGCTGAACGGGATCGAAAGTTAAATATGCATCATTAGTTTTCTCTAAAATATCATGCAAGCTGGGACAGTTCTATGTACGACTCTCCCATTTTTAAAGTTCCATATATATTTTCCAGTGTTATCACAGTTAATTCCTTAAATACCAAATTGCTGAGGACAGATATACGATTGGTATTTTTTGAAACAGGGTCTCTCTGAAGATTTTTATAAACGAATGATTTATGTTCCTTCATGGAGCATTGTTTCTATGCTATAAATAGTGTTTTATGATATCAAAGTCGATGCAGGGAGGCTTTTGGACTGAGGTGGTTTTAACCCCTTCTTCGCCTACCTAAGCAGACCAAACCCTAAGCGGAGTATTTCCTGCAAATGCCTCAAGAGCAGGAAAAACAACCCAGTCACCAGCAGCCAATCAGGCTTTCCCAAATGGCAGGACCACCTAAGCCACAGCCAATCAAATGATTTCCTTGCTTCTGCATCCTCTCTATAAAATTTTCCGCCCTCAGCTCCTGTCTGGGAAGTAAGTAGTGCTCCGAACCTCTAAGGCTTTGCTGCTGCTCAATTTGAATTGATTTTTGCTCAAATCAATCCTTAAATCTTTCAAAGAGAAAAGTCTTAATCTTCTTGTGTCTGAAATCAAACAGTCCTCCCCACTCCCCATGTCTTTTTGATTACAAGAAAAATGTCTCCATTTGGGCAGAAGGCATTCACAGAACCGCTTCAGTGCTTCCCGAAAAGGTTGACATGCCACCTCGTGGATAAGAAAAGAGCCGCATCCAAAGATAATCTACCGTTTTCTGTACAAACAAATGATTTAAAACCTCCAGCATGGTTAACTTGCAAGTTATCAAAAAATTATTTGTAAACCCCGTTAAAAACAAGACAGCAGGCCCCAAATGAGTCGCTTATGCTAAGCCCCACTTCACCAAACCGAGACTTAGTTTCAGCTCTCCCCAGACGGAATCTTCAGCCAGTCTGTCGGAACAGCCCAGTCGGGACTCGTTCAGTCGCCTGCCTGGTCCGCCCCCTGCCATCCTGGCCCCTAAAGGCAGGCGACCTTGACACAACCAATCTGCTTTTTGCTGGTATAACTTTCTCGTCCGGCTCCCTTCTGCCTGTCGTTCCATTTTATACAGCCCCGCAGAGCTCCTTTCTAGCTGCTGGACTCGACGCTGCTGATTCGTGAATCACAGAATAAAGTCAGTAAGATTGAAATTTACTCAGTGAACTTGCTTTTTTACACCCCAAAATTATTTTTTTAAACTGCCACTATTTGGTAGACTCAAAAGAGGGCGCCTCATTGTCAGAGTGAGTTTAGAGAGAGGGGCAGGAAACCTTTCAGAATGCTTATGCCAGTAGCTGCCCACAACTGCCATCTCCCAGCCGGGGGGCTTCCTCGAAAAGGCATGGGGCTCATTTCTGGATGTGTAAGTTCACGTGCAATAGATTTCTACCACGTTACGTCAATTTTATTGAATTTTCATCTGCTTCCCTAACCACCTTTGGGGGTCATAAAAGGAAGAGGGACCCAAGAAAGGTACAGCCAGGGGTGCTCCTCAGATGCCTCTAGTACTGCTGCCATGCACGCTGCTCAGTATTAAGAAAGGAATTGGAACAGAATTTCCCCCTCAAGCAGTTTTTTGAACTAATCAGGGAGAGAAATAAGACAAACTCTGAAATAAAACTGCATAAAAGGCAAATGAAAACCATACCAGAAAAATCCAGGCAATATTTTTCTAGTGTTTAATTGATCTCAAGGAAGGAAAAAGTCCAGATTCACAAAAACCTACGTGTATTGTTTTATTATATACAAAACCAAGCATACAATAATTACACAGCAAATAACATGCTGAATATTTTCAGGCCATTTGAATGGTGCTCTGTACATGTACATGAATAAGTAATAAGTGCTGCTTCTCTATTACCTTGAAATACGGTACCACCAAGAGTTTTATATTTTTATTTTACTACTCACGTAAATGAGCACAAAGGAAAGAGGAAATAGATAATATTTAAACATGGAAGGTAGAAATTCTTCCTTCTGGAAACTAACCAAATAGGCCTAAGAACCACTACTAATCAATGATATCCTCTCCCCCATCTTTTCTGTCATAGCCACCAATCCCACCCTATTCCAGTTAAGTTACAAACCTGCAGCCAGTTTAGTCATTAAAGATTTGAGAAGTAGTCTCAACCTAAACAATTGTAGCTAATACTGATATATATTTGTAATTCATTTTTGTACTGTTTTTACAACTTTTTCCCCTGATCCTAAGCTTGAAGCAGTTCTTCTTAGATTCTCTAAACTTTGGGGGTTTTTTTTGCTACCATTTATTTTATTTTATTGGATCATTTTAATTGGTTTAAATGCAACATGTATGTAAACAACTCCACAGAAATGAGAGGCACTTCTTAGAAATACAATGACTCATGTCACAAGATTCAATGGCTTCGATTTGATGAACTGAATGAGCTCCTGACTCAACTCTCCAATGTTGTCTGCTTGAATGGCAAGATCTTTATCTGCCGCGTTTAGTGCATTAAGATGTGTGCATCAGAAATCATAAAATTGTGCTTATCTTCCATAATGAACCTGTATTCATTAGGAGCTCTGATCCAATCACAATAATGTTGGTTAAAATAAACTACGAACCCGAGGCAAAAAAGTAAACAAGCCACTTTTTCAGGCTTTTAAAACTGTCTTAACATGTGACATTACAGCTATCCCCCCCAATTAAGCAACCAACTTCAAGTCAAAGAGCTAGGAACAAATGGAACATTCGAGGCATTACCTCAGCATTTCTCAATCAGCTCAGACATACGCGAGGCCGGGAAAGGTCTCTGAGGGTACCTGCACAGGTGCATTACTGGTAGAGGCGGCAGCTCAGCATAAACCCTGTGGGATTAATATCAGGCGTATATATGTGTATATAGATGTGTGTAAATATATGTAATGTGCTTACAGAGATTTATCGACCCGGAATACTTCATAAACAGCTGCATAAAAATCTAGCAGAGAGGGCTTCCCTGGTGGCGCAGTGGTTGAGAGTCTGCCTGCCAATGCAGGAGACACGGGTTCATGCCCCGGTCGGGGAGGATCCCACATGCCACGGAGCGGCTGGGCCCACGAGCCATGGCCGCTGAGCCTGCGCATCCGGAGCCTGTGCTCCGCAACGGGAGAGGCCACAACAGTGAGAGGCCCGCGTACCGCAAAAAAAAAAAAAAAAAATCTAGCAGAGAAAGACTCATGAATTGGGTCCTATATATACGCCGGCAGTGTATATAGGACTAACCCATCTGTACTCACTGGAGCAGGGCCATCGAGGGACATGTGGGGTGCCACTCAGGAACCACAGAAAGGAAAAGTAGGCCTAGCACTGTTTTCAAAACACTATACTTATACTGAGTACAAAAGTTATAGTATAATTGCGAACCATGGAAGTAATGCCTGCCAGATGTACATTGTTTGTTCATTTATAAAAATGCATAAGATTTTATTGTAAGCAGTGCTTTCTCCAGTAGGGTGGTGTGAGAGAGAATATAAGAGGGACTCTGTAAAAAAAAGTCTTAGAAGAAAAAAAATTACCGTAAAAATTTTTGTTGTTTAATACAATTAAAATCAGATTTTAAAAGGGCATCTTAATATTCAACTTCGGCCTATTATTTTAATTATTTATAAATGCATCTTGTCTTTATGTTAACTTAAACAGTGCCTTGGATGACACTGAGTTACTGGGTGAAAAGTCTGCGAGTTAGTAAATATTTTCAGATGAAAAGTGCCGAGTTTTTCATTTGTCCCAAAGGTGAGAAAACAGAAACAAATATATATGTAAAAAAACAAATAGAATAATCGTTTGAAGGGATAAAATCAGCTACAGTCATTAAAACATACTGTACATCAAGAAGTAGTCAAGCAAAGGTTCTACGGATATTCACCATAATATCAAGAGAAATCTCTCAGCACAACCATAGGGACAAGTAGATGTGACTTAACAGCAGTTAAATAAGAAGCATTTAGGGGAGTCAGGAAGCCGCAGGGCCAGGTGAGGAGGTTAAGACATTCAGTAACTTTATCCATGGTCCGCCCTCCCACTCCCTGCTCCCAGCAAGATTATAAAGTCCTGCTCTTGCAAATGAAGACAGATCATCATTCTGATGATTTTTCCCACGGCATCTCTTCAGAGAAGCCACACACGCCGGGGATTCTGGTGCCAACTGTTTCATTCTTCCTCCCATCACGTGCTAACAACTGTGCTTAGACCCGCCGACATTCACTGGGACGAAGCCTGCACGCTATTTTAAGTTCAGCTTAGAAAATACAGAAATGGACTTCGCCACCACCTCTAAATTGAAAAGGCCTTTTTTTTTTTTTTTTGCGGTACGCGGGCCTCTCACTGTTGTGGCCTCTCCCGTTGCGGAGCACAGGCTCAGGACGCGCAGGCTCTGTGGCCATGGCTCACGGGCCCAGCCGCTCCGCGGCATGTGGGATCTTCCCGGACCAGGGCACGAACCCACGTCCCCTGCATCGGCAGGCGGACTCTCAACCACTGCGCCACCAGGGAAGCCCGGCCTTGTTTTTTTTTAAACCCATATCAGGGAAAGTGTTTGAAAGCACTAGATTCCACTGTCTGGAAGGAGCAGGCAGCTTAGTGATAAATGACTTTGCTCATAATAGCTGCTCCGTAACTCGAGGAAGAGCCGAAGCTTCCCCAGGAGTGAGATGCCCGGACCTTCTGCTTGAATAGTTTAGGATGAGGATGCAGAGAGCCCTATTTCAGACCTTCAGGATTCTACACCGTTTGAAGCAGGACGCACTAGTTTACCTGCGCTGTACGTGGCCTGGCTGAGGTTTCAGAAGTTTAGTCCACTCTTCCCTTGGAGAGCTGTCGTTTTATTTCTTTATATGGCACAGACCTTGGTTAATTTTTATCTGAAGGGCTCTCATTTGCCTAAGACTGTCAACGCAAAATATGGTTACTGAAAGACACCCTTCTTTGGAAACGACCCTGTTGTGGCTTGGGTGGGCGTGGCGTGGACTAAAGAACTGGTCAACCTCTTCAGTGTCAGTAATCCCAAAGTCTCTTAAAATTCACAGTATTGTAACTTTTGGAAGAGCTCTAATATTGAGGCACCTGCAGGTCCTTGCAATTCATCGTCTCAGTTATGATTTGAATTTGTGTGTGTTTTGTTTTACTCCATTTGTTTTGAGCTTTTTCTCGCTGGATACAGTGGCTCGAGCACAATTATTTGCATTTCCCTTTTGCTTAAGACTTGCATGTGCTGGCGCTCTGGAGGCCTTGTAGGTGTCCGTGGAGTCCCCGATCACCGCTGGCTGCCTGGGAAGGTGAAGGTTCACGCTACTCTTGATCTTAGGGTCGCCGCTGTCCCCACAGGACAGATCCCAGTGCTGCAGCTTGGAGCTCTTGTTGGATTTCTTTTTCTTCTCCTCTGTCTGCACGTCGAGGGTTTGCTTCTGAGAACACAGTCTGCTGCTATTCAGCACATCGAGGGGTTTGGTGGAAGCCTCACATGTGTAATAGGATGGATGGACTTCTTCGCGGTGCACGTCTTTCTTTCGTGAAGGGCCTGACTTCGGAGGCCCTTCCTGCTGAGGCCTGGACAGAGCGTTGGCAATCAGCTTGCTCCTCCCAGGGCTTTTCAGAGCCCCCGAGGTCCCAGGGGCAGTGGGAGGCCTCGCCTTGGCCCCCTTTGCTTTCTCGCACTGGACAGTCTGGATCTGCAGCCACTCGAGCTGGACAAGCCTGTCGATGTACTTCCCCAGCAGCCCTCCGGTTCTGGGCACGGCCTCTGTCCTGCGCTCAGAGTGCAAGAGCACAGCCATGTCCCGCAGGTCCCAGGAGTTACACGGGGCCGGGAGGAAGTCAGGGTAGGAGTATTCGGGCTGTTGGGTGGGACCCTGCCCTGGGTGCAGATCGAAGTGAGCCGCATCGATCTCTTCGGCCCGAAGATGAAGATCTGGAGGCGTGAGGGGAGAAGGGGGGACGGGGATTCTTTCTGAATCAGAGAGGTCACTGGCACTGTCCTCCTCAGCATCTTCCTTGATAATTTTCATCGTCTGAAAGTCCAGAAACAACTTGTTCCCTGAGGACCCCCGACACCTGTAGCCAAGGGGACTCCTTTTGGGGTTTCCTTCCGGGGAAATGCTTTCCTTCAGTTTATCCTCAGTTGGTTGGGGGACACATCCTCCGAGACTGCTTTTCGGCTGGGACGAGAGATGGGGGACTTGGGATTTACTCTGCCTTTTTCTTGAATTCTTTGGACGCTGTACTTTATTCCAAGAGGGGCCTGCATTCATATTGCTGCGAGAAATAAACCTGCAATTCTTAGTCCATCTGACAAAAACTGGCCAGCCAATGATTGAACAACGGAACCAAAAGAACCCCCTGGTGGTAGATTTCAGCTATCGCGAGGCATTAGAAAATGTGAGGCCTTTAAACTCACAGAAGAAGTTACAGGACAATTTTCCACTTCACACTCTACTTAGGAAACATCATAGAGCAGGTGCCAGAGTCCATGCATGGATTCTGTTTTACATCAAACATTAGCTTTTAAGAAAAACACTAACATTTCATAAAGTGCTTATATTATCATTTTAAACATTAGTAACATCTCTCATAGGACTCTGTCCTGTTAATGATGAGCAGTGTTTAATAACACGAACAAGTAAAACCCACAGCTTTCTTTCATATACCTATTTTCAATTAAATGTAAACAGGATGTAAAATGCAAGTTTTACAGAACTTAATCACTGATTGGTGGTAATTCTGAGCTGACAAAAATCTTAAGGAAAAGTGTAGCATGTACAACCTACACCTTAAACCAAAAGCTTATCAAAGTGTTTTCAAATAGAAAACACACTCAGAAAAACTGTTTAGAGGAATAGGAATAAAATCATACCTTTTAACACAATATGAATTTAAAAAATAGGTTTAATGCAATCCTTCAAATGGCGGGGAAGTAGACGTTGTGAATACCGTGTGCATTACCAGCATGGCAACTGATCCTGCCTCTAATTTATTCTGAGACAGGGTCTCATATCAGAGTTGAAAATATTTTCTTTTTGACTTATTTACCAAGAACGTAGCATTTTGCCAAGATGAATAATACTTCTCAGACATATCAGTCTGGTGGGCTTAAAAGAATTGGGTGGTAAGGCTTTCCTGGTGGCGCAGTGGTTGAGAGTCCGCCTGCCGATGCAGGGGACGCGGGTTCGTGCCCCGGTCCGGGAAGATCCCACATGCCGCGGAGCGGCTGGGCCCGTGAGCCATGGCCGCTGAGCCTGTGCGTCCGGAGCCTGTGCCACAGCAGTGAGAGGCCCGCGTACCGCAAAAAAAAAAAAAAAAAAAAAAAAAAGGGTGGTAAACATGCTTTGTGGAAACCTCAGAGGTTCATCTGTCTGGTTTACATTCGTCTGTGTTTCCACCACACTAAGCAATTACTTGAAAATGTGTCACTTCTTAACAAATAAATACGTTGGAGGTTAAATCATTGCCAGTAGCATAACACGTGCTCAATAAATGTTGACGAAATGGATAAAGGAATTGCCATTATTTAGAACTCATAGCCAATATTGTTAAAACTTTCATTTACCTCTAGCTGTCTGTGTGCATCCATAAACGTTAACAGTATCCTTTTTATATAAAAGGAAACTAACATAGACAGATGATTAAGGGATTTACCCAAAATTGTGGATTCTGCCAGCAGTGCAAGAATTATGACCTCTGGAATTTTTACCAACTAGTAATGTTTAAAATCATTTCTGCCAGACAAGAAATATATATTTCCTATCAACAGACATATTTTTTCCCAACCACACATATCAATCTGGAGAACTGAGATAACGTGCCTTTTGCAAGATAAAGCAATTACATGAAAAACGATTTACCTGCTTTTCTGATAAGATTTATTCACCCTATTCCCTTTCTTGAAAAAGTCACACGGCTGATCATCATCTAGGGTTTGATGGACTGTCTAAAAAACAGACACGTAGTTAATAAATACCCTGAACACACACACACACACACACACACACACACACACACACACAAGAAACAGGAAAAGAAACCCAACAAATCTAAATAAGATTTTACTTCAAAGTTTACATCACCTTTGCTGTAGCGCTCGAAATATTCTTGCTCAGTCTGTTGGGAGATGATGGCAGCAGGGGAAGTAACTTCTTTATTCCTCTTATGTTTGGAAAGGACTCCTTACCACCGGAACTAGAAGCAACAGAAGTGTCGGTAAGTACTGACTGCAAACGGTCCTGTCACCAGTATTGTTGGTTTTCACTTGTTTGTTCTTAAATATTCAAATTGTATAGAAAAACTGGTGGAAGGATATTGCCTTCTATTTACGGTTTAATCTTGTTTGTTTTTCACAGTGGATATTAGATACAAGATCACACTACTACAAATGGATTCCCTCTCTCTCTCTCCCCATACCCACACATACCCACACACAAAATCCCCTTGGAAATAACATGCTGTGGAAATCTGTGGGGCTAATTAAGGTCGGGTGTTGCTCCGAAGTTCCCATGTCCATTCATTCATTCATTCGTTCGTTCTTTCAACAAACACTTACAGGAGTGCCTAGAAAACGGCAGGATTACACACATGCCCTGCTCTTGTGGAGCTTAAACTCTGCTGTGGAGGCTCTCTTTCAAGTCTCCTGCCTTCACTATCACATCAATCCACGAAAAAGTCATATCAGTATCTTCATACACATCACACGATGTTATCTCTTTGTGACATTCTGTTGATTTGTACCACCCAAGGTTGCTTTTCGCCTCTTATTTTGAGTGGGCTACTAAAAGTGCCCCATTTGAACGTGAATACGTATTTCTTTCTTCCATAATATCCCTTGCCTCTGAAAAATGGAAGAGGTGGGATTATAGAAGATTTTTATTTCCTTCCTAAAACTTTGCTGTGTTATTTTTCAAAAGAAGCACGTGTGCCATTTTGGTCAGTGTACATACGATGGGAATAAAAAACACATGCGGGCCCTCACAGTGAATGAATTATACCATAATCAACGGCTTGATTCGTTTTGGGCGTAGAAAACGTTCTTTACCAACCCTCCTCCAATTAGCCTGGTGCACGCCCATCTTCTCGCCTTCACCTGGCAAGCTTTACACCCTAGGCTGTGCCGTTTTCTGCACCAAATTAGAGACAGATGACAGCCTGCAGGGTCCCTAAGGACGCAGAAAACAAGCTCCGGTTTCCCTGACGGTTCCGGCTCCCATCGGAACAAAGCTGAAAGTCTGAGATTCTGGCTCCAGAAACGCGTCCCAAGCGCCAGAGGCTGCTTGCTTAAAGGCAACCGCATATGTCACCCAGGGTATGAACTGTTACTCCCACATCTTCCTCTCCGGCGCGGCGCCACGAGACAGCCGCAGCCGCAGCCACGCCGCCTGCTCCCCACCCCCGGGGACGGTCCCGGGCGGCAAAGCATTGTGGGTGCCGTTGGGACAGGACGCTTCTCCTCTACGCAGCGAGGCTCCCTCGGTCTGGCCTAGGGTACATGCTGCAGTGCAAACGTCCAAAGAGCTGGCTAGCCTCGAGGCTTAAAATCAGCCTGGGGACGAGCTCCTGGAAAGGCCGGGGTTTGCACGCCTCCCCCGCCCCCATTAACCCAGAAATCCGAGGACCAGCAGCATGCACGTTCCTGGTCCTCCGTTTGTGCAGACGCGGAACTATGATCGATCGGCGGGCGGGCCAGGCAGACGCGGACAGAGATTGATCAGACCTGTTTCGCGATCGCCGAGGACACTTGACGCGGCCGCCGGCCTTCCTTCCCGGGCCCGGGCGGGAGGCCGGACTGCGGCGCGCTGCTGCAAGCGCGGCGGCGGCGCTCGGGCTGCGGGAGTCAGCGCGCGGCCGCGTCACGAGGGGCGGGGCGGAGGCTCGCCGGGAAGTTGCACCGACAAGTTGCAGCCGTGTAAGTAACGCCAGGGCCCCGGGGGTGGGAGCGGCTGCTGGGCGGACACCGCTTTCCCCCAGGCACCCGGGAGGAAGCAGAAGGCCGGCGCCACCCCGCGCTCCGCGGTGGCCCCGAAAAGCTTCCACGAGAGCAAGCACTCATCGATTGAAATCAGCATTTTTTTTTTTTTTTTGCTGCCCAAAGCGAAAAACCCGGGCGAGGACTCGAGGGGCGAAGTGGCTGTCGAGGGGAGGGCGCAGCCGGCCCACTGGATCCCCTGCAGTCAGAGGTTCCGGCGGACCCTCCCCAGGGGCAGCTGAGCACGGCCGGGGACACCGAGGGAGCGGACGCGGGGTCGGGAGGCCGCCCCTCGGTTCCACCTCCTCATCGCTCGACGGCCGGCCGGGCCATGTTCAGAGACCCAGGCTCCGCGGTCCTCCCCGCCGCCGCCGGTTTCCGGAAGCCCGCCCCGCGGAGCCTCAGCTGCCTCTCGGACCTGGACGGCGGCGCGGCCCGGGAGTCGCGGCCCTGCAGGCCCCCCGGGAGCCCGGGCAGCGCGCCGCCGCCGCCGCCGCCCGCGCCGTCCGGCTGCGACCCCTGCCTGCGGCCCATTATCCTAAGGCGGGCGCGCTCGCTGCCCAGCTTGCCTGAGCGCCGCCATAAGGGCGCAGGCGCGCAGGGCGCTGCGTGCCGGCCGGGCTGCAGCCGGCAGAACCGCGTGCGCTTCGCCGACGCTCTGGGCCTGGAGCTGGCGCAGGTCAAGGTGTTCAACGCGGGCGACGACCCGTCCGTGCCGCTGCACGTGTTGTCGCGGCTCGCCATCAACTCGGACCTGTGCTGCAGCAGCCAGGACCTGGAGTTCACCCTGCAGTGCCTGGTGCCTGACTTCCCGCCGCCCGTCGAGACCCCTGACTTCGGCGAGCGCCTGGGGCGGCAGCTCGTGTGTCTGGAGCGCGTCACCTGCTCAGACCTGGGCGTCAGCGGTACGGTGCGCGTGCGCAACCTGGCCTTCGAGAAGCAGGTGGTGGTGCGCTACACGTTCTCCGACTGGCGCAGCGTGCACGAGGCTGTGGCACGGTGGCGCGGGCCGGCGGGCACTGAGGGCGCCGAGGACGTCTTCACCTTCGGCTTCCCGGTGCCGCCCTTCCTGCTGGAGCTCGGCTCCCGCGTGCACTTCGCGCTGCGCTACTGTGTGGCCGGCGCCGAGTACTGGGACAACAACGACGGCCGCGACTACAGCCTCATGTGCCGCAACCACGCGCTGCACATGCCGCGCGGGGAGTGCGAGGAGAGCTGGATTCACTTCATCTGAGACTCCGCGCGCAGGCCGCACCCGCGCTCACTTCCTGGCTGGGCTGTCGCATCTGGGCAGTGGCCCTTTCTCACACCCCATCTCCTAACTGAGGTCGTTTGACCTCACTTCCTACTGTAAGGTGTGCTGGCATGGCCCGTCCTGTCTTCTACTTGCATCGTCTGTGTCACTTGGTCTAAAAAGTAAGCTCAGGTGCCAGAAGGCCGAGCTGTGTCCTATGCTGGGGCAGGGTGCTGGGTGGGTAGACTCATGGGTGCGTTGGCCCCTCTGAAGAAGGCCCAGGCAGGTGGTTTTGGAAAGGCCTGCATCCTCCCGCTGGGAAAGCCTGTGGCTTTTGCGTGTGTCCTGATTGGGTCTCTGTGAATATAGCTGTTATTTGTCATCATTGTGACATTGGGACTTTTTACCCTTGGTGGATGCCTTCTTCGGAACATTCTGGATTTAATAAGCTAAAAAAGAAAAAAGTCATTTTGTGTGTTTGTGCCCATTGTAAACAATGTACAGTGTGACCCCCATTGTGGTCCCTTGTGGCATTCCTGCCCTGGGACAAGAAAAACCTGTGATCACATTTGCTTGCCAATGTCTGTAGGCTTCTAACAGCCGGGAAACTATTAATAGGCAAGAAATTTATGCCTCATCTGGTCATCTTACAACCATTCCTGGGAGTTCAGGCTGCCCGGTTAGGCTGTGTGTCTCCTGCATCAGCAATTGCGAAGGAAGAAAATGCTTAAAACTTTTAACTAGCAAAAGAGCCAGCCCTTTCTGCAGTCTCCTTTCGCACGTCATGTATTATTCTTGTACATGTTTGATAATTATGTATCTGCACTTTATCAGGCCATTCTGTTTAGATTTGAACTACCTAAATATTTTAAAAAATTCTGCCTTAAGTTATTTCAGTTTTCAGGCAACTCTATGGAATTTCAGGCAACGATGCCCTTTGTGATGACCTTTTTGATGAATTAAGGTGACTCTATGTCTTCTTGAGCGTCAAAGGTTCCAGCAGTCATCTTTCAGAAATCACGTTACCAAGTGGAACTAGCAGGTATTTTCAGCAACAGCCAGACTGGAGGAAAAACAATACACAAATATTTATACTTTTTAAGTGTTTTAAACTGTATTTATATATGCCTGGTTTTATCAGCTACCTGCCAACTTTGTTCTTTGCGCCTTCAGATAGAAAAGTTTATAACCTCATCTGGACTTGTTTCCCAATTTTAAAATGTTAAATGCTGTTGTTTTTTTTTTTTAAATCTCTAACCAAGAAGTCAAGGCCATTGTCCCCTGCAGACTGCCACAAGAACTTAAAACCTCAGTGAGGGGCTGGTGATTGTTTTTGGTGCTGAGTGTTGGTCTGATGGCAGGTGCTAGCACTGAGGTGTGAAAACCCAGCTAAGATGGACACGGTCTCCAACTTAGGAAGCTTGTTTCTGAGACAGCTGAAACCAGTGTAATCAATTTTGTGATAGCTGTCACCAATGCACTGACTCTAAATTTTTGAATGTTTGTTGCCATTTGTCAAGTATGTAAAGGACACATTTTGCCTTTTAACCAATTTCTTTTTTATAATTGCAACTGTGTTGTTTTTAAAATTCCATCAATAGGGGTGGCTTTCTTTGGTACCTTCTGATCTAAGAATATGGAACTTTGATTTAAAATATTGTGACTAAATTGAACAATCGTTGGCTGTTAGCACTGTGTACGCCATTGACACGCAAGAGGGAGAGAAGCCTGGTTGCATTTCCTGCTATTTGACAAACTGTCCAGTTAGTTCAGCAAGCCTGTGAGGGCCTGGGTCCCAGCCCAGCGTGCAAGGCAGTTGTCCACAGCATTCAGGTATGAGCTAGAGCTGGCAAATGTATTGCTATGTAAAGGCATGTAGAGAATCTTATAATCCATATGAAGGTCACTTACCAAAAAGGTTCTGGTCATGGAATATGAAGTAAATGTTATATCTTTAATATTAAGAGAATCTCCATGTGCCTTTGAAAAAACATCAACGTTTAAAAAATTTTAAAGCTTAAATATACCTGTCCAGTTAATAAAGCAGCTTTGGAACAGCTTCAGGAGATTTTCAGGCCTGAAAACAGTTATGTGGCCTAGACGTTCAAATTTTGTTGTGGATTGTGCAATTCTTGGGTTGTCTTCCCAAACATATTTTAATACCTGCCATTTAAGGTGTCTTCACCTAAGTCTAAATATTAAAGTATATGTGCACAAGTGGTTAGTTGAAGTGTGTTTTTCTTGTGGTCTAATTACTGTGAAACAAGGCTTTAGAAGCATGCTGATTGTCATTTCACACATAAGTCTCATCCTTCCTAAAAGGCTGTCACATTTAGGATCTTGGCTAGATAAGTAAATAAATGCATCGTATGATGGTACCTCAACTTCAGTAGCACAGTTGTGTATGTCTTTGAGAAACCGAGATACACCCTTTTATGCCACGTCAGTATTACATGTGAAGAAAGCTCTAGTGGGACATAAGGGATGGGACAGTTACTGTACTTCCTTAGTGCTTACTGAAGCCTGTATATGGAATAACTAGTGTGTATCTGCCTTCCCCCCACCAGCACCCCGATCGTGACTCTCACTCAATTACAAAGCTTTGAACACAGGGCAAGGAAACTAACACTTATTGTGTCCTCTCTTATTTGCTTGCCTAAAATGTTAGGTGCTGTATGTATTTGATTTCATTTAATTCTGAAAATTGCAGTACCTGGTAGATAATTTCCCCATTTTCTCAGCTGAAATGAATCAAGCTCGGGGAGGTTTAAGGAGCTCACCTAGAGCCCTACAGCTGGTAAGTAGCAAAGCTAGCATTCGAACCCACGCCAAAGCCCAATCTCTCTCTGCCATGTGATGAGATGTACCCAGTAAGAGCTTGTTACATTTAATTGAAAGCCCATTCGGATTGAGTGATAAGATTTTCCATCTGACATCATAATCTAAAAACCTATTTAAAAACAATTCAAATAAGGTTGAATTGTATAATAATTAATAATGAAAAGGGCTCTGACATTTTTCTTCTCTCTACTAAAAAGTGGCAAGGTGAGAAATCACTAACTTTTAATTTTTTGTGCTTGTCTGCTGTAATTATTTGAGTTGCTTGCACAGTTTACACCACAAGCATCCATTGCTTTTATCATTTAAACTGATACTTTAAATTGAAACATTCTAAAAAGCCTGGGAATACACTGTTGATGAGTCCCCTCAGTGCCAAGCCTAGATGGCCTCAGCGCTCTGTGCCCCAGGGGTCTGGGGTTCAGGCTAACGAGAGGGCAAGCACTCGCAGCCCCTGCTTCTAGGAAACCCTGGCAGGGGCGGGGCAGGGCGGGGCAGGGCGGGGCCGGAACGTAAGGCGGGGCGGGGTGGAGCGCGGCTGTCAGCGGGGACAGGCCCGGAGTGGTTACGCTGCCCTCTGCTGGCCCGCAGCGTGCGCCTGTCTCAGGGCACTCTGACCATCGTGTCCCCGCGGGTTCGCCGAGTGCCCCCGTGTCACTGCGGCCCCTTCCAGCCTTCGCGGGTGGCTGTCGGGAGCCCTGGAGTCTTCTTGAGCCGCCGGCGCTTCCGGCCCTCCAGGTTCAAGTCCTGCAGGCAGACGAGGGACACTGTCGTCTTCTCTCGCGGCGCGTCCGTGCGGGGAGAGCTTCGCGGCGCGGCCGCCGGCCGACCGGGGTCAGGGGTCAGGGTCGGGGCGCGGCCGGCCCACTTACCTGAGGCCCTGAGCCTTGCCCACCTCGGCGGCCCTGGTTCCGGCCTCGGGCGGCACTTGCGCCGGCGTGAGGGGCGGGGCCTGTCAGGCCGGCGGCGCTGATTGGACGCGGCGCCGACCGCACGCGACGCCGACCGCACGCGACGCCGATTGGACTGGCACTTCCCGCCTTCCCTCGGCTGCGTGAGGCGCGGCGGCGTTCGCTTAAGGGAGACGCGAAGCTGGGCGGCGGCGGCAGCGGCAGCGGCAGCGGCAGCCTACTCCAGCCGGCAGGTTGAGCTGGGCGCCGGAGAGGACTTCCCTGACGGCGGGGTGCGCGAGTGGAGCTGCGGCGTCGGCTGGGCCTCAGGGGCCGGGCGGGCCAGCGAGCGAGAGAGCGGCCTCCGGACGGTTGAGGCAAGCCGTTGAGGAAACGGCCGGGGCGGCGGCGCCGCCGGGGCTGAGGGGGGCCGACTCCGGGGCGTCCGATGGGCGGTGCGGGCCTCGCGCCGACGGGTCGCGGGGCGTGCGGTCGTGAGGGGCCTGCGGCGGGTGTCCGGGGCCCGGGTGGGGTTGGGGGGATCGGGGGGAGCGCGTATCCGCTGGTCGGGGGATGACCAAGGACGCGAGCAGTGGCCGGAATCACGAAATTGAGGGCGACGCGGGTGGAGACGCGGCGGGCCGGGGCTTCCGGAGCGGGCGCGGAACCCGCAGCTTAGCGTCGTAAACGATGTAACAGAGCCCAGGTGTGTGTGGGGGGCGGGGAGGGGTTAGCAGCTGGCCTCGCAGGGGCCCGTGCTCTCTGCTCTCCGGAGAGCCAAGTGCGCACACGTGTTTCCCCTCTCGCCACCGCCCCTCCTCCCCGGCCCCTGTCCCGCAGCCTTTTGCCGCGAGCGCGTTCTCCATGGTCCCCCTTTCCGGGGGGAGCCACATGTCCTGATGTCCCCGGTCGCAGAAGGAGGATGAAACGGGTCTGTGCGCTGGGTGTCGTGGGTGATGCCGCTACAGGTGTCGTGAAGTAGCTTGTGGTAACTGTTTAGTGGTGACAGGAGAAGGTGGTGGTTCCTCCCCGGCGCGCGGGCAGCTTCCGGCGTCACAGTCCCAACTGTTGGGCGTCTGCTCTGGTGGCGCAGAGGGCTTTGCTGCATTCATTCATTCAGCTTTGGGGAAAGAGTATATGCCTGTGTCAAGCTGTTGGGTGTTTTTTAAACCTTCCTCCTGCCATGCGCCTGCGCGTGCACATTCATCTTGTCCCAAGGTCTGTGTTGCCTGTAAGGAAACCAGAGCGCCAAGCCCGCTTAGTTGACCCCACCCCCCGCCCCCCAGACTCCTCTTGAAAAAGTATAATTCTGTGCTGGGTCTCTCAGGTCGTTCTGTTGTTCCTTGTGCTCGTGCATAGCGCTTCATAAAGGTATTTTTAATTGTTTACTCAGGGCGGTGGAAAGATGAGTGTGTTGCCTACGTTTCCCTCAGGACTTAGCCTTCCCTCTCAGTCGCAGATGTTTGTCTTGTATCATGGATGGTACCCAGTTTGGGGCTCTGTTAGAGCCAGTATGCATTCAGCCTTGGAAGGGAGGGAGGAGTCGCTGGATTGTTTAGTTCAGTTTTTCTTACTTAAAAAATAACTCTGCCTGGGTAGACATTAATTTTCCTTCCCCTTGACGGACTTCTTGCACAAAAGTAGACTAGGAACTAAGCCGTCTTGTGAGCCTTGTGGTCTCTTGGCCGTAAGTAATTCCTCTGCACTGTATGTCATATCTCAGAGTAACCTTGTAAATGACATGGCAAATTCACACTCAGGTTGCTGTAGCTGTGATGCAGCGAAGCATTCCGCCATAGGCAGGCCTGCCCCAACAGTTGCTGACCCTAGGGAAAGAGTACAAACAGAGGCCCCTGAAATATTTTAAGTGCTTAAACTTTTCAGTCGAGTTTTCAAGTGGTGCAATAAAGTCTTCAGTTTCACACATACCTTCATCGTAATGAAATAGAAAAGTTTGTGTGAAGCTATTATTTTTATGACTGAGTGTTGGCAAAATATCAAAGATAATTGAACGCATTTATTATGGATATTTGATGATGGACTGCCGAATTTTGGATAAGTAATAATGACCTATATAATTCGTAAATTAGTACACATTTCATAAACTTCTTTTCATTTTAGCAAAATCAGTATAGTCAAGATTTTTACTTATTTTCTGTTGTATTGATAGTATGATTTAAGGATTAAAACAACATGTAATTTTGTTCAAAATGTACTAATTTGAGTACTTTTACCAGAAACGTGAAATAAGTGTAAAAAATTAAAAGGTATTGTTTCTTCAATATTTTCTGAAATACTAAATTCTTCTTAAAATTAAGGTAGATACAAATTACTAACGAACATTAATCTAAATAAAATCGTTCTGATAACACTGAAATTATTTTTGAATAAATCTTATTAAATATTTTTATAAAATAAACTTAATTATTCTAGTGTTTGCTTGCCATCTAACTGTAAATATGTCATGTTCATGCGGTTGTCTAGATTTACATATATACAAATTAAAGAATAATAGCAATTGCTTAGAACTACAGAATGTTTCTCAGTCACCATGTGCAATTGTTGCAAATACTGTGCACTTAGTTGCTAGTACTTCCAGAGCCACAAGTTGGAATACAAAGAGAAGCAAGAAAATGGACGTTTGGCACTATTAGGAAGCAGTTTTTCATTATGCAAGAATCAACTGTAGTTTTGCTCTGCCAGAGGAAGGATTTGACAGTTAACTAATGTCTTTTCTCTTACCTGAGCACTTAGGTTGCTCAAATTTTACCTCCTTTCTGAAGCAGAGACTAAAATGTCAGTATCAGCACAACCTGCAATCTTCTCTGCATTGTTTCAGCCTACCCTCCCCCCCAACCCCCGCCCACCCCGCCCTGAGTCCCTTAAACATTATTATTAGGGAAGATTTCTAACATACAAAATAAACAGAATAGTGTAATTAACTGCAGTCCCCTTCTTTTAAAGGCATAGGCAAAGGAAATGTTTCTCTAAGGTGAATGTGTTCACGGTTATAGGACCGGCTGGGGCAATATTGAGTACTGGATTAAGAGTGAATAGAGAGTCCTTAATGAAATTATGTATGTGTGTGTGAGAGAGAGAAGGAGACAATGATGTACAGAAAGTTCATATCTATTACTTTTTATGCTTTGTGCTTTTTATGTTTTAAATGTTTTCACATTGCAGAGTCATAGAGATATCCTCCTGTGTTTCTTTCTAATGGTTTTTAAATATTTTCATTTTACATTAGGTAGTTAACTTATCTAGTTTGCTTTGTGAATGCGGGAAATAAGGGGCTTGATGTTATATTTTTATATGGTGAGTCAGTTTTCCCAGTGCCAGTTTTGCGCATTTGGGAGCATTTACTGACTAATTTACATTTACTATTTGCAAAACCTTCTTACTCATATATGAAGTTCCAATATATACTTGGGTATGCATTTGGATTCTCTTTTGGTTATTGATCCATTTGTCTATTTCCTATTTTTAATACTGTTTTTAGTAATTGCAACTTTGTAGTACATTTTAATAACAAATAGGATGATTCTTCCATTTATTTTTAAATAGTACTTTTGTTGGTTATAGAACTCTAGCTTGCAGTTTTTTCTTTCAGAACTTTCTAGTTTCTTTCCTCATAGTGTTCTTATCTGGCTTTGGTATCAGCATAAGCCTGGCTAATAAAATGAGTTTGGAAGTGTTCCTTTCTCTTCTATTTTTTGGAAGAGTTTGAGGATTGGTGTTAGTAGTTCTTTAAATGTTTGGTAGAATTCACTGGCAAACCCGTCTGGTCCTGGACCTGTCTTGTTGGGAGGTTTTTGATTACTGGCTCAATCTCCTTACTAATAATTGGTCTGTTCAGATTTTGTTTCTTCATGATTCAGTCTTGATAGGTTGTATGTTTCTCCTAGGTTCCATTTCTTCTAGGTTGCCCAGTTTGTGGTCAGAAAAGATGCTTGATATGATTTCAGTCTTCTTAAATTTATTAACACTTGTTTTATGGCCTAACATATGATCTATCCTGGAGAATATTCTATGCGTCCTTAAGAAGCATGTGTGTTCAGCTGTTCTATGAAAAGTTCTGTATAGGTCTGTTAGGTCCATCTGTCCAATGTGTAGTTTAAGTCCAATTTTAGAGCACTTTAAAGAAGTTATTATTCTAAATCTTTTGGCTTTTATAGTTTCTATTGGTCATCTACTAGTCTTATTGATGCTACTTAAAAGTAACCTGTCTTTTTTACTCTCTGACAGCAGTTTGATATTTGATTTTGATCTTGATTTTCAGCAGTTTTCTGTGGTGCACCAGGGTTTGGGTGTTTTTTTCCCCCTGCTGGGGTTCATGGGGTTTTTTGAATCTGTTGTTTGATGTATTTTATTGGTTTTGGGAACTTCTCAGTCATCATTTCTTAGATATTGCTTTGGTCACATTCACTATCTTCTCTCCTGGGATTATAGTTACACATATGTAGGGCTTTATAATTTATCCTCTGTGTTCTTTTTTTTTTTAACGTCTTTATTGGAGTATAATTGCTCTACTATGGTGTGTTAGTTTCTGCTTCATAACAAAGTGAATCACTTATACATATACATATGTCCCCATATCTCTTCCCTCCTGCATCTCCCTCCCTCCCACCCTCCCCATCCCACCCCTCCAGGTGGTCACAAAACACCAAGCTGATCTCCCTGTGCTAAGCGGCTGCTTCCCACTAGCTGTCCATTTTCATTTAGTAGTGTATATATGTCCATACCACTCTCTCACCCTGTCCCAACTTACCCCTCCCCGTCCCCGTATCCCCAAGTCCACCCTCTGGTAGGGCTGCATCTTTATTCCCGTCTCAACCCCAGGTTCCTCTGACCTTTTTTTTTCTTTTATTTAGATTCCATATATATGTATTAGCCTATGGTATTTGTTTTTCTCTTTCTGACTTCACTCTGTATGACAGTCTCCAGGTCCATCCACCTCACTACAAATAACTCAGTTTCGTTCCTTTTGATGGCTGAGTAATATTCCATTGTATGTATGTGCCACATCTTCTTTATCCATTCATCTGTTGATGGACACTTAGGTCGCTTCCATATCCTGGTTATTGTAAATAGAGCTGCAGTGAACATTTTGGTACATGACTCTTTTTGAATTATGGTTTTCTCAGGGTATATGCCCAGTAGTGGGATTGCTGGGTCGTATGGTGGTTCTATTTTTAGTTTTTTAAAGAACCTCCATACTGTTCTCCATAGTGGCTGTATCAATTTACATTCGCACCAACAGTGCAAGAGGGTTCCCTTTTCTCCACACCCTTTCCAGAATTTATTGGGTTTTTTTTTTGTGTCTGTGGTACACGGGCCTCTCACTGTTGTGGCCTCTCCTGTCGCGGAGACAGGCTCCGGACGTGCAGGCTCCGGATGCGCAGGCTCAGCGGCCATGGCTCACGGGCCTAGCCACTCCACAGCATGTGGGATCCTCCCCGACCAGAGCGCGAACCCGTGTCCCCTGCATCATCAGGGGGACTCTCAACCACTGTGCAACCAGGGAAGCCCTGTTTTTGTTTTTTTATTCAAACAGAAAGTCACAAAAATTATAATCATCCTCATCAGTTCACTCAGTTCCATGTTCCAGCATTTATTGTTTGTAGATTTTTTGATGATGGCCATTCTGACCAGTGTGAGATGATATCTCATTGTAATTTTGATTTGCATTTCTCTAATGATTAATGATGTTGATCATTCTTTCATGTGTTTATTGGCAATCTGTATATCTTCTTTGGGGAAATGTCTATTTAGGTCTTCTGCCCATTTTTGGTTTGGGTTCTTTGTTTTTTTGATATTGAGCTGCATGAGTTCCTTGTATGTTTTGGAGATTAATCCTTTGTCAGTTACTTCATTTGCAAATATTTTCTCCCATTCTGAGGGTTGTCTTTTGGTCTTGTTTATGGTTTCCTTTGCTGTGCAAAAGCTTTTAAGATTCATGAAGTCCCATTTGTTTTTGTTTTTATTTCCATTTCCCTAGGAGGTGGGTCAAAAAGGATCTTGCTGTGATTTATGTCATAGAGTGTTCTGCCTATATTTTCCTCGAAGACTTTGATTGTTTCTGGCCTTACATTTAGGTCTTTAACCCATTTTGAGTTTATTTTTGTGTATGGTGCTAGGGAGTGTCCTCATTTCATTCTTTTACATGCAGCTGTCCAGTTTTCCCAGCACCACTTATTGAAGAGGCTGTCTTTTTTCCACTGTATATTCTCCCCTCCTTTATCAAAGATAAGGTGACAATATGTGTGTGGGTTTATCTCTGGGCCTTCTATCCTGTTCCATTGATCTATATTTCTGTTTTTGTGCCAGTACCATACTGTCTTGATTACTGTGCTTTGTAGTGTAGTCTGAAGTCAGGGAGCCTGATTCCTTCAGGTCCATTTTCCTCTTTCAAGATTGCTTTGGCTATTCGGGTTCTTTTGTGTTTCCATACAAATTGTGAAATTTTTTGTTCTAGTTCTCTGAAAAATGCCAGTGGTAGTTTGATAGGGATTGCATTGAATCTGTAGATTGCTTTGGATAGTAGAGTCATTTTCACAATGTTGATTCTTCTAATCCAAGAACATGGTATATCTCTCCATCTATTTGTATCATCTTTAATTTCTTTCATCAGTGTCTTATAATTTTTTGCATACAGGTCTTTTGTCTCCTTAGGTAGGTTTGTTCCTAGATATTTTATTCTTTTTGTTGCAATGGTAAATGGGAGTGTTTTCTTAATTTCACTTTCAGATTTTTCATTGTAAGTGTATCGGAATGCAAGAGATTTCTGTGCATTAATTTTGTATCCTGCTACTTTACCAAATTCATTGATTAGCTCTAGTAGTTTTCTGGTAGCATCTTTAGGGTTCTCTATGTATAGTTTCATGTCATCTGCAAACAGTGACAGCTTTACTTCTTTTCCAATTTGGATTCCTTTTATTTCTTTTTCTTCTCTGATTGCTGTGGCTAAAACTTCCAAAACTATGTTGAGTAATAGTGCTGAGAGTGGGCAACCTTGTCTTCTTCCTGATCTTAGTGGACATGGTTTCAGTTTTTTACCATTGAGGACGATGTTGGCTGTGGGTTTGTCATATATGGCCTTTATTATGTTGAGGAAAGTTCCCTCTATGCCTACTTTCTGGAGGGTTTTTTATCATAAATCAGTGTTGAATTTTTTCGACAGCTTTCTCTGCATCTATTGAGATGATCATATGGTTTTTATTCTTCAATTTGTTACTATGGTGTATCACGTTGATTGATTTGTGTATACTGAAGAATCCTTGTGTTCCTGGGATAAACCTCACTTGATCATAGTGTATGATCCTTTTAATGTAATGTTGGATTCTATTTGCTAGTATTTTGTTGAGGATTTTTGCATCTATGTTCATCAGTGATATTGGTCTGTAATTTTCTTTCTTTGTGACATCTTTGTCTGGTTTTGGTATCAGAGTGATGGTGGCCTCGTAGAATGAGTTTGGGAGTGATCCTCCCTCTGCTATATTTTGGAAGAGTTTGAGAAGGATAGGTGTTAGCTCTTCTCTAAATGTTTGATAGAATTCGCCTGTGAAGCCATCTGGTCCTGGGCTTTTGTTTGTTGGAAGATTTTTAATCACAGTTTCAATTTCAGTGCTTGTGATTGGACTGTTCATATTTTCTATTTCTTCCTGGTTCAGTCTTGGCAGGTTGTGCATTTCTAAGAATTTGTCCATTTCTTCCAGGCTGTCCATTTTATTGGCATAGAGTTGCCTGTAGTAATCTCTCATGATCCTTTGTATTTCTGCAGTGTCAGTTGTTACTTCTCCTTTTTCATTTCTAATTCTATTGATTTGAGTCTTCTCCCTTTTTCTCTTGACATGTCTGGCTAATGGTTTATCAATTTTGTTTATCTTGTCAAAGAACCAGGTTTTAGTTTTATTGATTTTTACTATTGTTTCCTTCATTTCTTTTTCATTTATTTCTGATCTGATCTTTATGATTTCTTTCCTTCTGCTAACTTTGGGGGTTTTTTGTTCTTCTTTCTCTAACTGCTTTAGGTGTAAGGTTAGGTTGTTTATTTGAGATGTTTCTTGTTTCTTAAGGTAGGATTGTATTGCTATAAACTTCCCTCTTAGAACTGATTTTGCTGCATCCCATAGATTTTGGGTCGTCGTGTTTTCATTGTCATTTGTTTCTAGGTATTTTTTGATTTCCTCTTTGATTTCTTCAGTGATCACTTCATTATTAAGTAGTGTGTTGTTTAGCCTCCATGTGTTTATATTTCTTACAGATTTGTTCCTGTAATCGATATCTAGCCTCATAGCGTTGTGGTCGGAAAAGATACTTGACACGATTTCAGTTTTCTTAAATTTACCAAGGCTTGGTTTGTGACCCAAGATATGATCTATCCTGGAGAATGTTCCATGAGCACTTGAGAAAAATGTGTATTCTGTTGTTTTGGGATGGAATGTCCTATAAGTATCAATTAAGTCCATCTTGTTTAATGTATCATTTAAAGCTTATGTTTCCTTATTTATTTTCATTTTGGATGATCTGTCCATTGGTGAAAGTGGGGTGTTGGAAGTCCCCTACTATGATTGTGTTACTGTCGATTTCCCCTTTTATGGCTGTTAGTATTTGCCTTATGTATTGAGGTGCTCCTATGTTGGGTGCATAAATATTTACAATTGTTATATCTTTTTCTTGGATTGATCCCTTGATTATTATGTAGTGTCCTTCTTTGTCTCTTGTAATAGTCTTTGTTTTAAAGTCTATTTTGTCTGATATGAGAATTGCTACTCCAGCTTTCTTTTGATTTCCCTTTGCATGGAATATTTTTTTCCATCCCCTCACTTTCAGTCTGTATGTGTCCCTAGGCCTGAAGTGGGTCTCTTGTAGACAGCATATATAAGGGTCTTGTTTTTGTATCCATTCAGGCAATCTGTGTCTTTTGGTTGGAACATTTAATCAATTTACATTTAAGGTAATTATTAATATGTATGTTCCTATTACCATTTTCTCAATTGTTTTGGGTTTATTATTGTAGGTCTTTTCCTTCTCTTGTGTTTCCTACCTAGGGAAGTTCCTTTAGCATTTGTTGTAAAGCTGGTTTGGTGGTGCTGAATTCTCTTAGCTTTTGCTTGTCTTTAAAGGTTTTAATTTCTCCCTCAAATCTGAATGAGATCCTTGCTGGGTAGAGTAATCTTGGTTGTAGGTTTTTCTCCTTCATCACTTTAAGTATGTCCTGCCACTCCCTTGTGGCTTGCAGAGTTTCTGCTGAAAGATCAGCTGTTAACCTTATGGGGATTCCCTTATGTGTTGTTTTTCCCTTGCTGCTTTTAATATTTGTTCTTTGTATTTAATTTTTGATAGTTTGATTAATATGTGTCTTGGCATGTTTCTCTTTGGGTTTATCCTGTATGGGACTCTCTGTGCTTCCTGGACTTGATTAACTATTTCCTTTCCCATATTAGGGAAGTTTTCAACTATAATCTCTTCAAATATGTTCTCAGTCCCTCTCTTTTTCTCTTCTTCTTCTGGAACCCCTATAATTCGAATGTTTGTGCATTTAATGTTGTCCCAGAGGTCTCTGAGACTGTCCTCAATTCTTTTCATTCTTTTTTCTTTATTCTGCTCTGCAGTAGTTATTTCCACTATTTTATCTTCCAGGTCACTTATCCGTTCTTCTGCCTCAGTTATTCTGCTATTGATCCCTTCTAGAGAATTTTTAGTTTCATTTATTGTGTTGTTCATAACTGTTTGTTTGCTCTTTAGTTCTTCTAGGTCCTTGTTAAACGTTTTTTGTATTTTCTCCATTCTATTTCCAAGATTTTGGATCATCTTTACTCTCATTATTCTGAATTCTTTTTCAGGTACACTGCCTATTTCCTCTTCATTTGTTAGGTCTGTTGGGTTTTTACCTTGCTCCTTCATCTGCTGTGTGTTTTTGTGTCTTCTCATTTTGCTTAACTTACTGTGTTTTGGGTCTCCTTTTCGAAGACTGCAGGTTTGTAGTTTCCATTGGTTTTGGTGTCTGTCCCCAGTGGCTAAGGTTGGTTCAGTGGGTTGTGTAGATGGAGATATCTGGGAGATTTTTGCTGTTTGATATTAGTGGAGCTGGGAGGTCTCTTGTGGACCAGTGTCCTGAACTTGGCTCTCCTACCTCAGAGGCACAGCACTGATGCCTGGCTGGAGCACCAAGAGCCTGTGCTCCACACAGCTCAGAATAAAAGGGAGAGAAAAAAAAAGAAAGAAGAAGATAAAATATAGTAAAATAAATAATTATTAAGAAAAATTTTTAAGTAATTATAAAAAAAAAACGGACAGACAGAACCCTAGGACAAATGGTAGAAGAAAAGCTATGCAGACAAAATCACACACAGAAGCATACACATACACACTCATAAAAAGAGAAAAAGGGAGAAAATATATATATATCGTTGTTCCCAAAGTCCACTTCCTCAATTTGGGATGATTCGTTGTCTATTCATGTATTACACAGCTGCAGGGTATATCAAGTTGATTGTGGACATTTAATCCGCTGCTCCTGAGGCTGCTGGGAGAGATTTCCCTTTCTCTTCTTTGTTCGCACAGCTCCCAGGGTTCAGCTTTGGATTCGGCCCCACCTCTGCGTGTAGGTCGCCTGAGGGCATCTGTTTTTTGCTCAGGACGGGTTTAAAGGAGCCACTGATTTGGTGGCTCTGGCTCACTCAGGCCTGGGGGAGGGAGGTGTACGGAATGCTCAGCGAGCCTGCGGTGGCAGAGGCCGGCATGACGTTGCACCAGCCTGAGGTGCGCCGTGCGTTCTCCTGGGGAAGTTGTCCCTGGATCCCGGGACCCTGGCGGTGGCGGGCTGCACAGGCTCCGGGAGGGGAGGTGTGGACAGTGACCTGTGCTCGCTCACAGGCTTCTTGGTGGCGGCAGCATAAGCCTTAGCGTCTCATGCCCATCTCTGGGTTGCGCGCTGATAGCCGCAGCTCACGCCCATCTCTGGAGCTCCTTTAAGCGGCGCTCTTAAATTCCCTCTCCTCACGCACCAGGAAACAAAGAGGGAAGAAAAAGTCTCTTGCCTCTTCGGTAGCTCCAGACTTTTCCCCAGACTCCCTCCCGGCCAGCCGTGGTGCACTAACCCCCTGCAGGCTGTGTTCACGCCGCCAACCCCAGTCTTCTCCCTGCAATGCGACGGAAGCCCGAGCCTCAGCTCCCAGCCCCTGCCTGCCCCAGTGGGTGAGCAGACAAGCCTCTCGGGCTGGTGAGTGCTGGTCGGCAATGATCCTCTGTGCGGGAATCTCTCTGCTTTGCCCTCCGCACCCCTGTTGCTGCACTTTGCTCCGTGGCTCCAAAGCTTCCCCCCTGCCCACCTCCTATCCCTGCCAGTGAAGGGGCTCCTCGTGTGTGGAAACCTTTCCTCCTTCACAGCACCCTCCCACTGGTGCCGGTCCCGTCCCTTTTCTTTTGTCTCTGTTTTGTTTTGTTTTGTTTGCCCTACCCAGGTACATGGGGAGTTTCTTGCCTTTTGGGAGGTCTGAGGTCTTTTGTCAGCGTTCAGGAGGTGTTCTGTAGGAGTTGTACCACATGTAGATGTATTTCTGATGTATTTCTGGGGAGGAAGGTGATCTCTGCATCTTACTCTTCCGCCATCTTGAAGCTCCTCCTTCTTCTGTGTTCTTGATCTGACTTCTGATACCCACCCATATTTTTGTCTCTGCTTCGTTCCAGATATTATCTTCTGATACCACTTCCATTTCTCTTTTACTTCATCTGTGTCTAATCTGCTATTAAAACCATCCATTTTATTTTTTCTTAATAATCTTGTTATTGACTATTTTTGTTTTTAGGATTATTTGATCTTCTTTCAGACTTTCTGTGGCCTTCCTTACTGCCCACCCCAGTTTCCAGTTCTCTGCCACAATTCTCAGTCTTGTATTATAATCATTATGTACACAATACTCAGTTATTTTGAAGTATTTGTCTAATAACTACCATTTGGAGGTCCTGTGGGTCTCTTTCTTTTGGCTAGTTCTGTTTCTCACCTTTTAATTAATTCATCCAAGTCTATGAATTGTACTTTAACTGCTGATTTGGTTGTATTCTATAGGATTTTATATGTTCACATTTTCTTAGTCACTTAAATGTTTTGTCATTTCTATCTTTCTGTATCCCATGGACTATTCACATGTATGTGTTTAAATTTCCAAATATATAGGAAGTTTGAAGCTATCTTGTGGCTGATTTCTAAATTTATTGCATTGTGAGAACAGAGAATCTATTATGTTTATTCTTTTGCATGCATTTGAGTTTTGTTTTTGCTGTGGTGACTTAAGATTTTGTCTTGTATTCTTACTCAGAAATGTTCTCACAGTATGTCTAGATGTACTTTTTCTTATTTATCCTGGAATTCCATGGACTTTTTCAACTTGTGGATGTTTATATTTATTTGGGAAAGTTCTTGGCTATTATTCAGTTGTTGCCATCCCACTGCTCTTTTTTATTTAAAATTTTTTCTGGATTTCTCATTGAATAGGTAGTGGAATGTGTGAATCTCTTCTTCATATCTCAACTTTTTATTCTATACATTTTGTTCCTTTGTGATCCTGTGATATCCTCAACTTTGTCTTTTTATTCCAAGGAATGTTCCCTCCTGCAGCTTTCAGGCCTATTGTGTAGTGGCAGTGGTGGATGCTCAGGGTTCTCTAGCCTACCTTGTTCCTCTTATGTTTCCTCATTAATCCCCCTGTTGGTTGCTGACCTTCAGTACTTATTTCTTACCTCCATAATTGAGTTAATACAGGCTAAATTTCCATCTTCTGTGATGGCCTGGGGAGAAAGAGAGAAAGATTGAAGCCAAGCAGAAAATAGGTACACCCCTTGTTGGGAATTGGGAAAGCAAACTGGTGGGTCCCTGCATTCCCAGTTTCCCAGGCAAAATGATAAAACAACTACCAACTATTTAGAGATCTTGGAATCATTGCTGGTATACTGGAATCCCCAGCTAGCCACAGACCTAGAGTCACCCATTTAATATTTAAGCTAGAGCAGACAACCATAACCAGATGGGGCAAAACCACAGCTAAGTCGTGGATAGATTTGGATGGAGCAGCTGGACTGTAGCTGCTTAATTGCAGAGGCTGGCCTTGTGATTTCATTTCCCTCACAATAACCCAAACCCACATTTTACTGATCCCAAGTTTTGGACCCCACCTACCTGCATTTTAGTATGAATTTACTTTTAAAAAGGTTAAGTAAGTATAAATTACAAATAAAACTGAAGTTTCCCGTTGCCAAATAGCTGATTATGGTTCTGTGCAACTCTCTACTCTTCCTCCCCAATAAGCTGACAGATAGAGTGTCCTGAGTGGTGTAGGTGAATGTCACTCTACACACACACAGGTGCACGCATGCACACAAATATGTGTATACTTATGTGTACCTAGAGGTATAATCATAAATAATACAAAGTTTCTTTTTGCATATAAGTGGCATTATGCTGTATTTATCATCTGGCAACATGCTTTTTAATCACTAAAACTGTTTGGCTGCAAATATCTAAAATTCTGGTTCATTTTATCTAACTGTTATCTTTACAAAATTGATTAGCATATGCCACATTTTATTTATTCATTCTTTACCCTCCCTCCCATCCGTAGCTCCCATCTAAGTACTTTTGAATTTTCTCACTCAGAATGATGCTGCCGAAGCATCGTTATACTTGGCTCCCTATGTATGTGGAATCAGTGTTTCTCTGTGGATCAGATTTTTCCCCCTGGAGTTAATCTTTGGAAATGCAGGATATTTTTTTGCTCATCCCTTTTGTATGCCTCTTATGTATGTCCTCACTGGCACTTAAATATCTCTACTGGCAAGTCTGCAAGAAAGTAGACTGACTAGTGCCTCTTGTTGCCTTCAAGATACACAGTCCTGTATTCCTCCTGGATTAAGTAATTAATTTCCCCTCTATGTTGAATTTCCTGAGGTTCTATTACAAAGCTCTTCATAGTACAGATTATTTTAAAATTGTTCTAGTTATGATGTCTAGAAAAGATTGTTTTATTTCTTTTCCTTTATAGGACTAACCTCCAAACCTCCAAATTGCATTTGCAAATGTTAGATGCTTTTGTTAAGATGGTGCTTAATGTAACCCTGCTGTTTCCTGTTTCCATTCTCTTTTGAAGGGAAAAATGTGTTTAGGTTATCTTTTCCTCCTTTCATTGCATATTTGTATATTCTTACATATCCTGTTCTTTGGCAGTATACTTGCATATACTTCCCTTCTTAAATATTGTATTACTAGCTTAAATTTCATTAGGCATTAATTCAAGATTATTTTTCTTCTTGTTCCCAAAGTTGGAATCTCTGATGAGGGAGGTTCACATTTATATTCTTTCAGTGACTAGTTTTGTGACCTTTTGGCAGGACTTTGACATTTATTTAAGTCATTTATGAAAAGGGAAAGCTTGAATAAATGATCTTCAGGCTTTCGTCCAGAAACTTCTATGGACAGATTCAAATGAGTAATTTCATAAGCAGTGAGGAACTTGAAGAAACAACATTTATTGCCTTTGTTATAAGCAGTAATGCTTATTTATGTGTGTTAAGACTTTAAAACTGTAAACATATAAAATAGATTGTAAGATTCAGAAAGTATATGCTTTCTTTTGTAGGTGTTTGTTTTGTCCACCTGTTTTAAAATTAAGTCAAAATGCCAATAAGACCAAATCTCCAGGTATGTAGTCCTAGACCAAAAGGAAGTCTTTTATTTTAATTCCTAAAATCACTTTTTGTTTATTTATAGGTATTAAATGCCATCGTTTTAGGAAAGACAAAGCTTACTTGTTTTTATGAAATGGTCAAGAGTCAAATAATTGAAATAAAAATGTTATCCTTTTATTTTTTCAATAGATTTGTTTCCAAAAGCTTTATTAAGAATATAAAGTACTAAAGATGATTTATATATACCTCTTACATAGAAATGAATCATACACTGATCTATATATCATTTATGGCTGGATACTTTTATATCAAGGCTTAAAATTGTGAGATACTTGCATTTAGTAGAATCATATTAATGTATGAAAATTCCTTATTAATGGTGGTGTACTTTAATAGCAGGGATGGCAGATTTTATAAAGCTTATAAATATAATAAATAATAAATTATATGTGTATGTAATGCTTAAGTTATATTGGTTGGTATAGTTCCTAAAAAAGTGCTCTTAGCTGTCTTTATGCAATTTTTTTTTTTAACTATTTAAACTTCATGAAGAAGTTGATAGATATGTTAGGGTTTTATCCATGGTATTAAGTATTAGTTACTATAAAGTTGATTTTTATTTCCTTCATTAACAGGTTTTTGTTGAGTTTAGCATAATGATGACTTTCCAATAAGAAGTATGAAGTGTAAAATTAGTAAAATATATGTTTCTTGTATAGAGCTTATTATTATCAAAACACTTAATCTCTAATTGTTACTCTGAATTTAATAGTGGACAGTTTTTTTAAATAAATGAATTGATATTATATAAGCTCTTTTGAGAATTTTCAAATGTGAAAACAATTCTTAAATTACTTGATTTCATAAGGTGACTATTTGGGTTTTGATTCAATATATTTGCCATTTTCTATATTTCAGCAGTTGGAAAAATGCATTGATAATGCTTTAAGAAAAAATGATTTCAAACCTTTGAAAACACTTTTACAAATTGATATTTGTGAAGATGTGAAGATTAAATGCAGCAAACAGTTTTTCCACAAGTTGGATGACCTTATGTGCAGGGTAAATTTTCATTTTTGTTGAATGAGCATTACAGTTATTAGATACCACTCTACTTTTTAGGAAGAGATACTCCGTTGGAAGGAATGAATAAAAAGGCTTTGGCAAGCTCACTTATAACTATCTAAATAAATGCTTGTTTCACCACTTGCTTTTTGTGTGTGTTTGTTTGAGGAGTCCCAAATAACATGTTGGACTGTTGTTTTCTAAATAATATATAAAAAATGTGTGTTTACATAGTGTTACCATTATTAACTGTTATCTAAACGGGGAAAAATAGCTTACCTGTTTGAAGTTTAAACAACTTGAACTATTTTTTAAAAGCCTATCAGCATATTCTTCATGTTGTGTGGACAGTGCTTGGTGCTTACACAAAATAAAACAAACAAAAACAAATAAAAATCATCAAAAACCTTGTACTTGATTTGTCATGTATAAAGTATTTTTATATGTGAGAAAAAAGTGATTATTGACAGTCTCCACCAGAATTTGATGTTTGTTTCGAATCTAGAAGAGTGAGTAAAAATTTCTTGTATCGGGCTTCCTTGGTGGCGCAGTGGTTGAGAGTCCGCCTGCCGATGCAGGGGACACGGATTCGTGCCCTGGTCCGGGAGGATCCCACATGCTGCCGAGCGGCTAGGACTGTGAGCCATGGCCGCTGAGCCTGCGCGTCCGGAGCCTGTGCTCCGCAACGGAAGAGGCCACAACAGTGAGAGGCCCGCGTACCGCAAAAAAAAAAAAAAAAAAAAGTCTTGTATCCCTTAGTTAAATACATAAAGCTTTTTAGAATGGAAGGTAACTGATTCATTGCATCATAAGTCTAAAGTTTCTTGAGTTTATACATGTCTGCAATTTTGTACTGTGTTTGTCATTCACTGGCTGAGTGCTTGTAAGCAGGTTGCCTTTTTTTTGTTTTTTTTTTTGTTTTTTTTTTTTTTGCGATACGCGGGCCTCTAACTGTTGTGGCCTCTCCCATTGCGGAGCACAGGCTCCGGACGCTCAGGCTCAGCGGCCATGGCTCACGGGCCCAGCCCCTCCGCAGCATGTGGGATCTTCCCGGACCGGGGCACGAACCCGTGTCCCCTGCATCGGCAGGCGGACTCTCAATCACTGCGCCACCAGGGAAGCCCGGTTGCCTTTTTTAAACCACACTTTTGTCCTTTGCAATATGGAGATTATGATTATGATAATGACTAACACTCAGGATTTGTGAGGATTACAACGCTCCTAGCACAATGCCAATTCCATTCTATTTTGTATTTACAGATGTTTAAATGTATAATTTGCATTTCAGGAGCTGAATAAAAAGGATATCCAAACTGTTTCAACGATTTTGGTTTCTTTTGGAAGATGTGGCAAAAATATCAGTATATTGGGGAAAGCTGGACTTCTAACTATGATAAAACAAGGACTAGTACAAAAGATGAGTATAGAATATGTAACATTTCTTTGAGGGAAATATGATTAAAGGTGTGTTTTCTAATTAAATGGTTCAAAGTGTTGGAAAATAAATTTGAGAACTGTATATAAAACAGATAAAATATTTTTATAACCTGTGATATATGTTAGAAAAATAAAGATCACAAGGGAACTGTATACAGGGTCCTTGATAATTGTGTGAATTTAAGGTCACAAGACTCCCTAAGACCTTTACTTGCTTTATTTTCTCTTTAGCTCATCTTAATCACTATCTAACTTAATTTACTTTTCTTTTTATATCGTTTATTATTATCTATTTCCCATTTTAGAATGTAGGATATTGATTTTTGTCTGTTTTGTTCATTGTTGTATACCCAGCACCAAGAACAGTGCCTAAGACATAGTGTGTACTCAAATGTCTGAGTTAATAAAAATAAAATAATACCAAAATATTTCAAATAGTAAAAATGCCACAATAATCTAATGTGTAATGATAATTCTTTACCTATGAATATGAATGTACATGAACTAAGAATTTGAAGGGGGGAAGTAAAGATTTTCTACTTGGAATTGGATTAACTTCATCCATTCCCATCTAAAAAATGGGAACATATAGTGAGTTACTAAAAAGCAAAAACAATGATGGTGTTTAAGAGCATAAACTTATTTATTACGATACTGGAATTTTAATTTTTAATGTTTCTTTATTCTTAGGTTTACTGTTTGTATGAGTACATTCTTAAAATTATTAAAATTGAATTCAAAGTAACTAATGTATTTACATTTCTTTTTCTACATGGTTACCTGGTTTGAAAAATCCAAGGAGATTATTCTGAGTCAAGGAAATTCAAAAGATGAAGCTGTTATGATAGAAGACTTATTTGAGCTTTTGATGGTAACAATCATATTGATTCACTGATGTTATAAAGCATGTGTTTATTTAAAAACAATTTGTGTTCTATATGCCCTGAGACTAAAAGTCACTAACAGATTGGTTAGTGCATTTATGCTGATTAATTAGTTAATACATAAAAGTTAAATAATTATGTGGTGAGTTCATATGTAACCTCTTATTTTAATACTATTTGTAATGGTTTATAATATAAGATAGTAAGTTTTAAATATTCTTCACTTTCAGGTCATACATGACATGGATGATGAAGGTATAATAAACATTTTATTTCTACTGGAACAATAATTTGCTGTTAGAGTTTTGGTATAATGTTGCAATTCTTGTAGTATTGTCCTAATATTAGGAATTCATTACCTAATTCAGGGATCGACAAATTTTTTCTGTAAAGGGTCAGATAGTAAATATTTTAGGCTTTGTGGGCCAAGAAAAAAATTGATGTTATTATGTAGGTACTTATTTAACAAGAAAGAAAACAAATTTCCACAAATGTTTTTTTGATGCAACTCAAAATATAACAATAATTGAGTACAGTGTTTTTGTAATACAGGTCTACTAATGAGGAGAATAGCACTCTTTTTTGAGAAGATGACGTTTCTCTTAAGGTTCAGAGTTAGTGTTTGCTGTTATAAAAATTAATTGCAAATATTTATTTGTTCATGCTTATCTGCAGTGAAATTTTGTGTATATTACATTAGAAAACGTCTTTTCATGCAGATAATGCCAAATACTGATATCAGTTCATGAGCATGATTTTTAATTGAGCATATTCATCACTTGGAAAGCATTTATAGAATTATATTAGACTTTTTTCTTAATATTTGCTTTTTAGAATGCCATTGCATTGCAGATTAATCACTTCCAGTTGAAGGTTAGGTGGAAGCTCCTCAGTTGCAGAGTTAAAATGAATTTTGAAATAGGGAAATTTCCTTTGCACCTACATCAACGTCCAGAAACGCTGCTGGATCTGTAGTTGGATCTTGGAAAAAATATATCCCCTATAAATTTGTTGTTGGAAATGGAGATGTCATTTCTTGTCTCAGCTTTTGACAGTCTAGGAGATGTATAAAGCAGCTGGACATTACTTGTGATTCAGATGACCTTTGTTTCATTGAAATAACTTTACTGAAGTATAAGTTTCTCATATACGCACTAATTTTGCCTTGGACTTTGGTGTTGAATTCATTAAGAAACACTATCAACTCTGCAGCCCAAGCTAATTACCAAAGCCATTCATTTAGTGGTGGCTAATGATGGCTAAGTTCATAAGAATGAATGAAATTCACCTGAGACTGCTGGTTCAGTAAATCATGATAGATTCACATATTTCCACAGAGTACCTGCTGATGAATACAGCCATACAAAAAGGGACAGTGAGTTGGATTTGGTTTGTGGGCCATAGTTTGTCCTTGATCTAATGAAACAAAATTTTCAGTAGTACATGGAGACTATAGAACATGTTACAACTCATCATTTCACTTGTGCTTGGCAGTGCCTTATGTCAAACAATAAACTCAAGTTATTTTATCTCTGTGTTGGTTGAGGAAGAATTACCTAGGATTGGTAATTGGGGCCGGTGAATTGTTTATAAATAAAGGAACAGCTAATTGCTCCCAAAACATTTAAAAATATCAATTGCTATTTATTTCAGTAGTAGTTAATGCTACCTTTTCATTGGTTTCTTTGCAATTAACATAACAATTTAGTCTAAATTCTTAAGTTTGTAAGCGAGAAAACAGTCCTAAAGCACCAGTGATTATGAAGTGATCCAACTGTTTTTTTTAAGTAAATCACTTTATCTTTTCAAGTGATTCAGTGATTTTTTTTTCTTTTAACATAGTCACTTTGTAAAGTGCATTTTCTGTTGCAGCGTTGCATTATTTAAACTTATTTTAGAACTCTGCATCATGAATTAGCATGAAGCAAATTCCTCTTAATATACTTAGTATTAATAAAGCTTGTCTTTTGAGAGAATAGTGTCAAATTTTAGAAATAGGACAAGATATTTAGATCTTCATGAAGTCCGGAAGTGTTAATGGCCATCATGGAATTTTGGAGGTATGACTATAAATTACTGAGGCCAGTTTCATAAAAACCTCAAATTAGACGTTTCCAGTTTTGGACTGTATTTATTTATCCAAAAAAGTAATACTGCTTTAAGTGCCTCAAAGGAGAAGCTGGATCTGGGGTTATTCCTTTGCCAGAGTTAAAATCAGTCACATCTGTTTGAACGGTGTTTTTTCGAAGTTACATAGCTAGTTAATGGCAGAACCAGGACTGAATTTCAAGCTTCCTGGTGCCCAGGCCAGTCCATGGGCCTTCGTCTGAACTGAATTAGTATGTCTGATTTCCATTAACACATACAAGATTGTCATTGAAAAGAGTTTAAAATACACATTTGTCAATAATTTACTTTTATTCAGGTAGAAGGCAAGTAGTGGAAAGTTTCATACCTCGAATTTGTGCCCTGGTTATTGACTCAAGAGTGAATATTTGTATTCAGCAGGAGGTAAAGTCATTTTTTAGATTTTCTTTGAAAACTTAAAGAGAAGGTGAAGACAATTTGGTAGCAATTTATCAGATTGAATAATTATTTTATCTTGGCACTAAATTATCATGTACTGTGTCTCTGTTGTCTTAATTCATTGTCTGACACGATGAAATATATTGGGTTGGCCAAAAAGTTCCTTTGGTTTTTAAGTTAAAAAAAAAAAAGACACATTTTACATTTTTCACCAAGAACTTTATTGAGCAACATATTCACTGTTTTGTTCCACTACCTTCTGCCATTTTTCAGGCAATTTGATAATTCCATCTTCCCAAATTTTTTACCTTTATGAGCAAAGAACTGTTCTAGGTATCTTTTACAGTCTTCCAGGGAATTGACATTTTTTCCATTAAGAGAATTTTGTAAAGACTGAAATAAATGGAAATCCGAAGATGCTATATCTGATGAATATGGCGGATGAATCAGAACTTCCCAGCCAAGCTGTAAGAGTTTTTGCCCGGTCATCAAAGAAACATGCGGTCTTGTGTTATCCTGATGGAAGATTATGCGTTTTCTGTTGACTAATTCTGGACACTTTTGGTCGAGTGTCGTTTTCAGTTGGTCTAATTGGGAGCAGTACTTGTTGGAATTAATCGTTTGGTTTTCCGGAAGAAGCTCATAATAGAGGACTCCCTTCCAATCCCACCATATATGCAACATCACCTTCTTTGGATGAAGACCGGCCTTTGGTGTGGTTGGTGGTGGTTCATTTCTCTTGCCCCAGTGTCTCTTCCGTTCCACATTATTGTACAGTATCCGCTTTCCATCGCCCATCACAATTTGTTTTAAAAACAGAACGTTTCAGTTATGTTTCAGTAGAGAACTGCATGTGGAAATAGGGTCAAGAAGGTTTTCTTCGCTTAACTTATGTGGAACACAAACATCAAAGCGATCAACATAACCAAGCTGGTGCAAATGATTTTCAACGCTTGATTTGTATATTTTGAGTATGTCAGCTATCTCCTGCGTGGTAAAACGTTGATTGTTCTCAGTTAATGTCTTGATTTGATTGCTGTCAACTTAAACTGGTCTACCCGACCATGGAGCATCATCCAGGGAGAAATCTCCAGCATGAAACTTCGCACACCACTTTTGACATGTTTCATCAGTCACAACACCTTCTCCATACACTGCACAAATCTTTTTTTGCATTTCAGTTGCGTGTTTACCTTTCTTGAAATAGTAAAGCATAATATGCCAAAAATGTTGCTTTTTTCTTCCATCTTCAATATTAAAATGGCTACACAAAAATTCACTAATTTTGGTAAGTTCTTTTTAAATGCACGCTGATATGACAGCTGTCACAATACAATCTAACAAAATTGTTCCAAATGAAGTTAAAGACAACTAAGTGCTACTAGAGCCATCTTATGGAAAAAAAACGCCAGACACACCTTTTGGCCAACCCAGTATTACCTAAATATGTATTGAAAATTCATAAGCATGTGGGTTTATGTATACATATATAGCTCATATGAAAATAAACTATACCATGTAGATATTAGTAGTTCCTAAGTATTTAAATGCTAAAAATAACCTGTATTAGTATATATATATGTGTACATGTGTGTAGTCATAAGAACAAATATTAATAGGGTAATATTTTTTGCTTCTTTAGTTCTTAGAGTAATAATAAACATATGTCATACTGCAAAGAGTATAACTGCTTTAAGTACAGGAATCATGGTATATTCTATTTTTGATATCCTGTGTTTTATGTTTTCTTATATTCATTATTTTATGCTTTATATTCTTTCCTCCACCCTTCTTTCCCTGCATAAAATGCTGTGATTAAGAAAAAATAGGCTTCTAAGTTTATATACCTATAATATATCTCTAAGTACTTAATGTTTCACTGAATATATAAAGTTAATGGATTATGTATTTTTCTTTTCTAGGCTCTAAAAAAAATGAATGCTATGCTGGACAAAATGCCTGAAGATGCCAGGAAAATACTCTCTAACCAAGAAATGTTAATTCTCATGTAATAACTTGTACTATATTTCTTTAATTAGTGGTTCAAGCCAAGAATTTAAAGGATGTTTTATAAGGCAAATAAGGCAACCATGAGTTGCATTAAGAATTAAAACTGATAAACTCTTGTAGGTTTCTAATATAATTTATATATATGTTTTCTGCCAAAGTCTGTGATACTAATCAATTGTAAATTTTGGTGAAGTTTTTTTCCCCCAAACATATGAGCTTTCTAGTTAATTGATACTTGTCTAGTATTATAACCTGTTGTTTTGATTCACAGGAGTAGTATGGGAGAAAGGATTTTAGATGCTGGAGGTAAGTCTGTTTTTTTTCAAAATGTTCATATTTGAAATTACTCCAAATTTATTAATAGACTATAATATCTAATTAGTCAAAATAATATTAACATTGTAATGTAGTGAAATTATGCAAGGGAATTCTAAACTGAACTAAAAAATTAAGTATGATAACAGGAGTTGTCAAATATAATTTGTGCCTAGTGGTAGATTTTTGAATAATTTAATTTTCAAGTAGATTTGGATTCCTTTTGTGAAGAAATTTCTTAAATGTATTTTATGAAATTAGGAGGTTTAATATTCTTGGGATTGATAGATTTGTTTATAAACAGTGTTTTTATTAAAAGAGCTCAAATTTTCTTTCCTAAGTTTCATATGAGAAAATTTTGATGTAGTGATTTACATATAGAACAAACCACTGGTTTAAAGTACTTTAAAATAACTGTAAATATCATGATATGCAAAAGGAAAACAAAGATTACCTGTGATTTATAGACTTTTCTATGAGTTATTTTGCAATTCACAACTCTAATTATGGAATGGAGGAATCTTTGAACATTTAGGAGTTTCTTTTAAATATCCTTAAAAATATTCTTTTACTCCTTTCTTCTATTAGTAAACTTATTTTGTTATTTGGGCTATATTCACGCCTGTAATGATGAGATGTTTCTAATCTCTATGAAGAAAATGGCAAAAGATGAGTAAATTACACTACGTTCCTCATTACTCTTGCTTGTTCTAACAACTTATGAAATGTATTGACTTTTATAAACTTTAATTTTCATAATTTCAAATAATACATTAATTTTTTTTTTTTTAAAGATTATGACTTACAAGTGGCTATCGTAGAAGCTTTATGTAGAATGACCCCAGAAGAACAAAGAGAAGAACTGGCATGTCAGTGGTTTTCAATGGATTTTATTGCTAATGCATTTAAAGGAATTAAAGTCTCTGAATTTGAAACAGTAAGTAGTGTAAAAATAACAAATTAACAAGTTTTTTAAAATTACTGTGTTTTTTAAAAGCTCTCTCTTTTTTAAAAATTAGGATTGCAGGATATTTCTCAACCTTGTAAATGGCATGCTTGGAGACAAAAGAAGGTAAACAATGCAAAATACAACCATTTAATGATAAAGAAACAGCTCAAGAAAGGGCACACAATGGTAGGCTGAAATAATCCTCCACTGGTCTTATTTTGCTTTGTACTTTTTAGAGGAAAGAATACATTTTTATTTAATTAATATTAATTAATAACTTTGTCTAAAATTGGTTTACTGTATTTCAGAATTGCATATATATTATAAATTTGGTGTTTAAGGAACAATAAAAATCTAGGTATAAATATTACTTGAGCTACCTCCTTCGTACACATACTGGAATAAAAATATATAGCAAACATAAATCATCTTCTTTTATAATTAACATATTGTAAGGATGTTCTTTCTGCAGTTATTTAATCTCAAGAATGGTCATGGAAGGCTAGGTAATATAAATTTTTATCACTTTTGACAATGACAGAAGAGGTATTTTTGTAGTGCAGTGCCTAGCACCTTACAGGTGTTCAGGACACATTGGATTGAATGAGTTCACATTTAGTTTACCTGCTAAGGAAATGAAAGATACGGTGAGGGTTGTGTGCAGGGAGTCACACTATTTGGATTTGAATAACAGGTCCCCCTCTTCCTGTTCTAATGTTGGACAACTTATTCAACCTTACTCGCCTCAGTTTCCTTAACTGTAAAACAAGAATACTAATAATATCTACCTCATATGTTTGTTGTAAAGATTAAATGAGATGGTTATACACTTAGTACTTATAGTAGTATCTGACCAAGAAAGTATTCAATGAATTCAGCCATTTTTATTAGCAGTATTATTCACTTCTACTCTTCTTTTCCCATATAATCTTATGGGAACTTCCACTGTATCAATATCACTAGTATAAGCTAAATTAGGAATCTCTGTTCATAGTCAATAACATGAAAAGTAATTTGGTTCAGTCACTTTAGTCAAAATGGTAGGTTGAGTAGTATCCTCAAAGTAATATGCTGTCTTTCAGAAACAGATTTCCCATGAACTCTCACTTTAAAGAGTAATAAAGAAGGAAATATGATTTTATTTAAATTGTTGTCACTACTGCCTGATTTCCTGTTGATCCTAGGTATGATTTGTATGGCAAGTCAAAATTATGTTGTGAAGGCTTATTAATTTTTTCTTTAATTCAGACTACTTTTTATTTCAGGGTCTTTACATTTCCTTGTTTATCAGCATTTCTTGATAAGTATGAGGTAAATTTTTAATTTAGTATGTGTTTTAGTTATTAGATGAATTTTGATGGAAAGGTCAAGTGAATTGTAGGTTACAAATTGACAAGAACATTAATGTTAGTCATAATTAGATCACAAATACAGCTGGTCTGGTATTCTGGATCTAAGTGACATTTTATGAAATGGCACATTTGTAGCCAAGGATAAGTGAAATATAAAGGTTGTACTTCAAATTTTCTTATGTTTCCTTAATCAAGCCCGTTATTGTTTATCATTCATGAATATATTCAAACATGAAAATATTTTCAACCTTTATTTGTACTTGGAATATTTGTGATATTTTGGAGCTAGCTAATTTCTATGTAAAATATTAAGCAGCATTTCTTTTGATTGTTTCTAAATTGATTTAAATGCTGTACTTGCCTGCTCTTTATCTTCCCATACCTTCCAGCTCTACTCTTTTATTTTTCAAAAAAACTCAACCATGAATATAACATCATAATTTTCTGTTGTCACTTTTAAAAGCATAGTATATTCTAGTTTTATATGTTTATTTTATTAGTTGCAAATACCATCAGATGAAAAACTTGAGGGATTTTGGATAGATTTTAATCTCGGGAGCCAGACTGTATCATTCTACATTGCCGAAGACAATGATGTAAGCTTTAGATACCTCTGTACCATTTTGTGTGTGTGTGTGTGTGTGTGTGTGTGTGTGGTGTGTGTGTGTATATAATGTTGTAATTCAACTTAAGAATATGGATTTCTTTGATATTTATTTTCTCGCTATTTTAATAGATTTCAATGTTAGCTCTAGTAGTTTTGATGAGCATGGTAACCTATCAAGTTAATTAGAATTGAAAATTATTTCTGATGTCTTATTGCAAGAGAAAAATGCTAAAATTTAATACTAGTGTTTAAATATGAGCTTTTCAGAAATTAATTACATGTTAATGATTAAAATTTAACATTCACATGAACAAAGTGAATTGAATCTAGAAAAGACAGCAGTTACTCTAGTACAGAAGCATTCAGTTAAAAATAACATTAACAGATGATGACAAATGGTCTTACCTTATTCTTTCATAGAATCTTCTGTTTGAAAATAGTGAGGGATTAATTCTTTTTTTGTTTGTTTACATCTTTATTGGAGTATAATTGCTTTACAACGGTGTGTTAGTTTCTGCTGTATAACAGAGTGAATCAGTTATACATATAACCCCATATCCTCTCTCTCTTGCGTCTCCCACCCCTCTAGTTGGACACAAAGCATGGAGCTGATCTCCCTGTGCTTTGCAGCTGCTTCCAGCTAGCTAGCTATTTTACATTTGGTTGTGAGGGATTGATTCTTATGGTGGTACTTAGAAGTGAATTTTAGTTCTTTTCTTTCTGTGCTATATTGTAACTATGTTTAAACTTTGCAACCAGGCAGGTATGTTTTCTACTGACCTCTTTAACCTGAGGAAAATTCTTGAGGCCTTGTTTCCAAATAGCCACCACTTGATATTTGCTACATTTGCATACTTCTAGCTCAAACTGTATGGCCAAGATCTGAGTAAGAGTTGATTTGCGTTTACTAATCTGATTGCGGCTGCTGATAATACAAAGAGGCTTTAGTGTTTTTAGTCTCTCTTGTAAAATCCTGCCTTTTGTTCCAGGTAAATTCTTTTTAGACGAACATTAACCAAATGCCTCTTAGGATTTCCACGTACCTTTATTTCTTTTAGAGTACCTTTTTAGAATGCTTAATTAAAATTGAGTTCCAAAAACTAGCACTACTTCTCAGGGGTACTGATGGTTTTCATTAGTGTATTTATTCTTGCAGCGTTTTTAGGTGTAATTTTAACTGGATTTTCTTCAGGAAGTGGACTTTCATTTTGGGAAAAGAGGATAGAATAGGACTGATGTGGTTCCTGACTTCACTTACTTGGTCTAATGGATGATTCAGACAAGAAAATAAGTAATTTTAGTATTATACTTGATAGGGATAGTATAAAATGCATTTATAAGTATTAAATGCCTCCTATGTTCCTGTCACTGATCTAGAGATGCTGGGAGAGAGTTCTTCCCACAGAGATATTTAGACTCCTCTCCCCTCTGGATTTCTGTAGCAGTAGTGCATTTCTCCCTGTCTTCAGGCTTACTTTCCTCAAAGCCATTCTTCCATATTGTGGCTGCTTAAAACCCTCCCTTTGTCTCTTTAACATGGTGTTTGAGGGCCTTTATGACCTCGCCCCTGACTATTTCTCTGATAATCAGACTGTTCTCTGTGCTTACTGTGTTCTAGGCACATTAATTTTTTTTTTCTTTTCCTCTAGATCACGCTCTTTTCAAGTCTTTTTACTTGCTGGTTCTTCTGCTTAGGAACTTCCAGATCTTTGCGTCTTAGTTCCTTCCCAGTTTAGATTTCAGCACAAATGTCGTCTCCTAGAGGTATTCTCTGGTAACTCAGTCTGAAGTAGCCACCCAGCCACATTATATAACACTGGCCTCTTTTTTTCTTTTATAGTAGTTATTGCTACTTAAAATCCTTTTGTTTATCTGTTGTTTTTTCTGTTTTCCCCCTCGTAGAACATAAAATTTATTAAACCAGGGACATGTCTTTTCTCATTTATGGCTATTCAAGGGCTCGTATTTATTTTAAGAATTAATATATAGAATATTCAACTAAAAGATACATAGTATGGTTAGTGCATAGAGTTCAAAGGGTATTGGAAAGAAATAAGGCAGGCAGTATAGAGCCAAAGAAGGATTGTAAGTAGGAGGCAACATCAGTTCAGTGAATATTTAATAAGAACTTACTGTGTGCCAGATATATGCTAGACACTGAGCATCACATTCATGTAAAAGATTCTCCTGGTGGGGATGATCTCGGAGAGGCAGCAGTGAGTGGTGGCGTGAAGCGAGATCTTAATTCCCTGCCTAGGAATTGAACCTGGGTAGCCTGGATGAAAACCAGGAATCCTAGCCACCAGACCCCCTGGCTCTTGCCCCCAGTGAAAAATGCATTTCTTACGGAGGCAAAAACTGTAAAAAAAAACAGGTACAAAGTTTATTATTTAGAGACATTGCACAACAACTAGTGGGAGAGCACACAGAGAAACACTTTGTTTAGTTAAGATGGAAACAAGGCAGAGATGCACACCCGGAGAGCAAGGGTGTGGGCCTCCTCCCTAATGAGGAGGAGCTCAGTAAAGAGGTGGTTAAGTCATTTATATAGGGCAGTTCTTCTGGGTCTTTGTTTACCTTTGGCCAATTATCTGGTTTCTCAACACCTGACCTGCCCTAGGACCCTCGCCGAGGTGCATGCGCAACTTTTTTCCAAGATGAATTTCAGCCCAGAGGCCTAGAGGATGGCCTTAGCATCACATATTATGGGGTGGTGCCCCCTCCTTTTTGAACCCCAAAGAGCCTTTCTGTGCGTGTGCAATGTTTCCCTTGCACCAAGGATGGGAAATGCATGATGTCTTGATCTTTTAACAGGGTTCAGCCCCTCTCTGTCCCTGCCATAAAAGTGTCCAATGTCCAGTTATCTACCCTATTCCTGTTGTTGTTTCTTATATTGAAGTGCAGATCTCGAAATATAGACTGGAGTCCAGTCATAAATATGTAGTCCAGAGCCGGTTTGTCTCTTGCCTCAGGAAATGTAAACATGGGGGTTGGGGGTGGTAATGAATGTCCAGCCTGGAGCCCATCTTCTTCTCACCCCAGGAAGTTGGAACAGGAGGCCAGTTGTAAATGTCTAGCTTGGGGCCCACCTATCTCCTGCCTCAAGGAGAACAGATTAAAAAGGGACAAGACCAGAGGCAGTTAGGAGACTTGCAGTAATCCGGGTGAGAGAAATCATGGTGGCACAGTTTTGGAAAGTGACAGTGGGGATGGATGGAAATGGATGGATTCCAGAAAAACTTGAGGAGGTAGAATTGAGCAGACTTGGTAGTTTGTAGTAAAAAGAGGAGGTTGATAAAACTTGGGTAACTGGATGGATGAAGATGCTGTCACAGGAGGATCACTTTTGTAGGGTAAGATGATGAGCTCAACTTTGGATGTTTTGATTTGGAGGTGTGTGTGGGGTATTCAGCTGAAGATATCTTGTAGGCAGTTGGATATATTGGTCTGAAGTTGAGGTGAGAGAACTGAGCTGTAAATGGAGATTTAGAAGCTCTCTGTATATAGATGATAAATAAAACCATGGGATTTAATGAGTGTCTACATGACAGAACTGTGAAAAACACAAATTTATACAGGATAGGTAGGAGAGACTCTAGCCTGAAGGATACTTGACGAATCAGCCAAAAAAGGACAAATTAAAAGGGTATCATGTTATAGAAGACAAAGGAAGGGTGTTTTATGAGCGGAAATGATGAACACTGTCAAAACACGTTAAATAAATAAAAACTGGCGATCCATGAAAGAGCAATTTCACTTAAGTGATGAGGATTTAAGCATTCCTGGAAAGTTGAAATATTTGTAGAGGAAGTAAAGACAAGGGAAAGAGAACAGTAGAAGCTAAAGTGAGATGTGGATTCCAGAGAGGGGTTTTTGTTAGGTACTTTAATGATAAGAGTTTTAAAATTGATGGCTGGGGTGACAGAGAGATTAAATAAAAAACTGAGGTCAAGAGGAGGAGAGTGTAGTAGAGGGAAGGTAGGGGGTAAAGATGAAACAAGTGGGCATAATATATCAGTAACTGTTGAAGCTGGGTATGGGCATATTTTGGATTCATTATACTGTGATTTCTATTTTTTATAATCTGTTTGAAAATTTTTATAATGTAGACATTTTTTCAAAAGGAAAGCTTTGAACCAGGTGCCTCCATGTATGAGGAAGAGTCACTTTAAAGTTAGTAGATGATAACCGATGGGTATGTGTGCCAGCTGGCATGTGCCACAAAGGAGCAAGGCTTTTACACACAGAGAAATGTGAAGCTGCTCAAAGTGTTGGGGAGAGAGGAGACCAGCCCTTTCCTGCCGGCCCTGAGGTTTTGAGGTCTGGGAGAATTAGCACCTTAACTGGAGAAGGCTGTAATTATAATAGTAGTGGTGCCCTCAAGAGCATAGACTGGTTCCAATTAAGGCAAATAAGGGAGGGAGTTAGTGAAGAGATTGAGGATTTGGCAGAATTTCTATACAATGAGTGGTCCTTAAATAGCAAAAGAATTGGATCTATTTTCATCATAAGATTACTGAAGGTTTTAGGATCCCATCTTTTAGGAATGGTTCTAATTTTTACCATGACTTTTTTGTGTGAATTCATATTATTTTATTCACTTATACAAATTTTCAATGAAAATACTTGGAAGGGGAACACATTTTAGGTTGTTGTTCTCATGCATTCAGTGTTTGAATCTAAGGACAGTCAATTAATGAGTGAGGATTGGGGGATGAATATGATCACACAACATTTCAAAGGAAGAAATGACAGGATTTGGTAATATTTTTAAAAGTGTATACTCTAATAAATATGAATGGCTAGTCATTCTTTGCTTTTGGTTAAGAATAGGAAACCATAAAAGTAGTCAATACTGTCATTTACTTTTAAGAATGAACGAATAGATTAAATGCAGCAAGTATAATATATTATCTAGTCAATTGATGGAGCAAGAAATGTGTTATATCAACCAGTTACTTAGTGATACTTAGTAAAAGAAAATAGTAATAACCTTTATTGTTTGTATAACTTAAAATGGTGTTTAAAGGAGCTTTAAAGCAAGAATAAATTATTATTTATGATCAAAACCTGTTTTTAAATTTAAGAATCATCAGTGGGAAGCAGTCACTGTGCCTGAGGAAGAAGTACAAATATACAGCATTGAAGGTATTAAACTTGTTTTTGATAACTCTCTTCTTGATTCTGCTTGAGTAGAAGTTGCACACTCTATGGAAAAACACAATGGACTGATGAAAGCAGATCAACATTTCCATATGTTCACATTCATAAATTTGTAGTTCAATATCATCAAATTCCCTGCCCCCACAATTCCCCCAATATCTTATATTTATTTCCTTCTCTATCTAGTCTAAAACCCATGGTCAGTCACTTTCTTGTCAATACGTGCTGGACAAAAATCATATACCTTGGCAGACTGGCACCACTCCAAATTCAGATATCAAGACGTATTTTAGTTACCTCAGTGGGCATGTAGTGGTATCTCATGATAGCTTTTATATGCGTTTTCCTAATAACCAGTGATGTTGAGCACTTTTTCATGTGCTTAATGGCTACTCATATATCTTCTTCGTGAAGTATCTGTTTAAATATTTTGTCCTTTTTTTTTTTTTTTACTGGACTGTCTTTTTTATTATTAAGTTTTTGAGTTCTTATGTATCCTGGATACAAATCCTTCGACAAATATAGGTTCTGTGAGTATTTTCTCCCTATCTGTATCTTGCTTATTCATTTTCTCATTGGTGTCTTTAATGAGCAGAAGTTTTTAAATTTGAAGTCCATATGATCAGTTTTCTTTTTTTTCATGGTGATTGCTTTGTGTGACCTAAGAAATTTTGCCTACTACCAAGTCACAAAGACGTTCTCCTGTTTTTCTGTAAAAACTTTATGGTTTTAGCTTTTATGTTGAGGACTATGATCCATCTCAAATTAATATTTGATTATGGTGTAATATAGGAGTTAGGTTCATTTTTTCATATGGGTATACAGTTATTTCAGGACTATTTGATGAAAAGGTTTTCCTTTCCCCACTGGACTTCATTGGTTCCCTTGTTGAAAATCAAATGACGGGTAGAAGTGCAGGTCTTGATGCTGTAGTCCATTCCATTGATCTGTTCCCTATGCCAGTACCACATTGTTTTAATTACTGTAGATTTATAGTGAGTCTTAAAGTGAGATAGTGTAAGTCTTCTAACACTGTGGGTTTTTTTTTTTTTTCAAGACTGTTTTGGAAATTCTAGACCTTTTGAATTTCCATGTAAATTTTAAAATTGGCTTATCAATTGCTACAAAAAGCCTGCTAGAATTACAACTGGGATTGTAGTTTGATATCTGGAGAAATAACATTGTAACAATAGTTACACTTCATTGTGACGTATTATTCTTTATATATTTTATATTATATTGGAATTGATTTGCAAAATTTAGTTAGGAATTTGGTATTTCATGTTTTATATATTATTGGAATTGATTTGCAAAATTTAGTTAGGAATTTGGTATTTCATGTTCTAGAAGGTCTGTAGTTTTCTTTGCCTGTAATGTCTGGTTTTTTTGTTTTGTTTTTTTTAAGTTTCAGAATCAGGGCGTTGTTAGCTTCATAGGCTGAATTGGCAAGTATTCTATAATCTTCCATTTTCTCTAAGAGTGTGTGTAGAATTGGTATTGTTTCTTCTTTAAGTACTTGGTAGTATTTACCAGTGAAGCAATCTGGGCTTGCACTTTTACTTTGCTTTGCTGAAGGCTCTTAACTACAAATTCAATTAATTTAATAGATAAAGGGTTTTTCAGGTTATCTTTTTTTTTCCTTGAGTAAACTTTGGTAATTTGTGTCTTTCAAGTAATCGTGTTGTCAAATTTATTGGCATAAAGTGGTTTATAATGGTCCCATTTTATCTTTTTACTGTCTGTAGATTCTGTAGTGATGGTCCCCCTGTTGCTGCTGATACTGCTAAGTTGTATCTTTTTTTCCTAATCAGTCTGATGAGAGTTATATCAATTTTATTGATATTCTCTAAGAGCCAGCCTTTAGTTTCATCGATTTTTCTCATTTTTGTGTTTTGATTTTTAATTTAATTGATCTGTGCTCTTATAGCTGTTCTTTTCTTCTGATTACTTTAGTTGTAATTTGCTTTCCTGTTTCTAGCGTCTCAGGGTGAAGCTGAAGTCATTGACCTGAGACCATTTTTTCTCTTCTAATATAGCCATTTAGTGCTTTAAATTCTTCCCCTAAGTACTTCCTTAGCAACATCCTACAAATTGCCATGTGCTGTGTTTCCATTCTCATTAATTTATTCTTTTTAAATTTCTCTTTTGGTTTCTTCCTTGAGCCATAGGTTTATTTAAAAGTTTTTTATTTAGTTTCTATATACTTGAGATTTCAGGGATATTTTCCTGCTACTGATTTCTAATTTAATTTCATTGTTATGAGAGAGTATACTTTGTATGATCTTTGAGAATCCTTTTCAGTATATTGACACTTATTTTATGACCCAGAATATGGTCTGTCTTGGTGAATGGTGTGAGTGCGCTTGAAGGAATGTGTATTCTGCTGTTGTTGGGTGGAGGGTTGGGTTGATAGTGTTGTCATATATCCTTCCTCATTGTCTGCCTCCTGTTCTATCACTTATCGAGGGAGGGGTATTGAAGTCACCACTAGAGCTGTGGGTTTTTTTTATTCAGTTCCGTTATTTTTTTGCTTCAGATATTTTGAATTTCTGTTATTAGTTTTATAAACATTTAGTGGTATTATCTTTTCTTCATAAATTTATCATTATGAAATGACTCTTTTTCCTGTGGTAATATTCTTTGCTCTGCAGTCTACTTTATATAATATTAGTATACTCTCTCCAAGTTTCTGTTGGTTAATTATAGCATGGCATAGCTTTTCTTTATTTTTAAGTCCTTTGTGTCTGTGTATTTAAAGTGGGTTTCTTACAGGCATCATATACTGATACTGGGCATCATATCAGAGACTGTCAGTGTAATTTGACAGTCTCTGCCTTTTGTGGTTTTTAATGTGACTATTGATTTGCTTTAAATTCATCATCTAGCTTTTGTTTTTTCTACATGCCATCCCATCTGCCATGTTTCTTTTCTTTTTCTCTTTTTCTTCTTTGGTGTTAATTCATTTTCAGTGGTTTAATTGTATTTCTTTTGTTGGCTTTATATCCACCTTTTTAGTGGCTGATTTACGGTTTATTTTATACATATTTAACTTAATAGTGTGTATGTTCAAGTAATATTATACCCTTTTATGAATAGTATAAGAACCTTGTAGTAGTAAAGTTCCATTTTTGCTTTCCTGGCCTTTGTGCCATTGCTGCCAATAATGGTAAAAATTTTTTGCTTCTGAATGTGTCAAAGACCTCATATTATGTGTAATGATATTTTTCTTTATGCAGCCAATTAGTTTTTAACGAGATGTAAAAAGTGGATTAAAAAGTATTTTGTATTTACCCACCTATTTACAATTTCCAGTGTTCAGCTTTCATTTGTATAGACCCAGATTTCCATCTGGTATTATTTTCCTTCTGCCTAGGTGACTTCTCTAATATTTCTTGTCCTGCAAATATGCTGGTGATGAGCTCTTTCAGCTTTTTTATGTCAGAAAGTCTTTATTTTGTTTTTATTTTGCAAAGTATTTTTGATACATACAGAATTCTAGATTGCCTGTTGTCTTCCTTCAGTGTACTTGAAAGAGGTTACTCTACTCTCTCTTGGCTTGCATTGTTTCTGATGAGAAGTCTGTCACTCTCATGTTTGCTCCTTTTTGTTTAGTCTTTTTTCCCCTGGCTGATTTTAAGATTTTCTCTTTATTAGTAGTTTTAAACATTTGATTATAATGCTTTAGTGTAATTTTCTTCATATTGTTCATTCTTGAGGTTCATTGAGCTTCCTTGCTTCTAAAGTTTTTATCCATTGTTCTTCAAATATTTTTTTCTGCTCCTTTTTTCTCCTCCTCTCTGGAGACTCTGATTACATATATACTAAGCTATATGAAGTTCTTCCATAGCTCACTGATTCTCTGGGTTCTCCACCCAAACTCCAGGCTTTTATTTCCACTCTCTTTTTTCACTTCGGTAGTTTTATATTGCTTTGTTTTGTTGCTAGTTAATATTTTCTTCTGCAGTGTGTAACCTCCTTCTGTTCTATCCTGTGTAATGTTTATCAGGCATTATATTTTTCATCTTGGGAAGTTTGATTTGGGTCTTTATTTATTTATTTATTTTTGGCTGTGTTGGGTCTTTGTTTCTGTGCGAGGGCTTTCTCCAGTTGTGGCAAGCGGGGGCCACTCTTCATCGTGGTGCACGGGCCTCTCACTGTCACGGCCTCTCCTGTTGCAGAGAACAGTCTCCAGACGCGCAGGCTCAGTAGTTGTGGCTCATGGGCTTAGTTGCTCCGCGGCATGTGGGAAATTCATCCAACTTACTTCATGTATCAATAGTTTATAACTTTTATTCCCAGACCAGGGCTCGAACCCACGTCCCCTGCATTGGCAGGCAGATTCCCAACCACTGTGCCACCAGAGAAGCCCTTCATTTGGGTCTTTTTTAAAGATAAATTTTAAATTTTAGAATAGTTTTAGATTACAGAAAACTTGCCAGAATAGTGTAGAAAGTTTCCATATACACCCTCACGCGGTTTCTCTTATTTTTTTTATTGTGGTAAAAATCACATAACATAAAATTTACCATCTTAACCATTTTTTAGTGTATATAGTCCAGTAGTGTTAAGTACATTCACATTATTGTGAAACAGATCTTCAGAACTTTCGTCCTCTTGAGAAATTGAAACTCTATACTCATTGAACAGTTCCCCTTATCCCCCTCCACCCAGCCCCTGGTAACCACCATTCTACTTTTTGTTTCTATGAAATTGACTATTTTAAGTGGAATCATGCAGCATATGTCTTTTTGTGACTGGCTTATTTCACTTAACATAATGTCCTCTCCTGTAGTTTTAACATCATACATTTTTATGGTACATTTGTCACTGCATCTTAAAAAAGTCTACTTGGATCCTATGTCTTCCTCTATCTCATTCTTTTTCCATTCATAGCCAATTTTGAGAGAATAGTTTTTGCTAAATCTTTCCCTTTCTTGCTCTTCATTTCTGTTCTTTTCTACTTTCTGTTTTACATCCCACTCCACCAAAATTTCCACTGAAATTTCAGATGTCAAGATAATAATTCACTCTTTCATTATCAATATCAGTATACACACTTCAGTCCTTATACTGACCCTTGGTGGCACACCCCAGACTCCACAGGGATAGTGTCTTCTGTGCTCAGGACTTTTCCAGACCTCACACTATCTCTCTTCATCTGGCTGTTCATTGGTATCTTTTAATATCCTTTGTAATAAAGTGGTGATGTGGTCTACCTATGTGGAGCAGGCAAGATCTGAATTTTTTATATGACTGGCACTCAATGGAAGTTAAAAAAAGTGTGGACTCTGGAGATCAAGCAGTAGTTCTAGTGAAAAAGAGCATCTACAGTTGCAGACTGAAGGAAAGGGGAAGCCGCAGCACAATAGGGTGAGGTTAGACCCTTTTATGTTCAGTTTATAGGAGTATATAAAATAAAGGCTCCATGGACAATTAAGTGTTATTTTGAATGGCTTTGCAGGAGAAAACATTATTCATTTAAGAATGGTATACTGGAATCCTACAGAAATATCTAGATAACATTATAAGATCCAAATATGTTGATATCTATAAATACTTGGATTTTATAGGAAGCAACAAAATAGGAAGTTTTCTGGTATTTCAGTAATATTGCTAACTAGAAAGCAAGCCACGATATAGTCTAGGCAGTCAAAGCAAATATCAGAAATTTCAACAAAGTCAGCAATAAAATATAACAAATATCAACAAATTCTTACGTAGATAGTCATGACATGTGGAGAATGCTTTGTAGAAAAAGGTACAAAGCATTCAGCAAAATAATAAATTGGAAGTAATTCTAATACCATGTTCATGCAAGCAGTGAAGCAAATACTGCATTTACTCTAAGTTCACAGCAAGTTGCAGAAAAAAATTCAAATGCGTATCAGAGGGATATAACAATAAACAAAAATATTCATAAAGATTAGAAGTGTTCTAATCTTCATCATCACAATCTGAAACATTATCATTTTCAACGTCACCTGATCTTTCATCTCTAAGGCCTGAAAACTTTTACTGTTGAGACTTGTGACTTTTTTTTTTTTCAAAAAAAAAAAACACTGCCAGCATTTTGGATTGGATTAGAAACTGCGTTACCACTATCTTCAGGCAACTAATACTTCTTAGTACCATCAAAGGACATCACAGAGGAAGTGTCATGACCATATAGCTGCAAAAGCAAATAAGACACTTTCTGCTTGGGCAAGCCTTACAAGGATCAGAGAGTTTTATAGCCGATAGGGACATTTGTCCTTTAGGGTAGAGCGTGGAGTGGCCAGCGGAGCTTTTCCTGATGCAGACACAAAGTTTTATCCTTGGTGTGGTCCTTCTCCCTCAGGATGTTTTCCTCTTGCCCAAAAGCAAACACTGGGGGCAGGTGTGGAGACTTCTCAGTCAGCAACAGGAGCAGCACCAGAGGTAGGACAGGACCATAGTGGCCTTCGGTCCATAATACAGGCACATTAATTGGGTGGCAGGTAATTTTCTGTAACTTTTTGGAGGAAGGGAGGTGAATACTTCATATAAACTGGCGCTTAACAGTATTTTCTTTTCACTGGATTGGTGAATTCATTGAGGATTAGCACTGTATCCTTCCTTCACAATATCCTGGTACTCAAGTTTTTATCAGACGTTCATTGTCAACACGTTTGTAACTGTGGATTTAATAGAAATGTCTGAATAGATGCTTATGCCTAGGAATAGTTAGTTATGGAATTAAAGTTATTTTCTTTTTTGCCTGTTTTAAATTAAGAAAATAGTTTTCTCAGATGTGTTCAAAGAATATTTATTAAGAACCTGTTAGTGTCCAGGATGTACTCAGGGCTTTAGTTCATTAATTATTGTATTACCTTGTAATTTATAGATCAGGAAACTGAGACTTTGAAAAATAAACTGAATTGTTGATTTCTTTACGTAAGTAGTTAGTACCAGAATTGATTAATTTAAATACTTTTAAATCCTAAAAGTTAATTTTATTTCAGTTCATTTTAATTGGTATGCTGCATGCTTTTCTTATTTATAGTATACCTGTAGAGTGGTATCATAGGAATTAATGTAAACTAATCAGTGTGATTCATTTGTGTACAGTGAGAGAATCGAAGAAGCTACTGACTATAATTCTGAAAAATAAAGTAAAAATTAGTAAAAGAGAAGGGAAAGAATTGCTTTTGTATTTTGATGCATCGTTAGAGATCACTAATGTGACACAAAAAGTTTTTGGTGCAGATAAGTATAGGGTAAGTTAAACTCTTTTTAATAAACATTTATTTTCATAATTCTGGAAACTTTCAGTTACTTGGGACTAAGTTTCATTGATTTTTTTTTCCTACAATTCTTTATAAAATAACATGTAGATTTTTAGTCCTTTAAGTTTGTATTGTGGAATGGCCATCAGATTGTTAGCCATACCCTTTCAGTTACCGATTAGAAAGAATCTCAGATGACAGAATTAGCAGCACCTACTCAAAACATTTAATGAATTTCTGCGAGGTGTTTAAAAAGTGAAATGAGACAAAGACTTGTTTTCAAGATATTAAACATTATGAGAATTATAGAATGTGCCTCAGAAGAAGTAAGTGGCATATAGAAAATGAAGTATAGATGTTGAAGAAAGAATACCCATTAAGAGTCAGATTTGAAGGAAAGGCTATGGAGGTGGGCCTTGAAATGGCCTTTGAAGTTAATGAATGAAATTTAGATAAGATGCTTTCCAGGACTGTGGAAGACGATATGAGTCGGATATTGTTTAACTGGGAATCAAGGTGGCAATTCATGTTATGTTTAGGGAGATGTTCAGTTGACAAGCTTGGATGGTCCACGTCTTAGTTTGTTCAGGCTACTGTAACAAAAATACCATAGACTGGGTGGCCTAAACAACAAACATTTTTTTCTCATAGTTCTGGAGGCTGTGAGTCAGATCAGGGCGCCAGCAGACCCAGTGTCTGGTGAGGGCCTGTTTCCTGGTTCATCGATGGCCATCTTTTCACGGTGTCCTTACATGGTGGAAGGGGTGAGGGATTTCTCTGGGGTCTGTTTTATAAGAGCACTAATTCCATTCATAAGGGCTCTGCCCTCATGACCTTAGCAACCCCCAAAGGCCTCCACTCCTAATACCATCCTTGGGGACTACGTTTCAACATACGAATTGTGGGGGAAACATTCAGTCTATAGCGTGCAAAAGATTTATGGTGAAGAATAGCAGATAATATGCTTGTGAGGAACCCTTACCAAAATAGGCTAAGACCGTGGTTAGTGGGGACTCATTGAATTATTCTGAAAAGAGTATTTATATGTATAAATAATAATGATTTAAGATAATTTGGCAATTTTGGAAGGAAACAGGTATAGGAAATAATTGTATTAAAATGGAAAGAACTGGGAGAAAATGACATCCCTTTGAATTAATTTTACTTTAGGAATTTACCAGAAAACAAGGCATTTCCGTTGCCAAAACATCTGTGCATATTCTTTTTGATGCAAGTGGATCACAGGTATGTGTCTGACTTACTTGATTTTTACCACTGGGCTAAGTTTAACCCTAAATAATGAGAGCACAGTAATAAAGTTCATCTTGGAGGGTGAATATCTAAAAAATAAATTGTCTCAACATAATGCCCCAATAAGATGTATATACTTTTTAAACACATTAATAATCATTTATTTCAGTACAGAAGGTAGATTGTTATTAATACCAGTTTTGGTAACTTTAAATAAAAATCAGAAGTACATGTTCTTCCAGTAATGCCAAAGCCTGTATTATGTCTATTAACATTTGAAAAAGGACTAAAAATTATAACAGTACATAGATATAAGACAAAAAGAATTGACCTTTATGAGTGTGAGATGAATGAGCGCTTTACGAAGTCATCCAGTGATTGAGAACTTCCTATGGTTTGCAGTTTTAAACACTTTTTCCTTATTCTCCAACAGATTCTAGTCCCAGAAAGTCAAATCTCACCAGTCGAAGAAGAACTTGTTAGTTTGAAAGAAAAAGCTAACCCCCAAGAGGAATTTGCTAAACCTCCAAAATGTATCAAAAACAGTAATCAAGGAGACATAAAAAATAGTCAGCCTAAGGTATATATGGCATCAAAATAGTCATTTATAAAATAGCATAGGTCAAATCATTGCTATATATAATTACAGAAAAAAGCATCTAGAATTCATATGTTCATCAGTAACATTTCAGAGTATTTCCCCTGCATTTTACAAATGCAAACAAGAGTTAGTGTTTCAGCAGACTGTGTTTATATGTAAGGTTTAGGGATTTAGGACAAGGTATACTATACACTTGTAAGTTTCAAATTAGAGATATATAGGAAAGTAACTACCACTTTTTGCATTTATCCTTTCTGTTCTGTCTCTGCACTGGCCAATACAAATTTATAATGTAATGTTCTGTTTACTGGCATGAGGAAAGAAAGCAAAATACTAGGTTCTTTCTCCTCCTCCTCCTGCTCCATTGAGGATCTCCTCTAGGCTGCATGTGATAGAACCATTTCTCAGCCGCCTCTCCACATCTTGCTGTGACACTTGACATTGCTAACAGCCCTCTCTTTCTTAATGTCCTCTCCTTTGTCTTCTGTGTTAGCATTTTAATTCTCTTTTTACTTCTGTTACTACATCAGAGATACTTTCTCTCACTGTCTCCTAAATGTAGATTTGCTCTAAAAGCTTGATACCCAGCTTTCTGAACATGTCTATGCCTTCTCCCTTAGAGAGCTTCCTTCCTGTGCATAATTTAAGCTCTTAAAATGTACCAGGCTTCTGTTCAAAGTTCTATAGCTACGTTACTCTTTTTTTTTTTTCTTTTTTTTTTTTTGTGGTACGCGGGCCTCACTGTTTTGGCCTCTCCTGTTGAGGAGCACAGGCTCCGGACGCGCAGGCTCAGCGGCCATGGCTCACGGGCCCAGCCGCTCCGCAGCATGTGGGATCTTCCCGGACCGGGGCACGAACCCGTGTCCCATGCATCGGCAGGCGGACTCTCAACCACTGCGCCACCAGGGAAGCCCTCCACTTACTCTTTTTATATTTCCCTTGGTTGTGTCTCTTCAAGCCCTTTCCTAAAGTCTACCTCAAACTCTTTATCTTTTGCCTCAAGTTTGCATCTGCCTCCATACTTCAGTAATGTTACCATTCATTTTTCTGATGATATCCTTGATTCCAAACTCTTCTCCCCCCATACCTAGAAGCAAGGTGCTAGTGATTGTTCTTTCATAGTATCTCTCACATCGTTTCCTCCTTATTATTCCCTTTACCGTTACTCATTTTAGCATACGTAGGTTATACAGTAACCTTCTAATAGTGTCTTTGACACATTGCTCCATTTTGTGAGCTACCCTGTGTCGTACACCACTGATTTTTCTTAATACCAGTATCCTCATAGCATTCTTCTGCTCAGAAAGCCTTGTCATCTCTGTGTTTATCCCATTAAATCTAAGTTTTGACTTAGTTTGAAGACATTCTGTAATTTAATACTACTCTATCAAAATACCCTCCACTTTAGTATGGTCAGTTGCTTTACTGTCTCTTTTTTTATGGCATGCTCATTCTTGCCTCTGTACTTTCATTCATGCTGCTTTTACCTCTACTTATCTAAAGTGTACTTACATTTGTAAATCTTTGTTCATTTTTACTTTCTTAATGGAGCTTTTCCCGATTATTTGTTTTTACTAATCTCTCACCTTTAGGCAACTATAACTCTCACAGGCTCTTCCATACATTGTGTTACTATTTTCCCCTGTAGTCTGTGTCCTTCATTAAATTAAAAGTATCATTTTTGTCAACTGTAGTTCCCTCAGATGATTAGATTATAAAAGCCTTTTTTTTGTCTTTATATCAGAATCATAACTTGAGTACTTACTAAAAATGCAGATTCTTAGAGCCCCCCCACCCACCTAAACCTATTGAATCATAACACAAACTCTGGAAAAGATCTTAACCACACTAAAGTTTGAAAAACATTGCACTGTTGTTAAATACCCACTGTGTTTTCAATAAGGACTAACTGTTTGAAGCATTTATATGAATAAGTAACTTTTTGGATCTCATTCATTATATACCACTAGAACTGTAATTTCTTTAAGAAGAATCTGCTGATTCAGTAGCTTATTTTCTGGTTAATCTTAGAATTCACTTTTCTCCTGTCCTTCCCCACCTTTCCTCCATTGCCCTATATACATACCTCCTCAAAACTCCATCAATATTTTTTTCTCTGTCTTAGAGGCAGGTGCCTTTTTCAAAACAGCTGTCTTCTCCCTCTTTATGGTTTGTCATCATGTACTCCTTTGTACGGCATCCTCTGGAACTCCTGTCTCCTGTAGTCCCTCCTCTGCTCTTATCAGTCATTCTAGGCTAAAGTTAGAAAATGCACATCTTTTTTGGAACACTAGCTTGTGTGCCACTGAGTCTCTGAACTCCTGTAGCTGCGTTTTACTCCAAAGGCTGTTTAGTCTTCACAGAATATTAATACAATTTTTTAAATGTGTGAAAGTTTTGAACAAGGCTTAATGTTATGAAAACTTTCACAAACAAGTTTACATAAATACGTGTTCCAAACATTATCCTTATGAAATACAATAGGAAATTGTGAGCCAATGGTTAACTAGATAAACTGAGTGTCAATAAAATATTTTCAGCTAATATATAAAGGTACAATAATTCCAAGTCTGGATATTCTTTAAATATTCTTTAAAACAACACCCTTTACTTGTTTCGGCTATCTATTCAATACCAAACGTTAGGATAAAATCCCTCAAGTCAGGCTAAACTGCAGATATTTCTGGATATCATATTGTTTATAAAATACCATATGTCTTTTGTGTGTAGTCAAGGTGAAATGTTGTGAATAAAATTACAGGATATTTAATTTCAAAAGAGAATGTATATTTACTGTGGGTTTTTTTTTTCTCATGGTTTAAGATAATTACTCCTAGCAAAAGAAAAATGTCTGAAGCATCAATGATTGTTCCTGGCTCAGATAGATACACTGTGAGAAGTCCAATATTTTTAGTCAATACATGTAAGTTTTATTGCCTTTGAAGATTCCTAAAAAGTATTATTGTTTTAAGCTGGCATTTTTTAAATTCAGGAGTATTCTGGACCTAATTTATCTAGAGGATAATTTGGGGATATAAAAATTAATAAAATATGAACCACAAATGTCTTCTGTCAAAAAATTACAAATGTCTGAGAAGTTTAATGGGTATCCATATAAACATTATTCAGAATATTAATATCCAGCATTAATAATTTGTTGTAATTTTAAGTGAGAGCCAGCATAACACAGTGGATAAAGCATTAAATTAATCAGGCTGCTTGGGCTTGTTTCCCCACTCCTGGGTATGTACTTTGTAGCTAAGTTTAGAACCAGTTTCCTTTCTATGAAATGGGACTGAAGTGTCTAACCTCATCAAATTAAACTGTTTAAAGGATTAAATAAAAATTATTCATTAAACAAATGTTGTGAAACATTTAGACAGTGCCTGGTACATACTAAGAGCTAAATAAAAATTTTAAAATAATCTGATACTGTGTACTAGTTGGTATAAACACAGTATTATTTAATCTTTATGACAATTTAATAGTGACCTTCTGTTCCCAAAATCTGATTGCCTACTGGGAAATTATCTAATATTTGACAAACTTCTCAAACTTAACAGGTCCAAAATAAATTCATCTTTCCACCCTCCCTGCCAGTTTTTCTCCATTTCTTACCTTGGAATATGGCGTCCATATCCAGTTACTCATCTAAATCAGAAACCTGGGACCCATCTTAGAATCCCCTTTTTTAACCTTCCTCAGCAAAAAGTGTCTCAGTGAGAACAACATAGAAAATCCTACAAATATAGCAGTCCTTTGTCCTCCTTTTTAGCAACACTACGAAGAAGAAGAATTAAACCACCACTGCAAATGACGAGTTCTACAGAAAAACCTGGTGCTTCTAAAACATTGGAAAATGGAGTGGATAATGCTGTATCACTTAAATCTAGACCATCTGAAGAAAGAAATAGAGGAGATAATACAGACAAAGTAACTTTACTTTGAAAGCATTTTTAAATAAATTTTTATCAAATTATTGTAGAAATACATAATTGAGCTAATTACTTTTGCAAGCAGTGAGTGTTTCACTTTTCCTACAGTATTGCTTTTTAAATTTTTTAGATATCATTTATTGTCCTTGAAAGTAAGTTCTTATCAATCATTTACTGTGCTAACAGTAAAATTTAGAAATATTCATTCAGTGTAACTGATTTATGCCTTCACTAGGAGAAATGGACTTGCCATCATTCTTTAGTTTATTATACAAATTAGTGTCTGCTATGGGGAAGGTTCTGGTTTAGAAATATAAGACACAAGTGGAATCTTTTAGTATCTCAAAGTCTAGCATGGGAATTAGACAAATTAATAAGATGATTATAATACTGTATGTGTTCTCAGATGTACATACAGGATGCAATAGAAACCTAGTAGAGGGGCAAGTGCCTAATCCCAGAGCTGGAGGGGAAGCTGAAGATCAGGAGATGCTCTTTTAGGAGATGGAGAAGAGTTGATTTTTGAAGGGTCAATAAAGGTTATTAGTCACATGGACATCGAGGAGGGCATTCTTTTCAGGAAGTTGAAGGGGGGACAGAGCAGGGAATGGATGAGAGAAAGTTGTGTCTTGGAGAAATAGGTAATCAGAGATACAGATAAGTTTGTAGATGAGGAGGAACACCTGAAAGCTTTTGTTTTCTCTGAAGTGTGAGCATGGTGAGCTTCTCTTGGGGACAGAGCCTTGAAGTAGAGGGCTCAGAGACACACAGAGGTTTGGAATAACTACTGAGAGAGAATGGAGAGGGGGAAGAATAAGTACAAGTGTTAGGCAGTGTTGAGGGCCCAGTTCAATTTTAAGACTATGAAGCTTATCATGGCATTAGTTTAGAAGTAAGTATAATTTCCTCAAATAAAGCTTAGCAGCCTTGGTGTTACAGTAAAAAAAAGAAAGATGGTGGATGTAAAAAAATTTTTAATGGTTATGAGGCTGAAAGATAAAGGGTGCAAGAGTTGAAGATATTAGGAAAAAATAGTCAAAGTAATGGTTCAAATTGTCTAGCTAAGTGTTTCTTAATAGGGGCAATATTGTTTAGCTGTGCAGTGTGGTTCTGAATGTTGTAGGATGAGAAGTGTCCTAGGCCTGTGCTTACTTATTGTCAGGAGAGCCCTTCTGTCATTGTGACAACAAAAAACACACCTGTGCATTTTCATACTGCTCCTCTTCCAGTAGGGAAGACAGCCAGGAGGAGGCAAATATCTTAGTTAGAGGGTATATTTTTCTGATAGTGATGGCAAATTTTTATTTGGTCCGGGAAGGTATGTATCTGTGGCTGTGGAAAGAGGGAAGCTTGCTACAGTCAAGAAGTTACTTGTGCAGTGGCCAAAACTTTATAAAATAAGTTAATACTTCATAATTTCCGGTTCATATGTATGTTAGTGAAAAGACAGAATAGATGCAGGCTATGAGATCAATAGCAAGAGAAGATACGCCAAGGAGGTGCTAGAAATTCTCAGAGAGGAAAATTGAATTATTTTTCTAGCTGTGGCTGAGATCAGAAAATTTGTAGGATCTTCTGCCTCCTTATCTGCAATGAAAGTTACTTTCTTGTGTTTTAGGATAGGCAATATTCTAGAATGGGCATAATCGTATGAAATAAATAGAAATACTATCCAACTTTTAATAGTAAGGCAAAAAAGTTTTAAACTTTAATACTCTGACTTTTAAAAGTTGTTTTCATATAATGCCTTAATTCAAATTTATATTAAAATTTCTCCCGTTTATAGCATATCGAAACTGATAGAGAAAAGACAGAAAATAAGGACATTGAATTCCCAAACCAAAATTTTAGTAAGTAATCTTTGGTTTAATTTTAGTCATCCTTTATACACACACACACACACACACACACACACACACACACTCTCTCACACTCCTCTCTATACTTCCCTTTCATTTATTTGAAAAAAAGATTTATAATGAATACATTCAGCTTTATGCAAAGAACTTAGAGGTTACAAGAAAATATAATACAGCCTTGGTTCCCAAGAAGTTTGGGTCTGGGAGGGGGAAGATGAGATCAATCAATCTTTCCATCCCAGTATGTGAACTTCGATCAAATTCTAGCTTTCATTTTACCCTGCCAACTGCACGAAAAAATGAAAATACCATAATTTTTGTTTTATTTAGGTGAACTCCAGGAAATTGTTCCTGATTCACAGGCAGTGGGAAAAATAGATAAACCTGTGTAAGTATGAGAAAACCCATCAAATCATTTAGCCTATAATAATGTTACTTTTAGATGAGTGTAACAAATTTAAAGGACAAGGCCTTTATATTCTTAGAGTGTAGTATTGGTTATAGAATTTATCATCTTTCAAGTATTATTATGATCGCACAATGGGGAATAGCCTATATGTTTCTTCAACCAACGTAACTCTTTTCAAATTGACTTAAAATGAATGAGATTTTAAAACAATAAAGAATGAATGTGAAGAAAATTAACCAAGTTTAGATATACATGAAGACGTGTAAGATATGTGAGATGTATTTAGGTAGATATCAAAATAGTAGCAATAATGGAACTTTTAAAATAATATTCTTTAATCTTGATCAATTATATAGTAAATTTTAACTTTCATCAGGACTTTTCATACTTGACTGTTAAATTTCTGTCAGTAAACATTGACTAAATAAAAAGAATCAAGGCCTTATATCAGTCATAGGCTAATGTTTTGTGATAAGCAAATGAATTTATTTTGCAGGTTACCTGGTGTTTTAGACAACATCTGTGGAAATAAAATGCACTTCAAATGGGCACGTTGGCCACCTGTAACAAATATTAATCTGTGTAATAACAAAAGAGCAAGTACTTCATCAGGAGACACATTTACTCAAGGTGAAACACAGTTTTCTCTGTATATAAAATAGTTGTTCAAGGAAATACTCATTTCTTGAAATGTCTTAACAAATATTTTGGTTTTAACAAATTTTGTATATGATCAGTTTATAAATTTAATAAGGATTAATTTCTCATTTTCCCATTAGATATTGTTATCAACAAAAAACTTACTAAACAAAAATCATCCTCTTCAATATCAGATGATAATTCTCAGGAAATGGGAAAGGTGCAGTATGGGAAAGAAGTAATGCAGCATAACAAAATACATAAAGCAGAAGTAGAAGTTTGCAAAAGAAACAAACAACAACAACTAAATCATTCTAAACATTTGGAGGAGAAAAATACTGAAAATACAAAGCAGAGTGATTGGCATATTGAATCTGAAACTACTTTAAAATCAGTTCTCCTAAATAAGAAAGTTGAAGAATCTGTGATCTGTAGGAAGAAATACATACTGTCAAAAGATGTGAATACTGCCATCTGTGATAAAAGCCCTTCTCCTAGAAAAAATGCAGAAAGTCATAGAAGATCAGGGGAAAGACTGACATCTGAATTTAATTCCTGGGATTTGAAACAAAAAAAAATGGTGAGCTTTCAGTATGTTTTATTTCTGCACACCCATAATATGCCTACTTAATAACATAAAGTGAAAGAAGCTTGATTAATTGCTACAAATTTAGTGTTTGTAATACCCTGTCCTTTTTTTAATTGAAGTATCGTTGATTTACAATATTACATTAGTTTCAGGTATATAACATAGTGATTCAATATTTTTATAGATTATACTCCATTTAAAGTTATTACAAAATAATGGCTGTATTTCTCTATGCTGTGCGATTTACCATTGTTGCTTATCTATTTTATATTTAGTAGTTTGCATCTCTTAATCCCATACCCCTATCTTGCCCCTTTCCTCTTCCCTCTCCCCACTGGTAACCACTAGTAATACCATGTTCTTTAATTCAGGCTTAGACTCTGAGAGTGCATGCCTCCTGAACCCCTTTCTGACCTCTCCCCAGTCCCAGCCCCGATAGAACCTATGTGCCTGCTGGCACATAGCTGGCATGTAAATAGGTATAGCATGAATGAACCCTGCAGTTCCTTGTCTCCTCTTATTGGGTCTCTCCCACTCTGTCCCTCAGATTCTTCTGAACATGCATATAGAACTGCCTGTGCCTCTCTTATGGTGATTACCTTTCTTTTTTAATAAATGGTTATTTTGTGTGGTCTTTCCCCCCGTTTTAACCTATTAGAGTGTAAAGACTATGTTTTATGCAACGTTTGTTTTCCTGCATGGCCTAGCACAGCTTTGCACGTAGTAGCATCTGAAACATTTCTTGGATTATTGCCTTAAAGTTTGACGAGGTTTTTCAAGAAAGTATGTAAGTGGGGTGGAGGAGACTTATCTTCCATTGTAAATGTTGCTTGTCCTCATTGCAGACTCCACTTCTTCAAATTAATCATCTGTAGAACATCTCCAGGGGAGTTTTAGCTAGTTTGCACCATACTTTGAGACTGAAAGTTTACTTTTTGTAGCAGTTAAAGTTATAAACCTTTTCTTTGGTCATTGCTACCAAGATTCAGATTAAGAAAATTTTCTAATCAGAATACATTTCCACTGCCAGTAATGCAATCGCTTTTGCACTATGCCTTAAAAGATCCAGGTTGTACAGGCCTTCATTTATCTTCCAGAGTGTTACTAATACCTGGGTGGCCAAATTTCTAAAGTCAGTGTAAAATGTTCATATATTGGAGCATCTTAGTGTGCAAGTGAAATACTTAATAGCCAATTTTGCAGTTGTTGTATATAATTAGATATTATTTCATTTGTCTTGACCAGGCTACTCTTTATTTTGTTTTTAACCTGCAATTCCCTTTTTCTGCCTCATTTGGCTACTTTCCTTTTTAACCAGATCCTTTTGGGTCACTTTCTTCTTGATTCTCAGTACGCTATTCTCTCTTCTTTCTAGTCTTAGCTGCTATTTAGTTCCTTCAGACCCAGTGGAAGTAAGTTTCTTTTTGTCTGAATGCTGATCTGTCCTTCAATTTTAATTTTAAACTGTTTTCTTTGGAATTTAGAATCATTCCACAGAATTTTTCTGATCTAGTCATTTTTTTCCTGGGAGCACAGAAACTTGATCTTTTCTAAGCTGTGCTTTTTTTTTTTTAAATCAACTTCCCGTTTTCAGAAGTTCTCTTTGCTCTTTCATAGCGTCACTCTCTTTATTACTGTGCAGCATTTCCTGCCACTCTCATTCATGGGTGACTCTCCTCTAAGGTAGTCATCTGTCTGATCATGTCTTTCTATTCACTGGATAAACCCAGAGAAATAGAACCTCTGTAGTTCAGTGGTACAGATTTCCCACATTGGCTCTAATTATGTCAGAGTTCTTAATAATATTATATTATTATACACTGTTTTAGGGGAGGTTTGTTTTTGCTACATTTTTATCAAGGCAGGTATACCCTGTCTTCTGGTAATCTCAAGAAGGGATAGTAAGTAATAACTTATTATCTATTATATATAAAAACATATGAACTTAAAAATGGTTAAAATAATAAATTTTATGTCATGTTATATTATATTTTACCATAATTTAAAAAACCCATATGCATGATGCTCAGAAAAAAAATAAAACTAAAAGCAAGAGAACTCATATCTTTAGTAAGAGTGTTCAAGTTTTCTTTTAACCAGATAATCTAAAATTATGCAGATAATATTCCTACTTCGTAGTCTTTCCATTAAAAAATTAATAGAATTTTTTAGAGCAGTTTCAGGTATACAGCTATACAAAGAGTTCCCACATACCCCTTCACTCCACCCCAGTTTCCCCTATCATTAACATCTTACGCTAGTAGATTTGTTACAAATGATGAGCCAGTACTGAAACATTATTAACTCAAGTCCATAGTTTACATTATAGTTCACTCTTTGTGTTGTGTATTCCATGTTTTTTTGACAGATGTATAACAACAGATATTGACCCTTAGAGTATCATGCATAATAGTTTCACTGCCCCAAAATTCCCCTGTGCTCCACCCCTCCCTTGTTTCCTCCCTCCTCCGCCAAACTGCAGGCAATCACTGATCTTTTTACTGTCTCCATAATTTTGCCTTTTCCAGAATGCCAGAGTTGGAATCATATAGTATGTCATCTTTTCAGATTAGTTTCTTTCACTTAGCAATATGCATTGAATGTTCCTCCGTGTGTTTTTATGGTTTGATAGCTCTTTTTTTTTTTTTTTTAATGCTGAATCCATTGTATGGACATACCAAGATTTGTTTATCCACTTACCTGTTGAAGGACATCTTGGTTGCTTCCGTGTTTTGACAATTACGAATAATGCTTCTATAAACATTCGTGTGCAGGTTTTGTGTGGACATAAACTTTCAACTCAGTTGGGAAAATACCAAGGAGCATGATTGCTGGGTCATGTGGTAAGAGTATGTTTAGCTTTGTAAGAAACTGCCTGTCTTCCAAAAGTGGAAAAAATGGCTGTACCATTTTTGCATTTCATCAGCAATGAGTAAGAGAGTTCCTGTTGATCTACATCCTTGCCAGTATTCGATATTGTCAATGTTTTGGATTTTAGCCATTCTTACAGGTGCTTGGTGGTATCTCGTTGTTTTAATTTGCAGTTCCCTAATGACATGATGTTGAGCATCTTTTCATATTTTTATTTACCATCTGTATATCTTCTTTGGTGAGTTGTCTCTTCACATCTTTTGCCCAATTTTAATTGGGTTGCTTCCTAATTGGTGAGTTTTAACAGTTCTTTGTGTACTTTAGATACAAGTTCTTTATTAGGTATGTATTTTACAAATATTTTCTCCCAATCTGTGGTCTGTCTTTTCATTCTCTAAACAGTGCTTTTTGCAGAGCAGACATATTTAATTTTAATGAAGTCCTACTTATCAGTTTTTTCTCTCATGGATTGTGCTTTTGGTGTAGTACCTAAAAAGGTATTCCAAACCCAAGGTCACCTAGATTTTCTCCTATTTCTCCTATGTTGTCTTCTAGGAGTTTTATAGCTTGCACTTTACATTCAGGTCTATTATCCCTTTTGAGTTAATTTTCATGAAGGGTATAAAGTCTGTGTCTAGATTCTTTTTTTTGGCGTGGTGATGTTCCAGCACCATTTGTTGAAAAGACTAACTTTCCTCCACTGTACTGCCTTTTGTTCCTTTGTCAAAGATCAGCTAATTGTATTTATGTGGGCCTCTTTCTGGGCTCTCTGTTTTTTCCATTCTATTTGTCTGTTCCTTCACCAATACCACACTATATTGTATTCAATGTCTTTTCAGTAAGTCTTAAAGTAGGGTCAGTCCTCAGACTTTGTTCTTCTCTGCTGATATTGTGTTGGCTACTCAGGGTCTTTTGCTTCTCCTTGTAAATTTTAGAATCATTTTGTCGATAACCACAAAATATCTTGCTGGGACTTTGATTGAGATTACATTGAATTTATAGATCAAGTTGGAAAGAACTGACATCTTGACAATATTGAGCTTCTTAAAATACACGAACATGGAATATCTCCATTTATTTATTTAAAAAAATTTTTATTTTATATTGGAGTATAGTTGATTAACAATGTGTTAGTTTCAGGTGTACAGAAAAGTGATTCAGTTTTACATATACATATATCTGTTCTCCATTTTTTTTAGATAGTCTTTGATTTTTCATCAGTCATGTTTCCTCGTATAGATCTTGTACATGTTTTGTTAGATTTATACCTAAATATCTCATTTTGGGGGGTGCTAATATAAGTGGAATGTAATTTCACATTCCAGTTGTTCATTACTGGTTTATAAGAAAGTGACTGACTTTTGTATATAAACCTTGTATCCTTCAATTGTGCTATAATTGTTCTTTAGCTCCAAGGATATTTTTGTTGATTTTTTTGAGGTTTTCTACATAGACGGTGATGTCATCTGTAAACAAAGACAGTTTTATTTCTTTCTTCCCAATATGTATGTAGTGTATTTCCTTTTCTTGTCTTACGGCATTAGTAAGACTTCTAGAATGATGTTGAATAGGAGTGGTGAGAGCAGACATCCTTTCCTCGTTTCTGATATTAGTGGGAGTATCTAGTTTCTCTCCATTAATTTATAATGTTAGCCGTAGTTTTTTTTTTTAGATGTTCTTTATCAAGGTGAGGATATTCTTCTCCATTCCTAGTTTTCTGAGAATTGTTATTGTGAATGGGTATTGGATTTCATCAAATGCTTTTGTGCATCTACTGATATGATCATATGATTTTTCTTCCTTAGCCTGGATTTTATTTATTTATTTATTTATTTAATTTTTCGCTGTGTTGGGTCTTCGTTTCTGTGCGAGGGCTTTCTCTGGTTGCAGCGAGCAGGGGCCACTCCTCATCGCAGTGCACGGGCTCTCACTGTCGCAGCCTCTCTTGTTGCGGAGCACAAGCTTCAGACGTGCAGGCTCAGTAGTTGTGGCTCACGGGCTTAGTTGCTCCGCGGCATGTGGGATCCTCCCAGACCAGGGCTCGAACCCGTGTCCCCTGCATTGGCAGGCAGACTCTCAACCACTGTGCCACCAGGGAAGCCCAACCTGGATTATATTAGTTGATTTTCAGATGTTGAATCAACATTGCATACCTGGAATTCCACTTGGTTGTGGGTACATAATTCTTTTTGTATGTTATTGTATTCAATTTGCTAAATTTTTTGTTGAGCATTTTTGCATCTATGTTTATAAGAAATATTAGTCTACAGCTTTCCTTTCTTGTAATTCCTTTGATTTTGGTATTAGGATATATTGGTTTCATACTGTGAGTTAGGAGGTACTCCCTCTGCTTCTGTCTTCTGAAAGGTTGTGAAAAGTTGTATAATTCTTCCTTAAATGTTTGATAAAACTCAACAGTGAACCCATCTGGGCCTGTTGCTTTCTGTTTTGGCAGGTATTAATTATTGTTTCAATTTCTTTAATAGATTAGGCCTATTCAGATGATTTATTTCTCCCTGTGTGAGTTTTAGTAGAATTTATCTTTCAAGGAATTGGTCCATTTACTCTAGGTTATCAAATTCATGAGCATAGAGTTGTTCATAATATTTTTTTATTATCCTTGTGATTTATCCATGTGATCCATAGTGATAGCCTCTCATTTCTGATACTGGTAATTTCTGTATTTTTTCTTAATGAACTTGGCTAGAGGCTTATCAGTTTTATTGATCTTTTCAAAGAACCAACTTTTGGTTTCCTTCAGTTTTTTATGATTTTTTCCCCCATGGATAGAAACTTTTTTTAATAGCTGCAAAGCACTCTGCACATTTCTATATGTTAAAAGACTTTTCCTAAGTTGTTGTAATGCCTAACAAGGTGCAAACTTATTAAGTTTTTTTAAAAAAAATTTCTGACCCCTTTTATTTCTCTTTGTAGTTATTTATACAACCAGATTTTTTTCTTAAATTTTTTCAGCCTTTTTTTTCCTTTGAAGGTTAACTTGGTAGAGTTTTTAAGTAGCTAACAAATTGTTTCAGAGAGAAAAGTCAAAAGGGAAAGGATTTACTGATGCAGCAGAATCTTTGATAAGCCAAATTAATAAGAGATACAAACCAAAGGATGGCATAAAGTCTACAAGAAAATTAAAGGAGTCTTTGATTGACAGGTATGTTCTTAAATTTAGAAATGAATATTTTTCTGAGAGATACAACTAAATTATTTTACCTAGTTTTAAGGTTAGTTTTAAACATATGTCCAAATAATGTAACTTTCCATTAGAAAACACAGGTACTTATTTACTTTTATAAATAGAATCTGTTTAAATTATATAGAAAGGGAACTACAATTGAAATTAGTCATTCTAGTATCTGATTACATTTTATAAAGTATCAAGAGCACCATATTGATACAGCATACCATTTCAGAAATAAATCTTTAGGATATAGACATTTTAGAAATGTTATTTATTGAGACTAGTGATGAGTAAGACTAAATATATTTACATATATTGCTTAATAAAATATGAAATTTAAATGACCTGAAATGAGTTATTTTGTATTGTATATATGTATTCCTTGTTTGCAGTCCTTCTGAAGGTTTTCTTTTATTACAAAATGTTTCTTTATAGGCTTCCAGGTAGTTAATTCATGTTTAAGTTAATTCTGACTCTATATGGCATGAAAAAAATTACTCTCATGGCAGAACCATTCATTTAAATTGTCTGGCACCTCCTGCTGCATAAGTGATTCAACTTAGACTTAAGTTTTTTTGTTGCTGTTTACTGTGTGTGGAGTTGCAAAAATATCAGACTAGGACTGTCACATTTCAGTTACTTGTAGCATATTGAATGTAGACTTAGTGATCCAAATATGTTTTACCTTATATAATATGGATTTTATGAAAAACATTCTACTGACATTTAATTGCCTTTTTAATTTTGACAAAACCTTTTCTATAGTGGTTTTTCAAACAAATCTGATCTACAGCTCAGTAAGGTAAGTTTCATGTATTTAACTACACCAAATGTATAGTCAAACTCTATGATATTTGACTTTACAGTAAAATAGAATAGTAGTAGGATGGAAGTAGATTTAGTGTTTTCAGCATATTGAAAAATGGATTAAACAACTGACCAGATTAGTGGCAAGTACTCAGAAAAGCCCCCTAAACTTCTGTTCTGCTTTTCAAAGAAAATGCTTCTTTTACATACATGTGTGATATTTTTACTTTTTGGTACATGATTCAGTACCATTTTTTTCCTAACTTATCCCATCTCTCTTGACAATAAGATCATCCTGAAGTCCATATTTTTGTTAAAAACATTTATTATTCATCCAGGTTTAAAATATCAGTTATCTTTGATTTATTCCTCACAGTTATCTCCAGTTAATTTCAAGTTTTGAGCTTTACCTTCTGTAAGTTCCTCTTGAGTTTTCCCTCTCCTGCCTGTGCCAACTCCTATTTTTTTGAGTTCTAATTTCTAATCCCTGGGTTATTATAATATCCTTCATGTAATTCTTTTTGTCTCTAGTATTTTCTCTGTGCCAATCCATTCATTACATTCAATACTAGCTTTATTACTTTCCAAAGCACACAGCTTCAATCATGTCATTCTCTTATTGAGAATCCTTCTTTGGTCTCTGTTGCTTTTTGTTTGTTTTTAACATCTTTATTGGAGTATAATTGCTTTAGAGTGGTGTGTTAGTTTCTGCTTTATAACAGAGTGAATCAGCTGTACATATACATATATCCCCATATCTCCTCTCCCCCTTATTGAATTAAGTGGAGACTTAAGCTGGCTCCCTAGACCTCTTAAAAGTCTGTCTTATTTCCTAAAATTAGTTCCCTAGACATGTCTTATTTAGCTGAAACATAATAAATTGAGATTCCTTGAAGTGTCTTTCCTAAGTGTTTATTCTTTTTCTTCCCCCTTTGGAAAGAACTGCGAAGCGAGTCGCCAGGTTCTTTCACCCTCTTTTCTCCTTGTCAAAACTTTATTCCTCCTTGCAAGCCTTGCTTCAGAGTCTACCTTCTTTATGAAAGCTTTCTAAGGTGCCCTAACTCAAAATCCAAATGGGCAAGAATTCTGAATCTGTGCAATAATGTCTTTGTACCTTTTTATTAACTTTGCAGTTCTTTTTTTCTCTCTTCTGTTTTCTACTAGAATGCAACTATTTAGAATCATCTTTGTATCCTATATAAGTAAGACCTTCGTATCTTCTTTAATATCTGCTCATTTTTGGATCTTCAGTAAAACTTAGCAAACACTGGCATGCAAAAGATGAATTGAGCAAATGTATCTAAACAATGGTAAAAATCATTTTGGAAAGAACAAGTCAGATCAGTGATTAGAGGAGTAAAATATTGAAGGATAAACTTTTTGGAATAATGTAAACTATTTTATTATAAAACAGCCAAAAGAAATAATAAAATTGAAGATGAATCACAACTAAAATGAATATTTTAGTTTTAATATTTCCAACTTCCAGATATTAAATTAGACTTCTAATTATTTCTGATCAGTAATCAATCATTCAGTGGTATTTGTGTACTAATTATAGTTAAATTACTTTAATAACGTAATTACACACTTAAGTATGTTAAAATTTTATTTAACTTTTCTGCCTACTTTTTGATCAGATTGAATATACTTTGAGCAGTGGGCTATAGGAATAAATGTACACACATCTTTCCCTAATAATACTAGTTGATTGATACAATTTTGTCTCTTTCACATGAGATTTTACATAAACCTAGCCTCTCCTGAAATTGTTCTATTTAACAGTTTAAAGCAAATGAGATACTGGGGGGGAAAAGTAGAAGCATGATTGTTTTGTGATCCTAGAATCACTAAATTCAGCTTGTAGAATACCAGTGAGGTCATTTACCTATGTACAGTAATGTCAATAAATATTAAAGATATAAGGATCGTTTGTATTTGATTTGCAATACTTTCTATTATGTTCTCAGTTAACACTTAAGTCGTCAATATTTTTTAAAGTGTGGATGTTTATAAAGAAACTCACAAATGTGAAATTTATATTAATAGAAACACAACTAGATAATATATGAAAATTTAGTTGCATCTGTTATTTGTTTGACAAGTGATGTACAAGTTTGAATGGTTTTATGTAATTTCTTCTGTATTTAGGAAAAGGTTCAGAAAAAAAGTTATAGACAATTGAAGACTACTTTTGTTAATGTTACTGCTGAATGCCCATTGTAAGTAATTTTTCATAAATCTTAAAAGTTTTCTTCATATTTGAAGACAATAAATGTATTTGTTGTATAATGAAGTTAATATTTCTCTTCATTTTTACAGGAATGATGTTTACAATTTTAATTTGAATGGAGCTGATGAGCCTATTATAAAGCTTGGAGTAAGCCAGAAATCAGAATTTTGTATTTTGTACAAAATACTAAATTTTGTATTTAGTTATTCAGTATTTATTTTGTATTTACCATGCAGTTATTAGAGCATGTTTTCTAATTTCCATCCTCTTATAGATATGCTTTAAAATATTTTAACATATATTATTAAATTCTTCAAAATTTATTTGGTACCAACCTAGGTATTTTTGGTTTTCTTTCAAATCTTTTGGACTGAAGTAGAGAAAAATGAGTAACTGGGGCAACAAGAAATTCACTTTCTTTACTGATGCAACATATTTAATCTTATTTTGTTTTTAATATAGTTTATATTACTAGCTTTCTTCTTAAATATAAAAACATTTTAGTAAGATTAATTTTATTGTCACATCTTACATGAAGTTATAGAAACAAGATTTTTATGTTAATTTAATTGTTGTTTACCTTCTTTTAACACTAAAAATTTTTTTAATGCTTATTCAAAATGTAGATCCAAGAATTTCAAACTACAGCTAGAGAAACCTGCGTGGATAGTTCAGTGACATTGTAGGTATTTTTATTATAATTAGATGGATCAGTTTAAAATACAGTTTTCTCAGTTGTTCTTTTTCTTAAATATTTCCTCCCAGTTTGACATTTTAACATATCAAAAGAGAGAATAAAAATGCTGTCATAACTACTATTATTCTATTATTTTAGCATTTACTTCTAAAATTGATTTGCAGATTCTGTACACTTAATATTAGTTGTAAGCTGAAAGGACTTAGTCTTTTCTAGTCTTTTCATCTAACCTTGTTACTTTATAATTAACTGAGGTCAGAGAGAATAAGTGACTTGGCCACATTTATATAGGGACGTAGTAAAAGAGTTAAGGCAGAAAACCCAGGTCTAACTGTCCAGTTGCATGCTACCTTAAAAAAACAAGTAATTAAGATTTAAATTAATGCATATTTTTGTTTAAGGTTAGGTTTAAGGAATCATGATGAACTTGAACCTTCTCTCAAAACAAAAGATAAAAGAGTAAGTTATAATATCGTAATGTGTCTATTAAAATCAGTATTTCTTTTACTAATTTTTCAATGCCAAAGATTATCCCAGAACTGAAAAACAAAAATATTTGGATCACTTTTTTTTTTTTTTTTACTCTGGAGATTATCCATGTTCCTATTTTGACTTTTCCTATAGTGTCTGAGCTATTTGTAATCATCTAGTAATAGAAAATATGACAACCTTAGTTACTCTCTTCAATGGTATTAGGTTTTGTCTCTATGAAGTAAGCTGTTTTGATTTAACTTTTAATTAACAACATTGACAGCAAAATATAAATCTCAACCTCTGATCTGGGTTTCTGAGTGATTTTATTGGGTAGGTCCTTAATGCCAGATAGATGATTTAGTGTGCTAAAAAAATGAGAAGTTAGTTTTTCTGAGTTTTTTGGTGGGTTTTTTTATTTTTTGGTTTAACTTCCTTTGTATGACATATAATAAGCCAGATTCCTTCATCTATTACAAGGATTGTGTTTTTTTGTTTTTATAGACTGTAACTAATCACAAAAAGAAAAATCTCTTTAGTGATAGTGACACAGAATACAAATGTGATGACAGCAAGACTGATATTAGCTGGCTAAGAGAACCAAAATCAAAACCACAGCTAATAGACTACAGCAGAAATAAAACTGTGAAGAAACATAAAAGTGGGAAATCAAGTAAGAAATCACTTTTTAGAGAAATCTGTAAATGATTTTACCGTTTCAACTGTATGAAATACTTTGTTGGTTGATAAATGTGTTTTTGTTATGTAGATAGTGTTTATAATTACATACTCTTTTGAATAGGAAAAAAAGTATGAAAGTAAATACACCAAAATGCTACAGCGGTTTTTATTATTTTTGGTAATATGGTTATATTTAAATTTTTTTTTATTGGAATCTTTAGGGACACAAAATATGGTTTATCATAATCTTTGGTTCATGACACACACTCATCATTTCTCTACTCATGGCCTACTATTCAGTTATTTAGCTAATTATTGTGAGTAATGTATTAAGTACTTATGAACCCAGCACTGTAAACAAAATCAAAGCTTGGACAACACCCCACTCTCTGCTTTTTAGGAATTCATATAGATGCAATAAAAATTTATTGAAAGGAAAACAATTTTCTTACAGAAATATTTTTGCCAAAATCTTTTATAAAATGTTTTCCCAGCATAAGTCTTCTGCTTCTTGAAGTAGCTGGACAAGAAGAGTTTGAGGTATGCATTTTTGGCTAGACATAATGGCCATTTTCATAGCTTAGATAAATTTCAGTGTTTACTAAACCACAGAGATTTTATATATTCCATTTTTAAAAGAAGGTAACATAACTCTGAGCTTTTATATTTGTTTTAAGGAATCAGTTTTTATTTTCTTTCAGGATAAAAATAATTGTTAGTGACCTGTGGGAGTTGGGGGAAGGAACGATGGCTTAAAAAGAAGTAAAAATAGAGGAAATAGGAAATGAACTTTGGCGTGTGTTTAGAAATGAGGCTGAATCTTGAAAACAGATGAGAGTTCAATCATATACATGAGGAAGAGAAGTAATAGGATTATCATATATATGAGACAGTAGGAAATAGCATAGTGTACTTAGGAAGTGCAGTATCAGGGTAGTTGGAATGTAGATCAGACTTGTGGCAAAATGTTGAAAAATGTGGCTGGGTCTAGTCACAGTGTGTGGACTTTGAAGCAGTGTGTTATAAGCCAAGGAGAAACATGATAAGATTCACATACTCTCAGGGACCTTATAGTCTAGTAGGAAGATGTATAAGTAAAGACATTTATGACATGGGAAATTATTAAAGGTTAGAATACTGAAGTCAGTAAATACTCTTAAAATAGAACACTTCTGAGTGAATTGTTTTGTTTTTATGGTTGAATGACAGTGAGCCAATATGTACGAGCTGGTTTATTGCCAGGAAGACCTTGGATAATCCCAATTCATTATTATTTCCTTGGCTGGGATAAGCCCAGTTCTTAGGCTTCAGTGAATATTTAGAAAGAGGAAATTGTCCTGGAAATGCAAAAAAGGGAATAGGGACTGAAGCAACTCTTAATAATATGGGTAAATCTTAGAAACATAATGATGGGTGAAAAATAAACCAAATCATAGAATATTTCATATAATGTGATACTGTTTTACAAAGTTCATTATATTTTCTAGGGATATATATCTGTGAAGTAAAACTTTAAGAGCAAGTGACTAAGAAACAGATTTCAGGATAGCGGTGACCTTTTGGCAGAGGGGATATGGAGGATCGTGTAAGAGGGAGTACACAAAGTAGATTCAGTATTATTCCTAATCTGGTTCTTAGTGGAATGGTAGATTCATGGGTGTAACTTTATAATGTATGTTACATATTGTATGTTTAAAAGTGTATACTATAAAATAAAGGAGAATGGAAATTGGTAATTCATGTTGTACCAAACTATACTGTACAATTTATCAATGTCAGTTTAGTCTTATCTTGAAACTTAAAATTTTGAATGAATTTAAAGGTATATTCTTATTGTTTTTATGATTTTAACTTACATGCAGAAGTATTCTAACAAATTTTAATGGCAGTTCTTATCTGTTTGAAAAATTTAACCTTATTTTCTTGAATTGCAGGACCATCTTTGGAAAGGGGACAGCCAAGATCTAAAATGGTAAAACCAGGAAGTCTGTGTTCAAACATCCCTTTAAAATTATTTTTCTCCTTGTAATGAAAAAATATCATTTGTCCCCTAATTTTATCCTTGTTATCAGTTCCTTGTTTTCTATAATTGTTCCAAGCTTTGCACACTTACTTCTACCTTCTGCCTTTTTGAATCATGTTGACTTGTTTTAAGTCTATTTTATTCTGTGGTTGTAGGTATTTTTGATATCTTTTCCTTTCTCTCTCTCTTACTTTAGTTATGTAATATATATCAGGCCTCACAGAGCTTTAATGATAAGGATAAAAAGGTGATAAAGATATATTTGAAATGGAAAGATAAAATCCAGTCATTTTAAAAGTATTAATCAGGAATCTTTTTATTCCTACAAATATACAGATCTTGTCACAGTGCCAATTTTGTAGCAAATAGCTTGTATCTCAAAATATTGATCTAATATATTCAGGAATTTTTCTCCTAAAAGACACCCAACAAAAACATCACCAAAAAGGTAGATGAGACAGTTCCAGAGGGGAGAATGAGACTTCCACGACGAGCCGCAGAAACCAAAAAAAATTATAAAGATCTCTCAAATTCAGAATCAGAGAGTGAACAAGAATTTTCACATTCATTTAAAGAGATAGTAAAGGTAAATAGATACAATTCAGATTAATAGTTTCTAAAAGCCTTTTAAAATATTAAATATAGAATATATTTTTGTAAGAATGTCAGATTTATCTTGTCACTTCTTTTTATATGAGAAAACTTATATAACAATTCTAAAAATTGATCCTTAGGCAATATAATGTTAAAATTTATAATAAGTTGGCATTATTGTTACAAAAGAGATGTTTGACTCTAGTAAAATTATAACTTTAATATCTTTGAATTAGAGAAGTACTTGGTCTTTCCAAAATTATGCTTCAAGAAACTACAGACTGTTGGGAAGCTGTGGATCTTTTTCTTGAATGAAAGCAAAAATATTGGATCTGAGGTTCTTTCCATACCCTGCCCCACCTCTGTTCACCCCTGACTTCTAGAGAGATGAAGGAACTTACCCAAGGTCACACAGCTAGGAAAAGGTTAAAAAAAAAAAAAAAAAGATTTGAACTCAAAAGAGTCTGGCAGGTCTCTGATCATTACACTGTTCTCATTTTATTACTATTTTTTTTTGTTCTTTTTTGTTTTGTTTTGTTTTTTGTTTTTTTGTTCTCATTTTAAATCATTAAACCTCCATCGCCCTCTGTTATCTCTTACCTGGAAGAACTTAAGGACTTCATAACTTACCTCCACAGTTTCTTATCGCTTCCTACTTTAATTTACTATGGAAATAATTAGGTAAATCTTACCAAGCCACCTCTCATCTTACCTTCTTCAAAGGAAAACCCTAAAAATCTCCAAATAGACATTCAAAACACCGAAATACCTTTCCAAGCTTATTTTCTCACTTCCCCAGTATATACACAGAACTGTACCAGTCAAATAGAATAACCTGTGACTGCCAAACAAGAGCTGTGCTTCTCGCTACCTTTGCTCATATCAGTCGTCCTCCATACTCTCAGTATGTTCCCTTGCCATCTTCTTTTACAAACTCCTGAGCATGTTGAGTACCATGAAATCGGGGAATTCCTTCTGGTTTCCCTAAACTGGAAATCATCTTTTTTGAACCGTTATAGCATTTTATTTGTATCTATTAGGATATTTATTATAGTCTATAATATTTTCCTGTGAATTTGTCATATGCTTTCTTGTGTATTAGAAGGTCTTTCACTACTCATGTTGAGGCCCCTGTTATGCCTGTATGTAGTGATACAAGGCATTTAATAAATAATTCAATGTAATTTAATTAAATTGTTTTATGTGTCCAAGTATAAGTTATTTGTATTCGAGTATAATTGAAAGATATCAATACATTTAGGAGAAGATCCATTCCAGACGCAAAACCATGAAACTGCCAAAGAAACAGCAGAATCCCTTCACTGCCGAAACACAAGAGGATGTATCAAAAGAATGGAAAAACTCACCTCTACTGAAAGATACTATAAGAGATAATAACCTTGATCTATCTCCTGTAACTTTATCTGGGAGTCCGTCATCTATAGAAGTAATGAGATGTCAGTATCATTTTTTTCTTTTAGTTGAATGTTCAGTAACTTTCTTTTATAACTAATTATGTGAAAATACAATTTGAAGACTAATTTTGAGGGATATGTTTTAAGATTTTCAGTAGTCAAAACTTCATTTTTAAACTAGTTAATGCTAGTAACTTGGTCTTTGCTAAGCAGACTTGGGAACAATATTACTATGACACTGAAGTTTTACATGTTAGGAAGTTAAAGACCAAATGCTTCAATATAGAAAATATTTAATGTATACTTAAAAATTATAATGTGAAAGCTTGAATAAACACTTATGTTTTTAGCTCAAAATATATTTAATAAGAGGGAAATAATGATGGGGATTTCTATTTTCTCATTTTTACATTTCATTGACAAAATTCTCCAAGGAATATCATGGTCAATCTTTGGAGCTGTAGTGGATTATCTTCATAAACAACTGAAGTTTTGCTTTTATTTAAAAATAATTGGGAAAGAGAAAATTTATTCTTTGGAGCTCTGGCATATGTATATATTTTTCTAGTATAGAAACTATAAGAATAAGTTTCTACTTTTAGTATATTTTTCATTTCCCTTTATGGCTATTTTAAAGCATTTCTAAGTGTCTGTCATTTTAGCTAAAATTCAAGACCATTCAACACCAGTTAATGTACATTTCCTCTAAAGTAGCTACTTTGTTCTTTTCTAGAATATTTTCATAATGCTTGGGACCACTGTCATCTCAGATAAGCACACACTTAGAAGACAGATGCACATGCCCTGATTTGATTTGAAAACTGTCTGAGAATTCATTTATACTAAGACTTATTTCAGCCATGAATTTTCTCATCTATATATAAAGGATGTAGACCAGATGATTTCCCAAGCCATTTCTAACCATAAAATTCTGTGACTTTAATATATATCAGTACTGCTGTCAAAATTACTCAAGATAATAATTAGGTTGATCATTATAGTGCAGCCCATACTACAGATATTTGTGTTTGAAAATGTTTTGAAAGTTCTTATAGTTAAAATTTTGTTTTAAATTGAGACATTAATATTATTCAAAGTCTTATAAAAATATTTTACACTTAATTTTATCTTGATTTATTGAACATTTATCCTTTCTAAATACAGCTAAGATTTGAGGATTTGATAAATTACTGTATTTTTTAGAATTTAATAATACTATTTCTAAAGATGTCAGTGATTAACACCTGCCATCTCTTTTTGTTTGTGTTTTGTGAGGCAATATAGGTATAGAGAAAATAACAGAAAGGGATTTTTCTCAGGACTATGGCTGTATAACAAAATCAGTATCACCTTATCCAAAAATTTCATCACCTGAATCCTTAAACAGTGGAGATGGAAGTCCAGTAAAGTCACCCAAGAACAGTGAGAAGAATTTACTATGTACAAGAGAAAGTTGCTCACCAATTCCACGATCATTCTTTTTGGTAAGGAAATAATGTATATATATTTTTTCCTTTATTAGATATACCTGAAGGGAGTAAATCATTTGCCTCTAATCTTAATCAAATGTACAGTGCTTGTCTATTTAAGGTTTTGAGTTTGGTCTGGGGGAGAGAAGGAACCTACCAATAAGTAAAACAGCCTCAGTGAACTAACAGACTGATACACACAGGAGAAAGATGTAGTGGTATGAGAAGTACAGAGTACTGATAAGAATTCTGTGATAGGAACAGTCACTTCCAAAGAGGTACTGCTTATTTGTCTACATGTCAGAACTACATTTCCTAGATTGGAACAGGCTTATTCCTGCAACACAGGCGCTTCTTTCCGGTTTCACCATAACTCGAAGTCTGTAACCTTTTAGTTACTAAATCACAAGTTGGCAAAGCAAACTGACAAAGAATATAGTTGAAAACAGTATGACTATAGCATTTGCTTTACAGATTTGTAAAGGAACTTTAATAGTTAAATGGCATGAATATTAACGTAATGGTATATTGAAATTCAAGTCTTTATTCTGCCGCTCATTTATTATATGTACCATTTCTTATTAATAAAATACATACATATGCTCAAAAGTCTTTTAAAAAGGTATTAGAGAAAGGAATCAATTATGGGTCAAAGTGAGGGAGTGTAGATAAAAATATAATGTCTATGAGGAGTAGTTTGTAGTTTGAATTCTGCTTTTTTTTTTTTTTTTAAGTTGTTTGTACTTTGGTACCAGTTTACAAAACCCACCTCACCTCCTTGGCTTGGGCTGTATAGAAGGCTTAATTTGGAGAATTTTGAAGTAGTGATAAAGCTACAGAACTGATTGCCAAACAGAATCTTATATGAAGCCTTCAGTGTGCCAAACATAAAAATAAAAATGCAGTTATGCTATTTAAAGCAGATGGGTCTAAACTGTCGCCTACACACCTCCCTCCCTCTCTGATAACCCCCCAAAAGCACCTTTGCAAGACTCTTAATTTCTACAGACCACAATTTGAAACCATTTCCCACTAGACCATCATCCCATGGTCCTTTCTCAGTATTGCTCTGTCATCCCTCCTTTCCTTGAATCCTTTCTCCCTTTAGTATCCCATCTTGCAAATCTCAACACCTTAGGTCATCCCCACCCACCTACTTTGATGCTATCTGTGCTAGATGGAATTTTAATTGTAACATATTCATTGGCTGGACATTTACAGGAGACACTGTGTTTCCCATTTACTGTTGACTCTTAATTAGGTATTGGAAATTTGCTATATAAATTAGTTGTACCAGCTTACACTCTCCAACAATGCTATGTGATAGTGCCCATTTTTCTACAGTTTTTTGCCCATCTGATGAGTGTAAAGTGTGTCTGACTTTAATTTGCATTTTTCAGATTAACAGCATCAGTGAGTATTTTCATCTTTTTTGGCCACTTTGTAAATTGTGTTTTTTCTAATTTTTAAATTGCATAGTTTGATTTTTCCTATAAATTTGTAGGAGTTCTTACTATATTCTGGAGATTAATTCTTTATTGGTTATATACAATGCAGACGTTCTTTTTCTAGTATGTAGCGGTCTTTCACTTAGTTAAATCAAAATGTGATGTAATGAAATTTACCAATCTTTTGTTCTTCAAGAAATCCTTCCCTCAGTTATTGTCATAAAAATATTTTCCTTTCTTGTACAAATGTTAGTTTTAACTTTGAGGTTTTCCATCTTCCTAGGCTTCCTCTTTGCATATGGATAGTGAATTAGTGCCACATCATGCATTGGATACCCCTCCTTTCTCCATCATTTGTGATGCCAGTTTGGTCACAGCCTTGGCAACCACATGGGTCAGCTGTTTGGCCAGTAGAATACAGAACAGTGCCTATCTTCGAGCTAATACAACATTGCTTCAATTAGTGTAGTTTTATGCTTACAGGGGTTTCACCACCCCCATCCTCACCCTCATCTCATTCTGCTTCTAAATTCTCTTGGCCCTATACTTGTCCAATAAAATTTAGAATTAGTTTGTGTAAGGGAAGAATTGCCATTTCCCAGTATCGTTACTGAGATTTCTCATCGACATATTTCATTTTTCTACTTTTTGGTCTTATTTCCAACAAAGTTGTGTCAAATCTTCCACAAAGAAAGTTGTACTTCTGCAGTGTTTTATGGGCCTTTTTCTTTACTGTATGTAAAAAAAAAAACTTTAAAACAATTGTTTTCTGGATTTTTAACTTTCTGCTTTTGTGTAGAAACACTATTGATTTTTATATGTCCCCACACCCTTGGCAAATTCTCTCATAATCGCCTGCCTAGATTCTCCTGTATTTTGAATATAGATAATCATAAACTGTTTTTTATGGTAATTTTTGCATTTTCTCTTCCAGTCCTTATACTGCATGGTCTTTTCATTTTTAAGGTTACTATGACCTGTAGAGCAGTGCTAAATAGATACCATGCTAGCATGCATGCTTATCGATAGTTTTTGGTAGATACTTGTTATCAGATTAAAGTTCTAATTGTTTAAGTGCCTTTTTTTCAGTTATGAATGGGTGTTGAGTTTTAGTAGGGAATGAGTTACTCCCTCAAAATTTAAGTAGTTTGGTTTAATGTTGTTGTGTTTTTCTTACTTTAGTTTTCTAACTTCCTTTGGGTTTCTGTGTGTCTTGTTCATTCATAGCCCAGTTAAGAATAATACCATTGTGAATAGAAACAATGTAAATTCTGTGGTACAGTTGGCCCTCCATATCCATTGGTTCCACACCTGTGGACTCAACCAACTGTGGATCACTATTTTATATATGGGACGGTAGCACCAGTGGATTTTGGTATTTGTAAGGGTCCCGGAACCGAATCGGCCCCGCAGATACTGAGGGAGGAGTGTACTTATACAGGAAATACAAAAATTGCAACAGCTATTCAGATGTAAGCAGTTACAGTTCAGAAAAAATTTATGGAAATTGAACCTCCACATATGAAAATCATATTTGAAGCAAAAGAGGGGTATATATGGTAGTGTATCCATCAAGCTTTCCTTATACTAAGTTGGTTCTTATAAGAATCAGATTACGGGCCTTTAATAATAGTTATAATAATTTAGTATTTTTCAATGGTTATTATCTGAAAATATGATGTTTAAAATATGTAGGATGGTTTGATCATAGAAAAAGAGTTGAAATTTTTAAAATGAGATGGTCTTAAATAGGCTATCACTGCTAAACCACTGACATATTTATAATTAGGACTTTCTGGTTTCATGATCATACAGGAATTTGGGTGAGCTTTTTTTCCACTATAGAAGTCCACCAATCCATCAACAAAAATATTTTAATAACCTATAAAATACAGAATGTTAAGATAGAATTTTACAGCTTGGAGTGGGCTGGGTTTTGACCTGGACCTAAGTGGATAGGTTGGTATATATACAGACTGACTGGAGAAGCAGCAGTAACCTAAGTACAGAAAGGCTACCGGAAGTGGACATGCATTTTCATAAAACAGCAAAAAGACTAATGTGACTGTAACAACAAACTTGTGTATTGAAACAGTAAGACATAAGGTTAGAGGACAAAGATATGGCTTAAAGATACAGCTTGAAAGAACTAGTTTAGACTTTTCTTTTCTATGGCTTCGCATTTCTTGACTCAAATAAAGAAATCAAAATCCTAATAAGGAAGAACTGAAAAGTAGGAGTAGTTTAAAAAAGCCAGCTCAAAACTATTGCTGTAATTTAAGATTGAGGTTAACATAAGAATTTAGGTAAATGCATGGTAGTGTGAGACATAAAAAGGTATAGAAACAAAACAATCTGAAAAAAAAGAATTGATAGCATTTGCAATTTACTGTCTTTAGAGTTTGAGAAAGATGGTCAAAGGTGAATCCAAGAGTAATTACAGAATATTTTTTCCTATTTCTGATACATACTTTAGGAAAGTCATTCAGCATCTCCATTATCCATGTCTAGTGAAGGAAGAGGGAAAATATGGTGTGGCATGTCCTATGACTCCACTCATGTATCAGGTTTGTAGTCAAAGACTTGCTTTTTAAAAAACATGTTAATCACCAAAATACTGCTGTAAAATTTCATCTGAGGAAATTATATATTTTAAGTCAATTTAGTTAATGTTAAAATGAAAGTAAATACAATAGAATTTAATGCACAGTTACCTAAAACTATACAGATAATGGAAACAAAGGCCTTTTTTATAAAAGCAAGTATATATTAGGTATTTGTAATTAAGATTGTAGCACTGTTAATTACTTTTTAACTGTTTCTAAGGCCCTACACAACATCTTAGTCGCAAACGAATGTACATAGAAGACAATCTAAGTAATCCTGGTGAAGCAGAATTGGAAGAAGAAGAAGAAGAAAGAGCAAACTTGCTTCCCAAGAAAGTGTCTAAAGCAGAAGGTGCAGATCATCACACTTGGAAAGGTAGGGAGAGCAAATGCCTATGTCAAAATGCATTTATTTTTGAAAATGGTTTCTTAGATCTTGAGTGGTTCTACTCACAAAACAAATTCCTTTGTAAAGATAACTTTGTATAAATCCAAGAAGGATAATGCTTTATCACAAAGTTCACTTTACCTGAATAATGTTATAGTAAGGGTCTTTTTACTCATAAATCTCCCTTATCATTCTATCACTGATTACCACAGACAAGTTTTACTAGAGTATGAATTTACTGATAGATGAGTGTGTCACTAAATACTTGGGTTAATAATGTAGTAGTTAAGAACTAGTTTTTTTTAAAAATCAGTCCAAGTATGTTCTATTTTAATGTTACTGTTTCTGCCTTAATTCCCATGCTAGAAGGTTTTTTTAGTTAAGTCAAAATAATATTTTAAATGAAAAATATAGTAGTCTGTCTTTGATTTTATAATCCTTAGATTACATATAGAATCTAAAAATAAGATAGATTTGTTCGCAGCCTCATGACAAATAATGCTGAATTTATAACAATGCATATCTTAATTTTGGCTGATTGTCTTCATTTTTTAGTGTCTGAAAGTTTATCTCCATTATCAACAAATGACTTTTGTATTCCTGGGGAGAACTGGGAAACTGAAATTTCAGGTATAGGGACGATGTGTGAGGAGTTCAATACAGAATTTAGGAGGAAAGTTCATGTGAGTTGTCATTCTTTAAATTATGATTTATATTTGCACCCAATAACATGACAATATGGCACACTTTCTACTAGACTGTCAGTTTGACCCTTTGGCAACAAAACACTTCTTCGTGAACTCACCTTTCCTCACGTACTGGTGAAAAATTGGAATGATTCCTAGGCGAAAAGCCTTATTATCTCATGAGCCCAGTTCCTTTTCTAAAATCTGTGCATTACTTGTATTCTTTCTTTTTCTATGGGTTCTCTTTGTCCTATTTTCCTTTTCAGTTTAACATTTTGAGTCTTCTGTGAATTTTCTTTTTTTTTTCTGAACGATTTTCTTTTCATGCCTAGTCTTTTTAATACATTCTTTAATCTCCACAGCAGTGACTGCTTGTTGAGGGTACTATATTAAAGTATAGAGGATGAGCAGCCTCAGAGAAATCCATTTCACACTGTTTGTTTCACCAGTTCTGTACCTACATATCCTTAGTTACTGAGGTTCCAACGAGGTGATGTTTACAAAAACACTTTCTAAAATAACTTTTAATTATTATTGTTTTCTCCACCTATCTCTTTTTCTCACATGCCTATATTTAGAGTAGGCAGTTCTTTTTGCCCTCCTGTTAAGATATTTTTCTGCACAGGTTATCAGCCCTATCTCTTCTTTGCCTTTTTCATCTCTTCATGGGTAAAATCTGAAATTATTTAAGATTCTGTATATTTCTTTTGTTTTGATTTGATTTATCCAAGGTCAGTCTCATCTAAACAGAGAAGCCCTGATTCATATATTCTGTTACACATCTGTGACTAGCTGCGAATATATGTTTTTATGAAAAATGGTAATAACTTGGAGTGTGGCTCTTATGCTGTGTTCCTGAAGAGAATTATAATCACTAGCATTTTTGTAAATGTAGAATGGCATGTACTTAGGAAAATAATCACCAATCCCAGCCCTCACTCAGCCTTCCTGGTGGAACTAGGCCCTGCTCTGAGCTTATTTATTAACACTTCAGTTGGGATCACTGAGTTTTTAATTTTTCACTTTTCTAAGTTCTTCTTAGGTATTTATATTTCATGGAAAAGGCTTTGGCCTTAATATAGTCTTGGTTAGATTATTATGTTGTAAAGATTTTTCAAGTTAAAAATGAGTATTTTTCAGATCCGCCACAAAATGATGGATTATTTTACTAAACAGTCTTGGAAAACGGCTCAACAACATATAAAAACAGTGGACCATCAGATTCAGGAGTATAGGTCTGTGCTAAAAATCCCTTCTGAAATATTCTAAGTGCTGTGCTATAAGTGCTATCATTAAAAAAAAATCTCATTTTGTTTCTTTAATAGGATCAAAAAACTTGACAAATTCCAACTCATCATCATAGAGGAGCTGGAGAATTTTGAAAAAGATTCACAGTCTTTAAAAGATTTGGAGAAGGAATTTGTGGTTTGTGCTTTTAAGAGTTTAAAAATAATTTTAAAACCTCATTTTTAAAGAGCTACACTCAGGAAAACTTCTGTTAACCTTCTGCTTGTAGACCACACCATAAATGTTTTTGTTTTTTAGAACATAACTTAATCTTAGATTTTTAGTTAGTTTCATATACATACACTAAAAATACAGACTTAAGTTTATGATGCGGGGGAGGGATAAATTGGGAATTTGGGATTAACAGATACACACTACTATATATAAAATGGATTAACAACAAAGACCTACTATATAGCACAGGGAACTATATTCAATATCTTGTAAGAATCTGAAAAACAATATATATATATGTATGTATAACTGAATCACTTTGCTGTACATCTGAAACACTGTAAATCAACTATACTTCAGTAAATATATATATAAAGTTTATGATGAATACCTTCGATAATAAAGGAGAAAGTCTGAAAGAGTTTGCTTTCAATTTTTTTTTTAGCCGAAAGAGTATAGGACATCTGCAATATTCTTAGCATATAGCCAAGTTTTTAAAATTAGGAATAATATAACTATAGTAAATTCTCTTAAGTTTTAATTTTTAGTCATAATTTACTATAATCAGTTTTGTATTTTGAAATTTAGGGCTTTTGGGAAAAGGTATTTCAGAAGTTCAGTGCCTATCATAAAAGTGAACAGCAGAGGTTAGTATGACATTCTTAATGATTAGAATCTATAACGTTAGATTTTATTATAGTTTAAAATTAAAATTATATATACTATATTATAGCAATTTAATTTGTTAACTAAAATACAAAGGTAACTTTCATTATTCTATTTGTTAGACTTCACCTTTTAAAAGCTTCATTGGAAAAGAATGTCTTCTACAACACTGATTATGAAGAAACTATTTTTACATCTGAGGTATAAATTTTATATTTTTATATATAATCTCAATATTAGTCAGTCTAACTTGTCTTTTTGCTGTGAAAATTTTATAGTAAATTTCATGGGGGAAATTATTTATTCACAGATGTGTTTGATGAAAGAAAACATGAAAATGCTGCAAGACAGACTTCTTAAGGAAATGGTAAATCAGCTATCTAGTTTGGGTTTTTCAAATGGAATGATCAGTCATGCTTTTATATATTTAAATGGGAAATTCTTCCACAGGTTTTTCTTCTGTCTTTTTGGATTGAGAGAAGCCAGTTTTAGCCCCACTGGGGTTTAGTTCTTTAAGTTTTTAAAATTAAAATGGGAGCAAATTTACAGTAGAAAAATAGGGGTGATTTAAATGAGTCCGTTTCCTAAGAAAAGATGGATTTAGAAATTTAAAAATAAGCTAGAAGCATGATTTCTTTGTATGCATCTAAGTACGATGCACTGCAACAGTCCTGATGTGTCTTCTGAAGTCCTGTGTCAGGCACAACTACCCAGAAAGAACTATTGTCTACTTGGACAAGACTTCATTTCCTTAGATTTGGGGATTAAAGTAGCTGGCTTTCCAAAGGTCTAGTAGACCAGCAACTGCAATCAGGGGTTGGGGAGGGGGGAAGGTGTCTAAAGGTACTTCTCCAAGTGAACATGCCTTTGGTGTTTTCTCAAAGGTGGAGGCATTTCTATATGTATTTTAGTACTAATCTTTGATACAGGATATTTTAATACAGGATATTTTAATACACTTTTATTAAATTTTAATAGAACCAGTATGCTGATATATAGCAGAGGATCAGGATGTGTGGCTAAGCCAGTTCAGCTTAAAGCGCATAAGCTAACTAACTAGACTGATTCTTGCTGAAGTTCTTCTCCAGACTAGACTATAGATTTAATATTTAAAGGAAGAAAGTAAAAAATAAATTTCATTGATTTGGGGTTTAAAAGATGAGGTCTTCTCGCAACTGATCATCTAAATTCATCTAAATATATCAGTAATAAGCACATAATTCTGTAGAGATCTAGGAATGGACCCTGGTGAACTGGATAGAATGAACACTGATACATAATATCTTTATTCATAGTATCTAATATCTTGATTTTTTTTTACTGTTTTATTAGATTTTAAAGTTTCACTGTAAAACTACCAGTGTGATTTTTTTTTTTCTTCTTGGCCATAGCAAGAAGAGCAGCTTCTTAATGTGCGCAGAGGATTGATGTCATTATTCATGGCTCATGAAAGAAACAATGTGTGATGTCTAGTTGTTATCAACAAGTTTTATCCAGTTATTCCTTTGTGTGTATAGCTGGGGAATACCAGAGTAGCTCTACAAAGAAAATACATGTCACCCAGGCAAGAGTACCTTTGTAGGAACCTCTAAATTCAAAGAAATGTCCTCTAATGGATGAGAAAGAACCTACAGTCACTATAACATGACTCTTGAGACCCAAAGACTTTTGTCTGTACAATACTATTTTTTTTAGAAAGCTTTGGGAAACCAATCAGTAAAAGAAATTGGCTTGTTTTTATAGTAATATTTGCAGGAGACAAATATTGCCAAGTTAGCTATACTCATAAACTAATAAACTAAAATTATCATATAAAATATATTTTAAAAGTCAAGTCTGAACTAAAGTATTATTAAAATTTACTAGTTCAGAATATACTACAAGTAATAAAAATTTAGTGATGCATAGAAGGGGGAGGAGTCTGATTTAAAATGCTTCCCTGAGTGTAAATCACTACTTTCAGCACACTGTTGGAGAGTATATTTATTCAGTTATGGCTCCATTGTATTAGAAGGCACTAACTAGCCTAAAATAGTTAACATGTCTATCTAGAATTAAAATGGTATTAACTCGCAGCAGGCTGTTTTGACAAGTACTTTTTAAGCCCTAGTGTTCATTGTAATAATATATTTTGCTAGATTAATGTATAAAAATGAATATACATTTATTTGCTTTAATTATATAATAAAGTTGAAATAAATGCTGTCACTGGGATTTTATACAATTATTTTACTTTATAAGTCATTTTCCTGTTTTATGAACATTGGATCAAGCAAAATATCCTCCAAGCAATCAGACATCTGAAGTGTACCACCACGCAGCCTCACTCACTGTGGCACTTACCTGCTTCATGGTAGCAGAGTATTTGGATATTACCGGTATTTAAATACAGTGGTACAGGCTGCTTAGTCTAGATAAGCAAAGGAAGACCCTTCACATCTTAGCTTTATCCCATTGCTAGCATCACCTAAGATTTACTGATTGATTGATATGGTAGCAGGGATTCTATGTCAAGAAACAGTGACAGGTCTGCTGTAATATTAACTACTACTCAGGAGTTGAAACTCCATGTTGCCCTGTGAGACTTCTTTAGAATCAATCCCATCGTGACACACATCCTTGTTTGCCTCATCCTTGGCCAGACTTCCAAGACTCCTAAATAATACATTATACTAATTCCTATACTGTGCTGTATGTGTAATCCTACCCAGGTTCCTACTTCCTCCCAGCTCTTTAAACCATTCTGCTGTGACCCTGTCATGACCATAGTTGTGCCCTGAATCTCAACTTCAAACATCATCACCCCAGCCTGCTTTCTAGAGTAGTCCTAGGCTGTTCACTCCACCACTCCTCTGCTATTGCCTGTTAGTTACCCTTCTTGTCTGTCCTTCTTTCCTTACCGATTCTAGAGTCCTTAGTCCAAAATAAGTCTCTTGCCCTCTCTCCTCTCCTCAACTTTATCCACTAGTTCATACCCCTCATTCCACAACCTGAACATCACTTGAGAAGTATAATCAAGGTTTAAATTTATGACTACATATTTCTTTTTTTTTTTTTTTTTTTGCGGTACGCAGGCCTCTCACTGTTGTGGCCTCTCCCGTTGCAGAGCACAGGCTCCGGACGCGCAGGCTCAGCAGCCATGGCTCATAGGCCCAGCCGCTCCGCGGCATGTGGGATCTTCCCAGACCGGGGCACGAACCCGTGTCCCCTGCATCGGCAGGCGGACTCTCCACCACTGTGCCACCAGGGAAGCCCTATGACTACCTCTTTCAAGTGGCTACACAGCATTGCTCAGTAATCCTTATTCTGCCCTGTTCAACTGCCTTCACCATGTTTCCAGAGTATTACTGTATATCAGTACCTCCTTAATTCTTTACCTTTTAGGGGATGGACTTACCTCATACTTTCCTCATCTTTTCTCCCTAAAATCTAACATGTTACCTGCATCAATACTGGCATTTCTGATTTCTCACATGTTCCAATGGCAGAATAGCCTCATTAGTTCAGGACAGTCTAATACCCCTGGCTAGTGCTCTGAATCCTGTTGTCTGACTTCTCTCTACTGATGTGTATAGCCCACACTTATTTTTATTTATTTTTATTTTTTAAAAAGGACTTTGACAACAAGTTCCTCTTTAACTGCTGCCCTCCCTATGTAATTCTCTACTCACCCTCACACAGAACGTATCAAAAGAATTTTCGCGAGTTACTATCTCAACCCACTTCTTATTTGCCCCTTACCTACCTCCCCTCAGTCCAGCTTCTGTCCCTACAATTTCACTGAGATAGCTTTTATCAAAATCACCAGTTATTTTACCAAATCTTATCTCTGTGTACTTCTCACGCAGCTTCTCAGTACCATTCCACAGTTAAAAACCCCCTTGGCTGGCACATATTTTCCACCCTTTCTTGGCTTATTTCTGGCTTCCCTTAATAGGGGGCTCAATCCTAGTCTATCACTTCAATCTATACCTTCTCCTTAGGTAATTTCATCTTTGTATTGATGACTTCCAAATGTAGAAACATGCTGACCTTCACTTTGGACATTATAATGTCATATACACTACTTTATTGATAGTTTTAATAAACATCTCAATTCTCCAAACAACTCGATTTCTCTCTCAGCAGCAGTCCCTCTCACCACCAGAGAAAAGAAAAAATAAACCTGTCCTTCCATCTCAGTAAATGTCACTTTTATCCACCCAACTATTCAAGCCAAAACCTAGAAGTAATTCCTGATTGCTCCGTTTCTTTTGGCCGGTTAATCAGTCAACAAGTCCTGCAGATTGTACTGCCAAAAATATGTTCTACATATGTATACTTTCTGTCACTTCCACTGTCACTACCTTTGACAGTGTCAACATCATTTCTCACATAGACAATTTCAACAGCCTCCTAAATTGCTTTCCAGTGTTCATACTTGCCTTTTTACAACGCTTTATGCACTTAGCAGCCAATATGTTCTTGCTAAATCATAAATCATACCATGCTTCTGACTCCGTATGTAAAACTCTCCAGTGAAAATACATTCTTAACCAATGGGTCAAAGAAGAAATCACAAAGGAGATTAGAAAATACTTGGGGACAAATGAAAATGCAACACATTCAAAGCAGTGCTCAGAGAAATTTACAGCTGTACATTTATATACATTAAAAATGAAGAAAGATCTCAAATTAATAACCTAACTTTATAACTTTAAAGAACTAGGAAAAGACCAAACTACACCCAAAGCTGTCAGAAGGAAGGAAATAATAGATATTAGAGTTTTTTTAAAAAAGAATAGAAAACAGAAAATAAATAAAACCAAAAGCTGATTCTTTGAAAGTTCTTCATTAAGTCTTAGTGATGCAAACACAGACAGCTGAGTGGGTCTTTTATCTCCTGCCAGGACCCTGACTGACACCCCAGATGACACAGAGCCTGCCTGCCCTGCCCACTTTTCTCTCCTCACAGCCTCCTTAGGGAGACTGAGCTATTATGTCCATCCCACACATCATGACTCTTCCTTTGCCAGGCTGAGGCCCCCTCCTCCCTCCCAGAACCATCTTTGCCAGTCTTATGGCTAATAAAGACCTGGGTTTTACCTGCACCTCTCCTCCCTCTGCCCTCGCTCCAAGAGATGAGACAGATCACTTCTCAGTCAGCAAGTAGGCGACACCCGTGGGCACACACATGGTGGGAGGCATAGGCATGGCTCCGAGCTGGCTGCCTTCCCTTCACTCACCCCCAGGGCTCCAACCAGGAGTCCTGTCTGGAAGCTGGAACTGGCCAAGGGCCACTTGAGTGGGACAGGGAGAAGAAAAGGAAGGCCTGGGGTGAGGAGAGGGAGGTACTTGCTCTGAGACTGGGTCCTCTCTAGACCTTTGCCCTCTTCCCCCACCATCGCCTCCCTTTGGTTGAACAGCCCTGAACCATGGGGTCAATATTGTCGGCAGCCCAAGGCCAAGTTTGCACAAAACCCATGTGTCCTTTGGGAAACGTGATGTCAGTGTTCGCGTGTAACCCCCTCCTATCTAGGTCTGAGGTCCTTGGAAATGGAACCCTAAAAGGAGAAAATCTGGAAGACACCTCCTGGAGTACTGCAAATCTGAGCCATGGGGCTTCATGAGCAAACTTATGGAAGTTATTATCCCAACTTTGACTTGAGGAAGTCATCTAAGCAGAGAATCTAAGGAAGTCTTTTGGTGGCTCTGCCTCCCCCCACTTCCACCGCTGTCTCCCACCCCCAATTCCCCCCTCCCCCAGATCTAACCTCCCTCCCTCCCTCCCTCCAACTACAGCTTCAGTCCCCAGGGCCAAGACTAAGGTGACAAATGAGGCACTTGCCTTGGGGGCAGAATTTTAAGGGGATGCCAAAAAATTCATCAGTCAAGATAAATAATATCTTAATGCAATATTTTAAGAAATCAAAATCAATGCCAAAAATCCAAGATGAACAAAATAGCAAATTTTAAAATAAACTAAATTTAGAAAGGGGGAAAAAAGTTGATTCTTTGAAAAGATCAAGAAAATTGATAAAACATTAGTTAGACTGCCTAAGAGCAACAGAAGACTAAACTTTCTAAAATCAGAAATGAAAATTGGGAATATTACTACTGACCTTACAAAAACAGGATTACAAGAGAATTATGAACGACTGTATGCCAACAAATTAGACAGCTTGTATGAAATGGATGAATTCTTAGAAACACTAACTACCAAAACTGATTCAAGAAGAAACAGAAAATCTGAAGACTTACAACAAGTAAAGAGATTTAATCAGTAATCAAAAACCTCCCAGCAAAGAATTCTACCGAACATTTAAAGAAGAATTAATACCAGTCCTTCTCAAATGCTTCCAGAAAACAGAAGAGGGAACATTCCTAACTCATTCTATGAGGCCAGCAATACCTTGCTACCAAAGTCAGATAAAGACGTCACAAGAAAATTACAGACCAATATCCCTTATGAATATAAGTGTAAAATCTTCAACGAAATACTAGCAAACTGAATCCAGAAGCATATTAAAAGGAGTATATTTAATGAAGGAGTTGAAAGATCTGAACACTGAAAACTACAAAACATTATTGAAAGAAAGAAGACCTAAGTAAGTGGAAAAGACATCCCATGGTCATCCCATCCGACTGCAAGACTTAACACTGTTAAATGGCAATACTCTCTCAAGCACTCTACACAGTTAATGCAATCCCTACCAAAATTCCAAGCCCTTTCTGCAGAAATGAAAAAGCCAATCCTAAAGATCACACAGAAATGGAAGGGACCCAACATCGCAAAACAACGTTGATAGAAGAATGATAAAGTTGGAGGACTCACAGTTCCCAATTTCATACTTACTACAAAGCTAAATTAAAACAGTATGGTACCTACAGAAGGGTAGACATAACAGAGCAATGAAATAGAATTGAGAGTCTAGCAAAAATCCTATTCATCTATGGTCAGTTGAGTTTCAAGGTGGTGCCTGGAAACCTTGGCAAGGGTGCCAAGACCACTTGGTGGAGAAATAATAGTCTCTTCAACCAATGGTTATGGGACAACTGGATAGCCACATGCCAAACAATAAAACTGGACTCATCCACCTCACCTTACACCATATATAAAAATTAACGTTAAATGGATCAAAAACCTAAAAGTAAGAGCTAAAACTATAAAACCCGTAGGAAAAAAACATAGTAAATCTTCATGACCTTGGATTTGGCAATGGATTCTTAGATATGACACCAAAAACACCAGCAACAGAAAAAAAATGTAATTTGGACTTCATCAAAATATTTTTTTAAAAAAGGACTTTTGTGCATCAAAGAATACTTTCATGAAAGGAAAAAAGAACAACCTACAGAATGGGAGAAAATATTTGCAAATCATATATCTCATTAGGGTCTAGTATCCAAAATATACAAAAAATACTTACAGCTCAACAACAAAATGACAATCTGATTAAAATATATGGGCAAAGGACTGGATAAACAGTTCTCCAGAGAAGACATACCAATGTCCAACAAACACATGAACATATACTGAGCATCATTAGTCATTAGGAAAATGGAAGTCAAAACCATAATGAGATCCCAACTTTATACCCGCTAGGATGGTTAGAATCAAAAAAACAGAAAGTAAGTGTTGGCAAGGATGTGCAGGAATTGGAACGCTTGTGCATTTCTGGGGGAATGTAGAATAATGCAGCCACTCTGGAAAACAATTTGGTGGTTCCTCAAAAAGTTAAGCAAGGGGGCTTCCCTGGTGGTGCAGTGGTTAAGAATCCGCCTGCCAATTCAGGGGACACTGGTTCGATCCCTGGTCTGGGAAGATCCCAGATGCCATGGAGCAACTAAGCCCATGCGCCACAACTACTGAGCCTGCGCTCTAGAGCCTGCGAGCCACAACTACTGAGCCTGGGCGCCACAACTACTGAAGCCCGCACGCCTAGGGCCTGTGCTCTGCAACAAGAGAAGCTACTGCAATGAGAAGCCCGCGCATCGCAACAAAGAGTAGCCCCTGCTCGCCGCAACTAGAGAAAGCCCGTGCACAGCAATGAAGAAGCCAGTGCAGCCAAAAATAAAATAAATTTTTTAAAAGAAGAAAAATTGTACAATTAAAAAAAATTAGACAAGGAATTATCATATGACTCAGCAATTCCACTCTTAGTTATATACCCAAAAGGATTGAAAACAGATACTTAACAAATACTTTTGTAAAAGAATGTCCACAATAGCACTATTCACAATAGCTAAAAGGTGGAAACAGCCCAAATGGCCATCAGATATTTTTCAGCCGTAAGAGGAAGGAAGTATTGATTAATGTTAGTGTGAATGAATCTCAAAAGCATTAGGCTAAGTGAAAGAAAATAGACACAAAAGGTCACATATGATTCAATTTACATGTAATATCCAGGAATTATAAATTCATAGAATCAGAAAGCAGGTTAGTGTTTGGTAAGGGGAGAACGAGGAGTAGCTACCTAAAGGGCATGGGGTCTTCTTCGGGTGTGATGAAAATGTTCTGGAACTAGACAGAAGTGGTGGCCGTATGACTTTGTGAATGTCTTAGATGCCACTGAACTGTATTCTTTAACACTGTTAGTTTCATGTTATCTCCTTTTCACCTGAATTAAAAAACAACAACAAAGAACCTCTCCAGAGGTTTTCTGTGCCCGTAAAACCCAACCTTTATATCATGGCCTAAAAGGCCGTACATGAGCTAGCCTCTGCCTCTTTCTTCACTCTTATTTCCTACTCCTTTCTTCTTGTACAGTATACTTCAAAAATTCTATGGGGACAGGAACCTTGTCTACCTTGTTCATCACTATTTCCAGAACCTAAAAAGAGTGCCTGGAAAAGCAGGCTTGCACAGTGTGAATAAGTGAGTGAACAGATGTAGTGTTTCTAGGGAGGAATTTGCTAAGTACAGAGAGGGCCAATGTGCCTCCTAAAACTCTTCAGATCCTCAGATCCCGTATAATGTTGGTATTTCTATTAAAATTGATAAAGTATTAGTCAACCAGCCATATGAGCCATCTATCATGTGACATGTACTGTGCTCAGCTCTATATACAAAGGTAAGAAATGAACCCTCTCCTTGTACTTAAAAATGGTATCTATCTGTTTTTAAAGCGGTCATGTAGAATCATATGGATTTCTTTTTTATTGGCACCTTTGAAGAATTGTGTAGGCAAATCAGAGGTACACAGGCTGCATTACCAAAGACGATGTCGTATTTGTAATGGTTAGTTTCTGTTTTTTAAAAACATATTAGGTCACGGGGCTTCCCTGGTGGCGCAGTGGTTGAGAGTCTGCCTACTGATGCAGGGGACACGGGTTCATGCCCCGGTCTGGGAGGATCCCACGTGCCACGGAGCGGCTGGGCCCGTGAGCCATGGCCGCTGAGCCTGTGCGTCCAGAGCCTGTGCTCCGCAACAGGAGAGGCCACAACAGTGAGGGGCCCGCGTACCGCAAAAAACAAAACAAAAAACAAAAGAACATATTAGGTCAAAAGAGCCAATGGAAATATTCTAAAACAACATCTAGAGGGAAATAACTCAATATTTTTTTCAGGAATACAAATGTGTTGAATGAGATCTGTATGTTGTACTATCTTGAACTGTAGATAATATAATTTTGGTTTATGCTGTGATAGCAATAATTTGAAATAAACTGAAGTTGGAGCAGTGTGCTTCACTGTCACACTAATGACACATGTGCCTTTAATACCAACAGGGCCTGTGTTAGTTTTACCTAACTTGATGTGCATTCTACGCACGTCAAATAACTACTGTGAGTGTGAGCTTATGAGTCTGAAATTTGTAACAGATTTATTAAAATTTCAAGCTTATTTACAAACAAAATTAACTGTTTGTTCTGTGTAATTCAACATTTTCTATTATATATTTATTTAAAAGTTAAAAAAAGTTTTTAGACCAGGAGTTGGCAAACTCTTTTTTAAAGGGCTATACAGTAAATGTTTTAGGTCAAAAAGGTAAATTTGAGGGTATCATGTAGGTACTTGTTTAAACATGTCAAATGTAACCTTTTAAAAATGTAACAATTCTGGGGCAGGAGACGCTAAGGCTGCTGCTGCCGCCACCAACGGGCCTGTGTGCGAGCACGTCACTATCCACACCCCTCTTCCGGGGAGCCTGTGCAGCCCGCCACTGCCAGGTTCCTGGGATCCAGGGACAACTTCCCCGGGAGAACACACGGCGGGCCTCAGGCTGGTGCAACGTCACGCCGGCCTCAGGCCCGCCCCGCACGCCGTGCCCCTCCCTCCCCCCCGGGCTGAGTGCGCCAGAGCCCCCAAATCAGCGGTTCCTTTAACCCCGTCCTGTGTGAGCAAAAACAGACGCCCTCCGGCGACCTACACGCAGAGAGGGGCCAAATCCAAAGCTGAGCCGCTGGGAGCTGTGAGAACAAAGAAGAGAAAGGGAAATCTCTCCCAGCAGCCTCAGAAGCAGCGGATTAAAGCTCCACAATCAACTTCATGTACCCTGCATCTGTGGAATACCTGCATAGACAACAAATCATCCCAAATTGAGGAGGTGGACTTTGAGAGCAAGATCTATGACTTTTTCCTCTTTTCCTCTTTTTCCGTGTGGATGAAAGGCTCTTGGAGCTGCAGCCAGGAGTCAGTGCTGTGCCTCGGAGGGGGGAGAGCCAACTTCAGGACACTGGTCCACAAGAGACCTCCCAGCTCCACATAATACATAATATCAAACGGGGAAAATCTCCCAGAGATCTCCATCTCAACACCAGCACCCAGCTTCACTCAACGACCAGCAAGATACAGTGCTGGACAACCTATGCCAAACAACTAGCAAGACAGAAACACAACCCCACCCATTAGCAGAGAGGCTGCCTAAAATCATAGTAAGTCCACAGACACCCCAAAACACACCACCAGCTGTGGACCTGCCCACTAGAGAGACAAGATCCAGCCTCATCCACCAGAACACAGGCACTAGTCCCCTCCACCAGGAAGCCTACACAACCCACTGAACCAACCTTAGCCACTGGGGACAGACATCAAAAACAACGAGAACTACGAACCTGCAGCATGCAAAAAGGAGACCCCAAACACAGTAAGATAGCAAAATGAGAAGACAGAAAAACACACAGCAGAAGAAGGAGCAAAATAAAAATGCACCAGACCTAACAAATGAAGAGGAAATAGGCGTCTACCTGAAAAAGAATTCAGAATAATGATAGTAAGGATGATCCAAAATCTTGGATATAGAATGGACAAAATGCAAGAAACAGTTAACAAGGACCTAGAAGAACTACATATGAAACAAACCATGATAAACAACACAATAAATGAAATGAAAAAGACTCTAGATGGGATCAATAGCAGAATAACTGAGGCAGAAGAACAGATAAGTGACCTGGGAGATAAAATAGTGGAAATAACTACTGCAGAGCAGAATAAAGAAAAAAGAATGAAAAGAACTAAGGACAGTCTCAGAGACCTCTGGGACAACATTAAATGCACCAACATTCGAATTATAGGGGTTCCAGAAGAAGAAGAGAAAAAGAAAGGGACTGAGAAAATATTTGAAGAGATGATAGTTGAAAACTTCCCTAATATGGGAAAGGAAATAGTTAATCAAGTCCAGGAAGCACAGAGAGTCCCATACAGGATATATCCAAGGAGAAATATGCCAAGACACATATTAATCAAACTGTCAAAAATTAAATACAAAGAAAGCATATTAAAAGCAGCAAGGGAAAAACAACAAATAACACACAAGGGAATCCCCATAAGGTTAACAGCTGATCTCTCAGCAGAAACTCTGCAAGCCAGAAGACAGTAGCAGGACATACTGAAAGTGATGAAGGAGAAAAACCTGCAACCAAGATTACTCTACCCAGCAAGGATCTCATTCAGATTTGAGGGAGAAATTAAAACCTTTACAGACAAACAAAAGCTGAGAGAGTTCAACACCACCAAACCAGCTTTACAACAAATACTAAAGGAACTTCTCTAGGCAATAAACACAAGAGAAGGAAAAGACCTATAATAACGAACCCAAAACAATTTAGAAAATGGGAATAGAAACATACATATCGATAATTACCTAAAATGTAAATGGACTAAATGCTCCCACCAAAAGACACAGATTGCCTGAATGGATACAAAAACAAGACCCGTATATATGCTGTCTACAAGAGACCCACTTCAGACCTAGAGACACATACAGACTGAAAGTAAGGGGATGGAAAAAGATATTCCATGCAGAAGGAAACCAAAAGAAAGCTGGAGTAGCAATTCTCATATCAGACAAAATAGACTTTAAAATAAAGACTATTAGAAGAGACAAAGAAGGACACTACATAATGATCAAGGGATTGATCCAAGAAGAAGACACAACAATTGTAAATATTTATGCACCCAACATAGGAGCACCTCAATACATAAGGCAAATACTAACAGCCATAAAAGGGGAAATCCACAGTAACACATTCATAGTAGGGGACTTTAACACCCCACTTTCTCCAATGGACAGATCATCGAAAATGAAAATAAATAAGGAAACACAAGCTTTAAATGATACATTAAACAAGATGGACTTAATTGATATTTATAGGACATTCCATCCAAAAACAGAATACACATTTTTCTCAAGTGCTCATGGAACATTCTCCAGGACAGATCATATCTTGGGTCACAAGTCAAGCCTTGGTAAATTTAAGAAAATTGAAATTGTATCAAGTATCTTTTCCGACCACAACGCCATGAGACTAGATATCAATTACAGGAAAAGATCTATAAAAAATACAAACACATGGAGGCTAAACAATACACTACTTAATAATGGAGTGATCACTGAAGAAATCCAAGAGGAAATTAAAAAATACCTAGAAACAAATGACAATGGAGACACAATGACCCAAAACCTATGGGATGAGCAAAAGCAGTTCTAAGAGGGAAGTTTATAGCAATACAAGCCCACCTTAAGAAGCAGAAAACATCTCGAATAAACAACCTAACCTTGCACCTAAAGCAATTAGAAAAAGAAGAACAATAAAACCCCAAAGTTAGCAGAAGGAAAGAAATCATAAAAATCAGATCAGAAAGAAATGAAAAATAAAGGACACCATAGCAAAGATCAATAAAACTAAAAGCTGGTTCTTTGAGAAGATAAACAAAATAGATAAACCATTAGCCAGACTCATCAAGAAAAAAAGGGAGAAGACTCAAATCAATAGAATCAGAAATGAAAAGGAGAAGTAACAACTGACACTGCAGAAATACAAAAGATCATGAGAGATTACTACAAGCAACTCTATGCCAATAAAATGGACAACCTGGAAGAAATGGACAAATTCTTAGAAATGCACAACCTGCCAAGACTGAATCAGGAAGAAATAGAAAATATGAACAGACCAATCACAAGCACTGAAATTGAAACTGTGATTAAAAATCTTCCAACAAACAAAATCCCTGGACCGGATGGCTTCACAGGCGAATTCTATCAAACATTTAGAGAAGTGCTAACACCTGTCCTTCTCAAACTCTTCCAAAATATAGCAGAGGGAGGAACATTCCCAAATTCCTTCTACGAGGCCTCCATCACCTTGATACCAAAACCAGACAAGGATGTCACAAAGAAAGAAAACTACAGGTCAATATCACTGATGAACATAGATGCAAAAATCCTCAACAAAATACTAGCAAACAGAATCCAACAGCACATTAAAAGGATCATACAAAATGATCAAGTGGGGTTTATTCCAGGAATGCAAGGATCTTCAATATACGCAAATCTATCAATGTGATACACCATATTAACAAATTGAAGTAGAAAAACCATATGATAATCTCAATAGATGCAGAGAAAGCTTTCGACAAAATTCAACACCCATTTATGATAAAAACCCTGCAGAAAGTAGGCATAGAGGGAACTTTCCTCAACATAATAAGGGCCATATATGACAAGCCCACAGCCAACATCATCCTCAATGGTGAAAAACCATTTCACTAAGATCAGGAGCAAGACAAGGTTGCCCACTCTTACCACTCTTATTCAACATAGTTTTGGAAGTTTTAGCCACAGCAATCAGCCACAGCAATCAGGAAATAAAAGGAATCCAAATCGGAAAAGAAGAAGTAAAGCTGTCACTGTTTGCAGATGACATGATACTATACATAGAGAATCCTAAAGATGCTACCAGAAAACTACTAGAGCTAATCAATGAATTTGGTAAAGTAGCAGGATACAAAATTAATGCACAGAAATCTCTGGCATTCCTACACACTAATGATGAAAAATCTGAAAGCGAAATCAAGAAAACACTCCCATTTACGACTGCAACAAAAAGAATAAAATATCTAGGAATAAACCTACCTAAGGAGACAAAAGACCTGTATGCAGAAAATTATAAGACACTGATGAAAGCAATTAAAGATGATACAAATAGATGGAGAGATATACCATGTTCTTGGATTGGAAGAATCAACATTGTGAAAATGACTCTACTACCCAAAGCAATCTATAGATTCAGTGCAATCCCTATCAAACTACCACTGGCATTTTTCAGAGAACGAGAACAAAAAATTCCACAATTTGTATGGAAACACAAAAGACCCCGAATATCCAAAGGAATCTTGAGAATGAAAAACGGAGCTGGAGGAATCAGGGTCCCTGACTTCAGACTATACTACAAAGCTACAGTAGTCAAGACAGTATGGTACTGGCACAAAAACAGAAAGATAGATCAATGGAACAGGATAGAAAGCCCAGAGATAAACCCATGCACATATGGTCACCTTATCTTTGATAAAGGAGGCAGGAATGTACAGTGGAGAAAGGACAGCCTCTTCAATAAGTGGTGCTGGGAAAACTGGACAGGTACATGTAAAAGTATGAGATTAGATCACTCCCTAACACCATACACAAAAATAAGCTCAAAATGGATTAAAGACCTAAATGTAAGGCCAGAAACTATCAAACTCTTAGAGGAAAACATAGGCAGGATACTCTATGACATAAATCACAGCAAGGTCCTTTTTGACCCACCTCCTAGAGAAATGGAAATAAAAACGAAAATAAACAAATGGGACCTAATGAAACTTCAAAGCTTTTGCACAGCAAAGGAAACCATAAACAAGACCAAAAGACAACCCTCAGAATGGGAGAAAATATTTGCAAATGAAGCAACTGACAAAGGATTAATCTCCAAAATTTACAAGCAGCTCATGCAGCTCAGTATCAAAAAAACAACCCAATCCAAAAATGGGCAGAAGACCTAAATAGACATTTCTCCAAAGAAGATATACAGACTGCCAACAAACACATGAAAGAATGCTCAACATCATTAATCATTAGAGAAATGCAAATCAAAACTACAATGAGATATCATCTCACACTGATCAGAATGGCCATCATCAACAAATCTAGAAACAATAAATGCTGGAGAGGGTGTGGAGAAAAGGGAACACTCTTGCACTGCTGGTGGGAATGTGAATTGGTTCAGCCACTATGGAGAACAGTATGGAGGTTCCTTAAAAAACTACAAATAGAACTACCATATGACCCAGCAATCCCACTACTGGGCATATACCCTGAGAAAACCAAAATTCAAAACGAGTCATGTATACCAAAATGTTCATTGCAGCTCTATTTACAATAGCCCGGAGATAGAAACAACCTAAGTGCCCATCATCGGATGAATGGATAAAGAAGATGTGGCACATATATACAATGGAATATTACACAGCCATAAAAAGAAACGAAATTGAGCTATTTGTAATGAGGTGGATAGACCTAGAGTCTGTCATACAGAGTGAAGTAAGTCAGAAAGAGAAAGGCAAATAGCGTATGCGAACACATATATATGGAATTTAAGGAAAAAATATGTCATGAAGAACCTAGGGGTAAGACAGGAATAAAGACACAGACCTACTGGAGAACGGACTTGAGGATATGGGGAGTGGGAAGGGTGAGCTCTGACAGGGCGAGAGAGAGGCATGGACATATATACACTAACAAACGTAAGGTAGATAGCTAGTGGGAAGCAGCCACATGGCACAGGGATATCGGCTCGGTGCTTTGTGACCGCCTGGAGGGGTGGGATAGGGAGGGTGGGAGGGAGGGAGACGCAAGAGGGAAGAGATATGGGAACATATGTATATGTATAACTGATTCACTTTGTTATACAGCAGAAACTAACACACCATTGTAAAGCAATTATACCCCAATAAAGATGTTAAAAAAAACCCCACAAAAATAAATACACACAGACACACACACACACAAAGAAAGAACCAGTACAACTCAAATGAGCCAACAATAAGACATTTGCATGGAAAATTAATGTCACAATGTTGTACAAATACACAACTCCTTGAATGCCTAAAGTGAAGAAGACTGAGAATGTCAAGTGCTAGCATGGATATGGAATAATGGAACTCTCATTCATTGTTAATGGGAATGCAAGGTGGTGCAGCCACCTTGGAAAACAATTTAACATGTATTAAAAACTTAAACATATATTTAGCATATATCCCAGAAATCCCACTCTAGATAATAAAAAAAAAAGTAACAATTCTTAGCTTGCAGACCATTAAAAAAAAAAAAAAAGTCAGATTTGGTCTGTGGGCTGTAGTCTGCAAGACCCCTAGTTTAGAAGAAACATTTTGAAGATCAGATCTCTGTTCTTTACTACAAAATTTATTCCTCAATTTATCTTACTATAGTGATTTAAATCAATTTTGCATTAGTAGATGTTAATGATTATGTTAAATAACTAATATAGCTAACATTTCTTGATTTTCCTATTGCAAACATACTAAAAAATAAATAAGCATTGTTGCTAATGACTTATACGTCTTACCTGGATCACAATTTAACACGATGTTGGTGCAGGTTTACGACACTTCAATTAAATGGAGCTGTACAATGGTTAACTGTTCCAGAAGAACACATGGGAAGGGTCACGGAAGAGAGAAAAAATTTTGCAGCATTAGTATAGCCAGGCAGAAACTTAAATACTAAACTACAGACATCACTACAGAGACTTAAATGCCACCCAATCCTGATTCCATAGATGCCCAGCACATCCTTGAGGGGGCAGTAGACTGTGGTTTTCGTCTAGCATTTAATTCTTCCTTAAACTGGCAGTCTAGGGTGACGAATTCTGCTGTCTCTCACCTCAGGGCCTAGGGTGAAGCTCTCCAAGTTGCTAGAGATATTTCTTCAGCCATTCCATCAGCACCACCTAATAACAGTTAACCCAGTCAGAGTTATCATACGTGAGTTCATATTTATGTCTAGGTTCATTAACATATTGAATTAAAATGTAAGCATGGAAGAATCATAAGTGCTATGAATAAACACCTAAAATAGAAGTCTGAGCAATGTAAAAATTGGAGCAAACTGTTAGGTCCTTCCTGACAGGAAGGACCTGAAGTCAGTTTGACTTTCCGTAAGTTCAGCTGTTTATGAGCATCTTCTGAGATGTTTCTTTCACATGAAAAACTCTGAAAAAAAATTCTGGAAAAAAAACTGGGTATATGGGTATTGGAATAATGTGAGACTAGTAATTTTAACAGTATAATTAGAATTTTGCATTTCTGCACTTTGCTATTGAAGAACTGTGGATATGTAGCTAAAAACTGACTTTCAAACTTCCAATATATATTAGAATAAATTTAGACTTGTAATTACCATATATTTCCACACGGTGGACCTCTTGATGTTAGGTGTTTTTTAATCCATTTCTATTGTCCAAAAATTACATAATTTTAAAGGCTCTTTAAAATTTTTGAAATGTACTTTTTTTACAAAGTCACACAATGTACTGTTCTCCCTATCACACTGGCTTAAAACCTGATGCTTCGAAACGCGATTCAATTTCCTGTCACAAAATTACCAGTTAAGTTTTTAAAGTCTTTTAAACTCCTTAAAAGCAATTTCTTTAATGACTTAATTTTGTTTACTTTGTCATTTTATTTTGTTAAAATAAAAATAAGTTATAAAGTCAATGCACAAAAACCTCATTAACGACTACTACTAGTAGCACTCATGAAGAATTCTTATAATTCAGATACTATATCTGATTGTTATGAATAAGAAAGCAGAATTGTTTTCTCTAAGTCTTCAGGCTCCTAAGAATATAAACTTCCTCTTCAAATTTATACAGCATATTTAAATTCATATACATATGCATGTATATCACCAGTACCATGTGATTTATTAATTGCTTTTTAATTTTGTTCCTCCAACTAACTAGGATGAGAGAGATTTGAGATGCCATGTCATATACTTATTTAGTGCAGGATTCCATACACTTAGTAGGTGCAGAGTAAATACACATACTTGATTCACAGTTTTAGGTTATCTCATCCTCTGTAATACCTGCTAAGAACATGAAATATGGAAATACAATTTAGGGAAAGAGTTTATGATTAATAAAAATACAGTGATAGAAGTTAGATACCATTGCAAATATTTTGATTACAATGAAAATGTCTTCTGGTTTTATGATATCTTAGAACCCTTGAGTCTGGACCAAACCAAAAAACCCTGCTTTGGATATCTTGTATTTTATCGTAAATTTTTAATTTTATTTATCTATTAGTTATGGGTCTTTACTTGGGCAAAAAACCCTGAACATGTGTCCCATCTATCAGACTATCTCTGACTATAGCTGCAGTTTAGTTATTTTCTAAGCACGGATCCTTTTTGCTTCGGGGGCCAGAATGATTTCTAGAATAAGGGAAACTTTTTCCTTTCTTTGCTTCACAGTAAGCAGTTATATGGATATTTCTAGGTGATGGAGATTGAAATCTTATTTTTACACAGTCTGGCTCCAATTAATATTTTAAATTGAATAAAATATAAAATAGGGAGCTAGTATGTACTTAAAATAGAAAATAAGTATTTTGGGGGTTGACTGGCCACAAGTAACAGCTTATGTATAAAAGAGTACACACATATATATATTAAATATACAATATATATACATACACATAAATGCTTATAAAATTAAGGGATTGGCTTCTCATTAGAAAGGATTTAGATATCATTTCATAGACACAGAAACTGAGGCTCAGAGAAGTCAAGCGATTCACAGAAGGTTACACAGCAAGTAAGAGGTAGAGCTGGAATTTTTCTACCATACAGTGATTTCTTATAAAAGACCCCAATTCCACAAACTGACAGTATGTTTGCTAGCATCTAGGACTGATCGCAAGTCCCTTAGGACAAAGTGCTACCACAAGGGTTGAGCAGTTTCCACGGGCGCCTGACCTACTGCAGCCTTGAAGCAGCAGAACAGGAAAAGTCAAGGAGAGCAATGAGGTAGCTTGAGCAGTGAGAAGTCACAGGCGAGGTTCGGCAGCTCCAGGGCTACCTGGCAACCACACCCGCGGTGGACAGACCTTGCCGGGCACTGTGCTGGCACTTCAGCCACTGTCCCTCCTTTATCTCATTTAGAGATTACAGTAGTGTTGTGTGTGTGAGAGAGAGAAAGAGAGTCTGGGATGGGGCGGGGCGGGGCCGGGAGGGGGTGGGAGAGCTTCCTGAAGAGGAAATAAATACCTTGCTGAATGGCACAGAGCTGGGATTTCGGCACAGGTTCAGCAAGATCCCAAAGCCCTTATCCAAGCACTGTGCTCCCTGCCTCGATGGACCAGGAGGGAGGGCTCATTTTCACGAGGATGCTTACTCGAAGGCCAAGTAAAAATGTATTTCAGGGAACATTTATTTTTATTTAACTTACTTTCCCCCTTTGTGCCAATATTACCTTTTACATTTGTGCCAGGGTAAGTTTCCTCTTTATGATCTCCACTCCAGCTAAACCTTTGTCTCTTGTAACAGAGTTTTTAATAATGTTTGCAAATATGAAATTAAAAATACTCTTAAAGAGGGCATAATTTTCCTTTTGGTAGAATTTTTCAACAAGTTATTACTTATTTCTAGGTTCATTACTGAATGATACATAAACTTAAATTGACTTGAAAAGGATAATTCGATTTTCTAAGGCACAAACCACGTATACTAACAGAATTTACAAAACAAAACGCACGAGAAGTTTGAATTCTCCTTTATGTGTTTGGCTTCTGATGGCTCAAAAGTAATAAAATTGGACTCGTTTCACATCCTGTTCTAAAAAATCTCTCACCCCAACCCCAAGAAACTGTAACACCCAGGTTAATTTCCTGCAATGAGTAGTCATTTAATTAAAGAACAAAATTAACAGGAATGAAAATGTTGCAGCTGCATTTTTTGTTAGACATTATATAAAAAAAGAATAATACAGTAAGTCATTTTGTATGACACGAACTTAAAGAGTTCTCAAATTAACTGTGATCAGAATAAAAACGTCTTTTCCACACGGTACTGAAGACACTGCGTACACGTCCCTCGGTCGGAGCCTCGGCGCGGCAACCCTGCACACGCACGCGGCCGTCCCTGGTCACACCGCAGAACTGCAAAACAAGGCGGGAAGGCAAACAACAGTTTTCTTCTGGTCGAGTTACTTGGGGTCTTTACTGACCCCAGCAGTTCACACTCCTCAGACACCAGAGAGTGAAGAGTGTCCTCTGCTGGTCCTCTTACAGGTGAGTGTGGCCAAGATTTCACCTGTGTGGGTCCTGCTCCTCGCACAAACACAGCAGGGAGTCGTGAGCTGAACTTCAGGAAAGTTCCCTGATGAATGTTCAGTGTTGGTATCAAAAAATTAAACACAATTCTTCTCAGAAGAAAATCTCTATGGCCTGTGGAATCTAGAAATTACAAAAAGACAAAGCACTTAAGGTTATACATTTCTAAGTTAAAATTGCCAAAACCTTCCACAAATAATTCTGTTGCTATAAAAGCTTTGCGCAGGTCCAACGGGTAAAACGTGAGGATGGACCTGCCTGGATTAAAGTAGTGTAAAGCCTCAGACGGCGCCCACTGCTCGGGCCCCAGCCATAACCCAAGAGGAATCAGATGCTGAATTCTTAAGCCTGCCTAAAACTTAGTTTGAAAAATGCTAGGTAAGCCCTTGAAGTACACAGAAAGAGCAGAGCTTTGCTAAATCAGTAGAAATAATGAATTGATTAATACAACAAATTATTGGACATTACAGTAGTAGAGTTATAGTTTTGTTCTTGTAGAGTTGATAATGTGTTTGTGGCAATGTTTAACGCACTTAAGAAAATCTCATGTGACTAAAAATATTGTTCTCACTTTTAAAAGTTGACATTGAATTCTAAAATGTGTTGGTATAAAAATCATATTTCAGGGACTTCCCTAGTGGTCCAGTGGTTAAGACTCCATGCTTCCAATGCAGGAGTTGTGGGTGTGATCCCAGGTCAGGGAACTAAGATCCCACATGCCACACAGTACGGCCAAAAAAAAAAAAAAAAAAAATCGTATTTCCTGTTGTCTAAGTTTTGGGCTCACTCTTAAAATTCTGTCCTGTAAGAAAGCTATCAAGGACTTATGAGAAAAAAATACATATCTTTAGTAAACATCTCTTTTAATAATGTATAATGAAAAAATGTATTAAATATTTTGAAACTACCATACATAGAATATGTAGTAATTATATCTTTTTTTAACACAGAATTGAACATTAAAAATAACTCTGAATGTTTTACAGAGAACGTTTATTTCCTGAACATTTTTTAGTGTTTTGAACACTCAGAAGTAAGGTGATTTATTCCTGCCCAAAAGTATGCCAGTCATGGGGGGGCAACAAATCTTTTTAAACAAACTATTTACTTGTTTCATTTTTTTCCTGCTCTTCCAACCTCCTCTTCCTCCCTTGATATATACAAAGTAAAACTATCGTATAGGAGGGAATTCTGTGTGCCTGGCTTCTCTTCTACAGCCACAGTGGCTCACAGAGTGATCTTTTAAATAACAGGTGCAGTGGCCACTTTGTGAGGAACAGAAAAGGAAAGGAATCCATTGTTTTAGTTTAAGCAGTATCTCCGTTCAGGGTTTCCTTTCTCTTTGTATGTGCGGCCTGAGCATCTCTAGACCAAGGGAGAAACGACAGAGCAGCTGGCACAGTTGAAGGCACGTGGCATCACAGGCAGCCTCTTTAGGATTAAAGGGATGTGAGAACTTCATCGTGACTTGTCACGGCCGTGGACAAGAAGGGGAAACGCTGGAAGGATATGCAGCCAACGAGCACTTCAGCATCAGCAAGACACCCTGTGCCACTTTTGTTTATGGTCACGTGGACAGAGAGTATATCCCCCTTGTGTGAAAAGTCTTGATTATGGAAGAATCAGTCAATATATCCCCACTGGAATATAAGCTCCATGAAGACCGGACCCTCCATTACCTTATTTATAGTTGCATTCTCAGCACCAAGAATGGCACATAGTGATACTCAAATATTTGCTGAGGAAACAAATTATAAATGTTTATATATATAAATCAGGGAGTTCTATCAACTAGGGAGTTCTGAATATTAGAGAAGGGGAATTAAACATATAGGCAACGTACATTCAGTGCTTTGCGACTAATTTCCTTAAATATACATTAACCACTTAAATAAAACAACGACCTGTGTAATACTGTTCTACATACCACCTTTCACCAAGCCCTGTAAGAAACCACGGGAATGAACAGCACTTTCAATTGAGTTGCATTCTGTCTGTTCAAGACAGTTCTCTGCAGAAATACTGAATTTTTTTTACCTGAACACACAGTGCTTTCTGACATTTTTTTCTTTTTAAATAAATACCATGTTATGTAAGTATCATGAAATCCACACAAACAGAAATCTGACCTTGTCAGATGCTTGCTTGACGCATGTACCTCCATTTCATTACTTTTGTATTCATTCAGTTCTTTACGAATTGCTGCCTGGAATTTAAAAACTGCACATTATTTTTCAGGACATTAAAAAGTTAACGCAGGAAATGAGTATCATGGTTATGGATTGACAGCCATTCCTAATACTTGCTGGCTTTTGTTATTCTGTGATAGATTAAAAAAAACCTTTTGTTCAGCATTTAGACGTTTACCTACTCATTTTTATAGTCCTACCAAGCTAGTGCATAGCTGGTATTCTGGAAGGGTTTAGTGAATTTATTTGCTGTGCTGGAGTAGGACGATATCCACCCTCCCCCCGCCCCACCCCCGCATGGCACAGCATAGATGGATCAAGCACATGCCTAGGGCACTTATAACGTCGGAACCTCGAAATGATGGGTGAAGTTCAGCTTTTGGTGAACTTACTTGGAATTCAGCAATTAGATAACCTAGAAACAAGTTATTCTAACTTCAGAATACATTTTTGTTTTGTGTCATTTGAGAAATAACCTTGCCGTTACATGTGGGTGAGATGTGCATCTCAGTCTTTTCAGGGCCTCTCATCTGGCCCTCCTCCAGCTTCCCAAACCCACTTTCATTGTGTGCTTCTCTCAGATAAACCCTCCAGGACCAGGCCAGACAAAAACATCAGACACAGCCTCCGGGGCAAGGAAAGGCTTTGCGTCAAGTATGTAGGGACGTACTACTCCCAGCTCTGCTGCCAAAGATGCCTGAATTCTCCCTTCACGGCTGGGAGATGCTCCTCTGAGCACATCCAACACAGGCAACAGAGAGGGTCAGTCCGACTACAGCCTGTCCGTGTTTCTCCAAGTGCCCGCAATGCTTACGTGCATTCACTTATAACCTCACGGACTCACACTCAGCATATGAAGAACGAGGAACAATTAGCAAAGTCAGCAAACTCATTGGCTGAACGTATTATGTTCCTCTTCCGAAAGGCTTTAAGAGTTCTGAAAATCACTAGAGGCGGGAAGGTAGGAGAGACTGTGTAGACAGACGCTCCTGGGTTTAAGTTCTGCCAGTCGATAGCACCTGACCCCAGACAAGCCTTACCTGTCCCAGCGTCTCCTGGCACCTGTTCAATGGCACCTCTACGGGGATAATTACAACACCTCTCTCTTTGGGATCTTTTGGAGAATTAAATGAAACAATAGCTGGCAGGCTGGGCTCAGTACAGGGCAGCGTGAGGGCTCGGTGGGTGTTAATTTCCTCTGCTTCACCCCTCAGCCTCTGCCCCACCGCCTCCTTGCTCTCCCCGCCCCTCTGACCAGGAGGTCCCCAGAGACACCTCAAACCGGACCGGCCCAGGACAGAGCCCAGAGCTGCCTCCCTCTACATGGGGGAGGGTCTCCTGAGGGCCTCTCGCCTCTCCTCCCTTCCTCATCCCCACTGCGGCTCACTGTTTCAAACAATGCCATCCAGCTCTTTTTTGCCAGCCTTGCCTATTCTGAGTTGTGCCCCAGATCGGAGCTTATCAACTTCACATTCTGGACACCTGGGGCTGGATCAGTCTCTGTGCGGGCCGTCCTGTGTACTTCCGGGTGGTAGGCTGCATCCCTGGGCTCCACTCAACAGACGCCAGTAGCACCGCCCCACTGGTGACAACCAAAAATGTCCCCAGACGTTGCCAAATGTCCCTAAGGGCAAAACCATCCCCTGGTTGAAAACAAGACCCGAAATCTGGGTTGTATTTGTGAAAGCAACATCTGGTCAGGCTCAGCCTTGACTGCAACAGCTGACGGCGCCCACTGTCTAAGAATAAACTCCCTGGCATGACACGATTTGCCCTTCTTTCATACATGCACCCCCGGCCAGTGCAGACAGGTCTGTTCTGCACCTTATCTGCTGCCGACAGTCTTGTCCAGGGCTTGTCTGCCCGCCTGTCGTAGTCCTGTGCTTTCGCCACCTCCACGTAGTCACTGAATCGTATCAGAATTTTTCTGTCTCTCAGTTCATCAACCGTGGGTCTCTGATTCAGCTAAAATAAAAGATAACCATAGTTAGGTCTCACATGCCAAACTAGCTTTCCTAAAGTACTCTGAACAAACAGTACCCTTGTACAAATAAATATAAAAGTCTGAAACTGTGAAATATAATCCTAATGCAAAAAAAATCTCTAATGGGAAGGGCTTAAATTATACACTCTTAAATTACAGCCTCCTCCCCTTAACATATCCCATCAGGAGCACTCACACCCCAGGAGGCTAGCGGCGCCCTGTTCACAGCACAGCTCAAGGAAAGGCTGATGAATTAACTTAGGAAAAATTTCACAGCAGCAGCTGCTTCTTTTCAACTGTCATTAGGCAGGATTTTACCAAAAAAGCTTCTGATAAAGTTGAAATGCTAAATACTACTACTAGTGCTCATAACTCAAGCTCAGGAAGGATATTCTATTAACTTCAAGCAAGACAAGATTTCATTATTATTATTATTATTACAGAACATAGTAGGAAAGGATAACACCAGATCACTTGAATTTAGAGATAGTCAGGGCTTTAAAAGGAGATCAAAGTTCATAGACTTGCTACCTATGTTGGCCATAGTACGTTTTGACTTAACTATCTGAGCCCCAGATACAAACCCTTGAGGCTAATAAAGTTTTCTGCAGTCAGGAGCTTCTAGACAAGTGAAAGGTAACCGACACACTGATATCCAGGCACGCTTTCCTTAAGCACTGTGTAAGGAGCTCGAATAAATGAAGAGCATGCCCAGTCAACGTCTGACTTCCTGGAAACAGATGGAAATGTCATCTGGGCTGCACGGCCACGCCACGCTCTCTGGTGCTAGGTAAGGACATCGTCCACAGGCATGTCGGTCACGCGGGACGTGGCAAAAGGCACTGCTTTTCGAGCATCTGGTAAGTGAGTTCACTGTTACCCCAGAAACCATCACTCGTTATCACAGAGCAAGGCCCTGTATCGCCCATCCCTGCTGCTACAGAAGCAGCTTTTCTCTATCCACCTTTTCCCCCTTAATATTCAGGACACAGGTGCTTAAATGATAGTACCTTTCTTGTCAATCTCTGCTTGATTTCTCTTCTTTCTTCCTGCTCTGTCTGATCATTCCTTTCTGTGAAAGATTAAAACAAAAAAAAAAAAAAAGGAAAAGAAAAGAAAAGAAGCAGGTTGAGACTTTCTTCTTTTTAGCAGGGAGGTGTCCTCAAGATCTGCATACTTCTGGAAGCTAAAGATGTAACACAAAGGACACCTGGTAGGTGACACTTTTCTCCACATCACAGTTTGTTTTATCTCTGCTTTGCCAATTGCTGCTCAGAAGATTATGGTCTCACTGTCCACAGAAACACTTGTAGAAGGGAAGCTTTGCCATTGTCACAGCCTGGTTCTCCTGGACCCTTCTCTGTGTCAGAAATAACCGCACAGATTGACGCTGGGCATTTATTTGCGGGAGAAACAGGAAGAGGCTCTCTCTCCTAATCAAATATCATCTCTCTCTCTGTATATTTACATTTAGGAACACAGACAGCAGACAAAAATAGTTTTACTAGGACAAGTTACATATATACTCATACATATATATATACATATATATATATGAATGATTGCATATTAATAGGACTGTCACTGCTTTTTTTCTTCCCCCTTTTCCACGTAATAGGTACACCTACTTTCAGCCAACCAGCATAAGGTAAGGAACATTCTCTTCAGATTCTGGGCAGCATGTGCCTGCTTGGAATTCATATTTTCAGGGTGTATTTCAAATCCAAACATATCCAGGAACCCAGCTGACTCTCCACTGCAGAAGCAAGATGCATGACCTGCCGTTTAAAGGGCCCTTAGTCTTTCACCAAAATTGGCTTTGCCTGGGGAGTGTGGCTATTAACATGCAAGCCGTGCTCACACCTACACTTGGGAGCTAAAAATGGAACAGAATGCTGAGATGTAGCGTAGAACGTACGCTCTGCCCTGGGATACCAGATAATGGATGTCCTATTTCTGGCTCTCTCTGTTGCTAAATAAAGCCTCAGGTCCCTGGAGGGGGCCCAGAATTCCTCTCCTAGAAAAGGGATCTCATCTGTCAGCTCTCCTGGAAACACCGCCAGGTCTGAGAAAGGAAAATCCTGCGACTTGCAGTTAACATGAGCTCACATTACCTGCCTTTATCTAAAACATTTCAAACATTTGTGCATTTGGGGGATTTGGTATATGGGCGTTTAACATACTAGCCATTGTACTTTTCAGTAGTTTTCTTTAAAAAGGATTCATCTCGCATCTGGGTGTTTTAGAAAAGGAAACCAAACCCTGTTATGTTCCTGCTTCTTAATCCATGTGAAAAACCAGAAGAAACCACAGTTATAAGCGCTAATCAGAAAGCTGATAATACAGTTAGAAAAAACTGTGAAAGTACCACATAGAAGGCCAACCATGAGGGATTTAAATGATGATATGAAACGAATTCTTCAGATGTCTTAAAAACAGGCCATGAAAAAATCCCAAGTACAGCCTCCATGTGAAAACACTGAAGCAAGATCAGATCTTTCTGTTTTTTAACTCGTGAACAACACATCAGCTTCATTACGAGTTCATATGAGCTTCAGAGAGCTGAGCTTTGGGTGCCCGGCGGGGTCCCTCTCAGGGCCAGGCGCTCGGTGGGGCACCAACTCCAAGACGTCCTTCCTCAGAGCCTAAGCCACAGATTCTCTGAGCTCCCCTCAGCGATGGGTTTGTGGATCTCTTATTCTCAGACCCAGAAAGCCCGGTGCCTTATACAAAACAAGGGAGCCATGATCGGAGTTTCCACACCCAGATTTACTGGGAATAGTGCCGGTAGCTTGGACAGTCACACATGTGTCCCCTGTAAACAGTCAGAGATGCACCGCTGCTCCTAAGGCAGTGGTTAGAGCGTGGACGACGAGCCAGGCCACCTGGGCGGGAACTTCAGCTCCATCCCTTTGCCAAGACTCAAGTTAAAAAGTTGTAGTACCTCCTGGGGTCTAAGCTTCCTCGCTAGGCAAAGGGGGACAGCCGTGCGAACCTCACAGCTGTGCTGTAACAATTCAATGGGGGAACACAAGCAAGCACTGCGTACGATCTAGCAGAGTGGGCCCAACGCGGGATGATCAGTTTTAATATCATAGCATATACAGGGGCCACCGTGTCTTACGCTGTTGTACCCACAGATGCACAGGCCCAGTTCCGAGCGTTCCTCTGACACGATCGCAGTTAGTCATGAGCTCCCCACTTGAAGGGGAGCAAATATAATGTGATGATACTCTGCGCGTTGATTAAAAGCCGAAAATGCAGTAAGTGCGAGCCGGTGTCAAGGGCCTCAGAGGATGACATCCTAGGCTGGACCAGCTACAGTCAGTCGATTCTCACCTCCATGGAACAAACAGCCACCTCAAACCAGCGGTGAAATTCTCAAGGACCGTTGCCCAGGGCATTCGAGAAGCTTCCGGCTAGGGATGGACCTGCCTGCTAGATGGCGAGGGAGGGACCACCAGGGCCACAGGGGTTAAGCCTGTTTTCCTGCCCCTGCTGTGCCCTGAAGGTGAGCGCCGTCAGCTCCCGGTGTCCACCTGCCATCTCTGCTCACCAAGCACCAGCTCTGATATTCAGGCTTCCACGTCTATGTGCAAAGACTGACACAATTAGAAGCACTTGCCGGTGGGAGGGCCTGGCCGTCCGCAAGACCAGAGAGGAGGTCACCACTGACGGGAGAAAACGGTTTCTGGGAGAAAAGCCTCTGCCGACTCTGGGCAACAGACCAGTCTGAGGACAGCACTGCCCGGGCCTTGAACTTGCCCCATTCAACTCTTGGATTACTACTTCAGGGGCACCTGTGACTTAGGAACTTTATAAGTAAGTGATTTAATTTTTTAAAATTCAAATATTTGGTAACAAAGAGCTTTACATCTCTAGCTGCCCACTTGATTAAGCACGTTAGCAACGAAAAGCTTTTCTTGAAATCCTCAGAGGTGGCCTAGTTCACGTAATATAGTAGTTTCCGTATCTTAAGTTTAAAAAATAAAACACAGAATTCTTTTTTTTTTGGCTGTGCCACGCGGCTTACAGGATCTTAGCTCCCCAACCAGGGATCGAACCCGAGCCCCCTGCAGTGGAAGTGCAGAGTCCTAACCACTGGACCGCCAGGGAAGCCCCTAAAACAAAGAATTCTTAATCGTAGGGTTTAAATATTTCCAAGTCTATAAAGGAGGGAGTCTTCCAGGCAGTTAATAAAGGTGCGGAGGCAAAGACAGGGGGAAGGAATCAACAGGACGCGGCACCTGGACCAGAGGTTCTGCTGTCTACTTTGTGACAGAAGGTCAGCCTCGGGACCATCTTAACTTTGTAAAAAGATGTTCATGGGATGAAAAACCAAACTCAGAGAATGTCTGCAGTGTTCATCCATAAAGAGGGGAGAAAATGAAAATGTTTTTAAAATCTAGGCCCTTAGAAGATACTTTTTGTAGAAAATGTCTCGCAAACTAAAGTCTGTTGACCAGACACACAAGAAGTATGTGAGAAACACTTTCGAAAGGGTTGTACCACCCAAATCATCAATGGCTTTAATGAGATGGGACAGTGTTCGCTACATCGTGGAGGCTATCCCTGGACATCGGTGTTCGGCACATGTTACAACCGCACACCTAACTGGGGAAACCCAAGGGGTGTGAAGCCAGGAGGGAGGGGCCTGGAATCGCGGGGTTCTAAGCCACAGGCAACGTGTCCCAAGGCTTCTCCGTTCCTTCGAGCTGCTTTATGCCCCCAGCTGTAACCACCAAGGGGCGAGTCCTTCCCTGGTAGGATTTATACATTGTCCACACCTGCCTGTGATGTCCCAGACTGCCAGGGACAGACACCTGCTTGAGACGCAGCCTGCAAAAGGACATGGATTTGTCTCCCTTCCATGTGCAGGGCCGACCACGGAGATAACCCTGGGGTAGGGACGTCTTTAACGGTGCTAGGAGAGCTCTTTTCCTTTTTAATTTTAAACAGGATGTGCCTGGGTGTTTCAACTTTCCCGGGGGCTTGCTTTCAGAGTCCCTCAGCACCTCAGACCTAATGGGAACCCAGGAGGGCTCAGGCCACAGAACCGGGTTCCCGCAGCAGCCTCAGCACACGTGAGGGGAGCCTCAGAGCATCACCCGCTACTCACGTTTCAAGATGTTTCTTCTCTCCAGTTCTTCCACGGCGGGTCTTTGGCTCAGCCGTCTGCGGAAAAACACTAGAATTACATTTTGCACCATGGTGGCTGCCGGCGGATTGCACCCAAGGTCTACGAGGGTCCCAGGCGGGTGGTGCACCCGCTGAAGATCGCCTCCCCAAAAGCGGGAGGAGGGGAGGGGGGGCTTCTCCGGCGGCTGCCTCTTGCGGGCAAATCGAGTTAGACCCCCGCGCGGGAGGGAGGCGGTCCTCTGTCACCGGGAGGCTGGGGCAGTCCGCGCTCCCCCTCCAGACGAGCAGCTCTTCATGTCCAGATCTACTGCCAGCCCGGCGGGCTGGACGGCTCCCCAGGCGGCGCGTCCGAGCTGCGCGGAGATCCACCTGGGAGATGGTCCCCTGCCCGCTGGCGGAGGGAGGGGCGGGCAGCCGCGTCTCCAGCTTCTGTGTCCCCAGCTCCCGGCGACCCGGACACTGGCACTCGCACTGGTCCTGCTCCTACCGCGGTCCAGCCTCACCCGCCACCCGCCACCAGGGTGGTGATGGAGGGAGCTCCTGCCTCTACGGGCAAGGAGCCGAGGCGCGTAGAGAGGAAGCGCATCCAATCCAGGCTGGGAATCTCCTGGGCTGAGCGCGCGGAGCCGGCCACGCCCACAGCTCCCCTCCCGCCACCAGCCCTACCCGCCCGGTTTGAGAGATAGGAAGACAAATGATCATTTCCTTTCAAATGGCCTCTCATTAAGGGAGTTGGAGGACACAGCCAAAACGAAAAGAATACATACATAAATAAAAGGCTTGTCAGAAGAGGGAGGCATAATTAGCCAAAATTAATGCCAAGCTCCAATTATTTTTGTAACTCCAATAATGCTGTCCTTGGGGCAGAGCCAGAAAGCTTCCCACTTCCGGATCCTGTAGCCACTGCACAGAGACAACAGGCTGAGCATCTGAACGCCCACAACGTGGGTCCACAATACTCTGCCCCAAAGGGGATGTCGCTTCCATAAACACTTGCCTCCCGTTTATAACCCCTGTCGCAGCACACAGCCCAGGGCGGCCCGGGGGCTCAGTCTGCTGATGGGTTCTTCTGGGGGCTTGTGTGTCTGCTGGCTGCTGGGTGGTTGCCTAACATCTTGTCTGGATGTCTGCTGAGACTTGAACCTGCCCCCCACAACTCCTGGCTGGCACCCAGGGGCCAGGGCCACGGCCCCCCAATCCCTCCCAAGCTCTTTGGGTGGGGCTCCCTCAGCCTGGTCAAAATCCCCCAAACGCCATCCATTCACTCACTCACTCACTGAGTGACTGGCAAGCACTGGCTCTGTGCCAGGCACTGCTCCAAGCCCCAGGACACAGTGGTCCCTGCCCTTGGAAAGCTCACAGTCTAAAGGCGGCGGCAGACAACAGTAAACAAACAAGACCACCCCAGGGAGTGGTCAATGCCATGGAGAAGACAACATGGGGGGCGGGGAGGATGTGATGGATGAGTGATGGGGTAGGGGGAACTCAGGGAAGATCCATTTCCACAGAGACCGCAGGAAGAGAAGGAGCCAGCCTTGGGAAGATCACATTTCTAGACGGTGTCTCCTAACTGCTCACGTGCTGGGCTTGGGGAGGGCCGGGAGGAGTGATCAAGGCAGACTTCCTGGAAGAGGAAACTTCTGGCAGAGTTGTGGAGAATCCACAAGGCGTGCAGAGCCTGGTGCTTAGTGGCTGCCAGCTGACCAGCCAGGACGCCCACAGGGACAGCTGAGGATGAGGCCACACATCTCCTCAAACCTGAAAAGTACCCCCAAACCTCCACTCACTTTGCCCCGACAGAGGCTTTTTCTTCCTGGAGCCCTGTTCTCTTCCAAAATGAGGACTAATAACAGACCTTCACAGAGGTGAGAAAATTGAATGAGAAAATGCACAAATGCACCTGTTACCATGCTTGCTCAGGACAATGGTTTCTCAAGAACTGTCTGGAGAAAACCCAGCCTGTGGGTTGTCAGCTGGTCATGGACTGAGTTCTCAGAAAGTGTGGACATCTCAGCACCAAAACCTCCGCCACTGGCCCGAGGCGCGAAGGCAGGTCTCCAGCTGGCTGTTATGCACCTCCTGGATGCTGCCAGGGTGAGGCCAAAGCGGGCCCACAGGGCACCTCCGAATGGTCCAGAAGGGGTAAGTCTGCTGGGTGGACGCAGCCCTGCAGGTACACAGCTGTGAGCAAAGTGCAGCCTACTGGGTTCTCACCAACTTGCCCCTCTACCCAGAGGGAGTCCAGGAGCCCACGGCTGCACGAGAGGGCCCAGGGCCCTGGGTAGCACCGCCAGCCCGATCCCCTCCCTGTGGGACCCCAATCACAGGGGGAAGGGTGGTGCTGCAGGTCGAGAGCCCCCATCTAGACTCGCCCCTACCTGTACCTGACACCCCACTTCATGAGACTGAGAACTTTTACCTTGAGTTAACCTGACCTTCCGTGTCAGATGTTCAGTGAGCCTATAGGACACGCCTGGCCCTGGGATGTGGTGGTGAGAAGCTAGACCCAGCCCTGCCCTCAGGAGCACAGGCTCGGGAGGGCAGACATTCAGCCCATCATCACACAAACAGGCATTTCTGCGTGGTGACTAGCGCTAGGAAGAAGAACCGACAGTACTATGAAAGCCTAGAGTAGGTGGGCCCACCTGGACAGAGGCACTGCCTGAGAAGGTGATGCTTGCCTTGAGATCTGAGATCAGAAGGATAAGTGGGGATCGCTAAGCCAGGAGGGGAGGGAAGAGCACAGCACGTGCAAAGATCCTGAGATCAGAAGGACTCTTGCAGTGCCATTTGGACTGAGTGGGGGGGTGTGTCCATGGGGCAGGACCCACCCAACCTGCAGTCCTTGGTGAGGTCTGGGTTTATTCCCAGAGCCCAGAAGGCACTGAAGGTGTGAAGCAGGCAGGGCAGGATGGAGCACGGGCGGGCCAGGATGGGATGCACCTTCGGAAGCACTTGTGGACTGCTTTCCAGAGGAGGACAGAGAAGAACCTGCCCCCGAGCTGTTCAGGGGGAGCCCCATCAGACGGGAAGCACAGGTGCCACAGGCCTGTGAGTGGCTGAGGGCCCACGAACTAGTCAAGACAAGGGGAGGTATTGGCTCTAGACTGAAAACACTGCAAATTCCAAATTAATACCCGTTGGACTAAGTACATATTAAACACAATATTCTGCCCGTTTGCTGCCTGAGACTCAGCACCACTCTCCACACGGGCTGGGACTTCCCAAAGCAGGAGTGGCGACAGCCCTAATATCAAGGGCAGACATGATTATGCCCACTTTACAGATGAGACCAGGTCTTATTCCCCACGTAGGCCCCAGGGCCTGGCACAGGCAAACACAAGTAGCCTGAACAAGGAGCAAATGAAGGGATGCTGGCTCCTCTCCCTCTCCGAGGCGTGTGCTTGGTGTGGTCCAGGAGGGATGCTGCCAGAGCACCCCTGCTTTGGCACCTCAGCCGCAAAGGGCTCTCCAGGACGTGCAGAGACAGCCCCAAGGCGGCAGGGCTTTGGGGGTGAAGGGGCGGGGCCTCAGGAGGGGCGGGGCCTCAGGAGGGGCGGGGCCTCAGGAGCGGTGGGGTAGGAGAGTTCAGCACCCTGAGGGATTCCCCGGCTCCACCCACGGGCCGCTCCCTCCTTATTCAGAAGCTGCCGCTGTGGGCGATGAGCAGGTGCCGCCTGGAACTGGGGAAGCCACAGTCTATTTCTGACTCTCCCCGCTGAGAAAGCAGGAATGTGGCAGCCAATTACAGCGCTGCGTGGGCGTGGGAGCGACACCAAGAAAAGAAACCAGGAGAGAGGGAACCTGCCCTACCCCCTGCCATTCCCCTCCCCACGCCTGTTCACACAAGAGAGGCGGGCATGCTGGGGGACCAGGAGTGCACTGGACAGGCCCTGGGGACTTGAGTAGGAGGTAAACGTACAGGTCACCTGGGACAGGACAGGGTGGGGGGCATGGCAGCTGCGGGTCTGCATGCAGTGTGGGTGTGAGGGCCCCCATAGGGGCTCCCCAGCCCTCCGGCATCTCCTCTGAACAGGTCTGCGGTGAAGGCCGAACTCTGCACCTGACCCTGTGCTGTGAATATGGGAAACAACCTGACAGCCGGTCAGTGAGCAGGTGACGCACGAACAGGGAGGAATGGGGGAGAACGGGTGGAGGGAGGGGAGCCACGAGGCCACTGACAGCCGGGTGACCAGGGTGCCCGGAGTGGGTTTCAGGAGAATAAGTGATGTGGTTATACCGTCCACATCCCTCAGGTTGCAAACTTAGATCCCCCAGACCAGCACCAGGGGCAGGACACAGGCAGAGTCTCAATTCAAGTCCCAGCTCTGCCCCTCTGCCGGTGAGGTGACAGGGGCTAGTGCCCCCCTACCTGAGCCTCCAATCCCCTGGCCCTCACCTGCAGGGGTGCCGAGGGGGTCGAGAATACTAAGACACGGAGGAGGCCGGCACGTGAGCAGGTGCGGGTATTATTACGACGACCAGCTTCTACACAGCTCCCCGGGTGTGGTGGGCCCAGGTCTTCTCCAGCTTCAGCCAACAGAGCTGCCATCTCCACCCTGCCGGCAACCTCCCTGACCCCTGGGGTGGGGGACAGCCTGGCCGCCTGACCCATCAGAGCACCACGGTCCAAATTCAGCAAGGAGCCGCACTTTCGGCTCACCCGATATTTTAAAAAATGTGAATATGAACCAAGTATTAATCGACCGGGAGTTTTCACTCTAAAAAATCAGTTTTGCAGCTTCCCTTGATGTTTGGGAGAGCTGGCTACTCCAGACCCACACCTCCCTGGCCCTCCCCACCCCTGGCAGCACAGCTGGAGCACAGCAGCTGACTCTCATCGCCCCCGCGGCTCCCCTCCCAGTGGCCTCGCTCCCCTGCGGGCCCTCCATCTGGGTCACCTGTGGGACCAGGGTCCTGAGGGGGCTGGGCCCTGGGAACCCCCTCCTCGTCCTCAGGACCCCCTTCTGCCTCCGAGACACATTGGGGGCGAGTGGTCCGTGTTCCCGGGAGCACCTGACATGGCCCAAGGATAGCAGGTCCAAACCTCAGCTCTGCGGCCCGCCGTGGACAAGTGGCCCCGGCTGAGCGCCCCACGGGAGTGTCCAGCTGCCGGCTTTCTTCCTTGGGGAGGATGAACGCACAGTCAGACCTCTTTCCAGGCACACCTGTCTCCCATCCGCCAGCTCAGGCGCAGGGCCGCCACGCACCCTCCGTGCACGGGCCGGTGGCGCCCTCTGGGCTCCCGCCTCCTCTCCCACAAGGGGCTGATGACAGTACCACCTGTCGGGGTGGCTATGGGGTAAGTGAAATGGCCCAGAAGCCCCAAGCCAGGTGCCTGACATGCAGCAGGCCCGCCTGTAGTCAGTGGCCGTGTCGGAATCGTCCCTCACACACCCTCGCGGGACCTCGCACCAGGCACGGCTCCAGGGGCTGCGGGTCATGCCCCCGCCGGCCAGGACTGCCCCCCGGCACTGCACGTGCCCCGAATCGCCACTGCCTCCCCACGGGGCTCAAGGAAACGCCTAAAGTCACCTCAGCGTCGGGCAAGAACCGAGACACAATCCCGCCAAACAAGGCCGAATGCCTTCCTGGGGAGAAGCCACAGCTACAGAACAGACAGCTCCCCGCCCACAGGGATGCCGGCTACTGTGGGAGCTCCTTCCTGGGGACACCAGTCCTCCTCCACTGCCAGCCTCGAGTCGCCACGGAACACCGGAGTCCCCGCCTGGGACGGGGTTCCCCAGAGGCGCAGGCCCCTGTGTTCCCACGGGTGCTGTCAGGGTGGGGGGACCACAGGGACACGTAGGCAGACCAGGGAGAGAGGGCCAGGGAGGGGAGCCTCTCCAGGAGATGACACGGAGACGAGGCCACACAGAGACCAGAGCCTGGCTGCAGGCTCTGAGGGGCGGAGCTGTCCACGCTGGGGAACAGCAGCGTCCCCCAAACCTTAGTCCCCTCTGTTCTTGCAGTTACCCTGCGAGGACGAATTATCAGCCTGTTAGGGGCTTGCCTGGCGAGGCGCTGGCCGCAGGTCCCCATCACGGCATCTTGTGACCCAGGCACTCCAGCCGGCCTAGCATCCGACCCCACCTCCTAGTACTTGCTTACGGTCCAGTGTCCCTGTTTCAGAGATTGGCACCTGCTGTGGTCCACGCACTCACGCCAGACCCCGAGCCAGCCTCTGCTCCCAGCCCCCAGGCATCTCCGAGTCTACAGGGTTCCAGCACCGACACCTCAGATGTCCAACCCCCTCACTCCATGCCTCCCACAGCCGCGGGCTGGCCTTTCTGAAACGTGACCCCCACTCTCACCATGACCTCAAACCCGGGGTCCCACCACACTCAGGACCAAGTCCAAGCCCCACGAGGCCAGCGAGTCTGCGGGGACCCTCCCCAGACCCTGCGCCCAGGGACTCCCACACTGAGCTGCTCACGTCTCCCTCGGCACAGGCATCCTTCTCCTAACTCAGGATCCCCAACCCCATTAGACTCTACACTCCGTCTATAACAAGTGTTCTGTCACGCCCCCTTTACCGCAACCCACCGACATGCGTAATTTTTAAAAGTCAGTGTGATGTCCGGCTGTAACACACAGGAGGAAGAAGGGAAGGCAAGTTTTAATCGAATACCATATACTCAATACATAAGCGCTCAGTGTGAGCACGTCACGTGATGTGGTGAAAGCACTTACGCAAAACCATCACCATGACAACAGCGGCAGCTACGAACGCAGAGACTGGGCTCTGTACTGGTCACACCCCCACAGTGACGGCGCCACGGAGGAGCCATTTCCCGAAATGAGCAATTCTCGGTAAAGTTCTGAATGAAACCAGGTGTGTCAATTTCCAAGACACCTGTGTTCAGGGAAACTGTGACGAGACTGCCAGATCTCCCTGTGTGTGTCCACTGCACACCCAGGTTGCAGGCTCAGGTCATTGTAACAGCTTTGGACCCTCCGAGCATCCGAGGGACACTGAAGGTCAAGTGCGGTGGGCGTGAGTCTTCCTTGCTCAGGAAGTGCCCTCGCCTGTGGGACGCCCGACCCCCTGGCCTGGCCCATCACAGTGACAGCCCACAGAACCTCCCCAGGTTTGCCAGGGGCCACAGAGCAGCTGACCTAAACCCTGTGCTCTCAGGCAGACATCTCACCTCCTCCAGGAAGACCTCCGGCTGGACAGGGGGGGCCCATCCTTCACCTCCAACCCCGGGCCTCAGAGTGTGCTCTTCAGGCGAGCTCTGATGATGACATTTTGGTATCTACCAAGATTACAAATGCAGGTATTTATCCTTTGACCAACAGTTCAGGTCTAAGCAGATGTTTTCTGGGGAGTTCATAAGGACACGGTGCCTGATGGTAGAGTTCAGGGCAGAGCTCTGGCGTCCGTTTAGAGCCTGGCTGGAGACACTGTGGTCCGCTAGCAACAGAGCTCCAGGCAGGGGTGGGAAAGCACGGGCGCTTCTCGATGGGTCCTCCCTGGAAGCCCACCTGGCTGGACTCCGGAGCATGAAAATAAAACTGGGCTCCGAACCCAGCCTTGGTGTGAATTCTAACTTCTCCACAAATCAGCTCTGGGATCCCCCATCTGCACACGAACTTCTTGCTGCCTTTGGCCCTGGGGCCGTCAGTTGGTGGAGTCCACCTGGTAAGGCCCCGTCCCCAGTTCTGCAGTCCATCACTCACCTAGGTGCCATGGTGGAGGTGTTTTGTAGATGTGATTTAACATCCATAATCAGTTGACTTGAACTAAGGGAGCCTGTCCTAGATGGTCTGGTGGGCCTGGTCCAATCAGTGGAAGGGCATTAGGAGCAGGGCTGAGGCTCCCTGGTAAAGAGGAAATTCTGCCTGTAGACAGCAGCCTCGGTCCACGCCTGGGAGTTCCGGCCCTTCCCGACGGCCTGCCCCACAGATGCCGTCAGCAATGTCCTGCCATAAACCGCTTAATATACACCTCCCACTGGAGCTGGGCCTCTGGGTCTCACAGACACAGCCTCCATTCTCCATAAACGAGGATGACAGTACTATGGGAGAAGCTCTCTCGAGTTACCTCCACTTATCTGAACCCGGGTTAACTGACACTCCCAGTCCTTCTGGAAAGGCAGACCCCACTGAGCACACGTGGCACGCAGCCCCGGCCCCGTGCAGTCCGTTCCCACAGAGAGCTGGTGCACCTGTCAGGAACTGGTCTCCTTGTTCCCTAACCTATGCGAACCAGGTGAACTCGTTTCTGTAATTAGGTGATTTAATCAGACTTTATGCACGTTGATTAAATGATTCAATATGGATGGAAAAAGAAAATGTTATTTCTATGAGAACCGACTTGGCTGCTCTGAAGTCAGTAAAGGCAGGATGTTGAAACACAGCTGTCGCGGGCAAGTGTGGGAGACGAACGAGTGAACGATGGGGTTTCCCATCTCTGGGAGGACTCTGCTTCCAGGCGTCTTGAATTCTCACTCCTCTGCAGAGAAGTCGGCGCTAGGAACAGTAGAAGATGCATCCAACGTTTGTCTCACACAATAAAGAACACTAATTGTAGATCCTTCTGCAGTGTGAAGTCTTTGATGCCGCCCGAATAAATGCACCTCTGAATGACTTACATTAAAATAAAGTGCTTCGAGCACGACAAGTCATGCTTATCATTTCTTCTTCTAGCCAGCTTTGGGATTAATCACCCGTGTTGAGCGTGGAGTCGGGGGCTCTGCCCTCTCCCTCCCGGGCCTGTGATCTCCCGAGGATGGCTCAGCCCCGTGCAGGGAGGGTTGTCCACTCAGTACAGAGGAGGCTAGTTACCATCATGGTTATTACTGCTCGTGTAAAACCCGCCTCTGAGTGTTTCCAAACAGCCCACGGACAGCGGCAGCCTCTGGGCAGAGATGGAGTAGGAGTGAGATGTGCTATTTTTTTACCACGGATGTCGGTCCCTTATTCAGATTTGGAAAATTAAAGTAATACATGATGCTCCCCACCGCCTGCCCGGGGCATTAGGACCACTTCGGTCCCTGGTCCACAAGTGTTTATGGGGCGCCTGTCGGTACCAGGCCCTGCCCCTCCCCTCCCTCCTCCCCTTCCTGGGGAAGCTCTCCCGGGTCTTGGAGGGCTCCCAGCTCGTCCTTCACCAAGAGGCTTATTCATCCGCTGGGCCGCATCTCCTGGTTCCTAGCTCCCCTCCCCATCAAGTCTGGGAGCCGAAGGCAGGTTAGTACGGTGCCTGAGGCCCAGGGCAGGGGCTCAGCAAGGCTGCAGCAAACAAGCAAATACTGGGTGAGAAAATACCAAGGCCAAGAGAAGAGCAACTCCACTCGATTTTTTTTTTTTTTTTTGCAGTACGCGGGCCTCTCACTGTTGTGGCCTCTCCCGTTGCAGAGCACAGGCTACGGACGCGCAGGCTCAGCGGCCATGGCTCACGGGCCCAGCCGCTCTGCGACATGTGGGATCTTCCCAGACCGGGGCAGGAACCCACGTCCCCTGCATCGGCAGGCGGACTCTCAACCACTGCGCCACCAGGGAAGCCCTCCACTCGATTTTAAAAAAAGGAAAGAGCACCACCCGACACACCAGGGAGCTTCTACAGGACATGGAGCTTCAGCAGCACCACTAAGAAGCACCGGCCTCACCAGCCCGGAGAGGGGAAGTTAGGACCTGCCTGGTAGGGCGGGATGCAGGACCCTGACAGCGCCCTGTGCAGTGCGCACGCTACTTCCTGTGTTCCACAGGCATCTCACCCTCTCTCCCTTGACCTCCCTCCCCGCCCTGTGTCCGGAAGGCAGCCCCTGCATCCCTCTGTTCTCTCCTCCATCCCCAGGGCCCTGTGCTGAGGGGGGCACATAGAGGTTGCCCAGGAAGTGTCTGCCCTTGAACTGCAATGTCATGGGGGGTATCGCTGAGGAAGGGACAGTGGTATCTGTCCACGTCACCCCAGGGGCCCCTCGGAGTCCCCCGCCCCCTCAGCTTCCCGCCACTTGCCGAAATCCCTGGGCCCATCTCTAGATGGTAGGGAACACGAGGCGTTTACAAATTGCCCAGAGCCTATAGGGGCTTCCACACAGACTCCTTGGACCGGACTGCTTTAGAAATCGCTGTTACCCCACAGACACAAGGTTTTCCATCCACTTGTCCATCTGTTTGCTCCTTCCTTCCGTCCTTCAGTCCATCTCAACAAAATTAATCTGAACACCCACTGTAGCAGAGACCGCTAGCTTCCTACCCAACCTCCATCCTCCCTTCTTACACAGCACCAGAAAGCTGATTCTATTCAGGGAAGCTTCTTTTCCAGCTAAGCATGGCCACGTGAAGAGGTTCTACCAAGGAGCTGGAGGGAAAGGTGTGCCAAAAAGCCTCTAGAAAGAGTCTTTTTGAAGAGCTGACTCAGCTGGGATCTATGTACCTTTGGAACTTAAATGTGATGTCTGGTGCTCCTGCAGCCGTCTTGGACCACAGAGGGTAAGTGCCAGTGTGAGGATAACTGAGCAGGAAGATATTGATAGAAGGAAGCCTGGACCCTCAGTGACTGAGCAACAACCATGCCAGGCCTGACTGTCTGCAACCATTCCACGAGGCAGGGTGCCTCCAGGCCCAGTGTCCAGAACCAGCCTGACTGGGTCAAATCTCAGCTCCATGACATACTAGCTGTGTGACTCAGAACATCTTACCTAACCTCTCTGAACCACCATTTCCTTAGCTATGAAAGACAGCTAATAATAGCATTTACCTCTTAGGCTTCGGTGAATGCAGGCAAGGCCCAGTCCCTGGCACACAACACACATTTAATAAATGTTAGCGAGCTACCATTGCACTATTATTCCTATGACTACAGCTCACGCAGGATAAGCCCTGACTCTGGGTAAAGCAGGCAGGTGTCACGCCCATTTCACAGGCTCGGACAGGTGGAGAGTGAGTAGCCGGGGCCCCCTTGGCCCGCGCCCCCCAGCCAGTGAGCTCTAAACCGCCAGTCCACCTGCCCCCCTGGGTATGGGAGTCGTGTTGTTACTGATCCTGAAGGGGGGCTGAGATGGTTCCGCATTTTCTTATAAAACACGCTGTACTTTCCTCGGCAGACTCCCCAGCAACCAAGGAAAACAAGAGCAGCTGTGACCCCACGGGAAGACTCAGGGGCCATGAGCTGACAGCACCGGGGGGCTGCGCCCCACCTGACCCCACGGGAGGACTCGGGGGCCATGAGCTGACAGCACCGGGGGGCTGCGCCCCACCTGACCCCACGGGAGGACTCAGGGGCCATGAGCTGACAGGACCAGGGGGCTGCACCCCACCTGACCCCACGGGAGGACTCAGGGGCCATGAGCTGACAGCACCGGGGGGCTGCGCCCCACCTGCAAGGGCCACCCAGCCCCAGGTGCTGGCTCTTCTTCCTTCAACGTCACGCATTCTAACAAAGACCGAGATTCATATGTGTGTCCTCCGAGGTGTAGATTTTGTCAAACGTTTCCCGACTGGGGAGTGCCGTTTTTCTATTGCTTAGCTACTTCCATCTAAAAGCAGAACACGCGCGACCTTACGGCCACCGCTCAGCCTGGACGGTCCCGGCCTCAGCCTCCCAGGACCATCGCACCCCTCCCTCCAGGGCAGGGGTCTCGTCTTGCCCTCCCCACAACATCCCACAGGGCCTGCTCCCAGGCCTGCCCCGCGACTTCCTTTTGTATTTTGCAACAAATCCTTGAAAGTGCCTCGTTAATCCCAGGCTTCCTCTTCACCTTGGAGGCTAGGTACTAGTCACGGCAGGCCCCTCCCACAGCAGCGGAGCAGCGAGGCGGTACCAGGCCAAGGGCCTGGGAGGGTTTATCTGGATAGAACAGACCTGACCTTCGTGTCCCCTGAGGTTTCTAAACAGAGGAAGACTGAAAGCCCCAGGAACATGCCCGAGATTCCCTGGAGGGCTGGGGAAGTGAGTCAAGAAAGTCTGCTTCACCAAAACAGGAAGAAAAGCAGAGAAACTGCTGAACACAAAGAGTCTTTGCTCCTGGGATCTCAAAACCCTCTTCAGAGGGTTGCAGAGACCCGGGCCCTGCACATCCCAGCCGAGGGGTGGCTGCTACCTCGAGATCAGCATCCCAGCCAGCCACTGCACCGGGTCGGTCCTGAGCTGGACCTGCAGGAACTGAGAGGTCCTGGCCCCGCCCACCCTTGACCTTCCACCACTTTCAAGGCTCCCTTTCTCTCCAGGCAGGAGTCAGCCCAAAGTTCCCGACCCGGCTTCAGACGTGGGCTTCATTCTCCTGGAAGTGGGGTCCCCGGACCTCAAGGAGGTCGAGAGCCACTGTTTCCTAAGTGCTTCCTACGTAACAAAGACAGACAATGAAGATGTTGAGGATGACGATAAAGGTGTGGATGAAGGTGTTGCTAAGATGATGGTAAAGAAGATGAAGAAGCTAAAGACAAAAGTGATGCAGACGGTACCTGATGTAGATGCAGAAGAAAAAGATGGAAAGACATTGATGGAAATGACGGTGGTGATGACGAAGATGAACAAGGTGATGAAGGTGGTGATGGGGATAAAGACAGCAACAGTGATGAAGACGCTGAGGGAGAGGATAAAGCTGGTAGAGACACAGATGACGAACAGGACGTGACACTAATTGTGGTAACGGGTCTTCATACATACCTCCCTCAACCCTTGCGACAATAACTGAAAAAGTATTAAGTGTCCACATGGCCCAGGTACTGTTCTAGGGATTGGAGGTATGGCTAAGGGGTGAGGGCTCCTTTGGTGGGTGATGAAAATGTCCTAAAGTTGACTGTGGTGATGGACACACAACTCCACGGATATACTAGAAGCCCTAGACTGTGCACTTTGAAAGGGTGCATTGTATCGTATGGAAATTGTGTCTCACACTATTAAAATTCCCTATCCCCATATTTCTTTGTTTTATTCCCTGGTGCTTCCTCCCTGCCACACAGAAGTCCAGGCTTTTTATGTGTCCTGTCTCTTTGCATCCTTTCCGCAGCTCTAGGACATGGGCTCTGTTTTAATTATCCCCATTTTACACAAGAGGACAGTGAGGCAGGCGCCAGGGAGGCCTCCTGCCTGCAGTCACACAGCTGGAAGACAGCAGAGCGGGGACAGGAACCAAGACGTCCTGCCCAGAGTCCAGGCTTTCACCACCACACAGAGATGCTTCCTCCCATCACGATTAGAGCCATGGGGGCGATGTGTACACAAGCTCTCCCAGAGCAGCCCCCTCCCCTGCCAGTTGGAAAGAAAAGATCTGCCGGAGCTGCACAGGACGTTGGTGGTCACAGCCTCTGGTCTTAATGCTTCTCCTGCTGACCTTCAATTCAGATTCTGACCCACTGTTTTCCCTACATTAATTCAATAGTCAAAATCCCCCATTCTCAGTGCAAACGAGAACGAGCTTCTCATACAACAAGTGACATCACATCACGGGTGGCAAACGGGTGACCCCCTCAGGCCAAATACAGCCCACAAATGTATTTTATGGGGTCTATACTGGGGTCTATACTTTCTTTTTTAAAATATGTGAGTCGGCCCCCAACATTTAAATAAAGGAAATTTTACATTGGAATAAATATTTCCAGTTTCTCTTGGAAAACTCTGCCCACACTGATCTGGCATTCCCAGGCTGACGCCCACAGTTGCTGAGGGGCAGGTGCCCCCTGCAGCAAGGACACACATCTCCCAACCTGCCACAGCGCTGCCCCTGGCCCGTCACTCACAGAGGGCGCCTTTGGGCTTGTGACTCCCGTTCTGTGAAATGAGCCAGGAGGACAGTCTGACCTCCCCACTCCAGAGTCACCCCCATCCCAGGACAGTGTCTCTTCTCTCCCCCTGAAAGTGCTCAGGAAGCTTTGGGATCAACTTTGTTGTCCACCAACCTTCCAGGGATGGTGAAGGGGGAGGTGGGGGCATCCCTCCCCAGGGGCCTGAGGACCTGCAGCCTAATCACCTGCTTTGCAGGTTCGGAGTTCACTGTACAGTGGAGGGCACATTAGGCCTAAACCTCATCCTTCCCACCACAGTTGTACTTCCTCCTGCTGGAGAGGCGCAGCTATTAGTTTTCTGCTCAAGAATTCTCTTGGGCTTAATGAATTGCTAGTCTCCTCATTACGCATCTACCTTCTTTCCTCTATTGCCTGCAAATCCCTTTGGAAGTTGTCCCACCAGCCGTTTCAGAGACCGAGCTGACGAACGGCCTTTCGTGTACCAGGACGCCAAGTTCAACCCTCTGAGGTTTCCCGCCGTGCAGCCGAGCTGGGAGAACATCTTGTGCTCTCGTGGACGGCGGCTCGTTAATGAGCAGCGGCCTTCGCCCGGAGGCCTCTCCTGAGTCCATCCTGCTGGGCCCCCAGGCTGCAGCCCCAGGTCGGCTATGAGATTCCCCCTCCCAGAGCTGGGAGCCCTGGCCCGGCCCCTCCCCAGCAATGTGAGGAAGGACTCAGTCGCCCCTCGTCCTGTTTCATCCAAACAGAAGCACCTTGCCCCTGATGTGCCAACCGAAATCCCCAAATTACTCAGCCACGCCCCATGGCTCAAGTCCTGCAGGCTTCCAGAATGAAGAAAAGTGGGTTTCAAGTCCCCCCATTGCCCTTGGATTGCATTTAATGCCACTCTGTTTCCACAGATGGACGGGGCTTATTCAACCTGACACACAGAAAGCCCTTCTGTCCCCAGGGGCCAACGGCTGGCCACCTGCTCTCCCTGTCACCCTGATGTGAGGTCGGAGGGAACACACGGTGGTAGGAAACGCACCCATGATCAAAGGAACCACACAACCCCGGAAATCTCCTTACTGGTCCTTCAGTGACTTTGACCTTCAGCTCGTGCTGCTCGTAACCTGCAACCTGGTTAGTTCAAAACCGCCAGAGGAGGCTCCCCAAGGCAGTCCGCGCCCCTGCTCGTGGATCGAACCCCTGCTAACAGTGCCAGAGACACGGCCAGCTCTGTGCCCAAACGTGGGCACGAGCCTTCCTCAAGCACCTCCCTTCCTTCTTCCTGCATCCCCCACCCCGGCGCAAAGCATCAGCCCCTCCCCATCCCAGCACCTCCTCAAGCCCTTACCGGGGTCCTGCCCCTCATCCGCCTCCGCCCACCCACGCCCCGCGGCTCCACCGTCACGTGATGACGTCCAGCTTGGCTCTTGCAAGACAAGCGTCACATGCCCCCGTCAGGCCCCCCAGCCTGACACCCCCCACACGTGTAGGCAGAGGGGCCCTCAGACGTGCCGTCGCCCTGCCATGCCGCTGCTCATGAGCCCTCAGGGGACGCTCACTGCTTCTCAGGAAAGGCCAGGTGCCCCTGTTCACCGTTGACACCAATTTACGGAGCGGCTGCTCAGTGTGACAGGGGGCACCCCAGGCGAACAGCAGAGGCAGGATCGCAGTGTTCTAGCGGGGAGACAGACCCCAAAGAGGCAAAGAAAGGAATAAAGGGGAATTTCAGACAGCAGTTAAGTGCGGTGAAGAAAACGGGATGATGGGATGGAGAATGAGGGACATCAAGGGAGGTCCCTCCGGGAGGGACCAGAGGCAGCCGCGTGCGGACCAGGAGCTAGAAGGGTGCCCACCACCTGGCCCTGTAGCCCTGCAGCCTCCCCTCTGCCCCCGCTCGCCCCAGCCCTTCACAGCCACACCACGTTCTCCAGAGGGCGATGCGGGTTCAGGCCGCGGGACCTCCTTGCGGCTGCTCTCTGCCCGGGACATCCTTGCGCTCCGGCTGCCACGTGCGCTGACACGTATCGAGCCATCAAGACCGCGCGCCACGTCACCCCCTCTCTGATGCCTGCACCCCAACTCTTCCTCCCTCCTGCCAGATTCATCGCTCCCTCCTAGACCCTCCACTTCCACGGCTGGTTCACACGTCTATTTTGCACGTATTTTATTAGACATGATGCACCTCTGAGCCTATCTTTCCACCTCTGCTCCCCAGCACCCGGCCCCTGCGCTCTGCAGGGACCCGAGGTTTGTGACGGGGCTTTTGCGTCCCAGGAGACATGCAAGGGTGTGAGATGCGATGCTGCAAGAGAAAGCAGGCCTGCTCTTCCGCGGTCTTGACCTCCCCCGTAAGTCATTTACAACACCCTCTTACGTCACGGCCACCGTGCATAACCCGAGGGGTAGGAGGCAAAACCTGCGAGGAACTTCAGGTTCGGCAGTAACGGCTGTTATTATACAAGTCGGGGGTGGCCGCACCAGGCCCTGACCCAGGACTGTCACGTCCTGCATCCGAGGTGAGGCTGCAGCGTGGGCATCGGAGGGTCTACTAGGGACCGAAGCCGAGGCCCGTGTACAGGAGCCCACACCGCATGGAACACAGAGGGAAGGTTCTAGGGCTGCCGACGCTGACGCAGGCGAAGGACCAGCGGAGGATGAGGATGTTACTCACGCGTTAGTTCCGATGAACCAGGAAGTGGATTGAGCCGTAGTGCGTCACGTGCTCTCTGTGCTTTTGTGGAAGATGAGATGCTCCCGGGGCGGGGCGCGGGTAGAGCGAGGGCTCTGGAACCCACAGTCTGGCTGCTCCACCACAGACACTGGGACCCAGCAGGGAGGACCGCTCCTACCCAGCACTGCGGTCCGGCTAGAGACACAAGCAGCTCGGTGCCCAGCCTGCGGTCAGGGCCAATCTGTCCCATTCCCTGCTGGTCATGTTGTCATGAAACCTGGGTCAGAAGCTGGCTCTCCCCCCTCCACTTGCCTGAAATTTACCAAAGGACACTTCAGTGGAAGTGAGTGCTCATCTGCACAGATTTCGGTACAAGTTCACAGCAGAACGAAGGCCCCTGAGACCAAGCCCACCCCCAGCCGGCCCCTTCGAAGCCTGAACGACAGCTTCTGCAGGAACACTGTCCCCACGTCGCAGCGTGTAACGCCCTCAGGACCCGAAACAGACCTGCCCCACCTGCAGCACATCTGCAGGATGGAGATTCTCGGCTGTCACACTGTGTCCTGACCCTCTGTCCCCAGAGACACTAAGGGGGGGCCCCCGCAGACACAAAGTCCCCTGGGACTAAAACTAACCATCACAGCACGCTTCTTCTCCTTCTAAATCCCTGAATATAAACTCCCAGAAGCAGAGTGCTCGGTTAAAATGTGCAAATTGTCATCCTGGCTCTTCACCTGCCCAGTTATTTTCAAGTCACATGGCTGCCAGCAGTGGGATGGCAATGGAAACCACCAACTCACTAGGGTGGGATATTCTTATACCATGATCAGTATTTACATTAGTAAAATATAACTTAAAATATTTAAAAATAATATTTTAAGTTTTATTGTCATTTTAGTTGAGGATGAAAGGTTCTTTGTTACTATGAATTTTTTAATGTCTGTAGTTACTAGTGAAACTGAATTATTTTCATGTATTTGATAAGAAATTTTGCTCCCTCCCTCCTGAACCACAAATTCCAGGCTGTTACCCACTGATCTGCTGGGTTCTGCTGACAACTGGTTTTCTTTCTTGAATGATGACATCATCTAATTCAATGCATTTTCCTCCTCCTCTTTTAACATTTCTGGAAATGTTGCTCATGTAAATAATCCATAAAAAGAAAAAAAAAACACTGATGTGTGAAAATAAGCATTACATGTAGTTTTATTTTAAAAGTAAAGATTTTGAGGCAAACTAAAAGTCTTGATTGTGGGAGGGAAAAGCAAAGCTGGTAGGTCTGTCCCCTCCTTAACACACCAGACCACTATTAAAAATGAACATTTGAATCCTATGAAAAAGAATGGAAAACCCTTCTGACATGATGTTAGATGGCAAAATCTTACGCATGCTAACAGGGCCTCCATAAAAAATATGTATTTTTTACTTACACTTTTATAGTTAAAATTGAGAAATGGGTTTGAAATCATGTATAGAAAACTATACCCCCTAGAGATAAAATTAAGAGTTGAGCAAATTAAAGCAATCCTGAGGAAAAAAGGACAAAGCAGGAGGCACAAGCCTCCCAGACTGCAGACTATACTACAAAGCTACGGTAATCAAACAGAGTGCTACTGGCACAAAAAACAAACATATGGATGAATGGAAAAGAATAGAGAGCCCAGAAATAAACCCACACGCCTACGGTCAATTAATCTATAACAAAGGAGGCAAGGATATACAATGGAGAAAAGACAGTCTTTTCAGTAAGTGGTGCTGGAAAACTGGGCAGCCACATGTAAATCAATGAGATTAGAACATTCCCTCATACCACATACAAAAATAAACTCAAAATGGTTTAAAGACCTAAATGTAAGATCTGAAACCATAAAACTCCTAGGAGAGAACACAGGCAGCACACTCTTTGACATAAATTGTAGCATTATTTTCTTGGATCAATCTCCTAAGGCAAAAGAAATAAATGCAAAAATAAACAGAGGGGACCTAATTAAACTTAACAGCGTTTGCACAGCAAAGGAAACCATCAATAATACAAAAAGACAACCTACCGAATGGGAGAAAATATTTGCAAATGATGTGACTGACAAGAGGTTAATACCCAAAATCTACAAACAGCTCGTACAATTCAATATCAAAAAACCAAACACTCCAATCGAAAAAATGGGCAGAAGACCTAACTAGACATTTCTCCAAAGAAGACATACAGATGGCCAACAGGCACGTGAAAAGATGCTCAACATCACTAATAATTAGAGAAATGAAAATCAAAACTACAGTGAGGTATCACCTCACACCAGTCAGAATAGCCATCATCAAAGTCTATACATAACAAATGCTGGAGAGGGTGTGGAGAAAAGGGAACCCTCCTACACTGTTGGTGGGAATGTAAATTGGTACAGCCACTATGAAGAACAGTGTGGAGGTTCCTTAAAAAATTAAAAATAGAACTATCACATGACCAGCAATTCCACTCCTGGGTATAAATCCAAAAGAAATGAAAACACTACTCTGAAAAGATACATGCACCCCAATGTTCATAGCAGCACTATTTACAACAGCCAAGACATGGAAACCACCTGAGTGTCCATCAACAGACAACTGGCTTAAGGTATATGTACATACACACACACAGAATATTAAGCAGCCATAAAAAAGAATGAAAAACTACCATCTGCAGCAACATGGATGGACCTAGAGAATATTATCCTTAGTGAAATAAGTCAGAGAAAGACAAGTACTATATGATGTCATGTATATATGAATCTAAAAAATAATGCAAATGAATATGTATACAAAACAGAAACAGACTCACAAACATAGAAAACAAACTTATGGTTACCAAAGGGGAGAGGAAAGGGGGGAGGGACAAATTCGGGGTAGGAGATTAACAGATACAAATTACTATACATAAAATAGATAAGCAGCAAAGATATACTGTATAGTACAGGGAATTATACCCATTATCTTGTAATAACCTATAATGGAGTATAATCTCAAAAATGCACAATCACTAAGTTGTACACCTGAAACTAATGCAATATTGTAAATCATCTATACTTCAATTTAAAAAAAAGGAAACTACTGAAGCACTTTGGAGAACTACAGCAGACAGAAAGAGAGGTGACAAGAGCAAACTCAAACTGAAATAGAGATGCTCACCAATAATCGTGTCTCGCTCACAATCACTCCCTCCACGACCTCAGCCTCCAGGTGGGCATCAGTTTCACATGAATGCTTTAGAAAAATTTCAAGTCCTACATGTTTGGAGTTACTGGCAAATAGGCAAAACCTCCAATGTTGAATCATCAAATGGCAAGAGTCTGTTGTAATGCCTATATCTTAGTTTTCTTGTAACCATGAAAAAATGTAACATAGGTGAAAGAGTTGGAACACAGTATGGTCAATAAATGTGAGACTCCTTCCTTCCAAAAAAAAAAAAAAGAGTTGAGGAAATTAAGACAAAGGCCATACAACATAAGATCAAACACAGACACACAACCCAAACGATACAACACACTTGTGACAGGTATCTGCATACTTGGCTCTGAGCTTCCTGGTGGCCAAGGCAAAAAGGGAAACACAATCAACTATAAAATGTGCATTCTCCTTAAGATACTAACAGACAGCTGTTACACAGAAGTACAGCTTATTTTGATCCTGAGGCCTCCAAGAACGGTCTTCCAAGGGTGGCAAGGAAGGGGACACAGTGCAGCCTAAGGCAACAGTGACACTTAGGAGAAGGGCTCTGTTAAAATACAGATTCCTGTTCAAGAGACTTGGGGTGGGGCCTGGGAATCTGTGCTTTCACAAAGCTCCCTGGTGATTTGGATGGACGCTCTGATGTTGGAACTGGCGTGGATCGGGTGACCAATTACCCCCGCACCCCATATTTCCCGCTGTGTGAGCACAGGCAAGTGACTGCACTGTTCTGAGCCAGTTATCCTCATCTGAAAAATAGGACCATTAATAGCACCTACCCCAGAGAGCTCTCGCAAGGCTCCAAGGAGGTAATACGCATGAAACGCTTAGCAGGAAGCTGGTACACAGAAGACACTGAATACATGTTAGCAACGACCATCATTAATAACCACACTTTTCTGTCCCTCCTTAGATGGTGCTTATGGGGCAGGATTCAAGTCACCCAGGAGGAGCTGGGCTCCCACCCAGCACTGCAGGTCGGGAAGAGGAAAAGTAGCAAATATTTATCAACATCTGTTATTATGCAATCCCCCACCCGCTGCAATGACGCCTCAACACTTCCCAAAGGAGCAGCTTCCTTTGCAGCAATTAAAATTAAGCCATTTTTTTTCCTGCTAAGGCCAGAAAAAGTAAGGTTTCTGTATTTTCTAAACCCTGTGTCCACAGAACTGAGACCCTGCACTGCGCCCCAGCATTCCTGACACCTTCAGCGGAAAGAAAGTCCCACGGCTAATGCTAGGTTCATGGTGCTGATTATAAGAGGGCCAATCTCCACCCCCATCCTTAAACGCATCAAACCTCCTCCTTAAAATTCCGCAGATTTCAAGGCAAGCACGGGGCAAGGGAGCAGCAGCACAGAACACTCCTTCCTGGGAATCTGTTTCCCGGAGGCCTGAGTGGCGGCAGCCTGTTCTGGATGTGGGAGAACAAAACGTACAAAGGGACCGGCTGGAGGGTCATTTAATGCACGTGCATTGAACGCCTGTGTTAACGTGCTACTGGAGGGCGCTACTGAGCATTAATCAGCTTCTCACATGCGGTCCCACAGCAGAGGACGCCCCAAGGGAGACTTAACAGAAGGTTTGTGCATCGCTCTGGAGGTGCCGGCCGGGCAAAACACACCACAGTCACGGACGAGAACAACAATGTACTGACATTAACAACTACGCTAACACGACCTTGGCCCTCCAGGCGCTGCTCTACAGCAGCTCACTACCCTGGCCTGGCCTGGCCTGCTGCGTAGCCTCTGCCCCTGCCCAGGTGACAACTAGCCCGAGTGCGTCCAGCCAGGACCAAACAGCAGCAGCTCCACCCCCCAGAGCGCCTCCTGCAGGGATGCACTTTCACCTGTCTGTCCAGGGACTAACCTGGAACTTTCCAAAGGGGCCCCAGGAGGAAGGTGCTGCCACAGTGTTGAATTTACAAACCAGGGGGAGATTCAGAGAAGGCCATGCTGGCCCAAACCCACACCGCTGTGACGGAAAGCCTGGGATTTGAACCTACTTGTCTACGTTTCCCCAGGGCCTGTGGTCGGCCGAGAGTCTCTGTTCGCTAACTGCACTGTTCCGGGGGTGGGAGAATATTTGCATCCCCTCCGGTTCCCGCCAACACAGGCATGGAGTGTTTTGCACAGAAGCCCAGGGCACTGGCTGGAGGCCTGAATGTCCCCTGATGGAAGCCACACCAGTATGAGAAAACGCAAAGCAGAGACTTAGATGAGCCAGGCCCCCAGAGCTCTGCTTCCCCCGCCACCCAGGCCTGGGGGTTCTGAGGGACCACCCATCGCCTGACTCCTAGCCCACCCTCCTCTGAGCTGTGTGACCCTGGGCAAGTTCCTTAACCTCTCTCATCAAGCCTTAGTTTTCTCATCTGTAAAATGGAGATGATGATAACACCTCCTCTATCGGTTCCTGTAAAGATTAAATGAAATGAGGGAAAGGAAGCAAAACATACTGTACGGGGTCCGCACTTAAAAGGGAAAGTTGTCACTTGATCACTCTGTAGTATATACAGATGTCGAATTACAATGCTGGACACCTGAAGCTTATATAATAATAATAAAAGAGAAAGCTGTCGGGCATCCTTAAATGGCGTGCACACAACCCAACTGAAGCAAGACAGAAATTTCTAGAACTCGCCCACTGTGTGAGGCACGGGAGCTGCGGGTCTGTAATACTCTGCGGATTCACTTACACACGCCGTAAAGGTGAGCTGGGCTCCCATATAGAAAGGGGGTGACCGTGATCACAGGGCTTTACTCCTCCTTTACTCCCAAGCTGACTCCGACTTCATGCAAATCCCCAGAGCCAGCACACAGAGTCAGGGGAGACCGTGACCACTTCATCCAGAAAAGCCCTAGGAGCGCCCAAAAGATAAAAAAGTAAAGGGTCCGGGGCTTCCCTGGTGGCGCAGTGGTTGGGAGTCCGCCTGCCGATGCAGGGGACGCGGGTTCGTGCCCCGGTCCGGGAAGATCCCACATGCCGCGGAGCAACTGGGCCCGTGAGCCATGGCCGCTGAGCCTGCGTGTCCGGAGCCTGTGTCCCGCAACGGGGGGGGGTCGCCAACAGTGAGAGGCCCGCGTACCGCAAAAAAAAAAAAAAAAAAAAAAAAAAAGAGTAAGGGTCTGGAAATTTTTAAAAATACACAGTACGAAAACACCGACTGCACTTCAGGATACAGTGAATGGCACGTTGCCACAGCAACCAGAGGCTGAATTATTCAGCAAGCGATGGCAGAAGAACCTCTGAAAGGCGGCAAAACAAAGACAAACGATCCAATTAAACCATTTCTGCAGGGGAAACAAACCGGGCCGGCCAGGAAGGCTACGTCTGCCCGCCTGGAATGTGACTTCTCAACCACGCTCTCTTCGTGTCTAATTCTGGGGTCGCTTTTCCGTTTTTAAACATGGTGACAAACGTCCAAGGAGCTACTATGTTCTAGTCCAAGCTTTAAAATGAGTTACAGATTCCGTCCAGGGCCTGTGTCTGGGGTATCACTTACTTAGGAGTCCTTTGAGGTTTCCCAGCACCCCACCTTTTCCCACCTCCCGTCTGCACTGGGAGACAGGAGTGGGGTCCCCAGAGTTCTCTTAAGCCGAGCACCGTCATGACCATTTTGTTATCCTTGAATCACATATGCTACAATGTTTACTATTTTTTTTTAAATTCACTTAATAGTCTATCTTGAAAGAGAAGTTAGTTTGTTTAGCAAATAGAAAACCATTATCGCTTGGCATGATTAGATGACAACTGCAAAAATAATACGTGTAAACATCATCTTTTTGACTTTCGGGCAGGGAAGGATGTTTTAAAACATGGCACAAACAATATGGACCATAAAGTATATCAGGGCCCAGGAAACCTTGCCCCGTGGGCTGCTGTTTATGTTTGTACATAAAGTCGCATTGGCATGCAGCCGCACTCACCACGCATTGGCCACGCGTTAGCGTGACGACAAAGTCGTGCGGTCACAGCAGACACAGTAGGATCCACAGAGCCAGAAATATTCAGTATCTGACTCTTCACAGAAAAAGTCTGCTGACACCTGAAGTATATGAGCGATAATCTGATAACGTTAAAAATAAAAAACTTTCCCACATCAAAGGAAAGCATGAACAAAATGACAATACCAGTCCTGAAGAGGGAGAAGAGGTGTCATTCACAGACCTGGAAAAGACTGGAAGCTGCAATTTCCAGGGTAAAATCCTCAAATCATTAAGATAAAGAAAACTGCAGGTAATGTACATGAAAGGAACTGAAAAAAAACAGACAGCTAATAAACACTGAAAAAAAAGTTCAATCTCATTAGAAACGAGAGGAAACCACGCCTCCTGCGATGGTGCATCCCGTCCATGAGACAGGCAACAAGGACACCAAGCTTCATCTGCCAGCATATCCCCTTGGCCATGAGATCGATGCACCTGTGTTTCCACCCCTCCTTCCTTCCCACCCATAAGCATTTACTGAGCACCCATCTGGTCTGTACAAAGCCCCAGAGTGGGTACCAGCCACGCAGGAAGAGGTCTGAGGATGCTTCCGGGAATATGGAGCTCAGGGGAGCTCTCTCCCTCATTACCCACAACTGTATCTCTCGCAATGGTCACGGCGCCTGCCTGCCCCTCATTTGAGTAAAATAAGCCTTTGCTGAATGACCAGACACAGAGTGATAAGTGTGTGGTGGGTTGACAATCTCACTGCAATCAGGCTAAGAACGTCCAACCTGCAGAGGCCCCCTCAACCCGTTAATATCAGGGATTTCGTTAAAATACCCCTCTCAGCCCGGAGACTCATCAGGTCGGGGTGGGGCTCACCAATCTGTATTTTAAAAAGCTTCTCCCTGGTCTGGGTTCAGAGCCGATACAGGAGGAGGGGCTGAGGACCCGGCTCCCAGGCCCCACGAGCCATGGTGAGCACCGACTTACTGAGCACCTACTTTGTGCCAGGGCTCGGCCGTATGCCTTCCTTACGGGATCTCCCCCCAAATTCACAATGACCTAGACAGCATCAGCACCCCACCTTATAGACGAGAAAACCAAGACCCGGGGAGGTAAGGCCGCTGGTCCCAGGTCCCCCAGCACGTCAGCACAGAGCAGGGCTATGTGATTCCAAGCCCTCAGGACCCCAGCTGGGGACCCCGGCCCCTGCAGAAATGGGCGCCATGCTGAGCCCGCCCCTCCCCCACCGTGATCCCGCAGCTGGTATCATCCCCATTTTACAGGTAAGCTGAGCCCGCCCCTCCCCCACCGTGATCCCGCAGCTGGTATCATCCCCATTTTACAGGTAAGCTGAGCCCGCCCCTCCTCCACCGTGATCCCGCAGCTGGTATCATCCCCATTTTACAGGTAAGCTGAGCCCGCCCCTCCCCCACCGTGATCCCGCAGCTGGTATCATCCCCATTTTACAGGTAAGAAAACCGAGGCCCACAATGACAGCATCTGGGCGCTGGGCTTCACCCCCTCACACTCATTGCCCCCCGCTCTGAAAAAACTCAAAGCATTTCGGAGGGTGGCAACACGGGGGCCCAAGCTCCCCGGCAGAGAGCAGAGACAAGGGCCCGTCCACCCGAAACGAGGAGACCTGAGCCTCGGGCAGAGGAAAGACCACCTGGAGGAGAAGTCCAGGGCGACCTTCAGATCAGGGGTCCTCGACTGGGGGATGGCTCCGTGCCCCAGGGGACACTTGGCAGTAACTGGAGACACTTGCTTGTCACCATGGGAGGCAGGGTGAGGGGCTGTGAGCATCTCCAGGGTAGAGGCCAGGGACGCTGCTAAACGTCCTACCGCGCACAGGACGGCCCCATCAGTGTCATCCGGCCCTGAACATCAGGGGCCCCGAGTTCGGGAGATCCTGCTTCCGGCCCTCGCTCCTCCGGAGGGCAGGGGGGCACCACAGACCAGTAGCGCCGGCAGCCCCCCGGAGCCTGTCCACACCATAGGCCTTGCTTGGCTTCTATAACCAGTGCTTCTCCCCAGGAAAGAGTGGCCCCAGGGGGATCGGGCAATGTCTGGGGACAGTGTTGGCTGTCACAGGGGCGTGCAGCCTGCAGAGGCCAGTGGGCTGCCAAGCATCCGACAGCGCCCCGACGGCCCCCGCAGTGAAGAGCCGTCTGGCCCTGAGCGTCGACAGTGGCAAGGCTGGGAAACCCCGCCCCGGGCACTGCGTTTGGGGCCGGGACAGCGCAGTGTGGGGAAGGTGGGACATCCGAGGGGTCGGGCTGCAGGGCCGGGACCAGCTCCCACTGTGTCCACGCGCCACTTACTTGGAGAGTTTCATCTCAATCTGCTGCCGGATCTCCTGCCTCTCTTCGGCCGTCCTCCTGGGGAAGATATTGCGGTCTTCCAGTTCCTGCTTGCTGGGCCGGTTCCTCAGTTTCACTGCCAGGAGCTCCTTCTTGCACTTCCTCGGCAGTGTTCCTAAGACAAGGGGCACCGAGAAAGCGGGTGTCAGGGGGTCGCTGGCTGCCAGTGCGGCCAGCACTTCCCACCCTCCTGCAGGAAAGAACCTGGACCAGAGCCACGCGGGCACGTCTGGCAGCTGTAATGCCCTCCAGCGAACGCTGGGCAACGCACCTCCCTTCACAAAGGCCCACACACAACCATGCCTTCCACAGGTGCGGGATCGTTCATGCAGCCGGGGTCTCCAGAGACAGTCCCGGTCGACACCCTTTGCCCCAGAGCAGTTACTAGTAGCGCCACGTTTTCCTTCAGAAGTGCCCAGGTGCAGATCATAAATTACAGTTACTTTACCCATGGTGGTCTGTCCCCCCATCCCCCTGTCACCCCCCTCTCCCCTCTGCCTGTGACCCCGTGGCCATGTGGGTCCTCTTCCATTCCTGGACGATCCCAACTCAGGGTCTCTGCACCATGTCTTTCCCATGGCGACCCCCCTGCTCTGCCTGGACCATCCAGGGCCGGCCACCTCCTGAATCACACTGCTGGCCTTGAGCCCTGCCCTCAAAGAGGCCCGATGGGTCCTCCAATCGCCATCACCCACCCGCTTAACTCCTCCCCTACCTGGTCTCTTTCTTGTTCACTAGTTTATCCTCCATCCCCTCCACTAGCTTTTAAGCTCGACAACAGTCTGTTCTCCTGGGTCCTGGAACAGTGTTGACGCAACAGGTTATCAAGGAACACGGCTGAGTGAGCCTGGTTCAGGGTCTAGGAGGCTGACATTGACTTTCAGTTCTACACACGTCCAAGCAGCAGAGTGACATCGGTGTGCATGTAAGGTCTTAAGGAACGACGACGTTTAAACGTATTGAAGAGCAGAAAAGGGGGCTGGCTGCATTCACGGGCGGAAAAGGAAACGGCATGGAGCTGCACGAAGAGCAGAGTCCTTACCTGCCCCGCGGCGAGCGCACGCGCTGACAACGGGCAGGGAACTCCGGAGCACGACACAGACTGCAGTTTTCCGGCGTGATGTTTTGCCCTTTTACTAGGGCATGGGTTTAAATCCCGGGGGCTCAGACCATCATCCAATGAGGTCAACCCCACAGGTGGAGGGAAACTTTATTTCTTAAGAATAATGGCTGGCCAAAGAAAGCCCATTCCTACTGTGGGGTACAGGAATACAAAGCAAGAAATGCCTAGTAAGGTGACAGTTTAACATAAGTCTGGGATAAAGTAAGATATAAAATATTGGACTTGACTGAGGCTTGAGTTTCTAATATGAACTTGTTTGCTGTGTGTTTTATTAGAGACAAAGAGAAAAATAATGACCCCCAAAGCCATTTCAGCCAGGGCTCCAGCCCGATTTTGTTTTAATAGCTTTATACATGACTAGAGTCCTGTATTTATAGAATCATGAAGGCCTAAGGCAGTCACATGCATTTTTCTGTTGATCTTTACTGCATGGTCTGGGGGAAATTGAAAGCTAAACTGGCATTTATGAACTGAGGGAGTCTCAAAGGCCTCAGGACAAATCCTTCGTGAATGTCAAAGGTCTGCTAGGTGGCGAGAAGGACTGCCATGTTTAGACAACGGTAATATGCTAACCACGAAACTACACCGAATGTGGTTTCATCTTTCTAGCTTTCGATAAAGAATGTCTTTAAGCCTACTGCAAATGTCGCGGCATACTTGTCATTACAAACTTTAAGCATATTCGTTCTTAACTGAGATAAAGATTCTTTAATCAGAGATTTCTAGATGAAATGAGAATTCACTCCACAGGAAATCTCTGTGCTAAGAGCAATTAATTCTCCTCGGCTCAGTCATCCAGGCCCTAAGAGCACAGCATGGCACCCAGTAGGGCCACGATGAACACGTCTGGGCTGACGGTCTTCCCCAAGCTATCAGGGGGTCAACAGGTTTGACTACTTAAAAGTCAAAAAGGGAAACTTCCAGACAAATAGCTTAAAGGGAGGGCTTTTCATGAAGTTGAGGGGCACTTCTGCACAACTGAGGGAATTCTTCTAAACGAGCAGGGGATCCAGAGCAGGATGTGACACTGAGAGACAGAGGCCAGGGGACCTTCCTGTCCTGACGATGGGAACAAGCCACCCTCTCCCCCAAAGGCCCCCAAACACACTTGTGATCCTACCTTTGGGGCCAGAAATCCCACCTCCAAGAGTCTGCTCCCAAAACAAATGGGACAAGCACACAAAACACACATAAGAGGGTGTTCACGCAGCCTCATTTACGAAAGACAGAAAGTAAACACAGCCGAAATACAAGACAGCATGTGTTACATTACGGCGCCTCTGTAGCATGTGAATATCGTCAACCTATCATGAACCTAAAAGCAGTGGTATATACATTACTGAGGGACAAAAAGACAGACGTGATATGTTGCTAAGAAAAGCAACTTGTAGGAAAGCATGTACTTTTATATATAAATATATCTGTGTATGTGTTTGCATCTAATTTTGTAAGAATTTATAATCTTCTTATAAATCGGCATAGAGATGCCAGGAATGGATTTTACTTATTAATTTTGGTTTTCTGTATTTTATTTTTAATCATCAACATAGCTTCCTTATATCAAAATAATTGCTTAAAAAGAAACACCTTTGTGGAGTGACAGCAGTGAAGATGGTGGAAAATTCTCTCTATAAAAGCAACAAGAAAACTGCAAAATCATCAGAGTCAACTTTTTCAGAACTCTGTAAATTAACTAAAGGGTTGCAGCGACACAGGGCGTCTTTATTCAAGGAAAACTGGATGACTCTCAGGAAGAATGTTTTACTCTGTCCCTTTCTCCATCTTGGCAGCAGCCTCGAAGCAGTCTGTTTTCTGCTGAAAACCAGGGACCTGGCAGCCACTGGGGGGAGGGGAACAGGCTTCATTCCCAAAGAGCTGTCATCATTTGACCTGTCGCTGGTTCTCTGAAGTCCCCGCTGCAAGGCTGTCCACATTGGATCTGACTCAGAGCTGGCCCAATGCAAAACTACCTTCTCCCCAGGGGCGTGTTTGTCAAAAACAATACTGTCTTTCCAAGCGCAAGGCTTTCATTTATCTTTAGACCAGTCTTCCTCAATACTCTATGGAGTTCTTGATTGGCCAAAGGCAATAAAAATCAATGCATAGGCCAAATATTGTAAGTCAATTAAAAGAAAAACCTTATTAGAGAAAAAGGGACTGAGAAAATATTTGAAGAGATTATAGTTGAAAACTTCCCTAATATGGGAAAGGAAATAGTTAATCAAGTCCAGGAAGCACAGAGAGTCCCATACAGGATAAATCCAAGGAGAAACACGTCAAGACACATATTAATCAAACTATCAAAAATTAAATACAAAGAACAAATATTAAAAGCAGCAAGGGAAAAACAACACATAAGGGAATCCCCATAAGGTTAACAGCTGATCTTTCAGCAGAAACTCTGCAAGCCAGAAGGGAGTGGCAGGACATACTTAAAGTGATGAAGGAGCAAAACCTACAACCAAGATTACTCTACCCAGCAAGGATCTCATTCAGATTTGAGGGAGAAATTAAAACCTTTAAAGACAAGCAAAAGCTAAGAGAATTCAGCCCACCAAACCAGCTTTACAACAAATACTAAAGGAACTTCTCTAGGCAGGAAACACAAGAGAAGGAAAAGACCTACAAAAACAAACCCAAAACAATTAAGAAATGGTGACAGGAACATACATATTGATAATTACTGTAAATGTAAATGCTCCAACCAAAAGACAAAGACTGGCTGAACGGATACAAAAACAAGACCCTTATATATGCTGTCTACAAGAGACCCACTTCAGACCTAGGGACACATATGGACTGAAAGTGAGGGGATGGAAAAAGATATTCCATGCAAATGGAAATCAAAAGAAGGCTGGAGTAGCAATTCTCATATCAGACAAAATAGACTTTAAAATAAAGACTATTACAAGAGACAAAGAAGGACACTACATAATGATCAAGGGGCCAATCCAAGAAGAAGATATAACAACTGTAAATATTTATGCACCCAACATAGGAGCACCTCAATACATAAGGCAAATGCTAACAGCCATAAGGGGAGAAATTGACAGTAACACATTCATAGTAGGGGACTTTAACACCCCACTTTCACCAATGGGCAGATCATCCAAAATGAAAATAAATAAGGAAACACAAGCTTTAAATGATACATTAAACAAGATGGGCTTAATTGATATTTATAGGACATTCCATCCCAAACAACAGAATACACATTTTTCTCAAGTGCTCATGGAACATTCTCCAGGATAGATCATATCCTGGGTCACAAATCAAGCCTTGGTAAATGTAAGAAAATTGAAATCGTATCAAGTATCTTTTCCGACCACAACGCTATGAGACTAGATATCGATTACAGGAAAAGATCTGTAAGAAATATAAACACACACTACTTAATAACCAAGAGATCACTGAAGAAGTCAAAGAGGAAATCAAAGAATACCTAGAAACAAATGACAATGAAAACATGACGACCCAAAACCTATGGGATGCAGCAAACGCAGTTCTAAGAGGGAAGTTTATAGCAATACAATCCTACCTTAAGAAACAAGAAACATCTCAAATAAACAACCTAAACTTACACCTAAATCAATTAGAGAAAGAAGAACAATAAAAACCCAAAGTTAGCAGAAGGAAAGAAATCATAAAGATCAGATCAGAAATAAATGAAAAAGAAATGAAGGAAACGATAGCAAAGATCAATAAAATTAAAAACGGGTTCTTTGAGAAGATAAACAAAATTGATAAACCATTAACCAGACTTGTCCAGAAAAAAGAGAAGACTCAAATCAACAGAATTAGAAATGAAAAAGGAGATGTAACTACTGACACTGCAGAAATACAAAGGATCATGAGAGATTACTACAAGCAACTATATGCCAATAAAATGGACAACCTGGAAGAAATGGACAAATTCTTAGAAAGGCACAATCTGCCAAGACTGAATCAGGAAGAAATAGAAAATATGAACAGACCAATCACAAGCACTGAAATTGAAACTGTGATTAAAAATCTTCCAACAAACAAAATCCCTGGACCAGATGGCTTCACAGGCGAATTCTATCAAACATTTAGAGAAGAGCTAACACTTATCCTTCTCAAACTCTTCCAAAATATAGCAGAAGGAACACTCCCAAATTCATTCTACGAGGCCACGATCACTCTGATACCGAAACCAGACAAAGATGTCACAAAGAAAGAAAACTACAGGCCAATATCAGTGATGAACATAGATGCAAAATCCTCAACAGAACACTAGCAAACAGAATCCAACAGCACTTTAAAAGGATCATACACTATGATCAAGTGGGATTTATCCCAGGAATGCAAGGATTCTTCCTTATTTACACATCAATCAACATGATACACCATATTAACAAGTTGAAGGAGAAAAACCATATGATAATCTCAATAGATGCAGAGAAAACTCTTGACAAAATTCAACACCCATTTATGATAAAATCCCTCAAGAAAGTAGGCATTGAGGGAACTTTCCTCAATATAATAAAGGCCATATATGAAAAACCCACAGCCAACATCGTCCTCAATGGTGAAAAACTGAAAGTATTTCCACTAAGATCAGGAAAAAGACAAGGTTGCCCACTCTCACCACTCTTATTCAACATAGTTTTGGAAGTTTTAGCCACAGCAATCAGAGAAGAAAAGGAAACAAAAGGAATCCGAATCGGAAAAGAAGAAGTAAAGCTGTCACTGTTTGCAGATGACATGATACTATACATAGAGAATCCTAAAGATGCTACCAGAAAACTACTAGAGCTAATCAATGAATTTGGTAAAGTAGCAGGATACAAAATTAATGCACAGAAATCTCTGGCATTCCTATACACTACTGATGAAAAATCTGAAAGTGAAATCAAGAAAAAACTCCCATTTACCATTGCAACATAAAGAATAAAATATCTAGGAATAAACCTACCTAAGGAGACAAAAGACCTGTATGCAGAAAATTATAAGACACTGATGAAAGCAATTAAAAATGATACAAATAGATGGAGAGATATATCATGTTCTTGGGTTGGAAGAATCAACATTGTGAAAATGACTATACTACCCAAAGCAATCTACAGATTCAATGCAATCCCTATCAAATTACCACTGGCATTTTTCACAGAACTAGAACAAAAATCTTCACAATTTGTATGGAAACACAAAAGACCCCGAATAGCCAAAGCAATCTTATGAAAAATGGAGCTGGAGGAATCAGGCTCCCTGACTTCATACCATACTACAAAGCTACAGTAATCAAGACAGTATGGTACTGGCACAGAAACAGAAAGACAGATCAATGGAACAGGATAGAAAGCCCAGAGATAAACCCAGGCACATATGGTCACCTTATCTTTGATAAAGGAGGCAAGAATATACAGTGGAGAAAAGACAGCCTCTTCAATAAGTGGTGCTGGGAAAACTGGTCAGCTACATGTAAAAGAATGAAATTAGAACACTCCCTAACACCATACACAAAAATAAACTCAAAATGGATTAAACACCTAAATGTAAGGCCAGACACCATCAAAGTCTTCGAGGAAAACATAGGCAGAACACTCTATGACATACACCACAGCAAGGTCCTTTTTGACCCACCTCCTAGAGAAATGGAAATAAAAACAAAAATAAACAAATGGGACCTAATGAAACTAAAAAGCTTTTGCACAGCAAAGGAAACCATAAACAAGATGAAAAGACAACCCTCAGAATAGGAGAAAATATTTGCAGATGAAGCAACTGACAAAGGATTAATCTCCAAAACATACAAGCAACACATGCAGCTCAATATCAAAAAAAACAAACAACCCAATCCAAAAATGGGCAGAAGACCTAAACAGACATTTCTCCAAAGAAGATATACAGACTGCCAACAAACACATGAAAGAATACTCAACATCCGTAATCATTAGAGAAATGCAAATCAAAACTACAATGAGATATCATCTCACACCAGTCAGAATGCCATCATCAAAAAATTTACAAACAGTAAATGCTGGAGAGGGTGTGGAGAAAAGGGAACACTCTTGCACCGTTGGTGGGAATGTAAATTGATACAGCCACTGTGGAGAAAAGTATGGAGGTTCCTTAACAAACTAAAAATAGAACTACCATATGACCCAGCAATCCCACTACTGGGCATATACCCTGAGAAAAGCATAATTCAAAAAGAGTCATTTACCAAAATGTTCATTGCAGTTCTATTTACAATAACCAGGACATGGAAACAACCTAAGTGCCCATCAACAGATAAATGGATAAAGAAGATGTGGCACATATATACAATGGAATATTACTCAGCCATCAAAAGGAACGAAACTGAGTTATTTGTAGTGAGATGGATGGACCTAGAGACTGTCATACAGAGTGAAGTCAGAAAGAGAAAAACAAATACCGTATGCTAACACATATATATGTAATCGAAAAAAAAAAAGAGAAAAACAAATCGTCAGAAGAACCTAGGGGCAAGATGGGAATAAAGATGCCGACCTACTAGAGAATGGACTTGAGGATACAGGGAGGGGTAAGGGTAAGCTGGGACAAAGTGAGAGAGTGGCATGGACATATATACACTAACAAACGTAAAACAGATAGCTAGTGGGAAGCAGCCGCATAGCACAGGGAGATCAGCTCAGTGCTTTGTGACCGCCTAGAGGGGTGGGATAGGGAGGGTGGGAGGGAGGGAGACACAAGAGGGAAGAGATATGGGGACATATGTATATGTATAACTGATTCACTTTGTTATACAGCAGAAACTAACACACCATTGTAAAGCAATTATACTCCAATAAAGATGTTAAAAAAAAAAAAAAGTAAAACCTTGATGTTACCAGATCCAGCTCAACTCCAGCGAATGTTGGAGAGTTTTTCCCACACACAGCTGACAGACAGGGCTCAGGAAGCAGGGTGGGCAATGCTGGCTCTTCTCCCAGGACCCAGCATGGCCCAGAGAGCTGCTGACCCCAGAGCTCTGGGCTCCACCTCACCGGGCGGGGGGCAGCCTCCCGATCTCCACGCAGGCCGACACACCAGCGTGTGTGGGACTCAGAACATACCCTCAACCCCGTCTCATCAGCGCCCATTAGCCACCCGGTGGAGAAAGGATGCTCGTGGGGGGTCTCAGGCCTTGGACCACTCTCTTCCTTGTGAAGCCTCCCTTCTCTCTCCCTACGCACCACTGGCCGGCATCCTCCCACTGCCATAGCCACGCCTCTGTCTCCTTTGCTGGTTCTGCATCATCTCCCCTCTAGACGTGGGTGAGCCCAGGACTCAACCCTCAAACCCCTCCTCCACGCTTGCTTCCTACACAACCTCTTCAGTCCCACGACACTAAGGACCAGCTGCCAACGCTCAGAATCTCCCTCTCCAGCTACATCCTCTCTCCTGAATCCATGGTGCATCTTTGGCTTCCTTCATGATGTCTCTACCCAGGCCCCAATCAGGCATCTCAAACTTAGCACGTCCACAACTGAGCTCCTGTTTTCTTGCTGATAGGTCAAGCGACAGAACCGAGATTCATCCCCAGGCCTGAGCTCGGCATCCACACTCTTAGCCGTGACCTTCGCAGATCCGTTAGGTTCAGCAAGGCACCATCTCTAGTGCACCTGTTGTACGCCTGGCCCCCAAGAGCAGAAATGAGGACCACGTGGTGCACGCCCCACTGAGCTCACTCAGGTGAGGGAGGGAGACGTGAAAACAAGCCCCTGTAACGATCTGAAACACATTATGTGTGTTCCTATTTGCACATCCTCACAACGTATTCTAATTATCTGTTTGTGTGGCTTTCCCTAACCACAGTCATCATCTGAGCTTGAAACATTTTCACTCAATGGAGAAAAACAAATCTGGTGAGCTCCTCCACGGAGCGGACTCTGCCTTGTTCATTTCTTTCCCTGCACAAACTCGGGAAGTGTCTGCTGAATTACACAGCACAAGGAGGAATGAACAGGCCACACGAGGAAGGGCGCTTGTCAAGATCAAGGAAGGGTTTCTGAAGGAAGCAGCATCTGGGCTGGAACCTATGAGAAGGATTCCCTCCTGAGGACCCGTCATATCAGAACCCAGCTGGTTCCATAGAAGGGATGTACCATGAAAACTTGTCTCGGGCTCCAAAGTAAGAGTGGTGACTTTAACTTCTACTTCTGACCAGGATGGAGTAATACACACTGAATTTCCCACCCATAAATAAAACAAACAAAAATCAAAATATATGAAACAATGGTTTTGATGATACTGGAAAAGACAGTGACCCCCGAGATGGGAATCAAATAAAGCGAACCCTATGCTGACCCAGCTTACTGCCTCTGGAGATTTCCTGGGCCATGGACCGGGGAGAGGCAACAGGAAGAGCTTGGAAAACTACCTGAGTTGAAAAGATGAAGCCTTAGAGACCGAGACAGCAAGAGTCTGTGGGTGGAAATGGGAGGCAGAGCAACACAGACAGAAGTTGGAGATCTGCAGAACCAGACAGTGGACGTAAACTCAATAAAATCAATGATCACATGAAGTGTAAACAGTCTGAACACCTTAACTAGAGGCAAAAATTCTTAGGATGGACAAAAAAGCAAGAGCCAACTACATGCTGCCTACAAAACATGCACTTTAAATAAAAAGATGCAAATATTATAGATGAAACGTACAAAGGGAAAATGAGGTACCATTCTAAGATTAATCAAGAGAAAGTTGAAGGGGTCTATTAACATCAGACAAGGGAGATTCCAGAGCAAAGGAGTTACTCAGGGATAAGGAGGATCGTCCCAAGTGATAGAGGGACAACTTCATTAGGAAGATGGGACAGTCCTAGATATTGATGGCCCTATTACGAGGGTCAAATACATGAAGCAAAAACTAATAGAACTGAGAGGGGTGGACAAATCTACAGTTATAGCTGGAGATTTCAGACCTCTGTCTACGTAACTGACAGAGCAAGCAGACAGAAGACGCGCAAGGAGGGACACATCCCTGCTGGTCCAGTGGGTAAGACTCCATGCTCCCAGTGCAGGGAGCCCGCGTTCGATTAATAGCCCTCGTGAGCATGGATATAAAAATCCTAAACAGAACGGTAGCAAATCCAATCCAACGATTTATACAAACGGTAACACATCAGGACCAGCTGGGAGGCAAAGTGGTTTATCATTTGAGAAGCAACCAATATCATTTACCAAATTAACAAGCTTTGAAAAAGAAAAAATAGATTAGGTCACCCTTCCATTTACGGGGTGTTTGCTGACTCTTATCAGAGCCCGCCGGCCCAGAGGGTTCCGCCCGCTCACCTCAACGGTGAGTTAACGAGAGGTAAGGTTAAGTTCAAGTTCACGGAGGTGGGAGCTGTCCCAGGTCACAGCTGGGTGCAGAGCTCAGGCTGTCTGCCTTCTGGCTCCGAGAAGCGTGATCTCTCACTCAGCTCTAAGAACAATGCACACACATTGCAAACAACCGAAGCACAAGAGCAGTACTGAGAGGAAAGGATCCCCTTTCCCCGCCCACATCTCGCCTCCAGAAGAAACCACGACGGGTGTTTTCTGGCACCTGCTTCCAGAACTCTTTCTCTACCATTAACCACTGACACGCCCACTTAACTCTTGTGTTTCACAGAAGCGGGATCGCACCACGCGCAGTACAGCAAAGAGCTGTTGCTCACACATCTGCTCCTAAAGGACGGACTGATCCAGCTCTTTCTCTTTTACGGCTGCAAAGGACCCCCGAGTGTGGATGCCACATAATCCCACCGCTTGTTGATCCAGCTCCCTGTGAACGGACATCTAGGTTAGTGCTTATTCCTGGTCTCTTCACCAGAGCTTCAGGGACTGCCCTCGTCCCTGTGTCTCCCTGCACGTGGATGAATATTCCCATCAGCTCGATCCCTGGCAAGGCGAGCATCCCTGAAGCGAAGCTGCCACGTATTTTAGGTTTAGACAGACGCTCCTCCCCCCCTCCCCCCTGGATCATTGCCTCGCGACTGCTTCCAGAACCACGGTCTTGAGAGGAGCTGTAAATGGGGTCGGGTATAAAGAAGAACAGAAGGCTGAGGAGTTAAAAATAAACTCAGCACGGGATCTTTTCCTCAATTAGTCACACTTTGGAATTTATCCTAAGGACATCATTACAGAGACGCGCCAAGTCTTGGCTACAAGGATGCGTATACTCCCGCCGTCTTCCCCCCAAACTGCAGACTGGCAACTGTGGAATCCAGGGGGCTCGGCCGCTTGAGGCTTTGGCATTTGAGTGGGAGGCGGCGGAAGGCATGGGTGCCCCGAGAGTGGAGCAGGGCGGGGATGCCCCCCCCCACGGCGGCAGGAGCCCCGTGTGAGGAGTCCTCGCACCTGCCTCGGCACGAGCAGGGATGCTGTGGGGCCGTCTTTAACCTGCTGTGGATTTTCCATTTCAGACTTCATACTTTTCAATTCTGGAATCTGCATTTTATAGTTTCTTTTTCTCTTTTATAGTTTCTGGTTCTCTGCAAAGATTCTCCATCTGTTCATTCATCCTGTTCCTTAAGACCCTGAACATGTTCACAACGATGGCAGGTCTATTTTGGTTTTGAACATGGTCGTCTACTCCGTGGCATGTTCCTTACTCCGGAGGCTTGGCCTTCCTGGGGTTTTGAAAGACGGTCCACGGTGCTCTCCGAGGTCTCTCCGCGGTCTGGGCTGGATCCCAGCATCCCTGGCCTCCAGCACCACGTTCCTCCCTTGCCCCTACAGATGATCTCTGCTAAGTCCTGTGGAATTCTGTCTGCCCTCGGCCAGCTGAATCTCCACGTGAACTTCTGGGGCCCCCCTCACAGAGCCCCCTTTTCCAGGACCCTGACCTACGAACTCCAGCTGCTTCAGCAACACAGAACCGCACCTAGGTCTCCCCATCTTGGTGTGATCACCACTCTGCTTGGAGGCCACATGCCTGCCCTACCCCCGCCCAGGAAGATGCTCCGGGCAGAAAGCTGGACTACCAGTTGCGGGGCTCACTCTGTGTGTACCCCTGTCTTCCAAGGATAAAAGTGAATTTCAATGTGAATTTCAAATGTGGGCTAGTACTGCATTTCAGTGGATAAGTCTGTGCATCACTATAATTCCACAGCCCCAGAGTCCTCTGGAGTTTGGAGCCTGGAAAAAGCATCGCTGCCTGTCACAAGAGGAAAGAGAGGGTGCCCTGCTGTGTCAAGAGCTGTGTGCAAGGGACAGGGGGTGGAGTCTGGGCCCTGAGCTCCAGCCCAGACCCATCTCATAACAACTACCCATGGTGCCCAAACCAGCCAATTAATCTCCTGGGCCTCGGTCTTGTCATCTGTGAAATGGAGCAATGGAACCCAGCCCAGGTCGTATCTCCTGTGTTTCTTCCAAGGTTCATCACCTCAGTCGTCACTAAGGACCTACTACGTGCCGGGCGCTGTGCTGAGAATGACACAGAAATGGGCCACAGTGCCTGAGGCAAGGGAACTAAGAATCTGAGACAAGGACAAAGCCAGTCCCCCTGAAACCTGCCCCCTCCCAGAGAACAGGAGGTCTCTGTGGTCACCCACAGAGTGGGTGACAGCTGCCGCAGTCAAAAGAAAGGATGGCTTTCCGACCAGGGCTGCTACCCTTCCTCCGTGACCTGGAGCATCTAGGGTCCCACACAATGCAGACCCTGATTCAGAGGGTCAGGGTGGAGCCCAAGACTCTGCATATCTGAGCTCCCCGGGGACCACTGGTGAGGAGGCCGGGGACCCTTCTCTCTGCTCAGCTCCTCCTGTGCAGGGGTCTCTGTGTGCCACTGTGGTCAGCAGGACAATGGCCCCAAAGATGTCCACGTCCTGTCCCCTGCACAGAGGGACCTCCATCAACACTTGTCCACCGCTGGGTGGCGCTAAGCACACTGCCCACCTCAACCTGTGTCATCCTCACGGCAGCTCCCTCAGGCCCTGGAAGACTTCTGCCCGAGGGTGGCTTCCTGGGCCAGAGCAGGCCGCCCTGCTCCCCATTAGGACAGAGAAGAGTGGGCAGCCAGGGGCAGCCCTTACTGCCCTCTGCAGAAGGGCCTGAGGGACAGTCTCGCAGAATTAAGACTTCAGGTTCTTAAAGTAATTCTCCAAGGGAATTGAGATGCCCTTTTTGAGGGGAAACTGAGGCTCCAGGAGAACTGAGAGCCTCAAGGCCGTGCATGCTGGGCCCGAGTGGACACACTTTTAGGGACGCTGAGGTGCCCTGGAGAGTTTGCTGATGGGTGATCCCTCGTGGCTACAGAGCTAGAGACCTGCGTTCAAAACAGGCATGTGGGGCTTCCCTGGTGGCGCAGTGGTTGAGAATCTGCCTGCCGATGCAGGGGACACGGGTTCGAGCCCTGGTCCGGGAAGATCTCACATGCCGCGGAGCAACTAGGCCCATGAGCCACAACTACTGAGCCTGCGCGTCTGGAGCCTGTGCTCTGCAACAAGAGAGGCCGTGACAGTGAGAGGCCCGCACAACGCGATGAAGAGTGGCCCCCGCTTGCCGCAACTAGAGAAAGCCCTCGCACAGAAACGAAGACCCAACACAGCCAAAAATAAAAATAAATTAATTAAAAGAAGGCTCAAAAAAACAAACAACAAAAAAACGGGCACGTGTCCCCCCACCCCTTTGCCTTGGTTTCCTCAACTGTGAAAAAGGGACAGTGATAGATAGTACGTGCCCCATCGGGGGATCAGGTGATAGAACGGGAGAGAAGCTCTCAGGAAAGTACCCAGGTTGAAGCAATAGCACAAAGAAACAGCAGCTCTGCTATGTCGTATTATCACTGGGCCTACGAGTCCCTCGCACAGATCTGCTGCTTGGTGCTCAGTGAGAACCACCAGACCCTCACAGGGTCACCCGCAAACGGCCCACCAGCTTGTCCCAAAGAGGCCCCTCTTCCGAGCATCCCGCATCCCAGTGGCTCTCTACAGCGCCACCTAGTGTGCATGCGGGGAATGGCCGGTTTCCAGGTAACGTCAACCCCAGAGCCCCAGGCCAAGCCCAGGCAGTGACCGCTGGTGTTCTGTTCACTCATCCTGCAGTGACGACAGGTGATCTCTCTCCTCACCTGACTCAAGTGACTCTTCACATCACAGGATTCACCGCAAGGGGCCTTTCAATAACCTTGCACCACATTTAAAATAGGATTCAAATAACATTACACATTTTAGCTTTTACTTTTCACAAGTGGGTCCAGGCGAAAGGATGCCGGAGCCTGCAAAGAGGGCCGCCCTGTCTTTCAGTTCAGGAAACACCACAAAGTGCCCGGCCTCACCTCTCCCCACAGCGATGTTCCTGTGTCACCACACCATGCAGCCCGATGTGTCAGGATTTCTGATCCAGACACGGCCCTCTTCTGCCTCCTTGCCTTGCTGCTGACCGGCAGCTTTTAACGTAGCCAGGAACTCCTCAGGTGGTCTAGTTTTTCCTTAGAATCCTTGGGGACCCAGAGCTGGGACATGAAGTACTTGTTGAATAAACGACAAAGCAGATTTTTGTATAAAGCTCTGTGGAAAATTCTAGCTTTTATACTATGGTGGACCTACCAAGGATGAACTTTGGACCAGGTGCACCAGAATCACTGCCCCCCCATCTACGCACTTGCCGAAATGCCAATCTCTGGGCCTCACTTTCAGGACTCAGTAGGTCAGGCTGTGGTAGAAAACGAAAATATTAACACCGTGGCTTATTTCACGTATTCTTTCCTTCATAACTACTTCTGTGTGCATTTTATAACGTTTGCAATCCATGAGTATGGTACTGCTCATATATACAGTTTATAAATAAATAAATGTAATACATAATGAAATAAGTGATGCACAAGTATCCAGCATATCCTTCTTCTTTGCGCCTGGGACGCACCAACAGAAAGCTTTGTGACCCTCGGACTGTTGGTTCTAAATGCTCATCTCGTCACAGCCCGACTGAGAATGATTTGCTAGGTCCCTTGTTCTCAGCGTCAAGCCTTGCCGCTGAGTGTCACTAGCTGTGGAACCCCTCTTGCGGGTTCTGTTTAGGTTCAAGATGCCACCCTGCCTGCTCAGGACACAGAGCAGCCCCAGGGGTCCCACTGGGCGAGTCCTCCAAGCAGGTCACACAGCTCCCCAGGACCTCTGTCCCTGACAGGTGATGCAGCCAGGACGGAAGGATCAGGCAGGTGTGGGAGCTGCCCTGAAGCTGTGCAGGGATCACTCCCTCCTATGACCATTGCCTGAAGTGAGCTGCTGGGGTCCCTTTAAGAATCACTGCGCTCAGAATTCCAGGTGTTTATCGCTTATTTTACACTCGTCCTCAAACAGATGCAATTTGCCAATAAGAGTGATATTTTTTTGCCATTAGCAATATTGACACTTCACACCATGGCTGGGATTCTTAGCCTTCTCAGGTTACCTGGGAAACTGACAAAAGTGATGGAGAATGAGATTCTCACATCAACGCTATGCTCACACCAACTAAGACCCTCAGAATTGGCCCCCTTCCTGCACACACATGCTGGGCCCCAGGTGGTCCAAGCCAGCTTTAGTTTCCTAAGTGCGCCCACCTCTGCCATGTCTCTGAGACTTTATCCACCTAGCAAACTCTTACTCATTCTTCAAAACCCTATTGAAAACTCCTCTGGTCCTCCTCCTGACATCCGCCCACCACCTAACCTGTTCTTAGCCCAGGCGTCAGCTCCTCTGTTGCAGGAATCGTTGAGTTGTGTTACTCTTGCCTGCCTCTGTGTTTGTAAGACTGAGAACTCCCCAAAGCAGAAATGGGGTCTTTTCCAAAAATGCCTATCCTTACTGATTTGCTAATGATAAAAGTAAGACATGCTCATTAAATCCAAACTAAGCAGAAGACATGGCAAGAACTAGAGCAGAAATCAGGGAAATTAAAAATCAGACATCAACAGAGAAAACCCAACAAAACCAAAAGCTGGTTCTTTGAAAAGATCAGTAAAATCAATAGGATCTAGCCAGACCAAGAGAAAAAGATAGAGGACACTAATTGCAAATATCAGAAATAAAAGAGGGAACATTACTATAGGTAATATGGATGTTAAAAGGATATTAAAGGAATACTATGAACAACTCTGTGCCCACCAATTGGATAACCTGGACGAAATGGACGAATTCCTTGAAAAAACACAAGCTGCAAAAACTCACACAGGAAGTAGATGATCTGAACAAGCCTCTACTACATCCCCTGAATCAATCATTAATAATCTCCTAAAACAGAAAGCAGGAGGCCCTGATGGGTTGCCAGGTGAATTCTACCAAACTCTTAAGGAAGAAATTATATCCATTCTCTACAATCTCGTTCAGAGGACAGAAGCAGAGGGAATCTTCCTCACTCATTCTATGAGGCCAGCATTACCCTAACACCAAAACCAGACAGAGACAGTACAAGATCAAAGATCAGTATCTCTCAGGAACACAGATGCAAAAATCCTTAAAAGATTAGCAAATCGAATCCAAAAATGTATAAAGAATTATACACTACAACCAAGTGGGATTTATACCAGGTATGCAAGGCTGGTACAGCATTTGAAAGCCAATTAACATCCATCCCAGCAACAGGCTAAAAAGGAACGATCACATGATCATATCAACTGATGCAGAAAAAGCATCTGACAAGTCCAACAACCATTTATGACTTAAAAAACTCAGTCAAGAGCGACGTCAGCAGGGAATTCCCTGGCTGTCCAGTGGTTAGGACTCTGCACTTTCACTGCCAAGGGCCTGGGTTCAATCCCTGGTCAGGGAATGACGTCAGCAGGACGGTGGATGAGACGCCCCCTTGTCTCTCCTCTTCAATCTACAACCACAGCTAAACAAAGCTGCCTCTGCCCACCGTGTCAGGACACCAGAAAACTCCATACATCCGTGCATCTGAAGGTGGGTGGACTGGAACACACAGAGGCGGCGGAACCTGGGGAACAGCAGAGGTGGTACTTGTGATCCTGGAACCCCAGCCCCAGTAGCCAAGCCCACAGCCCCAGAGAACTCAGCTGCATCAGAGGAGACAGTGCACACAACTCCAGCCTCCTGGCCACGGTGGCATCCACAGCCACAGGGGAACACGTGGCAGTGGAGGCAGGGCCTGTGATCCATCCCTCCAGTCACAGAGGTGCCCATAAATCTGGCCCCCCGCCCTGCCTGCAGCAGCAATACCCATAAACCCCAAAACCCAGGACACGACAGAGGCACTCACGACCCTGGCTTCCCCTACCACAGTGGAGCCTGTGACTCAGGAGACCCCAGACACAGTGGAAGTGCCCGTCATCCCAGTGTCCCAGGTGGTGGCCAGCAGCAGCAAGGCACCAATGACCCCCAGATACTCAAGCATGGACAACAAGGGCACCCAGTGGAGGGCGCAAAGTGCCGATTCTCAAAGGCGACTCAGGTAAGAGAAACCAAAAACTTGTGCTATAGCACGACCTACTGGAAAAGAAAAGAAAGGCCTCTAATTTATAACCTGTTGAGTTGTTAGAATCGAGTTAAAAAAGAAGAAAAAAAAAGCTTTACCTAAAGAAAAAAGGTGTTTACTAGTGCAAATGCAACAGCAGAGGAACAACTCACCAAGTGCCAGGAAGAACCACAGTGACATTGTACCACAGAAAGAAAATGACAATTCTCCAGAAACCGAACTGAAAGTCACGGAATATTACGATCTCACCGATAGAGAATTCAAAAACGCTGTGATGAAAAAAACAATGAGCTACAAGAAAGCTCAGGAAGGCAGTTCAGTGAGCTCAGGAATAAAATGAAAGAACAGAAGGAATATTTTACCAAAGAGACTGAAACTCTAGAAAAGAACCCAATGGAAATTATGGAGCTGAAGAATTCAATAACCAAGATGGAGAACACAATGAAAAGCACTGGAAATAGAGCAGACCACATGGAAGAGAGAATGAGTGAACTTGGAGAATGAAATCTAGAAATGATTCATGCAGAAGAGAGAGAATTAATATCTTTAAAAATGAGGAAATTCTATGAAAACAAAATGACTCTTTTAGGAAGGACATTAGGATAGTGGGTATCCCAGAGGGGGAAAAGAAGGAGAGGGGCATAGAGATATTATTTTAAAAATATAATAGCTGAGAACACCCCAAACCTGGGGAAGGAACTGGATATACAAGTCCATGAATCTAAGGGAACACCTAATTACCTCAGAAAAGACCTTCTTTCTCTAAGACACATTATATTAAAACTGTCAAAAGTCAGTAACAAAGAAAGAATTTGAAAGGTAGCCAAGGAAAAAGAATGATAACCTACAAAGGAACTCCCATTATCTACCGCCAGATTTCCCAGCAAGAACTCTATAGGCCAACAGACAGTGGAATAACATTCTCAAAATACTGAAAGAACTGTCACCCAAGAATACTCTATCCAGCAAAGCCGTCATTCAGATACAAAAGAGAAATAAAGGCTTTCCCAGACAAACAAAAGCTAAGGAGTTAGACCTGCACGAGACCTGCATTACAAGAAATATTGAAAGGAACTCTTCTACCTGATACAAAAAGGCCAAAGTACACAAATCTTTGAGTAAGGTGCTAACAGACAGAATCAGAAATTGCAACTATGTATCAGAATAGGTGTTTGGGTTTTTTTTTGTTTTTGTTTTTTTTTGGTGGTACGTGATCCTCTCACTGTTGTGGCCTCTCCCGTTGTGGAGCACAGGCTCCGGACGTGCAGGCTCAGCGGCCATGGCTCACGGGCCCAACGGCTCAGCAGCATGTGGGATCTTCCCAGACCGGGGCACGAACCCGTGTCCCCTGCATCGGCAGGCAGACTCTCAACCACTGCCCCACCAGGGAAGCCCCCAGAATAGGTTTTTAAACATTTATTACAGTATAAAGGTTAAAGAGGAAAAAAGCAGTAAAAATAACTATAGCTACCTTCAATTTGGTAAGAAACTCACAACATAAAGGAGGATAATTTGAGACAATAAAAACATATTTTATCTATGATAAAATTTTATCTATTTTATCTATGATATGCTTTATACAAACATCATGGTAAGCACAAAACATAAATCTAGAGCAGAGACACAAAGCATAAAAAAAGAGGAAACTGAAGAAATAGCATAGAAAATCACCAAGTTGAAATAACAGAAACACAGGGAAAAAGAAACAACAGCGATATAGAGCTACCAGAAAACAAAAGATAAAATGGCAGTACTAAGTCCTCATCTCTCAATAATCACCCTAAATATAAATGGATTGAACTCACCAATCAAAAGGCACAGAGCAGCTACCTGGACAAAAAAGAAGACCCAACTATATGCTGCTTCCAGGAGACCCACGTCAGCTTTAAAGACAAACATACGCTCAAAGAGATGGTATGGAAGATGATACTACAAGCGAACAGCAGCTGAAAAGAAAGTGGATGTAGCCGTACTTATATCAGACAAAATAGACTTCAAGCCAAAAATGGTAACAAGAGACAAAGATGGACATTATATAATGAGAAAGCAGACGATTCATCAAGAAGACATAACAGTTATTAACATACATGCACCTAACACAGCAGCACCAAAATATATAAAGCAATTATTAACAGGACTAAAGGAAGAAACTGACAACAACAACACAATAATAGTTAACCCCATACTTACATCTATGGATAGATCATCCAGGCAGAAAGTCAATAAGCAAACAGTGGCCTTAAATGAAACATTAGACCAGATGGATTTTATAAACTTGTACAGAAAATTCCATCCAAACGCAGAATACACATTCTTCTCAAGTGCAGATGAAACATTCTCAAGGATAGACCACGTATTGGGACACAAAACAAAGCTCAGTAAATTTAAGAAGACTGAAATCATATCAAACATCTCTTCCGAACACAACGGTATGAAACTAAAACTCAACTACAAGAAAACTAGAAAAATCACAAATATGTGGCGACTGAACAACATGCTAATGAACAACTATTGGGTCAACAAAAAATCAAAAAAAATTAAAACTACCTAAAGACAAATGAAAATATGGCATACTGAAATCTATGGGATGCAGCAAAAGTGGTACTAAGAGGGAAGTTTATAGCAATACAGGCCTACCTCAAGAAACATGGAAAATCTCAAATAAACAATCTAATCTTGCACCTAAAGGAACTAGAAAAAGAAGAACAAAGCCCAAAGTCAGTAGAAGGAAGGAAATAATAAAAATCAGAACAGAAATTTAAAAAATAAAATAGACACTAAAAAGATGATAGAAAAGATCAATGAAACTAAGAGTTGGCTCTTTGGAAAGATAACTTGACAAACCTTTGGGAAGAATCACTAAGGAAAAAGAAGACTCTGATAAATAAACTCAGAAATGAAAGATGAGAAATAACAATGAAAGTCACAGAAATGCAAAGGATTACAAGGATTACAAGAGAATAGCTGGGGGCCGGAGGGGAAGATGGCGGAAGAGTAAGACGCGGGGATCACCTTCCTCCCCACAGATACACCAGAAATACACCTACACGTGGAACAACTCCTACAGAACACCTACTGAATGCTGGCAGAAGACCTCAGACCTCCCAAAAGGCAAGAAACTCCCCACGTACCTCGGTAGGGAAAAAGAAAAAAGAAACAACAGAGACAAAAGGATGGGGACTGGACCTGCACCAGTGGGAGGAAGCCGTGAAGGAGGAAAAGTTTCCACACACTAGGAGCCCCTTCGCGGGCGGAGACTGCGGATGGCGGAGGGAGAAGCTTCGGGGCCGCGGAGGAGAGCGCAGCAACAGGGGTGCGGAGGGCAAAGCGGGGAGATTACCGCACAGAGGATCGGTGCCGACCGGCACTCACCAGCCCGAGAGGCTTGTCTGCTCCCCCGCCGGGGCGGGCAGGGGTGGGAGCTGAGGCTCGGGCTTCGGTCGGAGCGCAGGGAGAGGACTGGGGTTGGCGGCGTGAACACAGCCTGCAGGGGGTTAGTGCACCACGGCTGGCCGGGAGGGAGTCCGGGAAAAGTCTGGAGCTGCCGAAGAGGCAAGAGACTTTTTCTTGCCTCTTTGTTTCCTGGTGCGCGAGGAGAGGGGATTAAGAGCGCCGCTTAAAGGAGCTCCAGAGATGGGCGCAAGCCGCGGCTAAAAGCGCGGAGGGACCCCAGAGACGGGCGGGAGACGCTAAGGCTGCTGCTGCCGCCACCAAGAAGCCTGTGTGCGAGCACAGGTCACTATCCACACCCCCCTCCTGGGAGCCTCTGCAGCCCTCCACCGCCAGGGTCCCGGGATCCAGGGACAACTTACCCGGCAGAACGCACGGACCGCCTCTGGCTGGTGCAACGTCACGCCGGCCTCTGCCGCCGCAGGCTCGCCCCGCCTCCGTGCCCCTCCCTCCCCTCCCCCCAGGCCTGAGTGCGCCAGAGCCCACGAATCAGCAGCGGCTCCTTTAACCCCGTCCTGTCTGAGCGAAGAACAGACGCCCTCCAGCGACCTACACCCAGAGGCGGGGCCAAATCCAAAACTGAGCCCCTGGAGCTGTGCTAACAGAGAAGAGAAAGGGAAATCTCTCCCAGCAGCCTCAGGAGCAGCGGATTAAACCTCCACAATCCACTTGATGTACCTGCATCCGTGTAATACATGAATAGACTACGAATCGTCCCAAATTGAGGAGGTGGGCTTTGAGAGCAAGATTTATGATTTTTTTCGCCTTTTCCGCTTTTTGTGTGTATGTGTATGCTTCTGTGTGAGATTTTGTCTGTATAGCTTTGCTTCCACCATTTGTCCTAAGGTTCTACCCGTCCGTTGTTTTTTTAAAATTTTTTTCATAATAATAATTATTATTTTTTTTTTGCATTACGCGGGCCTCTCACTGTTGTGGTCTCTCCCATTGCGGAGCACAGGCTCCAGACGCGCAGGCTCAGCGGCCAAGGCTCACGGGCCCAGCCGCGCCGTGGCATGTGGGATCTTCTCGGACCGGGGCACAAACCCCTGTCCCTTGCATCAGCAGGTGGACTCTCAACCACTGCACCACCAGGGAAGCCCTATTTTTTAATTTAATAACTTTATTATATTTTACTTTATTTTATTTTACTTTATCTTCTTTCTTTTTTCCTTCCTTCCCTCCTTCCTTCCTCCCTCCCTCCCACCGTCACTCCCTCCCTCCCTCCCTCCTTTCTTTATTTCCTTCTTTCCTTCCTTTCTTTCTTTCTTCTTCTAATAATTCTTTCTTTCTACTTTTTCTCCCTTTTATTCTGAGCCGTGTGGATGAAAGCTCTTGGAGCTGCAGCCAGGAGTCAGTGCAGTGCCTCTGAGGTGGGAGAGCCAACTTCAGGACACTGGTCAACAAGAGACCTCCCAGCTCCACATAATATCAAATGGTGAAAATCTCCCAGAGATCTCCATCTCAACACCAGCACCCAGCTTCACTCAACGACCAGCAAGCTACAGTGCTGGACACCATATGCCAAACAACTAGCAAGACAGGAACACAACCCCACCCATTAGCAGAGAGGCTACCTAAAATCATAAGGCCACAGACACCCCAAAACACACCACCAGACGTGGACCTGCCCACCAGAAAGACAAGATCCAGCCTCATCCACCAGAACACAGGCACTAGTCCCCTCCACAACCCACTGAACCAACATTAGCCACTGGGGACAGACACCAAAAACAACGGGAAGTACGAACCTGCAGCCTGCAAAAAGGAGACCCCAAACACAGTAAGTTAAGCAAAATGAGAAGACAGAAAAACACACAACAGATGAAGGAACAAGATAAAAACCCGCAAGACCTAACAAATGAAGAGGAAATAGGCAGGCTACCTGAAAAATAATTCAGAATAATGATAGTAAAGATGATGCAAAATCTTGGAAATAGAATAGACAAAATGCAAGAAACAACAAGGACCTACAAGAACTAAAGATGAAACAAGCAATGATGCACAACACAATAAATGAAATTAAAAATACTCTAGATGGGATCAATAGCAGAATAACTGAGGCAGAGGAACAGATAAGTGACCTGGAAGATAAAATAGTGGAAATAACTACTGCAGAGCAGAATAAAGAAAAAAGAAGGAAAAGAACTGAGGACAGTCTCAGAGACCTCTGGGACAACGTTAAACGCACCAACATTCGAATTATAGGGGTTCCAGAAGAAGAAGAGAAAAAAAGGGACTGAGAAAATATTTGAAGAGATGATAGTTGAAAACTTCCCTAATATGGGAAAGGAAATAGTTAATCAAGTCCAGGAAGCACAGAGAGTCCCATACAGGATAAATCCAAGGAGAAATACACTGACACATATTAATCAAACTGTCAAAAATTAAATACAAAGAAAACATATTAAAAGCAGCAAGGGAGGGTCTTCCCTGGTGGCGCAGTGGTTGAGAGTCCGCCTGCCTATGCAGGGGACACGGGTTCATGCCCCACTCCGGGAAGATCCCACATGCCGCGAAGCAGCTGGGCCCGTGAGCCATGGCCGCTGAGCCTGCGGGTCCGGAGCCTGTGCTCTGCAACAGAAGAGGCCACAACAGTGAGAGGCCCATGTATCAAAAAAAAAAAAAAAAAAAGCAGCAAGGGAAAAACAACAAATAACACACAAGGGAATCCCCATAAGGTTAACAGCTGATCTCTCAGCAGAAACTCTGCAAGCCAGAAGGGAGTGGCAGGACATACTGAAAGTGATGAAGGAGAAAAACCTGCAACCAAGATTACTCTACCCAGCAAGGATCTCATTCAGATTTGAGGGAGAAATTAAAACCTTTACAGACAAACAAAAGCTGAGAGAGTTCAGCACCACCAAACCAGCTCTACAACAAATGCTAAAGGCACGTCTCTAGGCAAGAAACACAAGAGAAGGAAAAGACCTACAATAACGAACCCAAAACAATTTAGAAAATGGGAATAGGAACATACATATCAATAATTACCTTAAATGTAAATGGACTAAATGCTCCCACCAAAAGACACAGATTGGCTGAATGGATACAAAAACAAGACCCATATATATGCTGTCTACAAGAGACCCACTTCAGACCTAGAGACACATACAGACTGAAAGTAAGGGGATGGAAAAAGATATTCCATGCAAATGGAAACCAAAAGAAAGCTGGAGTAGCAATTCTCAGACAAAATAGACTTTAAAATAAAGACTATTAGAAGAGACAAAGAAGGACACTACATAATGATCAAGGGATCGATCCAAGAAGAAGATATAACAATTGTAAATATTTATGCACCCAACATAGGAGCACCTCAATACATAAGGCAAATACTAACAGCCATAAAAGGGTAAATCGACACTAACACATTCATAGCAGGGGACTTCCAACACCCCACTTTCACCAATGGACAGATCATCCAAAATGAAAATAAATAAGGAAACACAAGCTTTAAATGATACATTAAACAAGATGGACTTAATTGATATTTATAGGACACTCCATGCAAAAACAACAGAATAAACATTTTTCTCAAGTGCTCATGGAACATTCTCCAGGATAGATCATATTTTGGGTCACAAATCAAGCCTTGGTAAATTTAAGAAAATTGAAATTGCATCAAGTATCTTTTCCGACCACAACGCTATGAGACTAGATATCAATTACAGGAAAAGATCAGTAAAAAATACAAACACATGGAGGCTAAACAATACACTACTGAATAACGAAGTGATCACTGAAGAAATCAAAGAGGAAATTAAAAAAAACCTAGAAACAAATGACAATGGAAACACAATGACCCAAAACCTATGGGATGCAGCAAAAGCAGTTCTAAGAGGGAAGCTGATAGCAATACAAGCCCACCTTAAGAAACAGGAAACATCTCGAATAAACAACCTAACCTTGCACCTAAAGCAATTAGAGAAAGAAGAACAAAAAACCCCCAAAGTTAGCAGAAGGAAAGAAATCATAAAAATCAGATCAGAAATAAATGAAGGACACAATAGCAAAGATCAATAGAACTAAAAGCTGGTTCTTTGAGAAGATAAACAAAATTGATAAACCATTAGCCAGACTCATCAAGCGAAAAAGGAAGAATACTCAAATCAATAGAATTAGAAATGAAAAAGGAGACGTAACAACTGACACTGCAGAAATACAAAAGATCATGAGAGATTACTACAAGCAACTCTATGCCAATAAAATGGACAACCTGGAAGAAATGGACAAATTCTTAGAAATGCACAACCTTCCAAGACTGAATCAGGAAGAAATAGAAAATATGAACAGACCAGTCACAAGCACTGAAATTGAAACTGTGATTAAAAATCTTCCAACAAACAAAAGCCCAGGACCAGATGGCTTCACAGGCGAATTCTATCAAACATTTAGAGAAGAGCTAACACCTATCCTTCTCAAACTCTTCCAAAATATAGCAGAGGGAGGAACGCTCGCAAACTCATTCCACGAGGCCACCATCACCTTGATACCAAAACCGGACAAGGATGTCACAAAGAAAGAAAACTACAGGCCAATATCAGTGATGAACATAGATGCAAAAATCCTCAACAAAATACTAGCAAACAGAATCCAACAGCACATTAAAAGGATCATACACCATGATCAAGTGGAGTTTATTCCAGGAATGCAAGGATTCTTCAATATATGCAAATCAATCAATGTGATAAACCATATTAACAAATTGAAGGAGAAAAATCATATGATCATCTCAATAGATGCAGAGAAAGCTTTTGACAAAATTCAGCACCCACTTATGATAAAAACCCTGCCGAAAGTAGGCATAGAGGGAACTTTCCTCAATATAATAAAGACCATGACAAACCCACAGCAATCATCGTCCTCAATGGTGAAAAGCTGAAAGCATTTCCACTAAGCTCAGGAACAAGACAAGGTTGCCCACTCTCACCACTCTTATTCAATATAGTTTTGGAAATTTTAGCCACAGCAATCAGAGAAGAAAAGGAAATAAAAGGAATCCGAATCAGAAAAGAAGAAGTAAAGCTGTCACTGTTTGCAGATGACATGATACTATACATAAAGAATCCTAAAGATGCTACCAGAAAACTACTAGAGCTAATCAATGAATGTGGTAAAGTTGCAGGATACAAAATTAATGCACAGAAATCTCTTGCATTCCTATACACTAATGATGAAAAATCTGAAAGCGAAATCAAGAAAACACTCCGATTTACGACTGCAACAAAAAGAATAAAATATCTAGGAAGAAACCTACCTATGGAGACAAAACACCTGTATGCAGAAAATTATAAGACACTGATGAAAGAAATTAAAGATGATACAAATAGATGGAGAGATATACCATGTTCTTGGATTGGAAGAATCAACATTGTGAAAATGACTCTACAGATTCTACAGATTCAATGCAATCCCTATCTACAGAATCAATCTACAGAATCAATCTACAGATTCAATGCAATCCCTATCAAACTACCACTGGCATTTTTCACAGAACTAGAACAAAAAATTTCACAATTTGTATGGAAACATGAAAGACCCCGAATAGCCAAAGCAATCTTGAGAACGAAAAACGGAGCTGGAGGAATCAGGCTCCCTGACTTCATACTATACTACAAAGCTACAGTAATCAAGACAGTATGGTATTGGCACAAAAACAGAAAGATAGATCAAGGAACAGGATAGAAAGCCCAGAGATAAACCCATGCACATATGGTCGGTCACCTTATCTTTGATAAAGGAGGCAGGAATGTACAGTGGAGAAAGGACAGCCTCTTCAATAAGTGGTGCTGGGAAAACTGGACAGGTACATGTAAAAGTATGAGATTAGATCACTCCCTAACACCATACACAAAAATAAGCTCAGGGCTTCCCTGGTGGCGCAGTGGTTGAGAGTCCGCCTGCCGATGCAGAGGACGCGGGTTCGTGCCCCGGTCCGGGAGGATCCCACATGCCGCGGAGAGACTGGGCCCGTGAGCCATGGCCGCTGGGCCTGCGCGTCCGGAGCCTGTGCTCCGCAACGGGAGAGGCCACGGCAGTGAGAGGCCCGCGTACCGCAAAAAAAAAAAAAAAAAAAAGCTCAAAATGGATTAAAGACCTAAATGTAAGGCCAGAAACTATCAAACTCTTAGAGGAAAACATAGGCAGGACACTCTATGACATAAATCACAGCAAGATCCTTTTTGACCCACCTCCTAGAGAAATGGAAATAAAAACAAAAATAAACAAATGGCACCTAATGAAACTTCAAAGCTTTTGCACAACAAAGGAAACCATAAACAAGACCAAAAGACAACCCTCAGAATGGGAGAAAATATTTGCAAATGAAGCAACTGACAAAGGATTAATTTCCAAAATTTACAAGCAGCTCATGCAGCTCAATAACAAAAACACAAAGAACCCAATCCGAAAATGGGCAGAAGACCTAAATAGACATTTCTCCAAAGAAGATATACAGACTGCCAACAAACACATGAAAGAATACTCAACATCCGTAATCATTAGAGAAATGCAAATCAAAACTACAATGAGATATCATCTCACACCAGTCAGAATGGCCATCATCAACAAATCTAGAAACAATAAATGCTGGAGAGGGTGTGGAGAAAAGGGAACACTCCTGCACTGCTGGTGGGAATGTGAATTGGTTCAGCCACTATGGAGAACAGTATGGAGGTTCCTTAAAAAACTACAAATAGAACTACCATATGACCCAGCGATCCCACTATTGGGCATATACCCTGAGAAAACCATAATTCAAAAAGAGTCATGTACCAAAATGTTCATTGCAGCTCTATTTACAATAGCCCGGAGATGGAAACAACCTAAGTGCTCATCATCGGATGAATGGATAAAGAAGATGTGGCACATATATACAATGGAACATTACTCAGCCATAAAAAGAAACGAAATTGAGCTATTTGTAATGAGGTGGGTAGATCTAGTGTCTGTCATACAGAGTGAAGTAAGTCAGAAAGAGAAAGACAAATACCGTATGCTAACACATATATATGGAATTTAAGAAAAAAAATGTCATGAAGAACCTAGGGTTAAGACAGGAATAAAGACACAGACCTACTGGAGAACGGGCTTGAGGATATGGGGAGGGGGAAGGGTGACAAAGCGAGAGAGAGGCATGGACATATATACACTAACAAACGTAAGGTAGATAGCTAGTGGGAAGCAGCCGCATAGCACAGGGATATCAGCTCGGTGCTTTGTGACCGCCTGGAGGGGTGGGATAGGGAGGGTGGCAGGGAGGGAGACGCAAGAGGGAAGAGATATGGGAACATATGTATATGTATAACTGATTCACTTTGTTATAAAGCAGAAACTAACACACCATTGTAAAGGAATTATACCCCAATAAAGATGTTTAAAAAAAAAAAGAGAGAAAATAGCTGTACTCCCAACCAACTGGGAAACCTAGGAGAAATGAAAAAATTCTTAGAATCATACAAATTTCCAAGACTGAATCATGAAGAAATAGAAAATCTGAAAGGACTGATCACTAGTAAGAAGACTGAAAGAGTCATAAAAAAAACTTCTCCAGAAACAAACGTCCAGGGCCGACAGCTTCACAGGTGAATCTTGCCAAACATTCAAGGATTTAATATCTATCCTTCTCAAACTCACCCAAAAAGTTGAAGAAAATGGAACACTTCCTAACTCATTTTAAGAGGCCAGCATCTTCCTGATACCAAAACCAGACAAACACAACACAAAAAAAGAAAATTACAGGCCAATATTTCTGATGAACATAAACACAAAAATCCTCAACAAAATATTAGCAAACTGAACACATGTGCTACCTTAAGAGGATCATACACCATGATCAAGTGGGGCTTACTCTAGGGATGCAAGGATGGTTCAACATACACAAATCAATCAATATGATACACCACACTAACAAAATGAAGGATAAAAATCATATGATCATCTCAGTAGATGCAGAAAAAGCATATGACGAGATTCAACAGCCATTTATGAGAAAAACTCTCAATAAAATGGGTATATGAGGAATGTGCCTCAACCTAATAAAGGCCTCATTTGACAAACAAACCCACAGCTAACATTATACACAATAGTGGAAAACTGAAAGTTATCCCTCTAAGATCAGGAAGAAGACAAGGGTGCCCACTCTCACCATTCTTGTTCAATGCAGTATTGAAAGTCCTAGCTAAAGAAATTAGGCAAGAAAAAGAAATGAAAGACATCCAAATGGGAAAGGAAGAAGTAAAATTGTCACTGTCTGTAGACAACATAATTTTTATGTATAGAAAATCCCAAAGACTCCACCGAAAAGCTACTCAAGATAATGATTACAATAAAGTTGCAGGGTACAAAAACAATATATGAAAATCCACTGCATTCCTATAAACTAACAATAAGCTAGCATAAAGTAAAATTAACAATTCTATTTACAATTGGTACCAAAAAAGAAGTAATTTTAATCAAGAAGGTGAAAGACTCATACACTGAAAAATGTAAGATATTGCTGAAATAAGTTGAAGAAGATACAAAGAAACAGAAAGATACTCTGTGTCCTAATTGGATTAAAAGAATTAACATTTTTCAAAAGTTCACATTACCTAAAGCAATCTACAGAGTCAATGCAATCCCTATCAAAATCCCAATGACATTTTTCACAGAAATAGAACAAAAAATTCTAAAATTTATATGGAAGCACAAAAGACCACAAATACCCAAGCAATCCTGAGAGAAAACAACAAATCTTGAGGTATCGCACACCCTGATTTCAAACTATATTACGAAAGCCGTAATCAAAACAGCATGGAATTGGCAGAAAAACAGATACATAGATCAAAAACAGAATATTATTGAGATCTTAGAAATAAACCTGCATATATATGGACAAATAATTTACAGCAAAAGAGCTAAGAACATACTACAGAGAAAGGACAGTATCTTCAATAAATGGTGCTGAGAAAACTGGATAGATAGATAAGAAACTAGACCACTGTCTCACACCATACACAAAAATTAACTCAAAATGGATTAAAGACTTGAATATAAGACCTGAAACCATAAAACTCCTAGAAGAAAACATAGGCAGGATGCTCTTTTTACATCAGTCTTAGCAATACCTTTCCATGTAATGTCTCCTCAAGCAAAGGAAACAAAAGCAAAAATAAACAAATAGGATTGCCTCAAACTAAAAAAGCTTCTGCACAGCAAAGGAAGCCGTCAACAAAACTAAAAGACAACCTACCTGATGGGAAGAAGGTATTTGCAAATCATATATGCAATAAGGGTTAATATCCAAAATATATGAAGAACTCATACAACTCAACAACTCCAAAACACAAAATCTGATTGAATAGTGGGCAGATCTGAACAGACATTTTTCAAAAAAAGACATACAGATGGCCAACAGGCATGTGAAAAGATGTTCAACATCACTAATTATTAGGGGAATTCAAATCAGAACTACAGTGAGTATCACTTCATGCCTGTTAGAATGACTATTATCAGAAAAGCAAGAAATAACAAGGGTTGGAGAGGATGTGGAGAAAAGGGAACCCTTATACTCAGTTGCTGAGAACGTAAGTTGGTGCAGCCACTATGGAAAACAATATAGAGATTCCTCCAAAAAATAAGAATAGAATTACCATACAATCCAGCTATTCCACATCTGGTTATTTATCTGAAGAATACAAAAACACTAATTTAAAAGGATATATGCACTCCTATGTTCATCACAGTATGATTTACAATAGCCAAGAGATATGGAAACAACCTAACTGCCCATCAAGAGATGAAGGGATAAAGAAGTTGTGTACATACATACATACACACACACGGACACACACATAGCAGAATACTACTCAGTCATAAAAAAGATAAAATCCTGCCATTCGCAACAGCATGAATGGACCTGTAGGAGATTATGCTAAGGGAGACAAGTCTCACAGAGAAAGACAAACACCAAATGAAATCACTCATGTGTGCAACATAAAAAACAAATAAATAAACCAAACCAAAATGTAGATACAGAGAACAGAGTAGCAGTTACCAGAGGGAAACAATGGGGAAGGCAAAATGGACAAAGGGGGTCGATTGCATGATAATGGATAGAAACTCAATTTGGGGTGGTGAGCACACTGTAGTGTATGCAGAAGTAAATAGTGCTGTACACATGAAACTCATAATGTTATAAACCAACGTTACCTCAATTAAAAAAACCACAGCAGTAAACTTAGCAAAGAGGAACTTCTTCAACTTGATAATATCTACAAAAACCGAGCGCTAACAACATCCTTCATGGTGAGAAACTCAAAGCTTTCCCATTAAGATCAGGAACAAAGCAAGATGTCTTTTCCATCATTCCTTTTCAGTATCATACTGGAATAGGAGGTAATGCAAAAAGAGAAGAAAAGGAAATAAAAGGTACACAGAGTGAGAAGACATAAAACTGTCTTTGTTTTCTGATGACACAATATCTATGTAGAAAATCCAAAAGAATCAATGAAAAACTCCTGGAACTAATCAGTAATCGTAGCAAGGTTGCAGGATACAAGGTTAATATACAAGAGTCAACTGCTTTCCATTATACCAACAATGAACAACTGGAATTTGAAATTAAAAACATAATGCCTTTATATTAACAGCCCCCAAAATGAAACAGTTATATATAAATCCAACAACATATACACAAGATCTATACGAGGAAAACTACAAAACTCTAATGAACAAAATCAAAGAAGAACCAAATAAATGGAGAGATATTCCATGTTCGTGGACAGTAAGGCTGAATACTGTCAAGACATCAGTTTTTCCTAATGTGATCTATAGGTTCAATGCAATCCCAATCCAAATCCCAACAAGGTATTTTGTGGATACTGGCAGACATTCTAAAGTTTATATGGACAGGCAAAAGACTAAGAATAGCCAACACAATACTGGAGAACAAAGTTGGAAGACTGACACTACTCGACTTAGTTTATAGTGTGGTATTGGTGAAAGAATAGACAAATACATCAATAGAACAAAATAGTGAGTTCAGAAATAGACCCACATAAATACAGTTAACTGATCTTTGACGAAGGAGCAAAAGCAATACAATAAAGCAATGATAATCTTTGCACAAATGGTGCTGGAACAATTGGACATCAACATGCAAAAGAATAAAAATAAAAAATGAATCTAGACACAGAACTTTCACCTTTCACAAAAATTAAGTCAAAATGGACCACAGACTGAAATGCAAAACACAACACTCTAAAAGTTCTAGATCACCTAGGAGGAAACCTAAGTGACCTTATGTATGGTAATCACTTTTAGATACAAGACCAAAGGCACACTCCAAGGAAGAAAAAATTGATAAGCTGGAGTTTACTAAGTTAAAACTTCTGTTCTGTTAAAGACAATATTGAGAGTATAAGAAGAAGAGTCATGGACTGGGAATAAATATTTGCAAAAGACACATCTGATAAAGGGAGGTCATCCAAAATATACTAAAAAACTCTTAAAACTCAACAATAAAAAAACAAATCACCCAATTAAAAAACGGGCCAAAAATCTTAACGGACACCTCACCAAAGCAGATATACAGATGTTAAATCAACACATGAAAAGATGCACCATATCATGCGTCATTAGGAAAATGCAAGTTAAAACAATAATGAGGTACCACTACAAACCTATAAGAGTGGCCAAAGTCCAGAACACTAACAAACACCAAATGCTGGCGAAGATGTGGGGGAACAGGAACTTCCATCCGTTGCTGGTCGGAATGTAAAATGGAGCAGTCACCTTGGAAGGCTGTTCGGTGGTTTCTTACGACACTCAACATCCTCTTAACCTATGATCCAACCGCTTCACTCTTTGGTATTTACCCAAAGGAGCTGAAAACTTATACCCACACAAAAACCTGCACATGGATGTTTATAACAGCTTTAGTTATAGTTGCCAAAACTTAGAAACAACCAAGACCTCCTTCAGTAGGTGAAGGGATAAATAAACTGGGATACAGCCAGACAGTGGAATATTATTCTGCATTAAAAAGAAACGAGGGGGTGGGGGAGGAGAGACACAGGTGAGGGAGATTAAGAGGTACAAACTCCCAGTTACAAAATAAATGAGCCACGGGTATGAAATGCACAGTGTGGGGAATATAGCCGATAATTACGTGATATCTTCGTATGGTGACAGACGGTAACTAGATTCGTCATGGAGATCATTTTGAAATGTACAGAAATACTGAATCGCTATGGTGTATACCAGGAACTAATGCAGTGTTGTAGGTCAACTGTACTTCAAAAACAAACTCGTAGAAAAAAGAGATCTGATTTGTGGTTGCCAGAGATGGGAGATGGAAGCAGGGGGAATTGGATGAAGGTGGTCCAAAGGTATAAACTGCCAGGTATAAGATAAGTAAGTACTAGGGATGTAACGTACAAGACGAGAAATACGATAAATGTAATTAACACTGATGTGTGTTACATATGAAAGTTTCAAAGGAGTAAATCCTAAGAGTTCTCGTCACAAGGAAAAAATATTTTTTCTATTTCTTTAAATTTGTATCTATATGAGATGATGGATGTTTATTAAACATATTGTGGTACTTCAGGATGTATGTAAGTGAAAAACATTATGCTGTATACACCTTAAATTTACACAGCGTTACGCGTCATTTATATCTCAACAAAACTGGAAGAAAAAATAAAAATAAGAAAAAAAATTAAATATCATCTAGCCATGAAATGGCAAGGCAGAAACATAAATGTATATTATTAAGTGAAAGAAGCCAATCTGAAAAGACTACCTACTATATTATTCCAAATACGACCTTCTGGAAAAGACAAAACTATGGAGACAGTAAAAAGATCAGTGGTTGCCAGGGGTTGGGGGGAGGGAGGGATGAACAGGCAGAGCCCAGAGGATTTTCAGGGCAGTGGAACTTCTCCATATGATACTGTAAGGACGGACACGTCATTATACATTTGTCCAAACCCATAGAACGTACAACACCAAGAATAAACTCTAACAAATTATGGACTTTAGGTGACCGTGTGCCAGTGCAGGTTCATCAGTTGTAACAACTGGAGGGGATGCTGCTAATGGAGGGCGCTGTGCAGGTATGGGGCAGGGGAACAAGGAAAAGTCTATATTTCTTCTTAATTTGCTGTGAACCTAAAATTGCTCTAAAAAACAAAATCTTTTAAAAAATCACCTTTGATGGACTTGAGAATGTCCCCAATTACCTGGCACTGACTGCACACGCCCACAAAGGTACCGTGTGGACACACACACATGCAAGCCTATGTGGGAGCATAAACACAGCACACGAGGCACAAACACAACAGCCTGTAACGCATCTTTGTGTTGATCGAGACATCGTACGTGCCCTGCATGGAAATCCAACGGCCAGACCCAGACTAAAGCAAATACATTTTTCACTCCAACCGGATCCAGCAGGACAGTGTTGGAGCTGATTCAGGAGCAGGGCTGCCTCGGATGGGGTCTCCACCACCCCCAGAAATTAAACCCTGATGTAGCTACTACTAGAGAATTCAGGCTGGCGAGATGTTCGGTAACAAGCACGTCCTGGGGTGTTCACGCTGGATGAGACGCCACCTGCAAAGGCTCCATCGACAGTGAGTTATGAGGATAACTAAATAAATACCAGTGCAGTTCCTATGGTTAATAATGGATGAAGCCGCTGCCTCTGCACCACAGAGATCTACAAAGAACACACCAGCGTGATGCTGGGAGCGGGGTTTGAACTCGAGCAAAGGAAATAAAAGCTGATATTTGCCACCGTGCTACCAGGCCAAGCAGAATACGTTTATGAGCCTTTCCCGCTAGGAACCACTTTGCCCCAAAAGTAAGATTTATAGACTTTTCCCAGAACCGATATTGAATTTTTTTTCCTCCAAGCATAGTGTCCCAGAGATTCGTAACTTTGAGGGAGTTGCAAACACACGTGAGAATATGATAAAGGCAAAGAATCCACTTTCTGCCCTGGATCTCAGGGGTTCAGGGACCCCGGACTGTGTACCGTGGCCTCAACTACAGATGTCAGGGGTCAGTGTGTGGGCGTCGGGAATCCCCAGATCTGCCTCACTGCGTGCAATGCGCCCAGCCCTCCACAGGATGCTCTTAGGGTTGGATGTGAGCCCTTGACCTTGAGCCCCAGACAACGATGCCCACAAGAGGGGTGGCTTTACCTGGGTTTGCAAACAGAGTCAGTGCACTCCTTCCTGAGCACAGCCTGGTGGGATCCTGGGCATGTTAACAACAGCAGAGTTTCTAGAATGAGTTCCACCCTCCCTCTTCCTGTCACCACAGTCAAACGCCAAGTTCAATTAAGGACGCCGGTTTGAGAAGACAACAAGAGACTCAGGTTTGCCCCACATCCTGGGAGAACCCTCGGAGGTGGCGAAATGGCTGATCTGCCACGTGAGGCTACAGACACCATCTCCTTTCATCCCGACACCCCATCATTCACTGACATTTATTGTGTGCGTAGGGACTGGCAGAGGAGTCGCTTGTTATGCCTGCCGGCTTCCTGGAGGAAGCGGTGTTTTAAACCCCGTGGAGCCGCACACACCTCCTGCGTGGTGAGCATGGGAGCCCTGTGGTCAGGGCGTGTAAGAAGCAGGGAGGGTGTGTGGCTGGGTCCCAGGGGGCATGGAGAGGAGACAGCCCGGGGGACAGGGACAGGCCATGCAGATCCTGGTGAGGTCAGGGCGTTCAACCCCTCGGAAGCCACTGGAGGAATGTGAGCAAGGGGTGACGTTCCCTGACGTCTGTCTGTGTGGAGAGGCTAGAACAGAGGTGATGGCGCAGGCAGGGAGCCTCGGGGGAGGCTGAGCGCAGCAGAGGGGGACTGGCCCGACGTCTCCAAGGAGGAGTCATTTGCGTGTCAGGTGCAAAGTCCAGAGAGTGGCACGGTGGCCCCAGGCCACGGAAGGTCAGAGGCCCTGCTCACAAGGACAGGGAACGGTCTGGGTTTGAAGGCAAAGATCAAGAGCTCCGATCCAAAGATGTCGGGTCAGCCGCACCTCCAAGACCCCAGGGGGACGTGCTGAGTTAACAGGACAACCCCTTGGAGCTCGGGCCACGTGGGCTGGAGGACCTGTCGGATTGGCAGGTGGTATTTAAAGCCACTCATCCAGCAGCTGCTCACTGACTCCTGCTTAGAACCAGGCACATGGGGACGAGGGGGCACAGTAGTCAAACACATACATTAGGTCATCAGTAACAACTGAATAATGATAGACTCGTGGGGAGACAGACAACAGTCAGACAAGGACAGAAGTCAGGGTAAAACGGCAACTGTGTCAAAGCCCTGAAGGGAGGTTCACAGCGCCGTCATCAGAACAGGGAGGAGAAGGTCGGAGCTGATCAGTGAGGGGTCGGGGGCGAGGCAGGCGGGGACCCGCTCCTTCCCACAGCAGGTCTCGTCTGAGGCGCGTGGACTGGTCCCACTGCTGAGGACCCGGGCGTGGGGTTGGGGGTAAAAGGTCCCAGGGGCGACCTTGGCTCAATAAGAAAAGGAACATGCTACACCATCGGGGTGACAGTGTTGGGTAGAACAGTGACCCCCAAAGATTGGTGCACCTGGAACCTGGGAATGTGACCTTATTTGGAAAAAAAAAAAAAAGATGTAATTTGCTTTTGCAGATGTAATTAAGGTAAGGATCTCAAAATGAGGAGATCATCCCAGATTATCCAGCTGGGCCCTAAAACCAATGATGAGTGTCCTTAGAAGAAAAGGAGAGGACACGAAGAGCTGATGTGAAGATGGAGGCAGAGATCAGAGCGCTGTGGCCACAAGGCAAGGACCACTGGAGCCCCCGGCAGCTGAAAGAGGCAGGAAGAACCCTCGCCTAGAGCCAGAGGGAGTGCAGTCCAGCGAGCAGAAGCCAGGGACGCTCCAGACACCCTACAAGGCCCAGGGCAGCACCACCACAGAGAACTGTCCAGCCCCCAATGTCACTGGTGCCGAGGTTGAGGGACCTGCTCCAGCCCGTGAGCCCTGTCTACGCCAGCCGTTCTCAGATGTGTCCCACGTCACCCCATCCGGCAGGATGCTGACGGGTGTTTAAGGGAAAGGGTCCCAGGGCCAGAGAAGTTTGGGAAACATCACAAGCTTCATCCTCTTCTTAGACGTCCAGGGCCCTACGGCTGTGAGTTTCTGCCACGAAGACCTCAGTTCGACTATCTATCAGCCTCTTCCAACCTCGTGGGTGCCGTGTCACCCCACATGTACCGCAGCACATGCTCCCGGAAGTGCTTCTCTAGGCCAGCGTGGAGAAGGCCCAGAGGTACGCGAGGTCACAGGAGGGGATGACAGTCAAGGCCAGTGTCTAGCCCTGGGCTCCTGGTCTGTCCACCTGGTCACGATTCGCCCTGCCTGTACCCGCTTAATACCAGCCAGCTCAGTTTCAATGCCAGCCCCTTCCCGACTCTCCACCAACACCAGACCAGGTCCCCAGTGGCTCCACCCAGAGCTCTGCCTGTGACAGTGATGGTCACCATGAGATGCTTTCAGGAAGAACAATAACCCCTCACTTAGGAACAAGAATCCTCCCCCAAAGGCCTTAGAGGCACGTCCACCCTTGACCCTCCTACAAGAGACGAAGCCTGCACAGCCTGCACCAGGACTCAGCACCCTTTTACCTGCATCACGAGGGGTCTACGATGCTCTGTCTCTCTGAGTCCCCAGATCTTCAAGGGTAAGACAGACCAAATACCCTGATCTTTAGAACATGTTGTGAGGACAGACAGAGACCTCCTAGGGCCTCGTGAACACGTGGTCCTGAACTAACAGATGCTGCCGGGCTTATAGTATTTCCGAGACGACTGCTGGCATCAGCCCCTCTCTCCTTCCCTCCCTCCCACTTCCATCTCATCTCGTTTTCCTATTAACATTTTCTGCTACATTTTCCAAACGCTGGCCATCCGAGTGCCACCGACACCACCTCCTGCCGTGTCATCCCAAGCAGTGATGCTCTGTCACTTACTGAGCCACTTCTGTTTTTCCAACACACGTGAAAATGAATATGCAATGGGCAGAATAAAGCAAACTCACTCAGGTCCATCCTAACTGTGCCCTGAGCCTGCCCGCAGGCAGCCTGCTCATGAAACAAGGGGGGGGGGTATCTCTCTCCATCACTCCCCCGCCCCCTCTGTGCTGGCGGATGCGCACCTCTGGTGGGAGGTTCCCACCCCGCGGGATCCACCCTCCGCTCACCAGAGATGATGGAGTCATTCAGGGCCTCTTCGTCTTGATACAAAAGCAGGTCATCCTTGAGCTCGGAATTCATGATCAGGTTCTCCTTATTCTCCTCGGACTCCTGAGCCACGGTCCACTTGCCGTCCGAGACTCCATCAAAGCTCCAAGCCTCGCCCCGCTCCTTGCCCCGCTCCACGCTGCACGTCCTCGACAGCCGGACGTCCACGCGTTTCTTCGGGGACCCCTTACTGTCCCTGCCTTGGAAACTGAACCAGAAAGGCAGTTCGTGTTATATGTTGTCCAGCTTCACCTGCAAACCCTGCAAAGTCGACTTGAAGACTTATAACGGGCGTTGCAAAGACGACCCCCAAGTATGTGCAGCCGATACACAGGACAAGACGCGCCGGAGGCACACGCGGCTCCGAGTCCAAGGCAAACGGCTGCTTAGGACGTGCTGACCCGAATGTCACAGACATGCACGTAATAAACCCCGCCAAGGCTGAGAGCAGCAAACACTCAGATCAAGGATTTCCTCAGAACTGAGCAGGGCATTTTATTTGTCCAATATTTCTGCCAAGCCACACGTGTATCCCATTGTCTGTTTTGCCCTTCGATGACTCACTTATCCTCAGTCTATGAGGCATATGAGACCAAGAATAAAAGTCAGCTTCCGAGCAGGCTTACTTGTGCTCTTGCCTGATGAAAACGGGAAGCCGTCAGAGTCCCGAGACAACGTAACAGCTACTTCTCCCTCTCAATTCTCCCCCGGGATGCTCCCACCCAACCCTGGATCCCTGGATCCTCCGGGGGAAATGCAGGGACTTTGTGGCTGGTCCCCACGGTGCACGTCACCCACTTGACCCCGCCCGGAAAGTGGCAACTGAGACCAGCTACAGACCAGCTGCACAGCCCAGTGCAAAATGAAAACACGAGCTCCTTGCTCAGAAGCTAGGAATTCCAAGCCGGGGACAGCAGAGCATTGAGTTCAACCCGGAGCCCGCCCCCCATAACTGCCATCCATAAGGCTGGCAGCAGATAGGGATGTGGGCACACAGGTCCCGCTGCCAGGGGAGGGGCCTCACCTGTCCTGGCGGTGCTTGGTGGCCAGCGCCCTGTGCAGCTCCTCGATGACTCGGCTGGGGGGCAGCGGCCGGTGGACAGCGGTGAGATGTGGGGACCCCGTGGGCGTGGAAAGCTGGCCTCGGACAGGAGGGTCAGTACTCTTCCCGCCAGAGCCTTGGAAGAGTGTGGCCTGGCCTGGGGCGTAAGAAGAACCAACAAGAAGATAAGTCTTTGGGGGCGGGGAAGTGGGGCTTTGCAGAAACACAGGAGCCTGTGAGCAGAGGGGACACAGGGCTCCCGGCCAGGGGAACCCACTAGTACCAGATGCTACACCATGTCCCTTCGCCCCCAAAGCCGGAGACGAGGTTTGTCCCTGACCGGTTCCAGTCCATCCTCCATCCCTGAGCTGAGCCCATGGCAGTGCCCACAGGCCCCCTGCAAGGTCTCAGGCACCGAAAGCCTCCTTCCCATGTCTCTCCTACAAACTCCTGAAGCCATACTTCCTTTTGCGGAACGTGGAAGAACTCCCCAAGCTCTACAGCCGTCGCTCATCCTGGACCACTCCCACGGCCCCCTCTGCTTCCCCACGCCATCCGTTCACGTCCGCCGCCAACCCTGCACCTCACCAGAAGGGGCCTTCTGATCACGGCTCTCCCATTCTCCTTGGGACGAGATGTGGCCTGATGACGGCAAGTCCCAGGGCCCCAAAGGCTGCCCGTTAAACATATTTGATATTTTTTTCCTTTTTTTCTTTTTTGGAATTGAAGTATAGTTGGTTTACAATGTTGTGTTAGTCTCAGCTGTGCAGCAAGGTGATTCAGATAAATATAGATATATAATGTGTTTAATACTTAAACATAGTTTGATATGTTTGAAATGTTGGCAACACAGTTTTAAAATATTAGACACCACGCAGACCCAGCACAGCAAGTCTGTGTGTGGGATCTGGGTGCAGGTGGCTCCCTGACACCTGGGGGAGGGTGGGCTGAGGAAGCGCGTGGGCTGGGGGCCGCTGTGGCTATCTCAGCCGAGCGAGCACCGGGGTGGGTGGGGAGCACGGAGTGTGTAGCGCCCGTCCCCTCGTGCCCCAGTTAAGCCCAGGTGAAGGGCCTTTCTCTTCCTCTGCTGCCACCTAGTGGCCACGTGCTGAAGCAACTATTTCCCCCTAAAGGAAATGAAGACCAAGTTGCCAAAATGCAGTCTCAGCTGTAAGAGATCCAGGCCAAAGCTTGTAACCCTCCCCCCCCTCCCGCCCTAATCCAGTCCCGACTCCTCCTCGGTGACTTGTCAGAAAAGGTCTCCGAGGTTCAGGAGCTCCTCGCCCCTGAGGGGCTGGGGGGAGTCAGAGAAGCTGACCCAGGACTTAGGACACGGGGAGAGAGGACTCACGGGACATGAAACAGGCTGATGTCTGATCCTGTCTAAGCACAACGGGGACAGAGGGTCCCTGAACTAATTATACAGGAGCCCGAAGGAAGTGGGGCGGATGGTGCCTTATCCAGTGGATTTCCAACTGTCTCACGTTTCAATGGATGGAAGGGGGATTCGCACACAGACCGTAACAAGATGCAGACTATTTGCCTCAAAACTTTAGTCTGTGTGGCCATGTCACTCTGGGAGTGACTGACTCCCAGAGATGGAGAAAGAGGCAGAAAGCAGACAGAGGGGTCAGATCACCTGCCTGCTCCTTCGATCACAGTTACCCACACTCGCTGAGCACCTGCTATACGCAGGCGCTGGGACTAGGGGTGATGGCAGAGTTCCCTCAACCGTCAAGTGGGGACACGTTCCCTCCCCAGAGGGGCTGGCCTCCTTGCGGTGCCTGGGGGTGGGCAGATCCTGACAAGCTGTGAGTAGTCGTATTACAGGTGGTGGCCAAGGATTAGAGCAAAGCTGAACCCTGCTATCCACTCTCATCCTCCTGGCCCCGCCCTCAGAGGCGGCTCGCAAGGCTTTACTCTTAAACAATCGCCTCTTTGTGAAAGGCCTGCTTTCCCCCTGAGACCTGCAGTGTGTGTCTCCTGTTTCCAGCAGGGACGGGACAAGAAATACCCAAACTTGAAAAGACAACGCCCCTACTTCCTGGGACCCTTCAGCCAGTGTGGCCAAAGCTACAGGAGGCGATGCCTTCGCGGGCCTCTGCTCAGCCGTGCTCCCCTCTCTGACCACCACCCTACAGTCCAGGGTGGATTCCTGGCTCCGCCTTGCTGGACGGAGCTCTCACAGAGATGAGCAGAGATCATGAGATGGACAGAGAGACAGAGGAAGGGGAGATAGGGAGTGGCAGGGAGGGAGAGAAAAGAGGGGATGAGAGGGAGGGGGGGGAGGTAAGGAGACAGACAGACAGACACTGACTCAGAAGCAGAAAGAGAAGGACAGGCAGACACCTGAATGTCCAGAAAGATAAAGCCCCCATCCTGGGGGCTGTGGCTGCGCCTCCTGCATCCCTTCCGGAAGAAACCTTTGAGCGCTGCCCCACATGTGTCTGAGGGAGCCCGGGCTGTCTGCCTCTGACAACCAGGGCTCCTCCTGGCTAAGGACCGCCCTCCCCTCTCCAGCTCTGCTCCCCTGGACCCGCCCAGAGCCCCAGAGCATCGCAGAAGCCAAGGGTGAGAACCGGCCCGCAGCGGGAGCCCAGTCAGGATGGGTCGGAGGCATGGATGGATGAACGGAAGGAAAAAGGCAGCAAGGTGGATGGGTGGATGCACGCAGGCCCACCTGTGACGCTCCTCGTGGTCCTGGAGCCTGCCTTGGGCGGCGGGGTGGGCAGCAGCGGGGGGCTGGGGAGCTGGCCCACGGATCTCTCCAGGGGTCTGGGAGGACTGTCCAGGGGGTCGGACCCAGCTAAGGCTTGAGAGAGCTCGTCCGTGGAGGGTGGGAGGCTGCCAGCAGCACCTGCTTCTTCATCTCTGGATGCGGACGACATCTTGGCTGGTTCAAAAGCAAAACAGAGAGTTCACACACCACAGCTCCTCTGGCTGGGGTGGGTGTGAAGACAGCAAGGGAGCTTGGCTGGGTGGGCTCGATATCACGGAGCAGGGTACAGAGGGGTCACCTCTCGCACACATGTCACTCCCCGTGAGTTCTACTATCAACAGAAACATCAGAAGCAGAGAGGAGGGAGCGGGGAGAGAGGGAAATAACTTCAAGGGCGTGGGCGATGCTGTCCCTTTTCCACTCAGTAGGTAGTACTGAAGCTCCCACCTCACCTGCGGCTGCTGGTCACAAACACAGGCTTTGGAATCAGATGTCAGTTGGCCCCTGCACTTACTCTGCGACCTCGGACGAGTTCCTAATCTCCTGTGTCTCCATTTACCCGTGGACGACATCGGACTAACAGCAAGAGTCTCTCACAGGATTGTGAGATTTAATCAAGAAGCGACAATGAGATGTGCGGCTGGCGCGCCGCAGACCCTCAGATCCCGCAGTGATTGATTTTACGTGCCCGGGTAACAACAGTCCCGCCCGAGTGAGGGCTGTGAGCTGAGTGGCAGGGGAACAGCAGGGAGCTTCAGCTCTGAGGAAGGGTCAGCCCGTCCACAGCCCCCATCCCCTCTCCTCCCAGCTGCTGGCTCAGGCTTCTCCCCCTCCCGAAGCACTGCTCCCCCCTCCCCTGGCCTGTCCACCCCTGGGCTTTCTCCCAACCCATCAACTTCCCCTCCTCTCTTTCTCCAGCTCGAGTTCCACCATCCATCACTCAAGAGCCGTCTCACCAATACCCCCAAGCCCTCTGCCACCCTTCCTTTGCGTTTAGCTACCTGGGAACACCCCATCTCTGGATGAAGCCTTCATCTGCCAGCTCCTGTCCCTGGGGAGTGCTGTGGGAGACAGACGGCGACACAGAAGCCCCAGTCCTGGCCATCTCAGGACCACCACCCTCAGGGCCCTTGGTTCTGCCCCAGCAGGTGGTCACTCTGCTTCAGACCTTCTCTCTCTCCTACCTGCAGCTTCTCACGCCCTCCTCCTGTGCGGCCTCACCTCCAGCTTTACAGGGGAAAATGAGCCCATCAGACCAGGGGCTGGGGGGAGCTCAAACCCAAACCTACCATCCCCGACACAAGAAGAGAGGCGGCCTCCCATCCCCACCTCGGGACCCCAGCCCCCCTGCCCGCTCAGAGCACACACCCCGGGTGCCCCGCCCCACAACGTCTAATTTCATCTTTGCAACCACCTAAGGGGGAAGATCCTAACATCCTCTGGGAACAGCCTGACAGAGCTGGCCCCAAAGTCACCGTGCGGGATGAGAACGCTTCTGTGGGGGGGGTGGGGGGGGGTGGCACTGTCCATGGTGCTGACCGAGGCTGGCTTGATCAGGGCCCTCACAAAGCTTCAGTGAACCTCTAGAAAGGACCACTGCAGGCCCAGGCATCCCATTGCTTATCACCATTTCTGTCCTTTTGGCATCCCTGTTGGCAGCTGAATACCTCTCGGGCCAGGCCTTTTCCCTGGGAAGCTCACAGAAATGCAGTCTTTGCCTCAGAAGGGCTGTGGCCCTCCCAAATCCTGATAAGCAAGATCTGGGAAGAGAAACGTCCCCTTCCCACCCGCTGCAGAGACAGAGTCAGGTTTGTATCATGAGGTTAGTCTGAGCTGAGAACAGCCACTACAGAAGGCTCCTTACCTTATGCCCTGCACGGATACCCATGTGAAAACACCATGGTTTTATTTTATTATTGACAATAATAATAAAACTGTCCTCAAAAGTAATATTTGTTCATAGGCGTTTTTTCTAAAGACTCCTAGACTTCAAGACTATTGTTATGTCCCATGAACTGTGACCCGCAACTTCTAAGACTCTACAATTCTGACTGTTTTAGTTAATAAGTTTTGCAAAAATAACATTAAAATAAACATTTTGTGCTTCTAGGTAAAAACAGTTGTGTGTTTTCCTCGGTTAGGCCACAGGTGAGTGTGGAAAGGTCCCTTTTCTCCATGTGGGCACTGGGCCTCCTGGCTTGTGTGAATCAGAGCAGGGCAGTGGACCCTGATCCTCGGGAGGCCATGCTCCCGGGCCCTCAGTGGCCAAGCTTGCAGCCGGAAGCACCGGCTGAGGGGCCGGAGTGAGCTTGAGCACTCGGTCCAGGCTTGGTTTCTATCCTCTAGGCATCCAGCATGTTCCCAATGTCACGGTTTCGGGGGAGACAGGTGGCACAGGAATGGCTCACCTGACCTCAAGCTCACCACACCAGTCTCCCCCATCCATCCTTTGCCTCTGTTGTGACTGACTCATTTCCAGAGGAACGGCCTTGGTCTCCACCTCTCTGAGCCTCAGTTTCCTCATCTGTACAAACATCTGTATAAAACAGCCTCTCCTGCCCACTACAAGGGAGGGAGACTCCCATGAGGTCGCGGAGGGGATGTCTGAAGCTATTCAGCACTTTGGACGGTCACGGGCCACACTGCCAGGGATCGAAGCATTATTTTGGAACATGGATGAGTTTTCCTCTCATTCTAGGTCAGGGGTTCTCAACTTCGGCGGTATTGACGTTTGGGGCCAGATAATTCTTTGCCTGTAAAATGTTCAGCAGCAAGCCCTGGGCTCTATCTGCCAGATGCCGGAGTGACAACCAAAACTATCTTCAGACACTGCCCCATGCCCCCTGGAGGGGAGGACGCCCGTGGTTGAGAGCCCCTGCTTGAGGCAGACACTACTTAGACTTCTAAGGGGATGCTCTGTGGTGTCTCTTGGCGAGGGAGGCCTGTGGTGAGACCCACAGCTGTGACATACTCTCCCGGGCGCTGCCATCATGGAAACCCCGACCAGCCAGTTGCTCCCTCTGGGCCTTGGTCTCCCCGCACGGACCTGGGAGTCTGGACAGGGTGGGCGTGTTTGAACTGGGCTCCATGGGTCCCCTTGGGAGGGCTGCCGAGAGAAGGGTTAACAAGGAGACGGCCCTGGGTCAGGGTCCCCACACCCGCTTGGCCAGAGCAGGTCCCCCCGGCTCTGTCTCAGCACAGTCCTGCCATGTCCATCCCTGCACCCTCCCCTGCGGTCCTGGACACCTCGTCCCCTGGTTCCCTCCTGCTGCTCTAGCTGCAGCTGCTCAGCCCCTCTCAGGCTCCCCCTGGGCTGCCCCAGGACCCAGCCCTTGGTCCTCTTCCCCATTAACCCACTCTCTCACCTAATTCTCTCCTCCAGTCCTCTGGCTTCAAATCCATCTCATCTCTGTCAACCCCCTTGACCCTTTCTCGGAGCTCCAGACTCATCCATCATCGGCCACATTGACACCTCCATCTGGAGGTCAAATAGTCAAAATGAATCACGCGCAAACCCATCTCTTGATTTCCCAGGAGAAACCCCTCCCCAGTCCCTCTTCTCTCTCACTCATCCATCCATCCATCCCACAAGTGTCCTTGAACAGTTATGGGGCCCTAGGAGCTGTGGACACGGCACTGACCAAGACAGAGCCCCACCTTCACCAGACTCGGTACACGCTCCCCCCACCCCCCAAGCTGTCCAGCCAGACTGGACACAATGCTCAATCCCTCTCCTGTCCTCTCCATCTCATGCCCACCCCTCGTATCTAATTCACGAATACATCCTGGGCACTCTGCTTCCAAAATATGTCTCGGAAATATTGTCCTCCCAGTGTCAGCTGCCACAGCCTCTGCCTGAACCTCAGCAATGACCTTCAAGCTCCTTCCCTTCCGCCCATGGCACCCCAAACCCATTCTCTAAATGAGGGTCAGCAAGCTTTCTCTGTAAAGGGCTTTGGCTTTGCAGGTTATAAGGTCTCTGTTGGTGCAGAAAACTCTGGAAGGGCTGGCGACCCGAACAGCAAACTCCCTTGGTTGTGCACCCAAGTGGACGTGTCGCCACCCCTCACCCTCAGTGCCACCCAGTAGACCTTTCTCAGATGACAGAAACGCCTCCTTGTCTGCTACAGCGAGCAGCTGACAAGTGGCCGGTGCAACGGGGGAGATAGATTTATTTTCTTTGGTTTTAATTCATTGAAATAGCCACGCAGCTAGTGGACAGGGCAGCTCTGGATTTCTGGGAGCGAGTCAGTGGTCACAGCCCTTCAACCAGAGAGGTCGCAGAGTAAGATTCTAACAGCCCCAGGGAGGTCCCCCCTGCCACTAGCCCAAGATGCAGCGGGTCCCCCACCCTCTGCTCTGAGGGCCCCGGGACCCAACACACCAGGAACTCACCCCAAACACCCTCCTCTGATGTCTCTCCACACTGACCCCCCTCACACCCTGACCTGTCTGAGGGATCCTCGGTCTAGGAAACCGGCGTCTCAGCGCCTCCTTTGCCAATCTACATCTTTCTGCACATCTCACGCGAGTGTGCAGCTACCACTGTATTAAGTAATCTTCTCAAAACTGAAACGTTAACATCTGTTAAAGTCTCAAGTGTTATATCCAAAAAAAATTTTTTTTTAAATGTACACGCCGACATCAGCTTTGCATGTTCCCCGCATCTGGATCCCTCCATCGGGGCTGTCCCTGTCCAGCCCTGACCAGCAGAGGGCGCTTCTCACCAACTGAGCTCCCAGCCGAGGCCCTTTTGCCTGGGGCGTGCTGCTGGGTGGTGGGCTTGCTTTATACCCAGTTATCACCCACTGGAGACATTCTGAGACCGAGAGAGACCAGCCTGAGAGGAGGGACCTAGAGGGATGGGGGGACAGCTGCCGTGGTCAGTTTCACAGAACCCCAGTGACACCTGGCATGTTCTCTGGATCAACCCCCAGCTTTACCACTTATGTGCTCTGTGGCCTCGGGCAAGTGACTTAACCTCTCTGGGCCACTGCTTTCTAATCTAAAAGCAAAAACAAAAAATGGGGCTAAGATAATATAGCACACACAGAAGATGCCGAGTGCCACTTTTCCTTTTAATTAGTGCACTGTTGGGCACGCCAGAGCTCAGCCCCTGCACGACAGAAACACTGAACGGGATCCTGTCCCACTTAACATTGAAACAAGGGGTTCTCCTGGGCTTTGTTTAGGGGATGCTCTGTGGCTGACACAGCATGACCCAAACAAAACCAGGAATCACCCCAAACACAAAAGTCCAAAGTCAACCCAAATCACTAAACCCAAACTGAGGATCAAAGAAAACCACGGTCAGAATCTTTGACGGTGTTTCCTTCCTGAGCTATCTGCAATCCTTGGCTATAACCCCCATGCCCCCAGCCCTACCCCACGGTTTGGGGCACACAGAAGCAGCAGCCCCAATCCAGGTGTCACCACCTGGCCAAGGAGAGGCATCGCCCCCAGAGCAGCACAGGGGTTGATTCCCAAGACCAGGCTCTTCACCTTCATGGAAGGGATCACAAACTCATACACCCAAGGGCCCAAGCAGGAGCTGAGAGGTGAGCACCCTGCCCCCCGCTCCCCCCGCAAAGGAGATAACCTCTTCTCAGCTCCCAGAGACCGCAGCTGCGTGGGAACACGGGCCCAGTGGGCGCGGACTTTGATTGTTGAAAAGCAGCTATAGCTGCACGTGTGGATTTTTCACGAATGCTCCCGATTTTTAAGCCCAGGCAGTGTTTGAAGAAATGAGTTTAAGGTGTCTGAGTTAGATTACAATCCACTCCCTCACTGAAGGGGCTTTGCTCAAGGCCAGTCCTCTCGGTAGAGACCAGGAGCCGCAGCCCTGGTCAGTGTTCTTGGTGGAGGATTCCAGGCCTGCAGGGCTGCAAGAGACTCCGGTGGGGGGTGGGGGGGATCCCCCGCTCAATAGCAAAGTGCAGGTGCACCCACATCCCCACCCACACGTGCTTTTAGACGCAGGGCCTCTGTGGGGCATTTGCAGGCAACCCAATACCAGGCTTTAATGCATCACCCTCCCTCCAAGGGCTGCTTTTCCATGACAATGACAAAGTGATGATGATGATAAAGACAGGACAATCCCTGGGAGCAACAGCAAACACTTTCTGAGCGCTCAGTGTGAGTGACGACTGAGCTAAGTGGTTTAATTTTAGCAACCCTGAGAAGTGCAACATTATCTCCATTTATAGTTGATGACTCAGGTTCAGAGAGGTTGAGTGACTTGTCCATGGTCACACAGCTTGGTGAGGCACCCGGTCACATCTCAAACCCAGGTCAACCTGATGTCGAAGACGTTGCTCTCAATTCCCTAATTCTATACCCTTGGATGAGTTACTTAACCTGGGTACCTCCTTTATGAGTAAAAGGGGGCAAACAGCATCAATCGATCACCTGGGGGTCACATGAGCCAATATACATGACAGCGCTTAGAACAGCGTCCTGCACACAAGCGGCCGAGCGTGATGGCCCCTGTTGTCATCAGCATTATGATAAAGGTCAGTAGCTGCTAATACACTGACCACAGCCCAAAGGAATGAATCAGCCCTGCTTTGGAGATTGGACATGGCCCTGTACTTTTCCATATTTTTGTCTGCTGTATTTTACTCTAAGTGAAGCCATGCTTTTAATTTCAATTTATTTATTAAGAAGCTAGCACTACCCTGAATGAGAAACCCATACCACTTGCTCTAATTAATGAAAATGAACATTACTACTAAAACGTTTTCAAGTTGTGTACGCGTGCCACCAGATAATATCATCTCTCCCATCCCAGGGGCTCAGGACCTCTGGGGCCAGAGCGAAGGAAGAGGCCCAGTGAGGGATGGAGCTGCCTCCCATCACCACAGACTACACACTGACCAGAGGCCCAGGGCTTCTCCTACAGTGCAAACCCCACTGTGGCTCCAACCAACCGCCCTCGGGGAAGGGCTGCCCTCGGGGAAGGGCTGCCCTCGGGGAAGGGCTGCCCTCGGGGAAGGGCTGCCCTCGGGGAAGGGCTGTCCGGCCCAGTCCTCTCTCTCTCCAGCCTATCCTGGCTCTGACCACATCTACCTACAGCTCTGCCAAAGTCCCACGGTCTTTCCTACTCCCAGGCCACCCACAGCAACCAAAGTCCAGTCCGTGGGCTGTTTGCAAATAAAGCTTGCTAGCACCCAGCCATTCCTCTTCCTTTTGCACATCCTCACCTGGCAGAGGTGAGACCTTCCTAGCCACAAAGCCAATGAGATTTACAGCTGGCCCTTTACAGAGAAAGCAGCTGACCCTGTTCTCAGTCCTTGCAAGGGTCCCTCTGCCCGCCAGGACGCTCTCTCCCTCACTCTCTGGCCGGACAAGTTCTACTCATCCCTCTACCCCAGCTGGGCTGTCCCAGGCTCCAGAGCCCTGCAGGGACTTAGCCCAGGGGTCACCAGGTTTGCTCACCTGCTCACACCCACCCGGGAGGAGCGACCCAGACACATTATCATCACAACCCCAGACCCAACAGCACGTCTCACCAGGAGAAAAGTCCTTCATGCAGATCTGTGATCTCAACAAACCAACTCTGGTCTCAAGAATCCATCCCCAAATCAAGAGCGTGGACAGAAAGCACCTGAGGTTAGAGGGGGCGCCGACGGGAGCAGAAAGTCTGCCAGGGAGGGGCGCCAGTGGGAGGCGGGGTGCAGCGGCCCGCAGAAGGGAGGCTCCGCGGTCAAGGGCAGTGCTGGGCTGCTAGGACTCCAGGCGGAAGGCAATGCTTCAGCTGGCCATCAGAATCCCGCCAACCGCTGGCCCGACTGAAGTCAGATGGTGGGGGACACAGGGACACGGCGGTGACAGAAGGGTCTCTGCAGGAGAGGCCAGGACTGTCCCAAGGGCCACAGCCCTTCAGACCCCAAACTCCTATCGTGTCTCCAAGCTGGGGTGAAACTGGAGAGGGACAGCCATCCCCAGGGAGAGTAGGGCATGCCTCTCGACAGGTGCCCGCGAAGGCCAGAGGGATGCCGGGGCAGCAGGGGAAAGTGCAGGTGTGAGTGGTGTCTGGGGAAGCAGCAGCGGAGCACAGGTGCCCCCCTCAACCCCCGGCTCTGAAACCAAAGAGCCAGCCAGAGAGGCCCCGGCCAAAGAGGCCCGTGCACACGCCCGAATTTCTCAGCCCAACACCGTGGGGACGCAGGACACGTCGCAGCCGCCACGCCGGGCCTGGCAATGTTTACAGCTGCAGTTCTACGAAGGAGCAGGCCTCCTGCCTGACGGCCAGGTTGCCTGGAAGGTTTCTATGAAAACACTGCTAACAGGTCAGAGCGAGCAGGGGGTAGAGACTTCACAGCACACAGTTTCTGTGGTGGGTTTGTGCTTTTCCTCCTCTCCATCCCTCCCTCACTCCCTCTCTCCTCCCCTTCCCCATACCTGACAACTGCCCTGGTCTATTCAACTGAAATCACAAGAACCACCACCACGGCTCCCACCAAGAATCACTCAACGTGGCAGACGCTGCCCTGAGCTCCTCCCACCCCGCAGATAACCCGATACAGGCCATTCTTTTCTCCATCCTGCCCTACTGCCTTGGGGTAGCTAAGATGCTCCCAGACATCGGCTTCTTTGGAGAGAATTTTCCCGCTCAGAAGTTCGGAGGGAACAAGCAAAGACACCCCGGGAGGAGGGTGGATGGTAAGGGACCTGTGACCATCTGGAAGCACCTTCATCCACTGCTCTGCCGGACTTGGGAAGATGCTGGAGAAACACCCAGCAAACATTTAAACTCAACCACGTGGTGGAGCGTGGCAGGGCTCGGGGCACGGCTGCGCCTCTGAGGACGGTCTTCTACCACGGCTGCTGCCCAGCTCGGGCTGGGGACCTCAGTCGCCACCCAGGCGGATGGCCTCCTGGGAGCAGCTCAAGCCCAGGGTCCAATCAATACCTGCATCGTCTGAAGGGGTGTCCGAGGACAGCGTCTCATCCAGGGAAGCCTGGTCCGTCCCAGTGGCCAAAGGGCTCCCCAGCTGGGCTTCCGCCGAGGTCAGCGGCTCCTGCTTGGGAGTGGAAGGTTCACTCTGTGCAACTCGGGGATCTCCGTCGGGGCTGCATGCCTTGCTCTCAGCGTCTGCAAGGAAATTCAGCTGTCAGCTGAGCCTGACTCCCTTCCTACCTGCTTTCCTTCACGCGCGAAGTGACTTCCTGGGAAGTCCGCTATCCCAGGCCTGGTGTGGTCCCTGCACGCTCTCGCACACCCTGGGGATCCCTTTCCAGAGCCTTCCTAAGGCAGCACCGAGCGTCACAACACCCGCTGCCCTCTGGCCGCACCACTTCCAGCCTGCGCGCTCTTACTTCGACAATGCCTCCCACCCATGTCCTCGCCTTTGTGGCACCCCCAACCCTCGGCCTCTGCCCTGTGGCTTCGGCCAATGGGAAGTGAGCAGGTGTGAAGCAGCAGCGACTTTAAAAGTACCTGCCCATTCCTGCACATCTCTCCTGTACCCGGACCTTCCCCTGAGGACAGGCCCAGCCAGCCTGCTGGGGATGAGAGATGGCGGGGGAGGGGAGCAGAGCCAAGGCACCCCCATCCTGCCAGCCAAGGCCACCCAGACAGGTGATGACAAGCCCTAACTGCTGCCCATCCCGGAGGTGCTGGGTTGTTACTATCGAGGCTACAAATTACCTTTCACCTCAGCACCCACCATCCTACCATGAGTCCCCCGTCACACAAACGCTTCTCGTTTATTGGGTCCAGCATTGTGCCAACGGTGCAAAGACGGAGATTAACAAGACAATCCTTACCCCCCCCAGGTGGCTTAAACTGTGGGCAGCCACACAGCTGGCCACACGTGGCACTGCCAGTCCAACAAAGGCACAGCCAAGGGCTGAGGCGGGAATCAGGGAGTCCTTGGTCTAGGCAGGTGGCATCTCAGAACGGAGGACACCAGGCTCCTAGTAGGGCTGAAAGGAGGACCCGGCCCTCCCCTTGCTGGGGCTCAGTGGCTGAAGCCTTTGAGGGTCTGGCCTTTGACTGGTTGATCACCTTGGGTCATATCTTAGTGCTGTGGGGCCGGGCGCTCAAGAGCATAACAACTGGTCCAGATCACACAACCAGAGTGGCAGGTCCAGGCAGGGAGGCTCAGCCAGCCGATCGTACTCAGCCTTTGGAGACACAGCTCACAGCCCAGTTCATGCAGCACCCACAAAGCCCCCGGCTCAACCCTAGGCCCCACAGCCAGGGCATCCAGGCCGCCGCAGTGCAGCGTGTCAGCGTAGGCTGCACACGTCCACACGGCTGGGAGGCAGCAGCGTGGGGGAACCAGCCTTGCTTGGAGGCAGCGGGGAGAGGAGAGATTTATTTCAGAACCGGGGGTCCGTTGCTTAAGTCAGTCCTGGCTCCTCCCTGCTGTCAGGTAGCAGTGTCCCTTCCACTCCCCAAAGTGCCCAGGTGGGACAAAAGGTATAAGGTCACCCTCTCTACTCATCCCACCCCACAGCACATGGGGTTTCTTGTGCCCAGGCAGCAAATGTCTCCAGGCCTCAATTTCCTCTTCTATAAAATGAGGCTAATACTCCTGGCTTCGCAGAGTCAGAGTGAGAATTCAGTGAGTGAACGTCCATAACGCATCTGGCATGAAGCAAACACCATGCACGTGCTTGTCATTACCCTCACTGCTGCTCACAAAGGGGACAAGGAGGACGATGACAAGGGTGATGGTCTGCCACTCGGCCTGGGCCCCTCGGCCCACGTGGTATCAACAGGGCCCTCCCCACGCCCAGGACTCAGCCCAGGCCTGTAAGGTGACCCTGCAGGGGACGTGCACTTGTAATCACTGTTCACCATCTACCGTCTGCTGCACGCCCCCTAGCGGGGAGGGCAGAACAGCAGGAGTCTAGAGACTTGGGTCTCGGAAGATGCCATCTATGCAGCCATGTCACCTAGCCTGGGGGGTGGGTCTAGACCAGGGACCGGCTACCCTTCCCTAGAAAGAAGCCGATGGCCAGTATTTGTATTTTAGACTTTCTGGGCCACATGCCACAAATCCATGGTCCATATTCATCTTTGTTGTTTATTTTTTACAAAAGTCCTTTAAGTTTAAAACCATTCTTAGCTCAAGGGGGCTTTAAGAAGACAGACCTCGGGCCAGATGTGACCAGCAGCCAACCAACCTCCACCCAGGAGAAGACCAAGACACAAGCCAAGAGAAGCCACCCAGTGGACACAGTGAGAGGTCACCAAGCTCAAAATTACAGCTTCCTGGACCCTCTCTCATGACTGGTTTACTCATACTTGAAACACAGCTGTGACAGTCTCTGCTACCAGCTTACTTGGCCGCTGGTGACAGAGGTGACAGCCAGCACTGACTGAGGCTGTGCACAGCTAGAGACACAGCACGGCACTCTGCTGGCACCATCTCACCTGAATGTCACAGCTCCCCGCTCCGTTAGGTGTGGCTACCACCCACTCTTTACAGATGGTGACACCGAATCTTAGGAGCGGCGGGTCATTTGCTGCTGGTGACGATCCCCGTTGTTAATAGTAACGGCATCTCCATCATCATCAACGAAATGGTCAGAACACTGAAACTGCGAGACCCAAAGGTCCCCACCCTCCACCCGGGCTCAGCAAAGGCTGCACCCGGACGCACAGCCCCGGGATTCCTCCACCTACTTTTACGTCTTAGCGGACTTGCAGGACTTTTCTGGGCTGTGCTCAGAGCTCCGGCTCATAATCATGTTCAGTGAAAAGTCACAGTTCTCAAAATAGCCTGGGCGGCAGGGTCGTTGCTAAGCAATGCTGGCAGGCGGGGCGGGGGGAGCTGTGGGCAGCTGGTCCCCTGCTCCTCTCACTATACTGTGGGCGCTCCCTCCCGGCCAGGCGCTTCTGAGGGCGGCAGAGGGGAGCCGGGGCCGGAGGCTGGGTTATACGCAGAGCAGCCACGCTGAGAGGGGACATGCCCCAAGCAAGCACGCACCCCGCACGCACATGCCTTCATGCACACGTACCCCGCACGCAAACGCCTTCATGCGCACGCACACACCTGTATGCACACGTACCCCGCACGCAAACGCCTGCACGCACGTGCACGCACACACACATAGCCCCTGGCGCTCCTGCCACACAGAAGCCAGACAGACTTGACTCGTCACTGCCAACTGCCCCGAGGACAGGGACCTCGTGTCTTTCAGGTCACGGAACACAGCACCGCGGTAACAGCCACCTCCTCCTTATATCCAGTGATAGAGTATGAAAGTCCTTAAACTATTAAGGCAAAGTCAAGCAGACACATTGAGGAGGATGGAGTAACGTCACTCAGGGCACACGCGGCGTCTGGACAGAGAAATGGGCCAGCTCCTGTCCTCACTCATCGTATGTGGGCCAGGGACCTGGTGCAGGGGCTGGGACACCAGCCTGCCCTCGCCTGTCACAGATGTGTTGCTGGTCAAAGCTGTGAAGACGGAGTGAGAGGAAAAGGTCAGCTCCCGGTCCCTCATGCAGACCTGGCCGCATCTCACACAACTCCTAACCATACTAGTAGGGTCCTTCCTCGATCCGGCAGATTCCCAGACCTTCAGGAACCAAGGATAGGTCAGAGGGGTTCATAAAACGCATGTGTTCACAGTATCACAAAATAACAACCCCTCCCCGGAGAGCGGGGAGGGCAAACCCATGCCCTGGACACAGGCTCACCTCCGGGACGTGCAGGCTCTCTCCTGCAGGCCCGTCCACAGCCGGCTCAAGCAGCCGGCTCCTGACCGCTTTGTGGGCAGACTCCAGGGGGCTGACCCAGGGGCGTGTCCATGTGCACGCGTGTGCACACCTGTGCAGGGCAGAGGACCTTCCTGGGTTTGGCCTGGCCTAGGACGTTCAAGTGTGAGTTCCTGAGGCTGCTAAGAACTGCAGGCAGCTCTGGGAGGGTCTGTGGCCCCAGCCTGTGGGGGGCCTCTCTGGGCCCCTCGGTCAGTGTCGGAGTCTCGCTCAGCCCCCCAGGTGCCCCCTGGGTGTGAAGTCCAGGCTCAGTGCGGGGTAGGGGGCAGCCAACCACAGGGGGCGCTCCTGGCTACGAAGCCGGCCAGCCGAGCTGGGCGCAGGTGGTGGCGATGAGGATGATTCCTGAATTCAAGCCGGGGGCCATCTCTGAAGGGGGAGGGGGCGGTTCAACTCCCGGGGCCACGGATCAACCCAGCAGGAGCCCTGCTGTCCCACCTCCAGGACAAATTCGGGACCGACAGAGGCTGACCTAGAGCTCGACTTCACCCCAGTGAGAAAAGGCATTTTCTCAGCAAGTGCAGGACAGAAACAATCGCTCCAAGAGGTATGCACCCCAGGAGCCTGTCGGCAAACACTCTCACATCTCCCCTTACCCCTGTGCATCCATTAGAGGTAATACAGTTAAGAGTTTAAGGGAGATGAGTGGGTGGTGAGCCCACACCCCTGCCCCCTCCCCCAGACCCGGTCCCTTCCCAGGGGCAACGCCTGCTCCCTGCTTCTAACACGCACCCCCCAGCGGGAGCCCCGCAGGCTCACTGCAGACTCAGCCCACGTGTCCCGTGGCTGCCCGGGGTGCCACGGCCACAGGGGTGCCTGTCACCCAGCCGCCTGCTGGGGAGTCGAATTCTCTCCATTCCGTCCATGCTGCAGGGAGAGGCAGGAGGACGCAAGACCCTGTCAGACAGCCCCCGCTTTCTCACCTCCCCTAACCCGCACCCACCTTCTCTTTCCTCCTCCTCGGGGTGCCTGCTCCTTCCCCCACGGGGTCCTGCGCGGGCTGCTCCACTGGGCTGGAAGACGCTCCCCAGCCTCCCATCGCTCTCTGCTTCTCAGCCTTGGGGCACCAACGTTGGAAGCAGCTGGGCTTATAAACTCCGGACGCCTAGGCCCCACCCCCAGCACCTCTGATTGAAGAGCTCTCCAGGTGACCCTAATTGTAGCAAGTTCTGAGAAGCAGCCTGTTGACTCCTGCTATTAGACCCACTCCACCATCACCTCCCCCCAGCCCCGGACCAGGTCAGGGGCCCAACTCACGTTCTTCAGGTGCTACGTGCTTTCCTTCACCACACTCAGCTCAGCTGTGATTTTGTATTGATTTGTGGGATTATCTCATGTTTGTTCCCCACGGGACTGTGAGTTCTGGGAGAAAGGTATTTTGCTCACCTGTATCCTCAGCAGCTAACACAGACCCTGGCCCCTAGCAGATGCTCAGTAAAATGGTGCGGCGTCAGTTAACGAGCGCATTGTCAATTCTTGAGCAAAGAGACTGTGTTTCAGGCCCCTCCATTTCCTGGTCCACAATCACTTAGCCAGAGAGAAAGAGTGATCTAAAGTCAGGGTTGGCAAACTACACCCTGGGGGCCACATCTAGCCCGCCGTCTGTTCCACGGAGCCCCGAGCTACGAAGGGATTCTACCTCTTTAAATGGCTGAAAAAGAAAAATAATACTTGATAGCACATGGAAGTTATATGAAATTCAAATTTCAATGTCCCTAAATAAAGTGTTACCAGCACCCAGCCAAACCCACAACTTTGTGTAGTGTCTGGGGCTGCTTGTGCCTGATAACAGCAGGGGTAAGTATGGACCTCACAGCCTAAAATAATCTACTGTCTGACTCTCTCCAGAAAAGGCTCGCTGACCCCAATCTAAAGCAGGTGGGCCGGCGTGAGATCTCCCCGCCAAACACAGAAGCCAGGAGAGCCGGCCCCTGAGCGCGTCAGCCACGGGCTCACCCCATCAACTCGGCGGCCGGCTCTCTGTACTGAGGCCCCAGACAAAATCGTTTTACAAAGATTCAGAGTTTAGGAAAGGAAAAACCGCCCTTCTCCTGGAAGGTTTTCCCTTTAATGATTCACCTATCACTTTATCTTTGACGGAAATCAAATCCATGTTTTCCTTCATCAGTGATAATATTTTTAAAAACAGATGATAAACAGACCTTCAAATTGTTTTCATTTTCCCTCCTCCCGCCCCAAGAGTTAAGGTAAGTTTTGTTGGCAACATATTCAAAATGCCAGAGTTTGGAGCTTTTTGGTTCCATCCAAATTCACACAGTCCAGATCTCCATCTCGGCAAAGACATTTTCCCAAATCTGAGTCAGCCTGGAGCGTCTAACATCCGAACGTCACAGGACTTGATACCAAGTTTTTTTTACAGACAAAGTTTGATTATTAGCACTAAGCAATTTCCCACGTATGCTTCCCATGAAAACAGCATCATCACCAAAGTACTTTTCCCTTTGCATCTAAAGAAGAGGAATGACCACAAGGGCCCTACCAGACGCGGAGCACGTTATAAATCCGGATTCACGGACTCCATGGGCTCCCTTTCTACTTCCTGATACCTGGGCCAAATGACAAAGACACCAATAATATTTTAAGGCTAAAAGGCAGAAAGGAATGCCATTTATTCACGTGAGCCTCACAGAATTGGCTCTGTGAGGCCAGGTTCTTTCAATCAGGAGGCAAGAGCTTGGTCCAGCTCCAGAGAGACCTGCAGGCAGCAGTGAGGTTGTCTGAGACCCCACCACCCCTGCCAAGCTTTAGGGTCTCAGAGAACTGGAAAGCATGAAAGTTTAGTGTCAGGACCCAAGTCCTGTGCCTCACGCCATCACCAAGGGAGGAAGATGGGCGAACCCAAGAATCCTTAAATTAATTGTGTGAGTGATAAAACCTGGTGCTTCTGAAAGATGCAAACAAGGGCGGCTTCGCAGACACCACGGTGACGAAGGTTTCTGGACCAGAGTCTGAACAGCATCCGGGCCCTCCGGCTGCGTGACGCAGGGCAGCTACCTCCCAGGCCCTCCCATTGCTCACCTGGAGACCGGGTGATAACACCACACCCAGTCACAAGGATGCTGTGAGGACAAAAGGTTGAAGGTGGGTAGAACGCCCAGCAGAGCACCCAGCATATAATTGATCCTTAATAAACGGTAGCTGTAACACTAGGTGGTCATGGGGAACAAATAACTCACCCGAATCCAGGATTAAACTCTGAATATGAAAAAACAAAAAACCAGGCCTAGCCACTAGCCTCACCCACACCCAGCTGGGGCGGGAAGCCACCCCTCATCCCCAGGGCAGGTGGCTGCACCCAGCTCCACGCCCCATGAGCAGCTGACTCTTAGACTCACCGATGGGTCCTCAGAGGCCCGGGGGCTGAGCCGTGGGTCCTCACTGGACCCACGGAGGCCTCATTCAGGTCCAGGAGCCACAGCTGGACACCGGACTCCTCCGACTTCCACGCCACCCTGATGGGCTTGCTGGAGCCCCGTGAGACCCCCAGCCCGGCCCGGGGTGGCCCACTTACCCTGCTCCATCATCTCCAGGAGCCCCTTCTTGATGAGGTCCTCCCGACCTTGCCTGCTGGCCATCTTCTTCTCCAAGGCTGCACACACAACACAGACATCCAGGTGAGTCATGGGCAGAGCGCCGCAGGGCCCCGCCCGAGCCCGGCCAGCGCCACCTCCAGCGTAGGAAGACAGCAGAGAGGCAGCAGGTGACCGTGGGTTAGGGGCCCCCAGATGGGGCTGTGGTTCAGGAACCCGAGCTCCCCCCTAAGCAATGTGCTGAGCAGGGCAGAAGGGAGGTACCGTGAGCACTGTTTAAGGCAGTGGCTTGCGTGGCTCATCTGAGAAGCGATGCCCCGTGTACCACCCTCTCTAGGCTCCCATCCCCACCCTCCGCCGACTACGCCTTCATTTTCCAGCCCAAGACCTTGTCCCCCAAATACCCTGGGGTGCTTTTCTGCGGTTCTGTTTTCACCTGCTAAATACATCCCGACCGCCCTTTTGTCTGTTCACAGACCAGTCTTCTGTCCCACCAGAGGCTCCTCCGATGAGCCCCAGGTTCATGCTTTCAAAGAATGTGCCAGTAGGGACTTCCCTTAAGAATCCGCCTGCCAAGGCAGGGGACACGGGTTCGATCCCTGGTCCGGGAAGATCCCACATGCCGCGGAGCAACTAAGCCCGTGCGCCACAACTACTGAGCCTGCGCTCTAGAGCCCACGAGCCACAACCACTGAAGCCCACATGCCACAACTACTGAAGCCCGACGCCTAGAGCCCGTGCTCCACAGCAAGAGAAGCTGCCGCAACGAGAAGCCCGCGTACCGCGATGAAGAGTAGCCCCCGCGCGCTGCAACTAAAGAAAGCCCATGTGCAGACAACGGAGACCCAATGCAGCCAATAAATAAATAATGTTCCTTTAAAATAAAAAGAAAGAAAGAAATAGTAGCTTTAAAAAAAAAAAATGTGCCAATCGAACAGGAAGGAGGCGGCCGGGCCCCGATCCCCCTCCACCGAGCCCAACGTGCGGAACGAACCTCGTCAATTCCTCCTTTGGAACAGCCCTTCCAGCCCCCTCATCCCAGGGCAAACCCTCCAGCGACTGGCCCCCTGCCCCTGCCTCTCCCCTCCCAGGGGCCGGTCTCACTCTTCTCTCCTTCTTCTCCCTAACTGTCCAGAAAACAATTTGCCTGCAGTAGAATCCAATTTCCAAACACGAACCCATGACACCCCTCAGACCCTCTCTTTAAAAGATACGGACAAAGTACCGGCTATAAGCCTGGATCACAAAGGGCCCTGGGTCACCCACATGTATGAATGCCCTGCCCCACGTGGGAACGAAACAGCCGCTCGAGTAGCAGAGCTTAAAGTCTAGTGGCCAATGACAAACAGGCAATGACCATGAAGTTATTTATTAAAAAATATTTACTGAGCACCTACTGTGTGCCGGGCACAGGGGAGCAAGACAGGCATGGACTCTGCCTGAGAGCCAGAGCTTTGGGACAGATGACAAACATCTGGGCGAGTGGCATCAACCAGAACCAGAGGGCATGGGGGCAGGGCGTCTGGGGAAACACGGCTGCTTCCCTGAGGGTGTTTACGCTGAGGGATGAATATAGAAAACCCAAACATACCGAGAAAAAGACAACTGGGGGCAAAGGGAACATAATTTCCTTTCTGAGTCCAATTTCCAATCCAATTTCCAGGTGCCAGCAGTGTGGATAAAACTGAGAAACGGAACTCTGGCTTTGGGAGGTGCCGCCCAGTCCAAAAACAAGAGGCGAGCAGGACGAGGGTGAAGGTCTCCAGGATGGAGGGACCGCGCTGTGACCAGTGCTGGTGGCAGCCTTGGTAGCACCCTGCTCAGATGCACTGACTTGGAAGTCCTCCCAATGACCTGAAGAGGCACTTGCCAGGGGCTGCTGTCTGCAACTCAGGACACCTGTCCCCACGGCCCAAGCCCCCCTCCCCTCCTCCCAGAGCAGGTACGGGCTCAGATGCCACTTCCCAGACTTCAGGCTTCCGAGAGCCACCTTCATGGTGTCACTGGTCCCCACTCTGCCCAAACCACTGTCTGCATTGTTTTTTTTTTTTTTTTCCTCTCTCTAAATCATCTTTATTTTTACTTCATCTCATCCTAACCAAGGATGCCTGTGAAGACGGGGATTGGATAGGCTGAAATAAATAACATCCCACACTCTGGGGGGAAAGAACGGTTTAGCATAAATAAACGAAATGCAGCGCTATCTGCAGAATTCCAAATGCCTGATAAAGGGCCCAACGGGGATGCCTGCCCGAAGGCAGGGATGCTGCAGGTCTTAACCTGGAGACCCTCAGTCCCCCGGCAGGGCCCGCACAGCATCCTGAAAAACTCACAGGTTGCTCCCCGCAGCCCAGTGCCAAGTGGGCCAGGGACACAGGGTTCCGAGAGCACGCAGCTCACCCTCCAACCCCACGGCCCAGAGAGCATCAGGGGCTCCCCAAGGTCACAGAGGTCACCCTGCTCTGGCCCCCTAAGCCTTTCACTGATGCCCGGGCGAGGCTTCCCCAGCTCGGTGCGTTTGCACAGCTGTTCCCCTGGCTGCGATGCTCTTCCCTGCTTCCCTCCAGGGAACCGATTACGTCTCAGCTCAGTGTCACCTCCTCACCTGGACCTTCTCAGGCCACTCAGCCCAGGGCAACGCCCACCCCCCACCTCCTCCTCAGCCCCGCCAAGGTCGTGACTGTCACACGTGCTTGTCTGTCGCCTGGCCCCCCAGTTGGCGGAAAGCTCTAAGCGGGCAGGGTCTGGGTCTCCCTGTCTACTCTGTGCCTGGCACACAGGAGCCACACGAGGTTCATCGAATATCGACGTTTGTTCTGCTTTCATCCTTGACGAGGAGAATCTGTCCATCAACTTCTTGGGTAGTTAAAAAAATAAGTTTGTAAATTGCATAAAAAGTGTGGGTGGAAGTACCCCCCGCTGCTGTTAGGAGCCCCCCCTGCCCCCCGCCCCACTGGCTTTGCCTCTGCCGTCCCCTGAGCCCGGGAGTCTGCACCACTTCAAGGCTGGGACCACAGGGACCGCCAGAGGCAACAGCCCAAGACGGGCACTTAGCAGGCGGGTCCCCGAGGCCCAGGACTAACTCCACACGAGCAGCTCCCTCGCTGACTGTTTCCAGCAGCAGCTAACAGGCCTGTGGGAGCCGAGATGCTGTCTCCCCTGGGGTCTGCTTCTCAGGGCACCGACCTCCGCTTCACCGAGGGCACCCCATCGCCCAGGAACCAGACCCGAGCCCGGCTGCCAGGGTTCCAACCCCAAGCCCACAACCTGCTGCTGCCTGGCCCTGGCAGCGGCTGCCCATCTGATCCCGCTTCCCGTTCCTGACATGGGCAGGGGCGCTGTGATACGGGGGCTTCTGAGCACTTCGTTGTTAGAAACGTGCGGTGTCGCTTTGACTCTTACGGCCAGTTGTGTTGTCGTCACCACGTGCATCCCCTGCATCAGTCTCGTGGCCAGAGCTCCTGGCTTGGAGTTCGAGGGGGCGGGGGCAGCGGTCCAGCCTCTCGTAACCCAGCTTCCCACAGAGCTGAAGGTGAGTGAGGGGAGCTCTGGGGTCCTTTAGTGGGAGGGCATCCGGACGGGGCTGCCCAGGTAGGAGCTGCCTCTTCAGGAGGAGCTTAGGAGCCGGCGAGCGTCAGTATCGAGGCCAAACTGAGGCCCCGACCCTCTGAGTGAATCCCCCAGGGGGCTCTTGGGGACGGTGGGACCCAGGCCCCAGGGTTGTCAAAGTGAGGGTCCAGGTGCAGGAGGGCTGGGTGCTCCCCACTCCGGTGTGGTCAGGAAGGAGAGATGGTTACAAGCCAGGCCTCAGCTCCAGCCTGGCCTTGCAGTGACCTTGAGTCTGCATTTTTAACTAGGTCGAGGGTGACGTGTGTGCCCCTTACAGTCTGGGCGTGAGTGGGCTTCGGGTGGGACCTAGAGCTGCTTCCCCGCCCCCGCCCCCACCAGGGACCTGGAAGGGCTGGTGGAGAGAGGGGACCCGCAGGAGGTTGAACAGCTCCTGGCCGTCACAGGCCACAGAGCACAGCCTGCCCCTCCCAACACCAGCCACAGAAAGCGCGGTGACGGTGACGCCAGGCCCCCTCTCCCTGGTGCTCACCAGACGTTGTCTGCTTCAATTTTTCATTTTTCTTTTTCCTCCATTTCCAGGGTTTGAAGATTCTGCCCAGGGTGGCCAGTTTGCTGTTTCTCCTCACGGGGGGAGTTCGAATCCCTGAGAGCAGATATTCAGAGCGCACTGCGGGGGTTTGGTCCATCTCATCTGGAAGGCGAAAACCCAGCGAGGCGGTCAGTGATGACCAAGCCCACACGACAGCCTGGGGGGCCCGAGGTGACTCCCCTCCTCCCTGGGGCCACCAGTGATCCTCCAAAGCCTGGGGCTCAAGAGGGTGGGCCAGGCGATGGAGACGGGGCTTGTTCCATCATGTACCAGCCCACGTTCAGTTGGGTTAATTCACCTCCTGCTGCCTGTGAGAAGGGGCAGAGTTTATCCAGAACCAAGAAGCCCTAGAGACACCCAAAGATGCAGGAACAGCAGGGCTGGAGAGAGCGAGGACCAGGCCGGGGGGGCCACCAGCAGTCGGAGGGGCCAGGACCTGGGATGGGCGGTCATCAAAAGACCCAGCCCAACGCCCCATGGGACGGGCGTCCCAGGGACAGGCAGCCCCAGCCGGCAGCCTCCAGAGCAACCCCTGAGGTTTGACTTCCAGAGGGCTGTGCCCGTCAGCAGCCCAAGCCACTCAGCCCCTCTGAGCCTCAGTTTCCACATCTGGAAAATGAAGCTTATCATCATCCCTGATGCCTAGGGTTGAGAGGAAAATTCTGTGTGACCATACGGTGGCCATGACGTCTGGAAACAGGTAGACACACATAATACACAGTTTATCGATAGCATGTTACGATCCACGTGAAGTAATGTTATCTGTGTTTTGAAACTGTCTACCCATTCTGCCTAACATGCCGTGCCAGCACGGGTGGCTCTCAGTAGACATTTTCATAATCATTTATATTGTGTAAGTAATACGATAATTACTATGGAGCAAAAGTTAGTCACTACTTGTTCTGGGCCGAGTGCTAACATATTTTACCCCCATAGTAAATCTATGAGGTGGAGCCTGTTATTATATCCATTTTACAAATGGGTGCACTGGGGCTCGGAGCCACAAGCCATTCTGTTAGCTGCCAGAGCGAGGGGATGATGGCCTCGGGCGGCCTGACTCCAGAGGCCCCTCTCGTATCTCTAAGCTGCTTCTAGGGTGACGATATAACTTTATCACCCAAAGCAGGACACACATGGATGGAACACAACAGGAGGTGTAAACCAACACCGTCCAAACAAAGCCAACCACTCTCTCCAGCTGTTTTTTTTTCCGTGCAGCATGCAGGATCTTACTTCCCCAACCAGGGATCGAACCCACGACCCCTGCAGTGGAAGCGCAGAGTCTTAACCACTGGATCGCCAGGGAAGCCCCTGTCTACAGCTGTTATTTAATTGAGTGTTAAGTGTACACCAGAGGCTGGGTCCGCAGGGGGTCCACAAAGAAACCTCGTGTGGACAGACAGCCCAGGGGTCTCGTTGGAGGACTTCTCTCTGCGGACTTAGCAAACCAGCCAGACTCCTAAGCCCATGACATTTTCTACCTTGGGTTCAGCTGTAAGCCCAGTGCCTGGCGCCTAGTAGGGGCCCAGGAAGTTCGGGTGGGGAAGTCAGTGAGCCAGGGCAAGGTCACGACCCCCAGCGCCGCACTCCAGGCGTGCAGGATGCAGATGGTCCTCCTCTCCTCAAGAGTCAGTTCACTGCGTGTTATTATCCTCTCCTTTCCTTCCTCCGCCCACGGATGCCAGATGGGAGTGGAACCGCCGGTGCCATGTGGCCCCAGAAAAGCTGACTGTCCTGGAGGCATTTTTGGCACAAAGGAGAAAGAAACGGCCTGGTCTCCCCAAGCTTCCAGGCTGGTTTGAAGATAAAGACGAAGATCCCCAGAGATACGCATGTAGATGAGGAAGAACTGTCATCGCTTTATTTATATCTCATCTTACTCCACAAAGGATGGGCAGCCATTATCAGAAACACATGCCCAACAAGACAAATGAGTGTCCGAGGAAATCCAGAGGAAGGGGAGTCTGGACAGAGCCACCGCATCAGGGGTTAGAGACACCACGTGTGGCTCTGAGCTTCCTGGCAGCCAAAGCAAAAAGGAGCAGCACATAGAATAAACTACAAATCAGACCCCAAACCTCACTCCATCTGCCCCCTGTATCACTGTGACTTTAGTCCAGGCCACCAGCATCTCTACCCCAGATGCTCACAGAAGCCTTCTAACTGGTGTCCCCGTGAACCCCTATAAATGTAACTCTGATCGTATCGCTTTCCTGCTTACTCCCTGTGGCCTCCCTTCTCATTTAGGGCAAAATTGCCAAGGCTGTAAAGGTCTCGGAAATCTGCTCCCAAGCCCCGCCCACCTCACCCCTGCCCACTAGCCCCCTGTTCCATTTCATCAGCAGCATTATTGTGCATTAGCATCTATGGCATGTTATGGAAACCAGAACGTCGTAACTGTTAGGATGCAGCTACCAGAAGCAGGGATCCAGGCTCACACCCTGGCTCTGTCATTCACTACCTGGGGCTGAAGTGTTGACACCACTGTCCTCCCTGCATTTTCACCTTTACCCCAGCCTTGCTGGGGGAATAGGGCGTACAAGGGATTTCCCAAGTCCTTACCTGGGGGCTCACCATGTGGCTTGCTTGAACCAATGGGAGGTGGGCAGAAGGGACATTGTGGCCCCCTCCTCAACACCCCTTCCCCCCTCCCTCCACATCACTATTTTATTTATTTATTTATTTATTTTTTTGCAGTACGCGGGGCTCTCACTGTTGTGGCCTCTCCCGTTGTGGAGCACAGGCTCCGGACGCGCAGGCTCAGCGGCCATGGCTCATGGGCCCAGCCGCTCCACGGCATGTGGGATCCTCCCAGACCGGGGCACAAACCCGCGTCCCCCGCACCGGCAGGCGGACTCTCAACCACTGCGCCACCAGGGAAGCCCCCACCATCACTATTTTAATACGTTGCCTCCCTGCTCCCTCCCCACAGTGGCTGGAGCAGGTACTGTGGTTCCCACCTCACTTCTGACACACCTGGGTCCTCACCGCACAGCCTGGGGCACAGGCGGGGCACGCCGACCACTGAACAGACTGCACACCACTCTCCCCTTGAGGATTCATTCACTCATCCATTCACTCATTCATTCATCTATTCAACAAAAACTTATTGACACCAGCCATGTGCCGGAATCGCACCAGGAGGAGAATGTGCAGAGGTGAACAGAAAGAATCCCTGCCTCTGTGGGGCTTCTAGCGGCCAGCGGGAGACGGACAACGGGAGGGGGGACGTTAAGAAACCAACCCTGCTCGCCCCATAGTTAGTTCCCTGCTGCCTTCCTCTCCTTACCTTTCCCCATCACATTCATCACCTGGTGTGTGTGTGTATGTCTGCGTGCGCACACACAGACACGCACGCACACAGACCCACACGCAGATGCACAGTTATTTGTTTGCCTTTTGCTCAGTCACCTCCCTAATTTGAGAGCAGGGTCTGCCTTTGATGGTTGGTTTGCAGCTGAATCCCTGGTGCCCAGAACACGTAAGATAGGAACCCATGTGGTGAAGGAGATCCTTCCAGACATGAGGACGGATGGACAGAACCCAGCATCTGCTCAGGGAGCCGGGGGAGACGCGGGGGCTGCCTGGCAACGGAGGGTTATGAAAGGCTGCTCTGAGCGCGTTACTGGAGCAGAAGCCTGGGTGAAAGGGAGCCAGCAGTGTAGATGGGAGCGGGGGCAGGGAAGAGGGTCCCAGGCAGAGGAAGAGCGAGGTCGAGGGCTTGGAGGAAGAGCGCAGGGTATGAGGGCCACGGATGCAGCTGGGGAGGCACGCAGGGCTTGAACCTGATTCAGAATCCAGCAGGAGCGACTGGGTCTCTTCAGCTCAAACGACCTGATCTGTTCATCTACCAAATATCCAATGTGCGCGACCAGGAAGACACCTTAGTCTGAGCGACTCCCCAGGGGCCTGCTGTCACTGGCGGAGCAAAGGTGGGGACAGGCTCCAGAGGTCTGAAGCCTGCACCTCCAGCGCCCTCTCCGCCCGCCTGGACCCGGGGCCAGGCAGGGTGAGGGCTCCCGAGGGCCGTCACTCATAACCCAAGGCCAGCAATTTCAGAAGAGATGCTCCGTCCAGTGAAGGAATCACTTACAAGCCACCCAAGGGCATGAATGGGTCACGGACGGTGTGCATGGGGGTCCGAGGGAGCAGAGGGGGGGCGGGCCCTCCTGGGTACCGTGTGGCCCACTCACACTGGAGGGTGGGAGTGAATGTGGGCAGGCGCGTGTCTAGCAGAGAGGGTGTGTGCATATGTGCATGCGTGTGCCTATATGGGAGGGCGTGCGTGCACCTGTACGTGTGCGTCACACAGAGAGAAGGGAGGGTGGGGGACCGCCACCACCCTCTATCCCCAGCCCTTGAATTCGCTCAGCATCCCTGGAGTTGCCCGGGAACCTCCTTCCCACATCAGGGAGGATTCCCAGATCCAACACATCAGCAGACCCCTGCAGCCTCTGAATAGCACGCGGCGCTAAGCTCCAGGGGCACCTCTGCCACCTGTGAAGCATTAGCAGTTAATTAATGAAAAATGTTTCCCCGCATCTGCTGGGAAAGTACGACATGCGGCTGCAGGGCAGGCAGGAGGCCGTCCAGGCTCCCAAACGATGGATGGGCCAGGCGCCCCGCCCTGGGGCTGAAGGTGCAGCTCCAGCCCCTCCCATCTCTGGTCCCTTCCACAACTCCAGCCCTCTCCCCGTCCCCTCTGAGGTTAACGGCAGTCAGGGCCCTCGGCCCCCAGGACCCACTGCCACCACGCCATCAACGGATCCCACAGACCTACAAGTCAGGCACTTCTAGAACCAGGCAGTGAAGGACACCAATGCCATGGCTGAGGGCACTGAGCTTACGGACTAACTTCCATGCCTGGCTCAGGGCCAACTCCTTTCTTCCTAATATCCTCTTCCGTCCTAGCTCTGATCACCCTCAGATATCATCCTGGGATCTGTTATTTATTGTTATCATCTATCTTTCCCACTGGAACCAACGTTAAGCTTTATGAGAACAGGAACTGTGGCCACCTTGCTCGTCATGGGTCCCTGGCATCTTTACTGGCGCCTGGCACCCAGGAAGTGCTCTAATAAACACCTGTGCGACCTGTGAATCTGAGATGCTGAGCTGCCAGGGCTGGAGCCAGGATGTGGTCCCCGTCCATCTGACTCCACAGTCCTCGCCTTAGGGATGTCTGGCATTTCTGCTTCGTCATCTTCTATCCCCTGACCCGGCCCTGTCTCCTTCCACTTCACCAGGTCACCTTCCCCAAAACACAGTGGAAAGGAAGCTCCGCTCCCCGATTACCAGGTGCCACGTGCTGCACGGCTGGCCTCACAGGGAAGACAGGCACCATCCGTATCAGACAATATTCGAACAGGACCTTTTGCTTGTTTCATTCATTCACTCACAAATTCATTCATCAAGCGTCCGCTGAGGCCTGCTGTGTGCCAGGGCTGCTCTGAGTCTGAGACAGCGCAGTGAACGCACACTGACACGCTGTCTTGCTCTGCGTGAAGCTCGCCTGCTTGCAGTGAGACGCCTTCAGAACGTGATACGAGCTATGGAAGTGGGGATGTGGGTCAACAGAGTGTGGCCTCTATTTCTTCGGTGAGTCCTTCCCTGCCCCCAAAGAATCCATCTGGCAATACGTAGCGACCAGCGTCTTTAAACAAAGCACTGTGCCAGGTATGAGGTAGAAGAAAGAGGTGCTGGACACCCCCCTGCCCTAGTGGGCCCACTGACCACGGAGAAAATCAAGGTGCACGGAATCACCAGGAGGAACCAGGATGGAGGATTTCAACCGCAGGGGAAGTAACTCTTCTTGCCTGGAGCGGGCGGACTCGGAGAAGGCTACTGCAGGTGGGGGTGATTTTGGAGTTGGGCCTTGGAGGTTGACTAGGAATTGAATAAAAGGTGCAAACCCATAAAAGCGTGATCGCACATGGTGTTTGGAAGATAATGGTAAAGCAGCGGAGCGAGATCTGACACCGCCAGTCAGAGGTTCAGAGCCCCGGAAAATCTCCGTGTATAAAACGGGGATCCACAGAGAGATACCAGCTTCCCACGGTGCCAGCTAACGACCAACACACACCCACCCACCCACCCACACACACACACACACACACACGGAAACAAAATCATCATCATCACCACCGACTATCAGTAACAGGAAAAGCTCATCTCAAAGTAAGAAAGGCATCTTTATTACTGATATATCGATAAATATATTGATAAATGAAAAAAGAGCAAGCCTGTGTTGTCCTTCGTGTTCCTAATTTGCTGGCATGGGTCTGTGTACTTGAACCTGAGAACCCTTAGGCTGGAGCTCTCTTGGTTTCTCGATGGAGGGGATGGACAGCAGTCTGGGGACCAGACAAGAAGAGCTGTATGTGGCCGTGATAGGAGCCCTGAGGGCAGGGAATCACTGAGGGATCTGGTACCAGATCAGCCCCGCAGAGAACGTCCGTGTGGGCGGCAGCTTCATGGAACAAAGCAGACGGCCAGGAGGCCCACTGAGAAGGGACAGGCAGGGCGAGAGCAGTGGGACAGCAGAGAAGGGAGACAGGAATCCAGAGACGTTGCTGAGGCAGAGTCCTCGCCAGAGCCGGGTGAGAAACCAGTGTGGGCCAGTCACACACACAGAAGAGTCAAGGAAACCAAGGTTTGTTCTGTCACCACTGTCACCAGCAACTGCAGCATCTGCTGGACACTTACTGTGTGACAGCTGTGTCCTGAGCACCTGACGTGAATCAGCTCATTCCTGTCCCATCAAGACCCAAGAAGGCAGGTCGTTACCGTCATCACTCTCGTTATGATGAGGAAAATGGAAGCAGAGATGGGAAACAGTTTTCCCAGGTCACGTGGCTAAAGTGACACAGTGGGCTTGGAAATCAGGACACCTGCTCCCAAAGCCCTCGTCCTAACCCCAGAGCAGATGATGACAGCACTGTTATCTGGGATACAGGGTGAAGGAGGAGAGAAGAGCATTAAAGCAACATATACTGGGCTTCCCTGGTGGCGCAGTGGTTGAGAGTCCGCCTGCCGATGCAGGGGACACAGGTTCAGGCCCCGGTCCGGGAAGATCCCACATGCCGTGGAGCGGCTGCGCCCGTGAGCCATGGCCGCTGAGCCTGCGCGTCCGGAGCCTGTGCTCCGCAACGGGAGAGGCCACAACAGTGACAGGTCCGCGTACAGCAAAAAAAAAAAAAAAAAAAAAAAAAAAGCCACGTATACTAAAATCACGGCATTTAGGGTCAAAAGACCAATGGCTGCGGCCAGGCTGCAAGAGATGTGGCCTGACGGCTGCTGTCCTCTAAGAAAGTGCTGGGTGTTTTAATAGACCCACCACCTGGATGGGTCCTGACCTCCAAAACCAAAGTTACGAAATGGATTTGAAATCTCCCAGACGTAAAAGTATTCTTGGTTCAACCCTCTCCACTCCTACTGGAAAATTCTGGAGAAATGACTGAAGCACAGGATAGGTGGGGAGCACTGATCAATACGCAGAACTAGGGCCACCGGTGAACAGCTTCCAGGAGGGGGTGTGGCAGGGGAGGCAGGCTTAGCAAGACGGGAGCATTTATTTCTAGGGGGAAAGAATTCCTCAAGGTCTGCGGCTCTATTCCCAGCAGCTCTGCAGAGTCCTCCCTACAGCTCTGCGAGCGAATGCATCAGAAGCTGTGAACGCTGACAGCCCCCTGGGGTGGAAAAACTGCTGCCTTTCCAGTCTGGAGGAAACAGAGACCCCACAGCGGGCTCTTCCTCCTTCTCAGGTGCCCAGGACAGTGCTGGGGACCCGAGTGAATGAATGAAGGAATGAAAGAGATTGATCCTGTGATACAAAAACTGAAAATGAATCAAAACGCGGGTCAATGGTAATGAACAAAGAGCTGAGCCACCTCTGTGCCCCCTGCCAGAGGGGGATAACTATAATTCCTAAGCAACTTCCTGGCCCCATGCTGCCCCGCCATTTCTCCCAGCCACCCCCTAAGCAGACAGCATCTCCTTTCTCTCCCTTCCCCATTAGTGGAGGTGCTAAGGAACATACAGAAGGAAACTCAAGAGCCTGGCTGAGCTTCCGAGTGAATAACAGCCCCTGGAATACTGTGAATGGAACAGTAGGAGTATGTTCTCGTAGGAGAACATACCTTTGAATGCTCGCAGGGAGGCCACCAAATCCTTTTGGATGTTCAATACAAACAAACAACCCCAGGAGGCGGGGATTACATTTGCAGCTCCATTTTACATTTAGGAAGTGGAGGCTATGGGGGGCCCGCGTGGAAAGTCATACAGCTGGGAAGTGGTGGGTCCGGCATTGGAGCCCAAGTTCTCCGACCTAAAGTTCCCCATCTGGGCATGACACCAGTGTTTCCCAAAGCACGTCCCATGGAACCCTAGCAGGGGCGATGCTTTGTGAATGAAGACACTTGGGAAACACTACCTACACCAAAAGCCTTCTCTGAAGAGCGCCGCCATATATTATCATAGTAAAGCCTCTGAGAAGTCCTGCAGTAAAAGCAATCCCGTTCAGCCGCTTGGCCAGCTTTTCCTAAACAGATGGGTCAGCCAACCCGCATTTACATCTTGCTGCCCAGACAGCAAGAACCCCACAAAAGCTGTCACATGGAGTTTGAGCACTAGACCTGAGATTAAGCACTTTCAACGTAGTCCTGCTAAGTAGTGCTAAGGACAATTTACTTTTGGAAGTTAACACTCTTTTCCCCGATATCTGTATTCCAAGGGTAACAGGATTCTCTAAGATCTTAGCAGAGGTTGGGTCTCAAAATTTCCCGAGTCTCTAAGCCTCTTCCAGCTGTCTAAGGTCTCCTACACGGAAATGATGCTGAAATTAACTCTAGAGAAATGGGCATCCTTCATGCCTCTGACACCAGTGGAAAAATCAAGACATTATTAAAAGTGGCTTCTTTTTTCCCTCATATGTATCGTGGAAAAAACAGCACATCTAACTAGAAAGCCCATCTGTTTAGCATCAACCCCGTAATTCTGCCAATGGTGGCGGGTGTCTGCCAGACATATGGCCAATTCTCCAAGTGAAATCAGCTCAAATCTGTAAATCAAGTGAATCCAAAAAGGCTGCACCGAGCTTAGAACCAGGAGTTGAAACATGAAGACGACGGGGTCAGGGAAGGAAAAAGGAAGGATCTGGAAAATCGGCTTTGTCGTCATTGGGTTTCGTAGGATGCTCTGTATCTGCACACAAGCAAACGCTCATAAAAATGATTTTGCAAGAAGCCCAAAGACTTTGCAAAGACTAAAAGCTGGTTTCAGAGGCATCCTCTTAAAGACGCTATTTTACAGAGCGGAGACAAAGCAGTGTTTCAGAGAGAAGACATAAACGGTAAAATAATGCATCAGGAGAGTTTAGCATCACAGTATAAATTTAGACAAATAACATCGCCCAACATCTTCAAAGCCCAAGTTCCAACTCTGACTTTCCAACCCTCAAGTGTAAGATGAGATTCTTAAATAATGTCAGTCAACGCTTAAGGACATACAAATGTTAATTTTAAAATATGCATACGTTAGCATTTTTCACAGGAACTAAACACGTTTTAAATGCTGGGAAGACTCTAAGCCACAGATTTGTGTTTAGAAAATGTGTCCCAGACGCATTTTGCTTAGGTCAAGGATGGGCAAGTATTTTCTGTAAAGGGCCAGATAGTAAATATCTTAGACTTCAATAGTAAGTCACTTGGGCTTTGAGGGCCAGAGAACTTCTGCTACAATTACCCAACTCTGCTGCCGTAGCATGAAAACAGCAGTAGATGATATGTAAATCAATGGGCGTGGCTATATTTAAATAAAACTTTATTTGCAAAAACCAGCGGCAGGAGGATTTGGTCCACGGTCTGTCACTTGCCAACGCCTGCCTTAAATGGTCCCTTTGGAAATGTCTTCAGGGAAAAAGTACTACTGGACACCCCAGGAAGAAAAAGGGAGAAAAGGAACATTTTCTGATTCTGAGCCTTTACTGTCCTGCCCACCTCTAACCCCTGGGCTCCAGGCCAGCTGCACTCTGCCCACCCTATTCTGCAGCCTCCTCCCTGGTTTCCAGGCATCCACTAATCCTGCTCCCCTAAGCAAACGGGGCCTCGCATCACTGCCCTGCTTAATGTCATAGTGGCGTCTAGAATGAAATATAAAACCTCAACTGTGACCCCAGAGTCCTGGTCTCTGCTTATCTCACACCATGCCAAGCCCTTGCCCCACTATGCTCTAGTTCTGTCTGTCTCTTTCTGTCCTCCCACCACAGGGCCGCCTCCCAGGCCAATCCCTCTAGAGGCCACACTTTTCCCTGATGAACTCTTACTCATTCCTCATGGCCCCATCCTCTATACTCACCTGTTAGGTTTCCTGTTAGTTTTTCTGCCATAGTCTTCAATAGAATTTATAATTAGCTATTGATTTCATGTTCATTAGTTTAATGTCCATCTTGGCTATTTGACCACGAGAGCAAGTTGCTGAGTCCAAGTTTGTACTGCTGGCCACACGACAGACCAGTAAATCGAGAGGTGAGTTGCTGGGGCCAGGAATGGCGACTTTATTTGGAAAGCTGGCAGACCAAGAAGAGGGTGAACTCACGTGCCAAAGAACCCTCTTGCCTGAGTTAGAATTCAGGCTTCTTTTATACTAAAAGGGGAGGGAGTAAAGTCAAACACTTCCTGGTTCCCATCAGCCTCCGGAGGGAACGTGTTACTTTCTTCCTTCCTGCAGTCATTCACAGGTGGGCCTGGTCAGGAGTTTCCTCTGAGCAAAAGGTATTTTAGCCTAATGCTCATTACCTGAGAGGGAGGGTTTCCAGAGACGGGCCATTATGCATAATTTTAAGCTTATAGGCAACATCCCCTTAGTGATGAACTTGTAAGAGACCACGGAAGGTTCTTCCCTGTTACAAGCAGAGACCAAGTGTGTCCTGTATAACTGCCTCCCTAACCCCCAAACAGCCCAGGGGGACCCAGCAAGGGCTCAGCAGGTATTGAGGGGAGCTACAGATCCTTCTATGATCAAGTTCACAGCCCCTGCCCAGGGTGGGGAGCTGGTCCAGGCACATCTGAAGGTTATCATCCTACCAGAACAAGGCAGGGTTCTCAGGATTTCGCACGTTGGGTTCCCTCGTGAATTGAATGGGCCTTCCTGCCATGTGCTATGTTTTCGCCTGGCTCGGCCTCCTTCTGGCACCTCATCGGTTGAGCTCTGGCTGCTCACCGAGAACTTTCACCCAAGAGCCATGGATGTGATGCCTGAACACCTGTAAGCATCTGCACATCTGTTGTCATCGGGGTTCTTGCTTCTCCGAAGGCCCCTGTTCTGGCCCTGGCACCTCTGGTGACTGTCACGGAAGCGACACAACAAGATGGAGACGGCAGACAAGCCAGCAACCGAACAGCACACTCTTCCTGGGGACAAGCAACAGCCAGTGACGGGCCAGTCCTGGGAACCTGCTCCTGCGGTGTCACCTGTCTGCTCAGACATCCCTAAGGACCTCCCGCTGCCGCTGGACAGCAGCCCCCTCTGGCGTCCCCAGCGAGGGCCAGCCCAAGCGGCACCGGTCCCAGCCACCACTCTGGGCCGCCAGGGAGCCGCTCAGGGTGGAGGATGCAGCCAGCTCTGTCCACTCCCCGCTGCACCCACACTGCACTGACTCGCTCACACTTCGGTCCACTTTCCTGAGCGCCTACTCTGTGCCTGAGACCTGGCCCCTGCCCGCCCAGTCCCAGGGTCTGGGGGTGGAAGAAGGTGACAGTCGTGTGAATGGGCAATTAAGACAGTGCGACTTTACCACTCCTCCCTCCCCTGGACCCACCCGGGTCCCGGTCACCCTCATTGCTCCCAGGTTCCTGCAACATCCTCCCCTGGGTCATGTCACACCATGTCCCCTGACCCCCACCTTTCCCTGCTTAAACCCCGCCGGTGGCTTCCAGTTGCACCTGGAATAAAATCCCACGTGGTTCCTCACGCCCCGTGACCACTGCCCTCACCAGCAGCCCCGACCCTGGGGGTCTTCAGCTTCTCCACCCTCCTTCCACCTCCAGACCCCTGCACTTGGCGGCCCTGGAGGCTCCCTCTCCCTCCCGCCTTTACGAAGCAGCCTCCTTCTCGTCTCTGGGGTCTTGGTACCACGGTCTCCTCCATGGGAGGTGCACTGAGGCACAGTGAGACTCCGGCACGGGCCCAGCACACCTCACCCCTTCAGAGCACGCGCCCCTCCCTGAGGTGAGCTGATCTCACAGTCTCTGCCCGCTGGAGAGATGCAGGCCCAGCCACAGCGGGGTCCTGGGAGATACTCTGGAAGGAATCAGTGAATGAACTGATGATGGACAAGGCACTGTGATGGAGACTGAGGCAGGATTCTGTGGGCAGAGAAAGGACTGGTCTCCGGACTCAGGTAAGACTTCCTGGGAAAGTGAGGACACCTGTGGTGAGCTCTGACATGTCAGGAAGAGTTAAGTTAGCTCTAATAAATACTAAAAAAAGAAAAGATAATACTCCATTGTTTGAATGTATCACATTTTGTTTCTCCATTCATCCCCTGATGGCCATTTGGGTGGTTTCCGCCTTTTGGTGGTTGTAAATAGTGATGCTATGAACATTCACATACAAGTTTTTGTTTGAACACCTGTTTTCAATTCTTCTAGGTATATACCTAGGAGTGGAATCGCTGGGTCCTGTGGTAGCTCTGTTTGTTTTTTTTAGATTTATTTTTATTATTTATTTATTTTTGGCTGTGTCAGGTCTTAGTTGTGGTGCGTGGGCTCTTCATTGCTGTGTGCAGGCTTCTCTCTAGTTGCGGCGGGCGGGTTTTCTCTTCTTTAGTTGTGGCGCGCGGGCTCCAGGACGCATGGGCTCTGTAGTTTGCAGCACACAGGCTTTAGTTGAGGCATGCAAGTTCAGTAGTCGTGGCACGAGGGCTTAACTGCCCCGTGGCATCTTAGTTCCCTGACCAGCGATTGAACCCGCGTCCCCTGCATTGTAAGGCAGATTCTTTACCACTGGACCACCAGGGAAATACCTCACTTTTTTTTTTTTTTTTTTTTGCGGGTACGTGGGCCTCTCACTGTTGTGGCCTCTCCCATTGCAGAGCACAGGCTCCGGACGTGCAGGCTCAGCGGCCATGGCTCACGGGCCCAGCCGCTCTGCGGCATGTGGGATCCTCCCAGACCGGGGCACGAACCCGTGTCCCCCGCATCGGCAAGTGGACTCTCAACCACTGCGCCACCAGGGAAGCCCCTCACTTTTTTTTTTAATTGAAGTATAGTTGATTTACAGTGTTGTGTTATTTTCCAGTATATAGCAAAGTGATTCAGGTTTATATATTCTCCTTTATAGGTTATTATAAGATTTTAAATATAGTTCTCTGTACTATACAGTAGGTCCTTGTTGTTTATCTAGTTTATATATATTGTATATAGTAGTGTGTATCTGTTAATCCCAAACTCCTAATTTATCCCTCTGCCCGCCCCACTTTCCCCTTTGGTATAAGTTTCGGTTTTGGAGGAAATGCCAGTCCATCCTCCAGGGTGGCTGCACCATTTTACATCCCCAGCAGGAATGAATCACTGACACACGCCACAGTGTGGATGAACACAGGAAACACGAGGCCAGTCACAAAAGACCACATACCATCTGCGCCCATTGACATGAAACTCCCAGAACAGGTAATCCACAGGGACACAACGTAAATTGGTGGTTGTCAGGGCTGCGGGGAGAGGGGAATGGGTAGTGACTGCTAAATGGGTCTAGACTTTCTGTTTAGTGCTGAAAAGTTCTGGAATTAAAGAATGGGGATGGTTGCACAACAATGTGAATTGTACCTTTTAAAATGGTTAAAATGTTAAATGTTACGTTACGGGTCTTTTAGCTCAATTAAAAACCAGAAAGCCTGTCCGACCCAGTGGAGCTCCCTGACATGTCCTAGAGCCGGAGGCAGACCTGTAAAGCCCACCCAGTGGTTTCTGGGTGAAATGAGAAGCAAAGGGTCGTATGGTTTCCCGCTCGCCTGCATCTGAGTGGGGCCTGGCCTGGTGCCGAGGAAGCCCGGTGTCCCGGGGAATAAAGGATGCAATGATCCCAGCCCCAGCAGGTCTGTGCCGGGTACTCAATGCCAACTCACTTCCAGGCTGCCTCTGGGCCTGGCCTCCTCGTTCACACGTGTCGTCTTCACAGAATTAGGACTCTGGGATCCAGAAGAAAGCTGGTCAGGATGCCAAACAATAACCCACACATACATCAGGCCCATGATTCATGCCGAGTTGAAGGAGCCATAGAAACAAAAAGGCTCACGCTTTGCGCAGACTTTGCAATCCCCCTAAACTACAAACGCGTTAAGGATCACACATGTCTAAGCGCTCTGGCTGCGGGGATGGTAAACTGGGCTCAGGCCGTCGCCACGTGGGGCCACCTGAGCTGGCACTCCAAAACACTCTCCCTGTGTCTGAGCACACGGGAAACGGTGCACATCCTGAACTCGCCGGCAGCCCTTAGCCGCCTTAGTTCTTCAAGGCGCGGCCAGGACGCTGGCTGGGGACTGACCCAGGACAGGCACTGGCAGGGCTCTCCCTAGGTCCTGGAGTCCTTGCACCACGGTCATGGCCCTGCCCGGCTTCCATGTGCTTTTGCTCTAAGCTGCCCCCTCACCCCTCACCCCTCGGGCTCCTACAGCTGAGTTGCCCTTTGCCCTCGTGCACGGAGAGAAGGCGGTAATGGGGGCCACACGGCCTGAGATCACCCTCCGCCTGCCCCTCCCCTTCCCGGAGCAGCTGCCCCTGTTCTGTCACCAGTTTCTCCTGGGAGCGCTTTTAAGAGTTACTCACCCTCAAACCCTCATCCCAGGGTCACCCTGCAAAATACCAAACAAAGACAACCGTCTACTCTGGGTGAGGTGCCGGAGGAAAGCCAATGAGCAAAATTAGACGCAGTGCCTGCCCTCACTGGGCTCACAGACGTCAACCATCAAACCAAATGCGTAAGTGCACCACGAAAGCCGGGTAAGCATTTTGGGGTAGATGGGAGAGAGCTGCATGGGAGCATGTGATGGGGGACTAGACAAACTACCCCAAGGAGGTACTCCAGAGCAGATGAGAAGGATGAGATGGGCTGAGTAATTTTTATCCAGAAAAAAAAAAAAAGAAGTGCAAAACTACCTGGAAAGAGGCAGCTTGGAATATTCACACTCACACCTTTCTATGAAAATCTTCACTGCCCATGCATCTTGCCCACATTTCCATCAGGAACCATGGGACCATGAGACAAGTACAGACCAGAAAGGCACAGTGACTGGCCCAAGATCACACAGCACTGGTAACGTGAAGAGTGGGCTTCAACTCGTACCAGGGCCCCGAGGGTACCTTGTCTGGATGCTTTTCACAAACCTCAGAGAGGCTGTGGACCCCAATCGACCTCAGTCCTTCCCATCGAAATGCCTTTTTAAAGAGTCATTACTCTCAAGATCCCTCTATCAACGTAAAATGTTGGATGGTCCTTGGTTACGATTCCCAGCATAACAAGCAAATCCCCACGTGGAAGTTTAAATGCACTGTCTAAACGAAGCCCTTGGGGACCCCTCAGGTCTTGGCCTCAGAAATCATTTCCTTCCTCAACCATTAAGTACATGAATGTTCATAGCAGCTTTAACATATCAGCCAAAAAGTGGGGGGAAAAGTCAACAAAGGATGAACATACATAAAATGCAGGGTCTCCATACAGTGGAATAGGATTCAGTCATAAAAAGGAATGAAATATTGATACATGGGTAAACCCTGAGAACGTTACGCTACGTGAAATAATCCACTCACAAAAGATCACTTGTTCTATGACTGCATTGAAATGAAACATCTAGGATTGGTAAATCCACAGAGACAGGAAATAGATTCGTGGTGGCCAGGGGCTGGGGGAGGGGGACATGGGGTTAATTAATGGGTATGAGGCTTCTTTGGGAGGGTAATGAAAATGTTCTAAAACTGGATTGTGGTGACAGTTGCACAACCCTATGAATATACTAATAAAAGCCATTGAATTGTAAGGTGGGTGACTTGTATGGTATGTGAATTATAGCTCAAAAAAGCTGTTGAAAAAAGAGAAAAACACAAGGTGGTCAGGGCCTGCCCGCATCCTCATTCAGGTCCTTCTCTGAGCTGGTTGAGAACCACAGGGGTCTTTCCCTCCCGCCCTCTCTGGGTGGGAGTCTCTCTGATGTCGGGATGGAACTCAGAACCCGGACTGTCTCCCATAAGCTGTGGCCCTCACTGCATCCAATCAAAGGCTCCGTATCAAAGCAAGCTCACTTTGCAACATCTCCCAAACCCATCTGGGTTCCTCTCCCCAGGGCCACCGCTCAAGTCAATTCACCACCTTCTGTAGTGTAGACAACGGCAGGAGCTCACGTCCCTGCCCTCATCCCAACTTCCATTCTTGCTGCTCCACAATGTTACCCGCACAGAAGCAGAGTGATGGTCAAAAATAAAATCAGCCTCTGCCATCCCCAGCCTACGCCTCTAGTGGCTTCCCCCGCATTTAGGATCAAATCCAAACTCCTTGAGGCCCCTCTGGCCTCTCCCGGCACCTGCCCCACCTCGCTCTCTGCGTTCCAGCCGCACTGACTGTGCTCTGTGGTCTTTGAGCATGCCCAGTTTGTTGCTGCCTCAGGGCCTTTGCACCCGCTGTCACCCCTGCCTGGAATGTTTTTCCCCAACATTGCCACACTGCTTACTGTTCATCCCCAAATCCCTCCCCTCCGACCCTCTCTACCCGGCCTTCCCGTACCTTCTGCAGCTCACTTCACCTTGGTTCACTTCCTTTGGGGTACATGTTGCTCTCTGACGCTGTCTTGTGTGTTTACCTGCTTTTCCACTGGAACACAAGCTCCGCAAGAGCGGGGGCTCTGCCTGTCTGTCCACCATTGTTCACCCAGGGCAGCAGAGGCTCAGTAACTTTCTCTTGGACGCCAAGTCACCCTTTGCTCAGATCCACTGCCCTGAGGATGGGAGCGCAAGAGGCCCAGAGCGTCCTCCCCGTGGGGTCTGGTGCTGCCTTCCCTCCACCTCGTCGCTCATCACTGCAACCAGACTGGCCGCAACTTCGTTCCGCAGGGTCTTTTTTTTTTGCTTCACGAATTTTACCCATGCTTCCCCTTAGAACACCCTTCTCCTGACCTGGCCAACTCCTACTCTGGGTCACAGCTTAAATTTCACTTCCTTCCAAAAGCCATTCCCAGCTCAGGACTGGGGGCCCTGCTCTGTGCACCCTGAGCCCTCATATCATCACCACTCCCCCCCCGCCGATCATCACATCTCACTCACAGCATCCAAATTGCTCGTTTCACTGGATCTCTTGCTGGAATGACGCCATCAGGAGAGACAGGTGTGTCTCGCCCACCATCAGTCAGGGCAGAATTTCACACAAAGCCCTCCGTAAGGATCCTTGAAAAAACAGCAGGCGACGTGGGTTTATCCCACAAAGCACCATGCAGCATTGCCACGCTTGGGTTCCACGAGCCAGAACGGACCGGGTGGGGATGCAAGCTCTTATTAACTGTTGAGACTTGGACAAAGTACTTCACCTCTCTGAGCCCCGGTTTCCTGACATCCATGACATAGAGATGACATGAGTACCTACCCCAAAGGGTTGTTGGCAGGATGAAATGAGTTCATGCATGTGGACAGCTTGATACGGTGCCCAGCACACAGCATCTTTGTCATCCGTTTTTCCAGGCTTTTTGGGTGGCCTTCCTGAATCACAGTCGATACTCAATAGATATCTGTTGGATGAGTGAAGATACCACGGAGATCCTGGGCTAGATCTCACAATTTTCAAGGGAGTCATAGAGAGCACTTTTATCAAGTCTTTCATTTTCAACAGGACGGATATTCCCTTCTAAAGGCAAAACACCAAAGATGAATGAAAAAAAGATCAGTGGCTCCTCCTGGAATCTGCAAGGACTGGGTTGGATGCTTTTAGGAGAAGTGGCCATTATAGCAAGAGCCTTAAGATGCTTGGACGAAGCACAGTCCTTTTTAAAGATCTGGGAAGAAGTGCACAGCAAACAAAAACCAGGAAGAACCAGCGTTCTCAGATCAAAGGAAGGTAGAGAACTCTGTGTGGCTCATGCTCCTTGAGGTCCTGAACGAGGAAGACCAGCCCAAAGGCACAAACACGGGGACCAGCGAACGCGGCAGCGTGCTGAGCGGATGCCGTCAGCTGTGTGTCGCCCGGGGTTGGGGTCACCAGAGACAGCATTATTGGACAGGAAAGGGGACAGGAATTGGGAGACCTAAGAGGCCGTGGCCTCTATCTGTTTCAGTCTCCACGTGCCTGTCCATGTGAACCCTGGGATCCTCGTGGGTGGTTTTAACATTTATTGATATGTACGTGCACCCAACGTGGCCACTCAGCTCTGTGCAGGGCTCACACAAAGGGATGGTGAGCTTGGTGGCCTCCCGAGGGCCATTTGGTGGTGCTGCCCCTTCTTCACTGGAAGACCTCCACAGCCCGCAGCACAAGGGGCCTTTCCCCTGCACTCACGGCCCGCCTCATGGCACAAAGCCGGGGCGGCGGGGACACTGAGTCGTGCAAGCACAGGGCCCTGCTTTCAAGGAGCTTACGATCCCATCGGACATCTCGGAAGGAGCCTGGGCTCCAGAGCCAGGAGAGGCGGGTGGCTCCACGTCACGCTGCCCCATGACCGCAGGCAGGTCACAGACCCCTCCGGGTCTCCCAGGGGTCCTTGACTGCGATATGCGGATATGCGACGATGCTAACGTCAGCATCAGCTACGTCTGTGATGAGCCTGGAGGGGAACCCGCCGCAAAGACGCATGCTTGGGTGAGCCTGACAAATTCCCCCAAAGCCTGTTTAAAGCCCCCCAACATCGAGGCTCAGCTCGGGTCTGCAGGTCTGATTCCACCACGTCTCGGGGGGGGGGGGCGGGTAGGCTAAAGGGCTAGATTGCTCCATCCTGCAGGCTAAGAGCACAAAATCCAGTCAAAACCCCCAGAATCTGTCAACCCTGAAATCTACTTCAGGAAGGAAAAACAAAAGGCAGGAATTCTCCTTAAGGGAAAACCGCAAATAAGAGAGAGTGAATTCCACCCTAGCGTTGTCAGCGCCACAACCCCCGGGGGAGACCCATTATTATGTTCATCTGGTGTTACCAAGGATTACGAACTGATTTATTTAAAAAAAAAAAAACCCTCATGCAACTATACCCTTTGCCACATTAAGTTTTCATGAGATCTGATGGGTTCTCATCTAGATAAGGAATGTCCCTGGCGATGAGATTTCTGCCCCTCGGAGAGGCCGAGGGCTTTCAGTGACAGCGGGAGGCCACGCGTAGCGCTACCACAGTGCCTTAACCATTAACAGGTGCTCACAACACAGGACAGAAACGCAGCTGAAATATCTTGACATCCTTTTCAAAACAAGAGCCACGCTAAGTGATGATCTGCATATGCCTCAGGTTTAATTTAACTTGTTGTAGATTAGACTGAGCCGTTCGAAACAGCCAAAATTCGGCAGTCACTGACCTGCAAAAATGGTAATTTTGTACAGTTCAGCCTAACAGAAGTTAAAATTAGATCTCATTTTATTACGAGATGAACGAAGATGAAATAGGGTTAGAAGTGTTCAGGGGAGAGTCTTCCCTACATCATCAAGAGGGGTCATCCCCGCACTGGAGCCTCTCCTTACGCTGTAACTGACTGCCCTTTTCTTCTACTTTCACACACAAGGAAAGATTTCTGCCAAAGGTCCAGCCAGGCAAGTGGAACCAGTGATCCTGGGGCTGAGGTCCCACTGAAGCTCGGCCACAAACCCAGCTTCCACATTCCCCTCCCCGATGGGACCAGATGGAAATGTCGGGCTGTAAGAAGTCCAGGGTCATTCACAGCCACACGGCGACCGGGAGAACCAGGTGGCCTTCAACACCATCCCATGAGCAGGAGAGAATATGCAGCCCGCTGACACAACTGCCCAGTCACCAGGCCTTGCGGAAGCCGTCTCAAATCTTCCAAGTGACAAGGTGTTTGGAAGAAAGACAGAAAAAGAATTGTTTTGCTCTTGGCCACCTAACGTCTAGGCTGCCCCGGCCACCTAGCTTCTAAGAACACACGAGGACACTGTCCACGCAGGTTTCTTACCACCTAGGACCTTTCCCCAAGCCCTGTAGGAACGTCTGCAAACCTGGATGGGGGAGCTACCCCAGGATATGAAGGCACTGCCACGGAGGATAACTCCATCTACCGCTAAGTTGAAAGACTATGAATCAGACACAGGTAAACTCAGAGAGCTTCCTCAGAGACTTGGGTGCCTTGAATTTTTGCAGTTTTCTTTAGACTTTCAGAAAATGCGATTCTGAAGGAATACTCAAAAAACACACCTGACAACAAAATTCTTTTTGTTCCTCAAGTCATTTTCTTCTCTAAAGATCTCTAACGAGGGGCAGGTCATGTTGACATCACGTTCCTGTCAACGTGGTAAATGGCACAGGCTGGGATGTCGGTCTTCGTGGTGTGTATTCAGCTTCACCACTTAGGATCTGCAAGACCAAGGCTAACTCACTTCCCAGCTCTGAGAGTGGGAGCCCCAGGCCCTAGAACACACGCCCTAATGCAGCCTCCCTTCGAGGGTGGTTTTATCCATTAGATGAGATGAAGCACTCAGCACAGCGCCGCGAATGTAAATGACAAGTTAGCCGACGTGGTAAGTCCAGGGGGTTGCATCCATGTCAATAACCCAGTTGGGTTATCACTCTCTAGTTTAGCACTGGGGGCAACTGGGCAAAGGCCACACCATCTCCCTGCATGACTTCTCACACTGCATGTACATCTACAATAATCTCAATAAAAAGTTCAATTAAAAAAGTTAGCCAGCTATTTTCATTATTAAGATCATTAATCCTGCCAAAAAGGATACACTGAATGAACACTCAAGGGTCCTGTTAACTTTTCATGAAAACAACAAAAAAAATTGTCTCTGTGTACCATTAGTGATGGAAACAAAATGAGTGCAGGACTAAAGTAATTTCTCAAAATCATCTTACTGTGATGACTCTATTTAATCTCTGTCTTCCTTTATGAGTATAATAAACTTCAATTACACTTCATTGATTCATTTCGTTCATTCCACTAATAATGAAACAGCGACCAGTGCTGGGAATGGGGACACATCAGGAGCAAGCTGGATTTGGTCTTAATCTGCACTTGGGTTTCTTCCTACTAATGGCCCTCAGGAACCCTTTAGAAAGGAAGGGAAGGCACATTTATTGAGCACCTACTGTGTGCCTGGCCTTGCACTGGGCACAAGGGCTTCCTTGGCAAGCAGAATGAGTACAGCTTTTGTCCTTAAGTAGCACCGCAATTTGATGAGGACAAGTGACATTAAAACCAAAATAATTACACAATTAAACTGCAAGTCTGTAAACTGCAACCACAGTACGTGTGGAGAGGGAAGAGCACAGGGCTCTGAGACTGTGGTCCTGGAGAAGCTCACTTAGCCTGGGTGTGTGTATGACCATGTCTTTTGTCCTCTGTTTTCTGATGCTCTGACATCTAGAGCCTTGCTGACCCTTGAGGGACTATGGTCCCCCAGGGAGCCAACTCCCAGAGACAGTATACAACTTGCCCATGACCATGGTTTCCAATATAGACCAGCCAACCCAGAGTTACACTCCAGCCCCTGCCCTTACTGGGGTCTCATATTCTGGGCCACTATCCACCTGCCTTAATCACCCCGGGGCCAGGTACCAGACCAAGAGGGACATCCCCTACACACTCCAGAGCCTGTTAGAATTATTCAAACTCGCCACCCCCAACTTAGGTTCCCTGCCCTGCCTGTTCCCTCCCAAGGAAACCACAATAAAGGCTCTCGTCCACGTTTTCCCCTCGCCCACCCAGTACTTGCGGGGACCACCCCCTAAGTGGGCCCCCCCGTGGCACAGCATGAACTATAGCAAGCTATCTCTTCAGTAGCGGTCAGCTCCTAGTTTCTTGCCCTATTATACCCCAAGTAATCTATTACTATACTATATACCTCACACCTAAGAGATGAAAATGCAGGCTAAAGTCATGGAGGGCAGAGAGCCAGGTGAAGCTGGAGAAGGAGGCGGGGCCAATATGCAGGGTGAGGGGTGGGACTGTAACAGGAAAGAGCCTTTGTTCTAAGTTCATCCCTAAAGGGATGTTGCCTATAAGCTTAAATTATACACAGTGGCCCATCTCTGGGGACCCTGCCTCCCAGGTAATGAGCATTAAGCTAAAATACCTTTGTTTTGCTCACAGGAAACCTCCTGACCAGGCTCACCTGTGAATGACTGCAGGGAGGAAGAAATGAACACATCCCCTCTGGAGGCCGACCGGAATCAGGAAATGTGTGACTTTACTCCCTCCCATTCTAGTATAAAGAAGCCTGAATTCTAAGTCAGGCGAGATGGTTCTTTGGCACACGAGTCCACCCTCTTCTCAGTCTGCTGGCTTCTGAATAAAGTCACTATTCCTTGTCCCAACAACTCATCTCTCAATTTACTGGCTTGTCGTGCAGTGAGCAGTATGAGCTTGGACTTGGTAACAGGACGAGGGGTCCTAAGTGCATGGACACATGCTCATCCCCGAGTTGAGAACACTCCTCTGTCCCAGGGGCAGCACCTCTGTGTGTGGCTCCCTCCCCGCGTATCCCCACGCCTGGCAGTGTGTGGTGTGGGCCAGACATCTGAGACGCTCTGACTGAATGAATGAATCCTTCCCCCTAAGGGGAATGTGGACAGGCACCTCTGCCTCTACCTCTTTCCGTTTTTCTTAGTTTGCAAACGTCTGAGAATGATGTCACCTCTTCTAAACATTCAAGTAGCTGTTGAAGGATGCATTGGCTCAATGGTGAATCCCTCCAAGCTCTTAAGGAAGAAATAACATCAATCTCAGAGAGAATCAAAAAAGAGGGAACCTATTTTAGGAGGCCAGAATCACCTTAATGCCAGGACCAGAAAAGGGCATCACTAGAAGTGAGAACAAGAGGCCAACCTCTCTCGTGAACAGACACAGAAACCCTACACAAACGTTAAAAATCAGAAACAGAGATGTGTAGAAAGAGAAACATCACAAACCAGCTTATTCCAAATGTAAGGTTGGTTCAACATTAAAAAATCAGTCAGTGATTAAACCACATTAACTGAATAAAGGGGAAAATCATATGATCATTTCAATAGACATAAAAACAGCATTTGCTAGAACTCCACACCCTTTCAGGATTAAAAACTGTTAGCAAACTGGGGACTTCCCTGGTGGCACAGCGGTTAAGAATCCACCTGCCAATGCAGGGGACATGGGTTCGATCCCTGGTCCCAGAAGATCCCACATGCCGTGGAGCAACTAAGCCCGTGTGCCACAACTACTGAGCCTGCGCTCTAGAGCCCAGGAGCCACAACTACTGAGCCCGCGTGCCACAACTACTGAAACCTGCACACCTAGAGCCCGTGCTCCGCAACAAGAGAAGCCACCGCAGTGAGAAGCCCGCACACCACAACGAAGAGGAGACCCTGCTCAATGCAACTAGAGAAAGCCCACATGCAGCAACGAAGACCCAACAAACAAACAAACAAACAAACAAAAACTTAGCAAATTGGGACGAGGAGAGCAGAAACTTACACAACATTGTAAAGCAATTATACTCCAATAAAGATGTTAAAAAAAAAGGAATACATGCAAAGTATCTGTTGCAAACTCATGCTTAATGATGAAATACTGAAAGTTTTCTTTCTGATTGGGAATGAGAAAAAAATGTCTTTGTCTAAGATTGTACTGAAGATTTTAACCAGTACAATGTGAAACAAAAACTTTAAGGAGTGGATAGGAAGAAATGAAGCCATCTTTTGTTCCCTAGAGAAATGTTTTTAGAAAATCCAAAAGAATCTCTATAATAAGTTATGACACTAAAACAATCTAAATAGTCCAACAGTAAGAGGAATGTTTATATATACTGCAGAAGAGAGAGAGGACAGAATTTCAGGCGTGCAATAAAAATCATGTATTTGAAAAATATTTAATGATGTTGAAAAATTTTCAAGACACAATGCTATATTTAAAATCAGGATCTGTAATTATATCTACAATATGGTATCAGTATTAGAAAAGAGTCTGTGCATATGTTTGCATTAAAAAGGATGCGTGGGATATATGCAAATATTTGCAGTGATTAACTCCGGGTGACATGATGGAAGGTGATTTTCATTTCATTTATAAATATTCTATAATAAGCATGTAATGTTCTCAGATGCAGGAAAAATATTCCATTCCTGCCATCCAATGTCTTCTTGACGGTGTAGCATTTGACCTGGGCTTTGAAGGGTGGGGAGGATCCTGACGGGTGGGGAAGAGCTTTCAGACGAAAGGAAAGCTGTGATGCAGGAACAGCAAAACGTTGGGCTGGGGAATGAGGGGAGGCAACGGAGAGAGAGGTGAGAAGGAAAGGTGGGGGCAGACCCTGGAGGGACTTGAACTCCAGACTAACAGCTAACAAGGATGAAAAAGATGTACCTGGGAACTAGGAAGTCACTGATGGAGCTGCATATGAAACTGGCAGAGCTGAAGGCTCTGGTGAAAGGGGTCAGGTATTTCCAGGAAACACATAAGAACTTAAAAAGAATGAAAAAGGCTAGCTGGACAGCACTATATACAACAGACAAGACATGGAAGCAACCTACATGTCCCTCAACAGATGAATGGATAAAGAAGATGTGGTACGTATATACAATGGAATATTACTCTGCCATAAAAAATGAAACAATGCCATTTGCAGCAACGTGGATGGGCTTAGAGATTGGCATACTGAGTGAAATCAGACAAAGACAAATATTATATGATATCACTTACATGTGGAATCTTAAAAACAGTACAAATGAACTTATTTACAAAATAGAAACAGACTCATGGACATAGAAAACAAACTTATGGTTTGTTTTCTAAAAGGAAGGGGGTGAGATAAATGGGGAGTATGGGATTAACAAATCCATACTATCATATATAAAACAGATAAACAACAAGGATCTACTGTAGAGCACAGGGAACTATAGTCAATATCTTATAATAAACTATCACAGAAAAGAATTGAAAAAAAAGAATATAGATATCTCATATGTGTGTATATATACACACATAGGTATAACCGAATCACAGTGCTGTACACCTGAAACTAACACAATATTGTAAACCTACTTCAATAAATAAATAAATTAAAAGGCCAGCTGGAGACTGTGGGGAATTAGAAAGTGTGTGTCTGCCTGAAGGGGGTGGCCAGTGAACTCAGCTGTCCATTTTGCTAGGTCAGATGATGCTCTGAGCCCCAACTTAACCCTACCCCTGTCTCTCAAAGAACAAATCAAGCTCCAAAAATTAGAGCCTAGTCACCATCCAGGAGGACTGTTATCATCTGGTGTCTCACAGACTCATCCCTCCTGAGGTCCACTTAGACCCCTGGATCAGCTGGCTTGGGACCAAAAGTGGGAGAAGGGGATGGATGAATGAGGCTGCTTCTACTTTTCCACTCTTATCCATGGTACCCAAATAAATAGGACTCTTGGCTTGTTAAGATAAGACTACTGAGTCAAGGGGGTGAGCTAGGGAGGATTGAAAGAAATCTTTCCAGGAACCAACCTGAAAAAGTAGAGAGAAGGAAAACTCCAAGCCTGGCTTTGACCCAATGCATCCGTGGAAGTGACACGTGCCACTCTGGGCGGACACTTTAGGAGCCACGACATGGATCTCCGTGTTCCCGTATCTGGCCTCTATGGCCATGGAGACACGTGTTGAGATGGAGCCTCTTTCAAGCTGGTTCCCGAGCATGTGGTCAGCAGAGTCCCTTTGCTGTCCCATAATCAACGCAGAGAATCAGAGAGGAATAGGCATGGTCGTGAGCCCCTCAAACATTCAGGATGTTATAGCAGCAGGAGCCCAGCTAATCCTGACTAATCCCCCTCTCGGGCGCGGCCAGCTCTCCCTCCCACCCACCCACAGCCCTAACGTACAGACACGTGACCCAGGCCTGAGCGAGCAGATCAGAGTGTCGCTTTTCACTGGCCGCAGTGATCGGCTCAGGCATGGACGTGTGACTGGGCTGGACCCATGAGAATCAACTCCAGGACTTTTTATGGAACTGCTGGGATTAACATTTGGGTTTCCAAGTAAGGATTGCTAAACTATGAGAACACGAGCCTGGGGCTCTGACAGCCATTTGCTACTCCGTGGGGAGAGCCTGCTGGGGGGTGAAGCCAAACCAGATGGGCACAGAGCAGACATGAGAGAGAAGGTTCCTGCTGACACAGTGTGTACCACTGGACACAGCTGCCTGGCCAACCTTGGACGTTTCATCCTTGCGATTCCATCAGTGCCCTTTTCATTTACACCACTTCAAGTCAGACCCTTCTTCCCCTGTGCAGGTTAGGAAACACAAAGAGATGTGCATTTCTTTAGGAGAAAATAATAAGATGCTTTGGGGGAAGCTCTGAGGTAACGGCCCACAGACATCTGAGGTCCTGAGCAATTGTGGGTATTGTACAACCAGGAAAGGATGCTGATGGCTCCTCCCCAGGTCAACGCAGAAAGAGCCCAGGGCTGCGCCCCCAGAAGCCAGGCTGGGCACGGCTCCCCTTCCGTTGGGCGAGCTTGGCTTCTCAAACAGAAGGGCTCAGTTGTTCTGGTTCTTCGTGTATGTGTGTGACCGATTGTGTTCACGTTCTATGCAAAATCACAAGATTGGAACCAGCAAAGCAGAACAAACACTTCTTTCCCCAATTAACAGCTCTCGGGGAAACAGCCCAATTATCCTTCCAGGCCCAGGCGTGATGTCCACTAATACCAGTGTGGTCCAGGCAGGAGGCTAAGGAGCCCTGGCTTCCGGGAGCTGGAAATGCCTGACGCCTGGCGGTGGGCGTGGCGTTGACGAGCATCCTGCAGGTCAGGCCACTGGGGGGCGGGGCAGGGGGTGTCGGGTGCCATGGGTCACTATTCCCATGTTCGCAAAAGCCACAGAAAAGACTGTCAGAAAGGCACGGGGGAGGAATTATCTGAAACTCGCTGCAGGTTTGGAACCTCGAGGTCATTTCTTCCTCTCTTAGAGAACAGTCCCAGACCTCACCTGCCCTTTGAGGGGCCTTTGTCAGCAGTACACGATTCTTCCCGTTACCTGGGACATAAACCCACAGTCTGAAGCTCCCACATCGACTGTACTATCCTTTACAGACGCCCAGATGCTGCAGGCTAGCACCCTCAGCTGCCTGCCTGTTGGGCGAGGGTGGGCAGGGGCAGACCCGGATAACAAACAGACCTAGTTTGCACCCTTGCCCCTCCCACCATTCCCCTGACACCTGCCAGGTAGGTCCTGCATACATAGTGTGCTCACTACATACTGGGCCCCATCTGCGGACAAGACCCAAGGGTCCCTTTCGGGGGAGCCTACAATCCTGTGGGGAGGAGGAATGAAAGCGCTCGTCTTGGAAGCAGGGACCAGGGAGACTGGCTTAGTGGGAAGGTTCAGGAAGGCTTCCTGGAAGAGGAGGTTCTGAATGCACAGCATAAGCAAGATGCGGAAGGGGAGAGGATGCTTGTCCTGGCAGAGGGAGCAGCAGAGAAGAGGTGTGAAGTAAGGAGATTTCGCTGGATTAGAACAGGAGCCAGCAAGCGGACAAGCGGCAGGGTATCCCAAAAAGGCAGGACGGGGGCAACAGGAGGGCCCAGCCCTCAGAAGGCAGGGTCTCAGCCCTACGTGGCCACTTGCCAACTAACTGCTAATCAGAGGTGAGCTGCTTAACCTTTATTTACTTATTCTGGGGCCTCGTGCCTACTGGAGAGAAAGGGCAATTTAAGGCTAGCCAGAGCATCCTTCTCCACAGAAGACAGAGCAGGAACCATGGACCAGAACTGCCCTTGAACCAGGGCCATCTCAGTTAGGGTGGACATTGTGAGCCACGGCTGAACATTCTACAGAAAGCGTCAGTCATTATTGGCTATGTGGGTAGCTGATCAATTAAATCTACGCTCAGAAAACTGAAGAGAGCTAACTAGAGAACTATTCTAAATACTGTGAAAGTTTTTAAGATAATCTGTTACAAAATGAATGGACCCAAATCAGTATTTTCTTCCTAATTAGTTAGCAACAGTCACCCAGCTGACACAAAGAAAATGAAAATCCCATTCACAGTAACAAGTGCGAAACATGAAACACAGAGACATAAAACTCATAAAAAATTGTTGAATTCCTCGGGAGGAAACAGTAACATCTAAACTGAGAATTACACTGATTTTTAAAAAGGTCTCAAAAACCAAAGATATGTTATCAGGTTCTTGAATGGGATGACTCAATTTGGTGAAGATATCAGTTCTCTAAGATGATTCTGTAAATCTCATGCAATTCTAACTGTATATTATAATCTAATGTGATATAAATCATAATAATTCTTATAGAATACATATGATAGAATGGCCAATAAAACTGAGAGACGTATAATGAGGGAGGCCTCCTATTAAAGTATATACTAAGTATACTTTAATTAATATATAGTTATAATTAATTTTAATATATAAATAGGTTTTTAGGGAGGCTAAATATTAAAATATATACTAAAACTGTAGTTATTAAAAGGACAGACCCAGGTAAATAAAAGAAAACTAAAAGTTCAGGAGAAGAACCTAATATAAATAAAAGAAGTAGGTATATTACAAAACATGCATTTCAAATCAGTGGCAAATATGAACTACCTGAAGGGTGTGGCTGAGTCTCTGACCTAACTCAGAAGGTCAGGACATCACTCCTCACATGAAAATGCATGAGCTGAAGGTCAAATATAAAGAAAAAGAACCTAGAAAAGAACAAGAAGAAGGTTCTTGGTGGTGGGGATGACCTTCTTAAGTATAAAAGCAATTGGCAAAGCTGTAAAGAAAAGATACTAGTACATTTGCTCTAATAATCTTTAGAACTTCTGAACGTGAAAATATCCCATTAAAGACAACTGAGAATGCTACTGAGTCGCTGCAGAAAATATTAACATACACAACAGAAATATATCGATACGGTAAGAGGACCCCCAGCACCGCATTTCTGGGGGCATGAATAGAAGAACCAGTTTCTTCTTTGCTGATGGGAATGAACCTAGGCACTTTCTCCCTGGAGAGTTATTTAGCAAAAATGTATAAAAGCCTTAAAAATGTTCAGGCCCTTTAATCCAAGACTTCCACTTCTAGAGACTGATTGCAAGGAAATGAATGAAGATGGTCTCAAACTTTGCAGTACAAGAGGATTTCCAACACAGCTTTTCATTCAATGAGATAACATTCTGGACTCCCTCCTGCGAGAGCACCAGAATCACAACTAACTGCTGAACAATCATCAACGGGAAGACACTGGAACTCACCAAAAAAGATACCCCACATCCAAAGACAAAGGGGAAGCCACAATGAGACGGTAGGAGGGGCACGATCACAATAAAATCAAATCCCATAAACGCTGGGTGGGTGACTCACAAACTGAGAGAACTTATACCACAGAAGTCCACCCACTGGAGTGAAGGTTCTGAGCCCCATGTGAGGCTTCCCAACCTGGGGGCCCAGCAAAAAGCAGTTCTAAGAGGGAAGTTTATAGCAATACAATCCTACCTCAAGAAACAATAAAAATCTCAAATAAACAATTTACACCTTTAGGTGTAAAGGAACCTAGAGAAAGGAACTAGAGAAAGAAGAACAAACAAAACCCAAAGTTAGTAGAAGGAAAGAAAGCATAAAGATCAGAGCAGAAATAAATGAAATAGAAACAAAGAAAACAACAGCAAAGATCAATAAAACTAAAAGCTGGTTCTTTGACAAGATAAACAAAACTGATAAACCTTTAGCTGGACGCCATCAAGAAAAAGAGGGAGAGGACTCAAATCAATAAAATTAGAAATGAAAAAGGAGAAGTTACAACGGACACAGCAGAAATACAAAGCATCAAAAGAGACTACTACAAGCAACTCTATGCCAATAAAATGGACAGCCTGGAAGAAAGGGGCAAATTCTTAGAAAGGTATAACCTTCCCAGACTGAACCAGGAAGAAATAGAAAATATGAACAATCACAAGTATGAAATTGAAACTGTGATTAAAAATCTTCCAACAAAGTCCAGGACTAGATGGCTTCACAGGTGAATTCTATCAAACATTTAGAGAAGCGCTAACACACATCCTTCTCAAACTCTCCCAAAAAATTGCAGAGGAAGGAACACTCCCAACTCATTCTACGAGGCCACCATCACCCTGATACCAAAACCAGACAAAGATACTACAAAAAAAAAGAAAATTACAGACCAATACCACTGATGAATATATATGCAAAACTGCTCAACAAAATACTAGCAAACAGAATCCAGCAACACATTAAAAGGATCATACACCATGATCAAGTGGGATTTATCCCAGGGATGCAAGAATTCTTTGATATACGCAAATCAATCAATGTGATACACCATATTAATAAATTGAAGAATAAAAACCATATGATCATCTCAACAGATGCAGAAAAAGCTTTTGACAAAACTGAACACCTATTTATGATAAAAACTCTCCAGAAAGTGGGCATAGAGGGAGACTACCTCAACATAATAAAGGCCATATATGGCAAACCCACAGCAAACATCATTCTCAATGGTGAAAAACTGAAAGCATTTCCTCTAAGATCAGGAAAAAGACAAGGATGTCCACTCTCGCCACTATTATTCAACATAGTTTTGGAAGTCCTAGCCATGGCAATCAGAGAAGAAAAAGAAACAAAAGGAATACAAATTGGAAAAGAAGAAGTAAAACTGCCACTGTTTGCAGATGACATGACACTATAAATAGAAAATCCTAGAGATGCCACCAGAAAACTACTAGAGCTAATCAATGAATTTGGTAAAGTAGCAGGATACAAAATTAATGCACAGAAATCTCTGGCATTCCTATACACTAACAATGAAAGATCAGAAAGAGAAATTAAGGAAACAATCCCATTCACCACTGCAACAAAAAGAATAAAATACCTAGGAATAAACCTACCTAAGGAGGTAAAAGACCTGTACTCAGAAAACTATGAGACACTGATGAAAGAAATCAAAGATGACACAAACAGATGGGGAGATATACCATGTTCTTGGATTGGAAGAATCAATATTGTGAAAATGACTATACTACCCAAAGCAATCTACAGCCTCAATGCAATCCCTATCAAATTACCACTGGCATTTTTTACAGAACTAGAACAAAAAGTCTTAAATTTTTTATGGAGACACAAAAGACCCCGAATAGCCAAAGCAATCTTGAGGGAAAAAAAACAGAGCTAAAGGAATCAGAGCCCCTGACTTCAGGCTATACTACAAAGCTACAGTAATCAAGACAATATGGTACTGGCCCAAAAACAGAAATACAGATCAATGGAACAGGATAGAAAGCCCAGAGATAAACCCACACACCTATGGTCAACTAATCTATGACAAAGGAGGCAAGGATACACAATGGAGAAAAGACAGTCCCTTCAATAAGTGGTGCTGGGAAAACCGGACAGCTACATGGAAAAGAATGAAATTAGAACACTCCCTAACACCATACACACAAATAAACTGCAAGTGGATTAAAGACCTAAATGTGAGACTGGATACTATAAAACTCTTAGAGGAAAACATAGGAAGAATGCTCTTTGACATAAATCACAGTAAGATCTTTTTTGACCCACCTCCTAGAGTAATGGAAATAAAACCAAAAATAAATAAATGGGACCTCATGAAACTTAAAAGCTTTTGCACAGCAAAGTAAACTATAAACAAGACAAAAAGACAACCCTCAGAATGGGAGAAAATATTTGCAAATGAATCAATAGGATTAATCTCTAAAATATATAAACAGCTCATGCAGCTCAATATTAAAAAAACAAACAACCCAATCCAAAAATGGGCAGAAGACCTAAACATACAGTTCTCTAAAGAAGACATAAAAATGGCCAAGAGGCACATGAAAAGCTGCTCAACATCACGAATTATCAGAGAAATGCAAATCGGTTAGAACGGGCATCATCAGAAAATCTACAAACAACAAAACTGGAGAGGGTGTGGAGAAAAGGGAACCCCTCTTGCACCGTTGGTAGGAATGTAAATTGATACAGCCACTATGGAGAAGAGTATGGAGGTTCCTTAAAAATCTAAAAATAGAATTACCATATGACCCAGCAATCCCACTACTGGGCCTATACCCAGAGAAAACCATAATTCCAAAAGACACACGCACTCCAATGTTCACTGCAGCACTATTTACAATAGCCAGGTCATGGAAGCAACCTAAATGTCCATCAACAGATGAATGGATAAAGAAGATGTGGTACACATATACAATGGAATATTACTTGGCCATAAAAAGGAATGAAATTGGGTCATTTGTAGAGACTTGGATGGACCTAGAGACTGTCATACAGAGGGAAGTAAGTCAGAAAGAGAAAAGCTAATATCGTATATTAATGCATATATGTGGAATCTAGAAAAACGGTACAGATGAACCAGTTTGCAAGGCAGAAATAGAGACACAGATGTAGAGAACAAACATATGGATACCAAAGGGGGAAAGCGGGGAGGAGGGTGGTGGGATGAATTGGGAGATTGGGATTGACATATATACACTAATATGTATAAAATAGATAACTAATAAAAACCTGGGGAATAAAATGAGATAACATCCCGCCACTTAAAACCCTGTTCTCAAAAAACCTTTTGAAAATGAGGAATGGCTGGTATTGAATGGAAAAAAAGAATACAAAACTAAATACAGAAAACTAGCCAAACTTTGCTTTGAAAGATGTGACACATATGTACGTTCATTCATTCAGTAAATTGTCACTGAGCATCTTCTCAGGGGCCGAGTTTACAGACTAATGAGATCACACAGAGGAAATACACCAGAATGTGATATTTAGAGGTCCTTGCATAATAATTATTTTCTTCTTACACTTACCTGAAAATGTTTCCATCATACACATGTGCGAATTTCATAATTAGAAAAGAGACTTTGGTTACAATTCTCACCACCTCCTACCTTGGACACAATCCTTCCCCCAAGAAAAGATGCAAACACTTCACCAATGTGTGTATAAAGCTATATTCTTCTTGGGCTGGTTGTACATCATCTAAATCTTCTTTTCCTGAAAATAATTTCCTTTGTTGAAAGCAAGAATGGGCAAGGAGAAAGGATGTGAGACAGGGACCCGCCTACTACGTTTGCAAAATCTAAATGACCTTTCAGAAGATTTAGACTTAAAATGAATGCATGAGTCAGAAACAAGTGGTCCCCAATGACTAAATGTCCTCATAAAATGCCTTCGAACCGTCCCCAACTGTGGGTCATTCAACACACCAAGAAAAGGCCATTCGTGCTTGTGAGAACTGACAAGACAATGGAAATTATGTCAGTAAATTTCAAGACCTGTTCAATACTAACATATTTATGGTGCTTATCTGCACCTCAGGAATGGAGAATGGCAGAATCAACATAAACACCTTTCAGGGTCTAAATAGATGGGGAGGTAAAGGAGAGAAGAGGCATTTCTAAGGGATCTCTTTGAAATTGATTCTTGTAACATGTTGGTTCAGAATGATACAACACTGATGTCTCCATCCCTTCTGTTACACTGACGGCTCCATCCTGCTGTTACAGAGGGAGGGGGTGTGTAGACTAACCTCCAGCAGAAGCTGCGTGAAAACATGTTACAGGTCTCCCCATAAGCTGCCCGAGACACAACACATGTCACTGAAGATGTACTTTCCCCATCTTATATTTAATGGGCGAATGTGATCAGTGCAGAGGTAAGGCTATCAACTTGAGGGCATCAGAGCAGTCATACCGATCAATGAATCATTCGTTCATCCCACAAATGTTCTTCGAGCCTCTTCACTGTGCCCCAGGCACTGTTCTAGGGCTGGGGGATACAGCCAGGGATGAGCCAGATGTGGTCCCGCCCTCTGTCTGTGGGGAGACGGGTAACAAACAAGCAAACAGCTAGGACCATTTCAGGGAGCGAAAAATGCACTAAAGGAAATCAAAACAGGAGTTTGTGAAGGAGGGTTACTGGGAAGTACGGATTTCTTTCAGTGAGGGAGGGCTTCTCAGAGGAGGTGTCATTTGAGCTGGGACCTAGACAGTGCAAAAACTTGGGGTAAGAGCTTTCTGCACAGAGGGGAGAGTAAGCCGGAAGGTGCTGAGGCGGGATCCAGCAAGGCATGTGGAAGAACTGGAAGAAGGCTGGAGCGGCTGCACATTAGGAGGGAAGGGACGCAAGCAGGAGAGGAAGCCAGGCCGGGAGGTGAGGGCGATGGAGCCCAGGTCATTTGAGCCTCAGGCCGTGGGGAGCATCTGATGGTGCTCTAAGTGCAACAAGGTTCACAAGTGAAATCTAACCATTTTGAAAATGTAAATTTCAATTTTGTGTGTGTGCCAAGAATTGGAAGCCCTCAAGATGTCCTTCAACAGGTAAATGAGCAAACTGTGGTACATCCATGCAAAGGAATAGTATTCAGTGATAGAAACAAAACAAGACACAAAAAGACATGGAGGAAACTTAAAGGTGTGTTGCTAAGAATCCAGTCTGAAAAGGCTGCATGTTGTATGTTTCCAACGATAGGACAGCCTGGGGAAGGCACAGTGACAGTAAAATGATTAGCAGTGGCCAAGGCTTCGGGGCGGGGGAAGGGGGGGTGAACAGGTGGCACGAAGGGGACTTTCAGGCCAGTGAAACTCTTCTGTATGATACCATAATGGTGGCGACACAACATGGCACATTTGTCAAAACCCACAGAACGTGCACCACCAAGACCTAACCCTGATACAAAGTATGAACTTGAGTTAGCAACAATGTATCAGTGTTGCGTTTCAGTGGTAACAAATGTACCACACTAATGCGAGACACTAATAAGAGGAGGAACTGGGTGTGGGGAGTGGGGAAGGTCTATGGGAACTCTGTGTCTTCTGTACAATTTTTCTGCAAACCTAAAACTGCTCTTGAAAATTAAACCTATTATAAAAGAAGAGTTGCTGGTGGGATGTTCAAACAATCCATTCACATCTATTCCAGTCTCTCCTGTCCTGCTGGGACAGGACCTGAGTGACCAGTGTCCCCAGAGGCTGGCAGGCAGGTGGCATTCAGGGGGCAACCACCAGGCAAAGGGCCAGCCAGCCATACATGGTGTGACACTTTGTCAGATGTCTTGCTTTCCTGGTTCTAATCTCTCAAAACCTCTGTTTCCTCATCTGTAAAACAGAAATGAAATCATCACCTCCTGACCTTGCAGGGATTCCGGGAGTGAGTAAAGATGATCACATCAGGCATTTCGTCTGCTGCCTGGTACACGATGAGCTTTTACTGAACGCAGGCAGAAAAATAAAAATCCATGATCGATTATTGTCCAAATGTTTACTGTGTGGATTAGACGGTAAAAACTGTTTCACATGTGACTTGAAAATTCCCGTTATAAAAAGTATAAAGAAATGCAAGTGCCTACAAAAGTACAGAGCATGAAAAAAACGAGCGGCCATGTACCCACCACTCAGCTCCAAGGACTCCTAATACGTGGGGGATAGCCTCTCATGTACACCCCCGCCAACTCCCATTCAATCACCCCTGCCCCGCTGCATTATTTTGAAGCAAAGACATTACATCATTTCGATGGTAAATACAGCTTGAATTTAAGTCAAAAAATGACTTCTGTGTTTTAAGATCACTACTCTTGTTGACACATCTCTTAGAATTTTCAGTGACCTGGCTTAGTGAGGGGGTCAGAAAACAGAGTCCCTACTAATTCTGGTGTGATTATAAATTGGTATAATACATTTGCAGGCCAATGTTTCATATCTATCCAAACTTAAAATGCACGTATGATTTGACTCAGCAGTTACAATCTTCAGAACAGATGTTACAAATGAACCTGAACCTGACACTAAAGATGGATACACAGGTATAAGATTATTCACGGTAGAGCTGATTTTATGGACAAATGTTTAGAAACAGCCTCAGTGCCCACCTATGGGGTGCCAGAGAAGAGCAGTTTGCTACCTGCTCTCCTTAGAACATCAGGAACATGTAAAAAGAATGAGGGGCTTCCCTGGTGGCGCAGTGGTTGAGAGTCCACCTGCCGATGCATGGGACACGGGTTCGTGCCCCGGTCCGGGACGATCCCACATGCCGCGGAGCGGCTGGGCCCGTGAGCCATGGCCGCTGAGCCTGCGCGTCCAGAGCCTGTGCTCTGCAACGGGAGAGGCCACAACAGTGAGAGGCCCACGCACTGCAAAAAAAAAAAAAAAGAATGAGGAAGATTGATGTAAATGGATATGGGATGATCTACCGGAAATACTGGCAAGTAAGAAAGGCACCAAACAGCCTTGATGTAATGATGTATATAGTGAACCATCATTACGGTGAAAAAGCAGGGTCGCACATGCACACATATGCACATAGAAGACTTAAGTATATCTGCCAGGAGTCACAAAGAAGGAACTCAGAACAGTGGTTGCCCCAGCCGAAGAGGACTGAACCACCAGAGAATCAGAGAAGGGAACCTTTGTACTGTCTAGTAAAAGTGATGGTGATGGTAGAAATAGTACTTACAATAGCATTACCCATCTCTCATGATGCTTAATTTGTTTACCTTACAAAAGCAAGTCAAATATTATCTATTCAAATATTTTTAGAATAAATGTAAGGAAGAAGGGGGAAAAAAGAAAAACATTTGCCAGACCAAACATAATTGCCAAGCCCATACAGAGATTTGAAAGGAATCAGAACATACCGGAGACCGGAGTCGACAGAACTGGGAGCCTTCGTTTTAATAGCATAAAGAGGAATGTCAGGTCTTTACGAGTCACTAGGGGTGAATGAGCAATCAGTGGATTCCTCAAGAACCAGTGACTTCTGGATAGGAAGTGGTTTGTTCGGGCCATGTTTCTCGTAGCTCTTGGCTCAGAATCTAGAGGGCGCCATATTGGTTCCAGCCCAAGACTTAGAACAAGATAAGGCAGCAGTGCCGTCTCCTTGCAAACCACAGCCCGAACCCCACGCTGTGGAAGCAGATAAAGATAACAGCCAATGGGCCAGCCAGGTCTGTCCTCTTCGGGTTTGGTCCGAGATGTTTCCCTATTCTTGGAGTCCTCCGGGCCCATAAAAAATAAGAAATGACACCCCTTCCACTTAATACGCCAACAATTTTCTGATGTTTGTGCAGCTCAGATGTGACCTTTGTACTTATTTTGGCCTTGGGAATTTGGGATCAGCAGAAACACCAGAACATCTGGGAAAGTCATGCTTCTGAATGAATGTACTTCCCAGGCATTGCTCATTCACTTTCAGTACTCTGTAGTTCATACAGGCCAAAGCTTATGTGACAATGTGAGTCCTTATCAGAGAGGAAAAGATCATCAAAGATGATCTCAATTAGGGGATTTATTTGCGAGCCTAGCAGTTGAAGAACTAGCACCGTGGACAGTCCTGTAGACTGTGTATACAACAGGCGATTAATAAGTGTCTGCTGAAAAACACTCTCTAGGAGAAAAGAAGAGTACCTTACAAAGTCAGTCAAATTTGACCTTGAACTTAAACCATGAATCTTCAGCTGTCCAGCCTTCTTCCCTCCCCAAACAAATCTCTTTCTTTTAAAATTGTTTCTCTAATTTCTCTGAATAATTTTTTAAAAATTTAAAGCACACAGAACAATATATCAAACGTACAAAACTGGAGGTTGTTAAAGCTTTCGTTTGGTGTGTGTGTGTGATATACGTAGTGTGCAATGATATATATGACATATACAGTGTGCAATGATATCTAAAACATAGATAGTATGTATGATATATACAATATATAGCGTGTATGATACATAGTGTGTAATGACATATATAATATACATAGTGCATAATGATATATGTAATATATACAATGGAGCATTATTGATAAAGGTGAACTCCTCCTTTGCCGCATTCAACACCCCCAGCAGGGGTCAATGATCATGGATTTCCTATACGTCCTTCTAGCCCAACATTTAGAATGCTCACTCACACACTCTCACTTATTCTCTCTCTCTCCTCCCTCCTTCCCCCTTCTCTCCCTCCGCACCCCTTCCTCATACCATGCTTATCTGATATGCGTCATATTGTTTTGTTGGGGAGGTTTAGGTTTACGCACATAATATCACACTGTAAATTTTGGTCTTGCAACTCTCCTCTGTCACAGAAATTTAGTTCATTGCTTTAAACGACCGCCTAGAGCCTCGAGGTAGGAACACACCGTATCTGATATATCTGGCCCCTTACTAACAGCCATTTAGGTTGCTTTCAGGGTTTCATTATGACACACACACTCTAATCGTGAGGTCCACCCTGGCCCACGCCTCCGCGCCCACTTCCCCTTGCCTAGAAATAGATATGGGGTGCATGCACGTTTCCAATCTCACTTGATATGGCCATACTGCCACTCCAGAATGGCCATCCCGGTTTACATCTGCAGTGTTTGAAAGCTGTCTCACCCACCTTTTTGCCAACACATGACACTGGCAAATTTGGGTGGAAGATATCCTGCCCTTTCTTTTCTCTCCCGCCTTCCTTCTAATCTTCTCCAGTCCTTTCTTCGCCTGGAAATGACCACACAAATGACTACGTCCTCCATCCTCACGGGTGACTAGTAGCCACAGCTGCTAGGAGGCCGAGGAAGTGGGAGGTGAGTTGCCAAAGGCCCCAGGACTAAGAAACAGTGGATGAGTCTGCAGCCAAGTCTCCTGGCTTCCGAAGTCCCCTCCCCACCACTTGATACGTTGTAGGGGCCTCTGTGTGTAGGACAGGGATAAAGAAGTAGGTCTGAGCCAGCAAGGAAATAAGTATGGTTTTCCTATTTCCGTACAGTCATGACATGGATCTAGGGAGCATCTGAATTCAGTCTTCCAGCAGCAACTCAAAACATTATGAGCGCACACACTGACAAAGAAGGCGGCGAGGAAGATTCCCACGGGGACCACAAGTGCCTACATCCTTTGTCAAAGGCCCTAGAGAAGCCCTGTCCACACCTGGGTTGATTTACCTCCACCTGCTAAGCCTTTGTTTCATAACCTGGTAAGTGGGGCGACACTAACCTCATGCATCCCTAGTGAGAAGCAAAGGGGACGACACATGAGTGATACTGTCACATCATCCTCCAGCTCCACCCCCAGCCCTGCTCCTCCTCTCTGCCCAAACATCTGCTTAAATCCCAGCATCCGCTGTTCAACGCTGAGAGTTTTTTTATTATTATTATTGCTGGCAGTCTCAGTGTCCATCCACCTGGTGAGCCAGAGACCCCGCAATAGGAAAGCATGACACACAGCAATGTCCCCATATTGATTCAGGTAAAGCCAGAATGAGGCAGGGAGGAAATTCAGAGGCCTTCAAGGTCTCCCTGAAGCAGATCTGGGCATCCTAAGGGGCCACTCTGGGAACTGTCAACTCCAAGTGGTCAGAAGCTGACCAGCCTCTCTTCAAAGCCCATTGGCATGCGTCTCCCACCTCCCCCCCACACCGGGCAGCTGCCCAGGGAGCTGGGCACAGGCTGGGCCAGGGCAGGAGCCGTTCCTTAGCATTCACCGAGTCGCCCTGGGCCTTCTCAGCGAAGTGGCTGGAATACAAACGCCCCAGTCTGAGGGTACAAACTGCACTTAGGTACGATGAGCACCACTAAAGCAGCAAGGGAGCAAGAAATACAGCCCAAGGTGGACTCCCACCGCGCTCGGCCACTTAGGGAGAACGGGCAGGTCCCTCCTTCCGGACAGGTCAACACACACTTAAAGGCAGCATCTCAGGTCATTGTTCCAATCTCTCCCTCCATTGGTGACACTCTTTAGAGGCTCTCAGTAAGCCCTGAAAAGAGGCTGGCTGTCCATTGTTTGGTGCTAATTGATGCTGTGTTCAGAATCTTAGAGGCAGCACCGTTGGGTTACTTCTGTAATTTACAGCCAGCCACTGTCGGTCTGGACACTTCGGGAATCCCTAAGTGCTCTATGATTTGACCTCCATTTAATTTTATTTTGTGCTAGTACCAAAGCCTTCAAAGCATTTCTCTCTACATATGACCTTCCAAATAGCCTAGCACACTGTTTGCTCTCGTCCCAAATAAATGCACATGTACTAAAGTTTAGAGCGGATGTTACAGGATGGGGCTAAGTGCATGAGTTCGTTTAACCCTCCCCAAATCAAAGCAAAATAGACACTCTCTATGAGGCTGATCTCGTGATCACCCCCATTTTCTAGATAGAAATTGACTTCAAGAGGTAAGATGAAAATGCCTGAGCCAAAAATACTCAGTCACTAAGATATTCATGTGAAAACGTCCACAAAGTAACATGAGGTTAAAACACAGGATACAGCGTAAACAGCATGATTCCAGTTTTGTTTATGGAATCCATACTTACACACACACAAAGAGGGAAAAACACTGTCATGGGCTCGACCAGGATGTCAACAGTGCTCATCTCTGGGTTGTGGGGTTACATCTGATGCTGTTTTTATTTTCCTATACCTACATCCTAGCGGGGAGCTGTGGGCAGTAGGTGGCTCTGCCCTCACCTCTCTGGGGCTCAGTTTCCTCGTGTGTAATATGGGGATAAAAAGTTGTTTGAAGACTAAAGGGTTAATTCACAAAGCATGTGGAGGACGGCACCGGGCGTGTGGTCCAGAAATGTTCATTGCTAATAGCAGCAGCATCTGTCACTGCCTACCCTCCCCCTCCGAGTGAGGTCACAGAGACCCATGACAGTCTCACAACCCAGCTACCAGTATAGGCCTTCGGCAAGGGACAGTCAGAATCATCATCGGGCAGCTGGCCAGGCGCTATTTATAAGCCAATGCTCACTCCAAGCAAAGCACAAACAAGGACGCCTCCGAAACCGAACCACGTGTGACCTCCTGGATTCTCACCCAATTCTATTTATTACCATTCCAGTCCAGCGGCCCCGCTGGGTCAATGCTTGCAAGGCCTTTGTTCCTCAGACTCCGTCTCACACCGCTCACTTCCTTGCTGAATGCCTTGCCCTGGGTACTTTTAAGATTTTGCCCACAAGTTCAATGGAGCCGACCCTTCCAATAAAACTCCCTTCCCGACACGGAAACAAAGAAGTGGTGTTGACTACATTGTAGCTTTGCTCAGAATGTGAATAGCAAAATGAAAATCGAGGTTGAATCCCTCAGCTCCATCCTTTCCAGTAAAATCAACGTAGCAGAAGGAGGAGCTTTGACTGAGATCAAATTGACTTCGTAGGGGTGCACTAAGCCTCGCTGATGAAGTGTTTCCTTGGCAGTGGGCAAGACCAGCCTTCGAGCTAGAGGCTCTGGCTGGGGAGTGGGGAATCGAGTTGAGGAACGGGAATGGGGGGATTTCCTGGTTCATCACCACTGCTAACTCACAGCATCACTTTCATAGAATCACTGTTCTCTCTAGAAAATGAGAGAGTTAGACAAGGGCTCTCCAAGCCTTCTTCCAGGTTTAAATCCAGTCATTCCTGTGGGACTAAATTCCTGGTAAGAAATTGATCAGAGATTTAAAAGACAGATAGTAGACAAGCTAAAATTTAAATGAAAAAAGTAAACAAGAAGAACCAGGAAAAGACTGAAAGACGAATAAAGATGAAAGGAACAAACTTCCCTCTTATCAAAACATATCATATACCATGATCATAATGACAACAAAGTGATTTTGTTGCGAGAACAGACAGATTTCAATGGGACAAAATGAAAAATCCAAATACAGACCCCAAATCACATGGATTTAATATATTTATAGAGAAGGCAATGAAAATCAGGGGAAAGTGGGATGACTCAATACAGGGAGTTACAACAATTGGTGGCAAACTGGAATAAAAGTAGGATGGTGTCCCTCACATTGACATCAAGATAAATCCCAGATTTACGAAAGCTTTAAACATAAAAAGAAAATGACAGCATAGAAAAAGTAAAAGGAAACATTGATTTAAAAAAAAATTTTTATTGAGGTCATGTTGGTTTATAGCATCATATCAGTTTCACCTGTATAACATTCTATTTCTACTAAAAGAAAACATGTAAAAAATAAGCTTGGGCTACAGAAGCCCTTTCTAACGATGACATGACACCCAGAAGCCACAAAAGAAAGAAAATTTTGATACATTCGCCCTACATAAAAATGAAAATTTCTGTATGACAAAAATCACTGTAAGTCAAAAGACTGTCATCAAACCAAGAAAAAATATTTGCAAATCATACCTCAGACAAACAGCTAAACTCCCTAATATATGAAATAGAAGAAAGAAAAAAAATGGTAGAGAAGTGAGCAAAGTGAAAATCATCCCTGTTGACAATCAGAGGACGATTCCAGCAGAAGAGAGACAAGGTTTCCACCAGGACACACATGAGGCCACACGGAAAGTACAAAGGATCCCTCATATGAATGGATCCTGCTTTCCTACCGAGACATCCCCACCCAATTTGTTCTCCCAGCTCCTCAGCAAAGACCACTGAGATACCCCACAGTGGAAGGCTATTCTGGACAATATCCAATCCTGGGCCTCACTTCCTCATTCCTTCTATTATCAACCATCGCATGCCCCAAACCATGTACGAAGCCCCTCCCAGCCCTCCTGGCCGGGATGCTACCAAGGCCCCTGGGTGGACACCCTCCCATACACACCCTCCTGCAACAAAACTAGCTTATCTACTGCAGGACCGTCACCGGTGACCTTTGATGGCTAGGCTCTGGCGCTATGACAGATGGCAAATAATCAGTTAAATAGGGAGAGTCCCGGCAGCACTGGAGACCCTTCTGGGTACAAAAGGCAGGGGCTCTGGGGATGGTGAACTGAAGATGGTCCCCTTGCCTGGGGTCCCTGAATCTGAAACTCCACAACATGATGCTTCAGTGGCCCAATGAAGAAGGATTTACTAGCGGGACTATGAGAAGGAAGACACTTCCCGCTTGGACCTCAGACGTCTACGTACATCACACGGCCTCCACATAACACCTAAGGTCTCTGTCTCCTCGGCACATACTGACTGCACCCTGGGAGGCACCGGGACTCGGGGGGCATGAGGTAGGGGTACTTGGCTTTCATGGAGCTGACAGTCCAGTGGGTAAAAGAGAGAAAGTCAGAGAGGACCCCAACTGAGACACCGAACAGTTGGTTCTGGGTGTCCCAAAGGACCAGGAACGTGCTGGGGCCGTATGAAGACGGGGTGCTTGGTCTAGGATCGGAAGGAAGAGCAGAAGTCCGCCAGGAAAGACCTGTGTGTACACAAGTGGCAGGGGTTGGAACCCGTCAGAGTGCCAGTGCAGGTCACAGCATGTGTCAAGGTCCTGAGGTTGGAACGACTGCCACACCATCATGTGGCCAGAGGGGCAGAGAGGGGCCGGAGCAGGCAGGCAGGACAGGTACAGTGAGGAGTGTGGGTGTCTTTAGTCTTACAAGTCATGGGCAGCCCCTGAGAAATTTTAAGCAAGATCAGAACATGGGGGCGGGGGCCGGGGATTGGGAGACTGCCATAATGAGATCTGAGGTTTAAAAAGATCACTCCAGTTACCCACCAGAAACCCAATTAGGTGGGCCTACCGGAGGAAGCAGGGGTGGGTCAGGATGCAGCTGCATCCTCCCAGAGGAGACAGGAGGAGGCCTGGACCTCGGTGGTCGTGGCTAGGGGTGATGGGAAGCAGATGGATCTGAGAGGTACTCAGCGGCGGAGCCTGCAGGATGCAGGGATGCAGGGTGAGAAGGGAAAAGGCCGAGTCAGGTTGATTCCCAGGTTTCTGGCTTTAGTGGCCAGGGGAGACTCAGCGTCATCCCCTGGGAACACTGCAGGAGGATGAGGAATCGCAGCCTTGGGTCCCTTTCTGAGCCTCGGTTTCCCATCGTGTCAAGTCAGGGGGCTGGGCTACTGCGGGACTTCCCCCTTGTCTCACGGGCCAAGTCTGGACTCCAAACCAATTCACACAGCATCCTAGTATCCAAACAGGTCACATGAGAGGGGACAGGGGACGGAGCCCACACAGCCTGGCGCCCCTCAATTCCAAGCAGGCCCCTGGGGGATCCCCACGATGTTCTGAACGACCCTCAGACAAGCGTGAGAAAACACAGGACTCAATCTCGCCAGGCCCTGCTGTCTGTGTCACGCTCCACTATTTGACAAACCATCTTTCTCCTGAGTCATCCTCCCTACCTGACCTCAGACATGACCTTCAGGCCACTTGGCCTCCTGGCCATTCCAGCAACTGTGAGGACAGACACCAGGGACTGAGTCCCGCCCTGCTAGGGAGTGATCCCCCAGGGCAGCCCTGCCACGGGCTGCAAGGGGAAGGGCTCTCCCCCCAGGGAGTTAATGTCTCTGCCCTCAGCCCTGGCAAACCCACATGGCAATTCCCCTGGCACAATGATAAGCCCACTCCCTGTAGAAAAGTTGGCTCTTAAGACGTGCATTTAAAAATACCCATGGGGCGGTGTGGGTATATTTAGAGAGAATGAAGCCAGGCACCTCAGCCCACACAGAATGCAAATATGTGCCTTGAAATCTATGTTGTATCTTAAATAGAGGCCTGAGATATGAACACCACCAAATAATAGAAATTAGCGTTCAGAACAACCGTGACGTCACCCAGCCCGAGCCTCTCAGAACAAAGGCTCTTCGCGTCCTACGATGCTCTGCCTGCCTCTTGGTCCTGATCACCTCCAGAAGCTCCGGTAACGAAGCTGCCCCCAGTCTCACAGTTACAGAAGAGAGTTTCATCATTATTTATTTATCCAGCATTTAATCATCACCCCCATCGTGTTCCAAAAAGGAGGTAAGCTGGCTTACAAAAATGCCTACAGCAATCTAAAAAAGAAAAAGAGATAAAACTAGAGGAGGAAAGAAAATACATGATTTTGGCTTAAATACACAAAACACATACTATATTCTGTGCAAAGATTGGAGGTTTGAAATGAAGTTGGATGCCGGGCTTCCTAGCAACCCTGGTGAAGACAGAAACAAAACCAGACACAACGTTCTCCGAATCTGAAAAATGAAGCAAACCAGGCTTCTCTGGTACTAAGAATAACAGCTTCCTGTGGCTTCTCCCAAAGTGGATGTTCAAGGCGGAGCAGGCATGTTCTTTATGCTATCCCACCAGGGAGCTGGGGAGGGGCTCACATGGCCCCAAATGACCCCCAAACTTCCACTCCATCAACTCCCACTTCCCTGACCCCACCTTCCATTCGTCTTCTGCAGATTTGTCAAGAATCCTTCCTGTACCATTTTCGTTATATTTGTCATATATGTACAATCAGCTACAGGATAATTTACATCTTAAGTCAACTCACTTTTTGTACCTACATAAATGTATCTATTAAAGAAACTTTACACCTCTGCTTTAATAAGAAAGAATCCATTTCCAGAAATGTTAAGTGGCCACAAAATAACTACAATGGAAACAAGTCGATATAATTCTATTCCGGCAGGCTCTGTACCCTTGCAGGGCTCCCTGTCTGAGGCTGTTCTTTGCTTGCTAGAAAAGAGAAATCAACCAGCATCCAGTGTCAAAGACACACCAGCCACAAACTAAAATTTTCTCCTTGATCTACAACCAGAAAACGGAAATAGAATTCAAAGAGAACAGCCATCCGACCATGGGATCCCATGACAGTCAAAGCCCCATCTGAGTTACATCAGAAACAGCAGCAGGGCATCTGGGACCACTGCCCACCGGGCAAGTGTGTGTAGCCAGTGGCAACAAGGTAGGGATCTGTCCCAGGTACCATTCACTCCACCCTCTTCCCTCTAGGGTGAAGCACCACAATGTTCCTCTCCGCACTAAAGAAAATAGTTTGTAGCATATTGGAAATTTTAAAACAGGTCCTATTCCACGGAGAATGTGAAACGCACTGCTGGAAAATCATCTCTGACACCTGCTGGGGGCTGCGTCCATGCTCTGGGAAATGGATCCTGCCATCAGTTTCAGTACATTTCAGCTTCAGTAAAGTTCATGAGTCTGAATCCACCTGACACTGCAAACAGGGCTCATGCGTTCCCTGGCAAACGTTTCCTGGATCCTGGCTTTCCTCTCTTTAGTTCGCTAGCCTTTTCTTTAATTCTCTGCTACTCCACATTTTAAATCTATTACAAAACATTATCATCATCATCGATCATCATCATCAAATCAGCCCCATTTACACAGCAATTACCATGTGCCAGACACTGACACTGGTCCAGACCTTGAAATAGAACTAACTCATTTAATCTTCCCAACAACCCTTAAGACAGGTACTATTATCACTCTCATTTTACAGATAAGGAGACTGCGGCACTGAGGGATAAAATAAAGTTGGCCGAGGTCACTGGGCTCATGAGTAGTAGGGGTCAGGATCACGTGACCTCCAGAACCACGACCCTGACCCCCTCTGCTCATCCCCTTTCAGTCTCATTCATAGCATGGCGCTGCACCCACGAACCTGACACCTTGCAAGGCACGAGCTGGCATTCCTGCCCTTGAGGCCGGCACCTTATGCATTCAGAGGGGAAACACAGAGGAGAAGTTAGGCATAGGGTGCGGCCCACACCTCACGCCGTGTGAATGATACAGCCCCTCGCACCGTGGTTCAACAGTCCGTGTGTTCCTTCCTTCATTCATTCAGCCGACACATAACCCCGAGGGACGCTGTGGAGCCTTCTCGGGACAGATCCCGCCCCCATATCCTCTGCTTTAGCTCCTCTCTGAAGCACCCACATAAAAGTATCTGATGCACGTTTCCTGAGCTGTTTATCAGGTGCTAAAACCACCACCGAATGGAAGAAATTAACGACCTGATGATACTGAGCACACGGCCCCCAGACCTCCTGCACCAGAGGATTCTGTTAACCCCTGTGACACCGCCCTGTAACCTCACCATCAACCAGTCAGAGAATTGTGCACGAGCTGATCACACGCCCTGGGACCCCCTCCTTCACCTGGCCTGTAAACATGCTTTGCTGAAACCCACTGGGGAGTTCGGGCTTCCTGAGCACCAGCTGCCCACAGCTCCTTGCTTGGCGCCTGCGATAAACGCTGTGCTTTCCTCCACCACAACCCAGCGTCAGCGGACTGGCTGTACTGCACGTGGGCAAGAGGACCTGAGTGTGGTTTGGTAACAGACAGACAGTCATTGGCGGCCTCCCTCCAAGCAGCGGAGGAAACTACAGGCAAGGCCCACAGCCCTGTGACGGGCACATTCTGGTTGGCGCAAACGCAACTCATCAGCAGACAAAAGCACCCCATGGAACGTGGGTGGGGGCACCTACCTTAAATGGGATGGTTAGAGGGGAGGTGACATTTAACCCGAGACCCCCAAAATAACAGGGACAGTGACAAGACAGGGGACAGTGTCCTTAGTGAAGGGACAGGACGAGCAGCCATGGGAAATCATCTGACAAATTCAAGGAATGTGAAAAAAAGGCGAACGGGGAGTGTGTATATGTCCATGTCACTCTCTCACTTCATCCCAGCTTACCCCTCCCCCTCCCCGTGTCCTCAAGTCCATTCTCTACGTCTGCATCTTTATTCCTGTCCTGTCCCTAGGTTCTTCAGAACCATTTTTTTTTAGAGTCCATATATACGTGTTAGCATACAGTATCTGTTTTTCTCTTTCTGACTTACTTCACTCTGTATGACAGACTCTAGGTCCATCCACCTCACTACAAATAACTCGGTTTCTTTTTATGGCTGAATAATATTCCATTGTATATATGTGTCACATCTTCAGCTCGGTGCTTTGTGACCACCTGGAGGGGTGGGATAGGGAGGGTGGGAGGGAGACGCAAGAGGGAGGGGATACGGGGATATTCGCATGCACAGAGCTGATTCACTTTGTTGTACAGCAGAAACTAACACACCATTGTAAAGCAATTATGCTCCAAGAAAGATGTTTAAAAAAAAAAAAGAAAGGTGAAAGGGGCTAGAAAGCTGTGCGTAGCAAGGAGAGAAACAACAAAAGAAAACACTTAGGTGGCACCAACCGTGAGCCTGGAGGTGTGCTCAGCCTTTCACCCTTGACTTGTCTATCCTCAGAACAACCTATGAGGTGGGTACTTTCAGCATCACCTGTTTACAGAGGAGGAAAATAAGAAAGGAAGCCACAAAGCAAGCAAGCAGGGAGCCAGGTCCAAACCCAGGTGGTCCGAGGCTCCAACTCCAAACTCCCGACCATGACCACACAGCCGCCACTCCCAGGGATGGAGGATGCGGTGACCGAGGGAGGCATGTCTCAGAGGCCATGGTTGGGGGGATGGGTTTTATCCAAGGGCAATGGGAAGCAGGGCTGGGACAAGATCTATCTGCACTTTGAGAGCCTCCCGGGCTCTCCCAGAGGTGAGGGTGGAGCAGGGAGACCACGAGAAGCCAAATGAGAGTGGGTGGGCGCAGGACGGTAGCAGGGGGGCCACAAAGGGGACTGAGGTGGAGGTGGCGGGTCAAGACTTCATACAACAGGGGTCCTGGCTGCACAGGCAGGACCTGGAGAGCTGGGGGGGAGCGATGAGGACGTTCCAGCTGAGGCGTGGAGGCTGGACATGGGGGCCAAGCTGGGTTCGGTGGCCTTGCGTCGGGCAGCTGGCTTCAGCGGCAGATACTTCCACCCACCCACCCAGTCAACATTCCAGAGCCCGACTGGGGCTGGGCGTGATGTGACAGCAGGTCAGCAGACACTACGCTCCAGACGCTCCCCACCGAGGGAAGGAGTCCTGAAGGAGAGGTCGCAGAGGCAAAACTATACAAACGCACAACAGGAAGGACCTCAGAGGTCCAAAAGCCCTTCCATCCGCGGATTCTGCTTACGTACTTCCCATGACGGTGAACTCCTTTCTCACCATCAGCCAAAGGGAGGACCACAGATAACACAGACAGCTCCCATCTCCAGGCACAGAATACTGGGCCCCCTGTGCCTGCCCCCAGACCACGCGCAATGAGAAGCATCTGCAAGAGCCCTCAGCACAAAGGCCAGCTCCAGACCAGGACAGCCTGAGGCACAATCTGTGACGCAGGCGCCCAGCCCCTGTGCGCTCTGCTGCTCTCTGCTGCTTCAGAAAAGGTCAACCATGGCACTGCAGGAAAGGCTGCAACGTGAAAAAGAGACCACAGAAACAGGAAAAAGCAACACCCCAGAGGAAAGAGATGAGTCAGGAAGCGGATGATTTAATTTAAAAACAAAAGCTCCAATGAGAATTCTCAGCGCGGAAGCGTGTGCTCAGAGGGAATTGAAAGCTGTCTGCTGTAGCCTCCCTGTAGGTCCCAGTGCCACCCTCTGGAACCAGGAGGGACAAATCCCCCCCTTTCTTTCCAGGGTTGCTATCCCTTCAGTCTGTTCTAGAATAAACAGCCACAGTCCCTCTCAGTGTTCTTGCAAATTCCAGTTTGCCAAAGTCCTCCAGAAAACACAGCATCTCAAAGGGAACTCAACCTTGAGCAGAGGGTCAAGCTAGACCCTAAGCTCCACTACTGTATACATTCTCCACCTATCAGCTGCTCGCTCAGAAAGATCCAGGCACAGATACGAGGGTGATAAGGTGATTTTCGGGGGCTCATGGACCCAGTGCAAAGTAACAGAGGTTAGTCCCTTTTCAATTCCCCTCTACTCTTCCAGAGGACAGTAGGGGAGAGTCTTAGTTCGGGGCTAAGATGATTCTGATGCCCCCCTACCCTTGCAGATATTGGTGTTTTAACAAGTACAGAGGGTCTTCTGGGTCAGAGATCTTGGTGCGAGGTCATGTCTAGTTTGAACTAAATGTTATTTTATAGTCATTGTTTTACTTTTATGGCTACCTTTTATTAAAAGCAAGGGGTTTCCCACTTGAAGTCACAGCAAAAGATTCCCTTTTAAAACGAGTTTTAGGTAAAAATAAATAGACTTTCTTTTAATAAAAATTAAAAGAGGGCTTTCCTGGTGGCGCAGTGGTTGAGAGTCCGCCTGCCGATGCAGGGGGCACGGGTTCGTGCCCCGGTCCGGGAAGATCCCACATGCCGCGGAGCGGCTGGGCCCGTGAGCCGTGGCCGCTGAGCCTGCGCGTCCGGAGCCTGTGTTCCGCAACGGGAGAGGCCGCAGCAGTGAGAGGCCCGCGTACCACAAAAACAAAAAAAACAAAAAAAAAAAATTAAAAGAAAATATTCGGCCAAGTACCCTAAAGGTGGCAGACAGGCGAGTTGGGAGAGGGCTCATCAGAGAACGTGCTGTATGTCTATCCGCCACATCCGCGATGCAGAGCCGTCAAGATGCAGAGCTGCTGCCCAGCCCTTTACTGGACGCCAGGCTCAGGCCACCAGGTGCCACCTGCTGTGTCCACAGCAGTGGATGTCCCACTGACACCTCAAGCTCAACGTGGCCCAAATGAACTTCTCTCCCCCATAACCTGCTCTACCCACGGCCGTCCCCTCCAAGGCCAGGAAGGGAATTCCGTCCTCCTGATTCTCAGGACAGAAGCTGAGGGTCACCCTCAGCCCTCCCGTCCTGTCACTCCCTCGGCCGATCCCACTGGCTCCACCTTCTACCTGCGCCCACCCCTGCCCTGCCGTGGTCAGTCACTGCCATCTCCACCTGGATCGCAGCAGTGACCTCGGGACTGGCCTGACTCCCTGGCCCTTGCCTGCCCTCACACAGTGGCCTGGGGGTCCCCGAAATCCTACGTCCGATCTCAAGTCTCTGGGTTTCAAACCTTCCGATGGCTCCTGGCACACTGGGCACAAAACCCAAAGTCCTGGCAGCCCCCTCCTACGACCTTGCCGGCTCTCTCCTACAGCTCCTGGACCCCCGGGGGCTCCCACAGGGGGCCTTTGCCCTGATGGTTCCCGCCCCCCTGCCCCCGATATCCAATGGTTCATTTCCTCACTGCCCTCCAGTTCTGGCTCCAATGTCACCTCCTCAGTGATGCCCACCCTGATTCAAACACTCAGCTGTCTCCCGCCCACCACATGTAGGCTCCCGTCCCCCTGCCCTCCCTTCCCCTGCCAATTTCCCACCACATTTATGACCAGCGTGCGGGGTGATTCCCTACCGGTGATGGGTACTGGCTATTGCCGCCCCTCTCCCATCAGATGCAGGCCCCCAGGGACCAGCTAACGTGCCTGCTCTGCTCACCGATATCCCGACAGCCAGAACAGTGCCCACACTCTGGGGCAGTAGACATCGGTTTAGTTCAATGAAGAGGCTAGATTCCCACCCACGGCTACTCCCGGTGGGGCCTGGGCAGTGAGCTTTGTGAATCTAATCTGGGGGCTTGAAGTTTAGCAACATGAAACTTGTTGTCGTCTCAGCCTCCCAAGGGGTCTGCTGAGATATATGTTTGCCTCTTGGACTCCTGAGTACGTCGGTCACACTGTTAATGCTTTTATCAATTCCATCGTCTACCCAGTTGTTAACCTGCCAAGGTGTTAAGGCAAATACTGATGCTGCAGGACTTAGGACAGAGCCCTGTGGCATTCCTCTAGAGACCTGGGGGTCAGCACTATTACAGTTATCAAAATGTCTTACCATTTTTTTAACATACAGAAAAGTAGAAAAAATAGTAAAATGAACAATTATATATACACCACCGAGACTCCACAATTGTTAACATCTTGCTGCATTTCCTCTGTGTGGTGTGTGTGTCTGATCTCCACCCAGACAGCTACCTCATGGGAAAAATCACAAGTCAGCAAACTTTTTCTGCAACAGGCCAGACAGTAAATATTCTCATCAGTGTGGGCCTACGGTCCCCGTATCAAGTACCCCCTGTTTGGAAGCTCACACGAATTACTCGCCGGGAGACGCAGACCCGGCCAGTCTATCTCCAAGCCCCAAGGCTGAGCACTTGGTTACCCTCCCTCGAGGGAGTGAGTAGCCAGGCCTGAGGGTGGGCAGCAGAGCCCAGAAGGGACCAGAGGACTCCCCACCCTGCCCTGCTCTCCCCACCACATTAGTGGGGAAGAATGTGGGCTTGGGGGTCAATGGGCTCAAGATTGGGATGAGGGGCAACTTCCTTACACTTCTAAACCTCAGTTTGCCCATCTGTCAAATGGCAGCAACGGTAGGACCTGCCTTCCAGGCCCTAGTGAGGATGAGGGAGATGGGCAAAGAGCCAGCACGCGCTGTGTGCTCACCCGTGGTGGGGGGGGGGGAGCTGCTGGGAAGACACAGGTGAGGTGCTTTATTTCCCAGGGTGAAATTTAATAATTCTGGATTCCTATTGTGCTACTTACTTGGATCAGAAGCCGTGCGGGAAAAAGAAGGAAAGAAAACGGAGAGATGGGAACGGGAGGAAGGAAGGAAAGGAGACAGTCCTAGGGCCTGATGGCAGCGACTCGCGGGGCCCACGGTGGGCGCCTGACCCCACACACCCCTGCACCGTGTTTCCCCCTCGACGCGAGAGCCCTGAGCCTCGACTCCGGGCCACCCTTTTGTTCCGGGAGAAGAGCTCTCCAGCTGGTACTAATTCCACCCACCTCTTTGTCCCCAGTCAGGTTCTAGGAGCTTCTCCCCGCAGTGTCACAGGTCCTAAGCGTATGGAATTCTTCTGTTAACAACACAGGGGCGCAACTGCAGTAGGGGGCTTATGTCAGGGAAGAAGCCGAGTTCCAGGAAGGAACTTTACACCAGTGCCAGTAAGACAGCCCGAAAGAGACATGAACCAGGGGCATGATCGTGTCCCAGGGACTAACTGTAACAGCGACGGGGCTGCGTGTGTGTCCACGCACGTGCCCGACACACCCAGAGCAACTTAGCTCTAAACACCCATCATGAGGCACACACAAAAAAGACAAGATGAGCCCTCAGCCCTATTACGGTTCCTAACGTGCTAATGTGATTTTTGAACGTGCAGAAAAGTGTTAAGACTAGATAATGAACACCCCCAGGTTCAGCAATTGTTAATATTTTGTTCTATGTGTTCATATATTTACTCACACATACGTCTCTTACAGACCGTGGGCACTGTTGAACCATCTCAAAGTAAGTGGTCTAAAATTGTGACACTTCACCTCTCCACAGTTCAGCCTTATCCCCCTGAAGTAATGTCACATCCAACCAACTGAGTCCCTGGATCATCTAATACTCAGCCTTTTTGTGAAATAAAGTTTTTCTGTAAACATTTCTTTTCCTATCAAGTTCATCTTCAACCATGTGGACAGGATACAAACCAATAGAAACCTCCTGCTCTGCTATCTGAACACTTTCTAAATTGGCTCTAGAATTAGGCCTTTTCTCCCCACTCTAATTATTTACTGACCTTCACTGTGATTCTAAGAGTGGTCCGGACCAGGGGCATCACCCGGGAATACACTAGAAATGCAAATTCTCACACCCATCCCAGACCTGCAGAATCAGAAACTCTGCAGGTGGGGCTGCAATGGCTCCTGTGACAAGCCCTGCCCCCCTCCCCGGGGGATTCTGATGCAGGTTCTCAAACTCTGGACCACTGCTCTCTGCCCTCTGAGCCAACAGCTGGAAGAATACTCCCTCCCTCCCATCCAGGTGCTCACGCCAGCCAGCCAGCCAGCCAGCCAGCCAGCCGGGAAATTAGCACAGAAATAAAATAAACCGTTAGATTTTATTTTGCATGTATCTTTTGAAGTTAATGGGTATTATCTTAACCTCCCGCCTAAGTAACGACAATACAATATGCTCAGGCAAAGATTATTTCTGCCCCACAAAAAACAGATTGCAGAACACAGTAAGCTCTGCAAGTAGATGGGATTCTGCTGTGACATGTCAAATTGTGTCAAGAAGCAATGAAGAAAGGGAGCTAAAAATAGCACCACAAGGCTGAGCAGAAAGGGCTCTGGTTCATCAACTCCAGGACCAGAAAGAAAAACAGCCTCTGGCCACTCCTTAGGTCCCAGCGGGCCCTGGACACAAGAAGCTGGCTGCTCTGTCCATATACCATGTGCCCTCATGCCCACAGCTCCACGGGTACAAAGCGAAGGGCCCCAGGGGAGGCAGGAGTGAGCAGGTTGCTCCCAGGATGATACTTTACAGTCTAAAAATAGAACGTTCTGCACTTGCAAGGTACAGCAGTCAGTCACCCCACAAGTAAAGCTATTGCCTTATGTAACAACAATGTAATTAACAATCGCATAAGTCACAGGCTGCCAATCATACTGACTCAGGGCTCAATTGCCTGGTAACCAAAGAGTTAATGCCAAAATAATAATAATAATAATACAGGGAAAAGAAAGTCTATATCTACTCCATGTGGGCAGAGAACTACAAACTGCCAAGCCACCCACGGGTGTGGCTCTGGAGGGAAGGTCCTTTATGGTAAGGAAACTGCGCTTTCATAAGGGCTTCTTCTTTCAGCTCGCCTGGTAAAAGTTGTGAGATTAAACTAAACAGCAGCAAATTTGCAGCGTGTCTTACTGGGAATATTTGCTTCTCAGAGAGTCACACCTAGGTGACAGCTGACATGATGGCTCTAGGACAAGTGTTCCCTTCTCTCCTTAATCAAACAATATACCCTTGATGATTTCTGAATGAACTTCAAGCATGGTGTTTTTTAATGATCTGTTACGCTTAGATTTTTGTAAGTGGTTACCATCATTATGAATTTGCATAAATCTGTAATTCATCCTCACAGCGTAACATGCCAAGGACATCCCACAAAAGAACTGCTAACTTACCATCTTTGCTCCCCACCCCCACCCCCCCCCCGCTAAGAAAAAAAGCAAGCATTTCAGGGGAGGGGATCTGGCGTTCAGACAACTGCCGTCTCCTGAAGAAATTAGGATACAGATCACCATTTCCCTCTGGGGCCAAAAACTTGCAGCTTAGGAAGACAGCAGGGCACAGTCGGGAACCAATTTTGCTCTCAAGAACTGCCCACGACCCATATTACCACTCAGAATTAGTTTCCCCATTTCCCTCTTTGGCCCCAACTTCAGATATCCAACCTCACCGGCAAACCATTCTTCAGAACCCCAAATCCAAAAACTATGCTAAATGCAAACTCACAGAAAAGCACAATGTACGCTCCTCCCCACGCCCCGCCTCCCAAGCAGGGATTCTGTGGTGGAGATTCCCAAAGTGCAAAGCCTCCTGACTGTGCCATCTTTTTCCCTGATGCTAAATGAAGGTTTAAACCTCCACTGTTGGAAACCTCCCCTACTTTGAATTTTGACAAAACCTGGCTTCAGAATAGGACCCCACGCAGTCAAAATGCACATCGACGACCATCTATTATTCCCTGGGAATCAGCTTACAAGCTGGAGATGAAAAGGCATCCAGGTGGGATTTTTATTTTTAGCCCAGAAGTAATAGGTTAAAATAGCATTCCTGTGGAAACAAAAGACTCTTTTTCTGGTCTCTGTGGCTGAAGGGCAGGACTGCTGGCTAATCCTGGCCTGACCCACCAGACACATAAAATCGACCCATCTGTGGGGAGAAGGGCACACCCATCTCTCAGCCCAGACTCCCAACCTGGCCATCTGATTCATGGCGGGGCGGGGCAGTCTTTCCCCCTCCGCTGGCCCTGGTTCTGTTCACTTTTGCAAAGTCTGTGCCTTCCTAAGAGGCCTCCCCTACAGAAGACGCCTACACCCCTCCCTCCTTCGGAGGCGTCTGGGGGAATCCCACTTACCTTCTGGTCAAAGAATCGTTCTGAATTAAGGTCCTCATTCTCCCAGGGAACTCTGTCTCCCTGCAGGCGCCTGGATCCTGTCTCTCCAAACCTCCCTCGGAGGCAGTGATTGGCAAACAGCCCTGCAGCGCTCCGGACTAGCTCAGCTCCCTGAGAAAAGCTCCAACCCGGAGCCGCACTGCAATTGTCAGGACGCTCCTGTCTGCCTTTTGGGGCCGAACACCATTATTATCTGTAAACATTTCTACATGCAGACATTACAGAAGTGCAGGTGGGGATGGGGTGCGGAGAGCGGCCCAGGGCCTGAGCCATCAGCTCATGGACCAAGCCCCCCCTGCTCTGCTGAGTGCCCACGATTTGCTCCCCAGCGCTGGCAGGACACTGCCCAGGCCAGCAGCTGGCCGCAGTCTGGCAGAAGTCACCAGAACCAAAGCCCTAAGTCCCACATTCAAAACCCACTGCGCCAGCAACTTCTCCTGGCCTAAGGCGGGGCCCATCGATCAGAGGGGTGCTCTCCTCTACCCCCACTGCTGCCACGCTGACCTTGGGGAGAGGGCACCTTGGCCCTGCACCGTCACGAGATGGCTGCTACAGGCTTAGGTCAGGGAGGCTGCCCAGAGCCAAGCTGGGAGGGACCACGGCAGGAGAATGGGACTCTGACCTCCAACCTCAGTCAAAAGGTGCTGACGGCAGGGACCCTCACTGCACCTTCTACTCCAGGCCCGGATGGGCAGCAGACGGAAGGGGAGGCTCAGCTGAAGGCCCAGCACCTATTGCATCTATACCTCTATGGCTGGCTTAGGGATGACCGCCCAGCGAGGAGGGGCCCAGAGCGGGGTTTCTCAGCCTCAGCACTGTTGGCATCGGGGGCCCGTAGCGTGCATCGTAGGACGTCCAGCAGCACCCCGACCTCTCCCCATGAGATGCCAGAAGCCCCCAGCCCCAATTCTGACGACCCAAGTGTCTCCAGACATTGTGATGTCCCCTGGAGGGGGAAGAACTGTCCCTGGCTGGGATTTCTAATATAGAGAAAGGCAGCTTGGGTCTGAATCCTGCTGTCACCACCTCATGACGGTGTCAACTTGGGAAAGCAACAACTCCTCTGGGCCTCAGTGTTCTCACCTGCAAAGGGGGTAATAAGGCTGTCAGGGGTTTAGGCCAGGGCCAGGAGCTGATTAGTGAAGGTCTTGCTATTGAGTCTGCTTCACTGCACACCCAGAGGGGCCCAGATCCTTCCTGCTGATGGAGGAAAAACCCAGGTGTTGGGGGCTGGGCTCTGGAGCAAGGCTGACCCGGGCCTGAGTTCTGTGTCCACCACATTGCAGCCAGGGCTTCACGCCCCACTGTGTACCTCCGTTTCCCCAAGTGTACAGCGTGGATCCCCCTCCCCAGGGCTGGTGTGAGGTAAGCAAAGTGCTTATCACACAGTAAAGGCTCCAACGAAGAGCTGGGAGGGGGGGGCGGGTTGGGGGGGGGAGGTAATCCCAAGGGCAGGGCTCAGAGGAGAGTCAGGCCCCCCTCACACAGCCCTGGAGCGAGCACACAAACGCGGAACATTTTTTGGGAGTTAGCCGCGTTTGGGGTCTCTCTGGAAACCTCTAATTCCAGCAGCCACGGATAGGCTGCTTCTGCCTTTCAGAAAAGAGGCCTTGCCCTGCTAATGGGACCTCTCTGCCATCCCGCCGGGGAGGGGCCAGCCCGATGCGCTTACAGCTGAAGTGGGCAGCCAATTTCTGCCCCTTTTCAGGGTCAGGAAGACTGAGGACTGGAATCTCGGCTGAAGGCAGAGGACGGAAACATAAACGGTTCACTCTCCCTCGACTCGCGTGCAAAGCAGCTCCGCAGGCAGCGCGGGGCTGCCAGGCGGGGGGAGCGCCGGGCCCCCTTTGCCAGGCCTGGTCTCACCCTCACTCGTGAGCGTCCTGAGGGCGGGCACTTCTGTCTGGCGGGGAGACTGAGGCTGCAAGAGGTAAAATGAGCTCCCAAGGCCACACGTTAGGAGGTGGCACAGAAGCCACTCCTGTCTGACCCGGGCCTGGGGGCGGCCCTCCGCAGCTCCGAGGTGCCGACATCCAGGGTCCACGAATCACTGTCCAGCTCAGGGCAGTCCCAAGGGAGCACCAAGCAAGGTCAGGTACAAGGCCTGCTCCCGGGAGCTCCCGACCCAGCTGTGCACCTGCCACACGCGGAGCCCCAGAACCCGGCTGTGAGCAGTGACCCAGGCCAAGTCACTGAGCCAGACGGGGTTAACAGCAGAAACGCCGCTGAGCCTGGTGCCAGGCTCCCAGGAGGCACGCAGCGCCCCGGGACCAGCTCTCACGAGGACGATTCATCATCACGTTCCTCCCATCTGTGCTCCAGGGACCCCATCACTGCCGGGTCTTCCAATACCAGGTCTTACTGAATCCTCACAAGAGGCCATGGAGGGAGGGATTTCATCCCCATGGTACAGATGGGGAAATTGAGACCCAAAGAGGCTCAGGTGGGAGGGAGACCCCACCCCAGTCTCAGGACACTCCTGCCACAATGGCATATAAACCATGAGAAGATGACAGATGAGTCAGGATTATCCCAGAAGGAGGCCCCGAAAGCTCCCAGCTTATTTAAATCCACAAACCATATCGACCCAGACGCTGGGGAGAAACCAGTGAAACGAGGTGCGCTCCCGTCCCCGGACACCTCACAGTTCTCTGGGACAGACCACACCATCCACTGGCAACTCCGCTGGGCTCTGCCCTCAGGATCTCTCTCAATTCCGTCCCCTCCTCGCCACCCCCATCAACACCAGCCTAGACTAAGCCACGCCCATCTCTCCCCTGGAAGCCCATCCACTGTCTCCCCGCTCCCCTGTGAGCTGTCCATCCACCAAAGGTCAGACTCAGCGGACTTCCCGAATCCTCCTGGAGAGTGTGGGTCGGGGTGGGTTTACCCACCTCGTGGATGAGGAATGCGGCTGTGAGGGCAGGGGGAGAGGCGGGGAGCTGCACCTAAGGCACAGCTGTGCCAGGGGAAGCCAGGAGCAGGGGCTGAGAGGCAGACGGCAACGCTCACGGGTATCCTCACGTGCCGTGTGCCGAGCACGGGCAGAGTCCTGTTTAATCTCACATCCCAGAAGGGTGCGATATCACTCTCCCTGATGTCCAGGAGGGGAAACTGAGGCTCAGAGCGGGCACGTGACAAGCCTGAGGTCACAGTTAGCTCGCAGCCGAGCGCTATATGACTACTGCCTTCCCGGGACGCCTGGGACCTGCACACAGGTTATCTCCTTTCCAGCCCCACGTGTCCACAAGGGATGGGCCTTCCTATCATCCCCGAACTAGAGACGGGAAACTGAGGCTCAGAGAGGCGGTGGGCCGAGGCCCGCAGCGATGAAGCAGGGCTGGGGGAGCACCAGGTGTTGTGGCCCTAGCACAGGGCTTCTCAGCCCCGGCGCTGCAGACGCTGCGGCCCAGCCATGCTCTGCCATGGGGGTGCCCCATGCGCCGCGGGATGTTTAGCAGCGTCGCTGGTCTCTACCCTCTAGAGGCCAATAGAACTTCCTCCCAGTTGTGTCAACCAAAATGTCTGCAGACATTGCCAAAACCACCCCCAGTGGAGAACCGCTGCTCTGGAAGGAAGAAGAACACGGGGACATCTGGACGTGGGTTGTACGGCTTTTGCCTCTAACTGGGGGTCCGAGACTTATTTTCCCTGGAAAATGCACAATAAGAGGAGCATTGCTGGCCCCTTAAACAACATCCCTTCTCTTTGTCCACGCAGCACAGACACTACACTGTGGGCACTGCCCTGGCAACGGCAGCCAATGACGTCTGCCTGACCCCGCCCCAGAATGCGGTCACTCGTGAGAGCTGTGGTCACAGCCGCAGGCATCTAGGCTTCCTCGCGGCGGAATTTCTGGAAGCGTTTCTAGCTGGGGTCTGATGGACCACATTTTAGAATGAAGGACACACACTTTATGCCCACGGCTGTTACCGAGAGGCCAGGCTGGGGACACAGGTATGTGAAGGTGGACCAGGTGTGAGCTCTCCATGCAGGGGGCGGGGGCTTTGACACACTGGACGGGGTGGGTCTTGCCCAAAGTGGGCGGCCAGCACTTGGCCATCCGTTCTTCCAGTTTTGCAAATCGAGAACACCTCCAAGCATGGCTTTAGGCCGTGGAAACAGAGCAGTGAACAAAATGGAGGGAAACCTTGTCCTCAAGAGAGGCCCATTGTGGCAGCTCGGCATTGCCTGAAGCTCTGAGGTTTTCAAGCCATGCCAGAAGTCCAGATGTTTGTGTAGAATCCCCCAGCTGTTAAATCCTCGTTCAGTTATACACACACACACACACACACACACACACACACACCCCGTTCAAACCAAACCAACCACATCTACAGGCTAAACTTGGCCCCCGGGCTGCCTGTTTGGACCTTGGGTTTCTATCCTTCCTTTCTGCCAGATTCAGAGAAAAGCAGGGCTGGGCCACCTCCCTGGGCTGCCTCTAGACTCTATGGCTTTCAACCAGGCTTAAGAGAGAAAGGAGAAGGCATCACGGCTTAGAGGGAACTGTGACTTACCTCTGAGCTTCCCTGGCGAGGAGGGGGAGAGCACACGGAGTGCTCTGCCTGAAGCCCGAGGGGGCAGAGACAGCCTTTGTCCCCATTTTACAGATGTGGGAAGTGAGGCTCAGAGGGTTCCAGCCACCAGGCTGAGCTCACACCACGAGCCAATGAGAGGGGCAGAACTTGAAGACACGTGTCTGCTAACAAAGCTTAAGGTTCTGTTGCTCAGCTGAACTGTCCATCTCTCTTGGTACGTCGTTGCTGAGTTGCCCACCAGGAAGGAGCTTACTTTGGGAGAACCTGGACTGATACGGAAGAAGGATCCTCTATGGAGAGGGAGGATGTATGTTTCTGATGGGGGACAGCTTTGTATTCTCTGAGAACAAATCAAAACGGCCACGGAGCAAGGGGCTGTACCATCTCCGTGAAACAAACAAGCCCCACTAGGACTTAGGAAAGAGCCTGCCATTCCCAGCACACACTTGTGGCCAGCTCAGCAGAACCCACTGGTTATCTCCAGCCAGTAATTAAGCAGATGATTCCGACTCTGAAGCAAGAGCAGGGTCTAAACGATTGACGCAAAGCTCACTTTCCCGAGACACGCTCTCGGTCAGACTTACCGGGAATCCGCTGCTGAGAGGGTGAAGTTCGCACAGCTGCTTGGCAGGGAGGCCAACTCTGTGCTCACGTCTCCTTTGGTCTACGAGACCAAACCCCAGAGACAGGTGACCTGCTGGGTCAACATGAGATTGGGATTCTACCTGGACCTTTAGGACAGATGGGAAGGTGAGACGTTCACTGTATTTGACTGGGCACTGAGCACTTCCAGGCTCTCTCCTCATCCCCAGCTGATGTTCTATCTCATTTCCCACTCCTCCAGGGGGAGTGGTGAAATCAAACACCTTTGTGTATTGCTAGGAGCACTTTAAATCACCACAAGCCCCCGGAATGGCAATGCTGCATTATTTTTCAAGAGGTGCAGAACGTTGAACTTCTTCATGTCTCAGAATCTATCCTGAAGAAAGAGCCCTAAATACAGAGAACACCACATGCACGAAGGCTCTTCTGCTGTATTCGCAACCAGGCTGAAAACTTTGAAGCAAATTATCCAACAGAAGGAGGACCACTGAAGTAAATTTCACTAAAGTGGGTATTCCATTGAGAAACACTGCTCATGCCTGCAATTTTGGAAACTAAACTTCAGTTTGGACTACTTGCAATAAATCCTTACGTTTGGTGACAAAAGAAAAGAAAACAAAGTGAACCAGGTGCAAAGTAAGCGTGTCATACTCTCAGGGTAGGAGGTAAGAGCAAGCACCTTAGGCACGTGTGAGGGTTGAGAACATGTGAAGGGACCAGGAGAAGCCTCGGTCCAGGCTATAATGGTTAACAGAAGGACATTCACTGTCCTCTGATGAATCAGGGCAGAAGGTTTCACAGGGGACGTCAGATTCTGAGAGCTGACTTGTGAAAGACAGCATCCTGGCATCCAGATGGTTGGCAGAAGATGTCTGGTGCTTCCAGTAAGTGAGGCACATGAGACCTGGATGAAGGTCTTAACAAGTCTGTGAGACTGGGATATACAAGAAGATGGGCAAGCAGCTCTCTGGGCTTGGCCGAGGCTGGGGAAATGGCTAAGGCACGGTCGTGATTTCTGCCATCAATGAGGAGCCGGAACCCTGAGACCAGGAGAGAGACGTCTGAAGGCTGGGGATGGGGGCTATAGGTCAAGGCTGAGATCCAACGGAGACTGAGACCATGCCTGGTTCTGGGATCCAGGCTGGGTCAGCGAGGAAACCGTGCCAGGAAAGGGCTATGGGACAGGAAGGAGGGGGGCTGGGGTACAGAGTCACGTGGAGGTTGAGGGCAAGCACAGCTGTATAGAGTGCTGGCTGCTTGACTTAGTGCTGGAGGAAGAGCCATTCTAAGGGTGCGGCAAGGAAGCTGGGCAACCGAAGGAAACTGAAGACAGGAACCGACAAGTGATCTCTCTCTCTCTAAATGCAAAGTTCTTTAGCATCACTCCTTTCGCTGATGTTTCACTTCCTTGCCGTCTTTTTCTGAGGGAAGGTTACCGTTTTTCTTATCCACCTGCTTATTATTTATCCATCAACCACCATTTTCCCAGGCTCCTAAATAAAGTATTTCCTTAATAAAAGAGAATCTACAATGAAGTGGGATTTTTCTCACCTGAGTGTTTAGGAAAGGACGAATCACAAGCGTGTGTCAATAATTCACGCTCAGGAGGAACGTGGACGTTTCACCAAGCGTCGCGTAATCGCGGACACTCTCCAGCCGACGGGTTTGGTGAATGTAAAGTAGAATCCTGAGGCGGAACTCCTCCATTAAAAGTAAAAACAAAACCAAACCCAGACTGGTTCTGTGTCGAGCACTTTCAAGCATTACATGATTCTTTCCATGACCCTGTTCGTGTTTTCAACTCTGTTGTACAAAGGAAGCAACCTGAGAAGCTCAGAGACCTCCCCGAGGCCACACAGCTGGGAAGTGGCCAAGCTGGTGAGCGCCGAGAGCCCGGGGAAGCTGGGCCCTCCCAGCCCCGACGCTGAACCTGGCACTGTGTGAGGCCTCGGGGGTCCCCACGCTGTGAAGGTCCTCACAGCCTTTACTGAGCTGAGCCGACAATCTAGGCATCAGCTTTTCAGAACAGCTTTCGCCAAGTAAGGATGAACCGAAAGGTTTCCAGCCTCACTCACGTGAAAAAGGAGAAGAGGTTAAGGCGAGACGCCCGAGGCTGCCACCAGGTCCGGTCTCACCGCCCGCGCACCCGTGATCTCGTGTCCCCGGATCAGTGGTCCTGATGTCTTTACGCTGCTCTCTGTCTGTCCCACCCAGCTACTCAAGCAGGAAGTCTGGATCCATCCTTGACTCCTCCTCCCTCCCTGTAGTGGGTTCAGGGGTGCTCCCCCCCAAATTCATGTCTACCCAGAACCTCAGAATGAGACCTTATTTAGACATAGGGTCTTTGCAGATGTAATTAGTTCATTAAAATGAGATCTCCCTGGTGGGTCCTAAATCCGATGACTGGCGTCCTTATAAAAAGAGGTGAGGACACAGGGAGAAGCCACGTGAAGACGGAGGCAGGGATTCGTGATGAAGCCACACGCCAGGGATGCCAGGAGCCCCAGGAGCTGGAAGAGGCAGGAAGGACCCTCCCCCAGAGCCTGCAGAGGGAGCATGGCCCTGCTCACACCTTGATTTCAGATTGCTGGCCTCCTGGACTGGGAAACAAATAAATTTCTGTTGTTTTAAGCTCCCCAGTTTGTGCTTGTTGTTGAGGAAACTCGCAGGCTGTCCTTCACCCACCCAGTTAATTCCATCATCAAGTCACATGAAGTTTACTCTTAAAATACTCAGAGTTACTCCAGGTCGCTCCAACCCACTCCCTACCTCCAGCCCAGGACCAGGGCCCCAGAGCCTCCTGCCTGGGTGTCTGCAAAGAAGCCCCCTTCCCTCCACCAGCTGCACCCTCCAGCCCCTTCTGCACCAGGGGGATCTCTTGAAAATGCAAATCTAGGGCTTCCCTGGTGGCGCAGTGGTTAAGAGTCCGCCTGCTGATGCAGGGGACACGGGTTCGTGCCCCGGTCCGGGAAGATCCCACACGCCGTGGAGCGGCTAGGCCTGTGAGCCATGGCCACTGAGCCTGCGCGTCCAGAGCCTGTGCTCCGCAACGGGAGAGGCCACAACAGTGAGAGGCCCATGTACCGCAAAAAAAAAAAAAAAAAAAGAAAGAAAATGCAAATCTAATCAGCTCACTCCTCTACTTCGCATCCTTCTACTTCTTCCCCCTTGTTTTTAGGATAAAATCCAGATTCCTTCACGTAGCTACGAAGCCCCATGACGTGGTCTCACCTACTTCTCCACATCATCTCACCTTCCTGCCCTCAGACACGCTGGCCTTTGCCTTCGTGGAAACACACTGCCGGCTCCCAATGGGGACCCTTGCACACCGGGTCCTCTCTACCTGAATACTCTCCGCCTGCCGCTTCTCTCCCTCCTCATCTGGGAATGTTACTCCTCCTGGGGATCTCAGGGTATAGGCGGCTTCCTTGGGGGAAACCACCTCTGCCCCTGCCCCCACCCCAGGCTCGGTCAAGGTCCCCTGCCAAGTGCCCACCAGATCCTGGCTTCTGCACACATGCCCATCTGTCATTTCTTGTTCTGTGTCCATCTCTCCCTCTAGACTATGATCCCCCTGTGGGCAGAACTATTTCCTGGTTACCCCCATAACCCCAGGGTCTTGCATGGAGCCTGGCACATAGTAGGTCCCCAACAGATGGAGGTAAGTGCATGAATGAATGTATGGTCCACAGATGCACCTGGAAAGTCCCTGGAGTTCCGGGTTTACGTCTCCACATGATCTCCTAACAGCGCTGATTTCCTTTTGTGGGTTCACGAGAAACGGATCCAACCCAAAGACATCCAACTGGAAGGCAATGGGTCCACAGCAAGCGGGACTGTGGCCAGCACTCACCTCGTGAACTAGTAAAGCCAGGGCAGATTTGGTTTTCTGCACCATCTAACTGCCAAGGCCAGTCGTGCATACAGGTCAGATTTCCATCTGATTAGACATCCTGAGAACTCCCACTGAGAGGCAGGTCTGTCACTGCATGGCCAGCCTGACGTCCGAGGGAGCTGAGGCCACAAGCATGTAGGAAATTACATGTATTGGCATCTTTGGCCACAGAAAGAGTTCCCTATGGGAGGCCAAGCTGGACCAGTTTCCAACACGGTTAAGGAGATTGGACCAAACGTATTCACGGATACATGTTGCAGTCATGGCAGTCAAAGAACCAAGTCCTAAAATGAGGATCCTGGCAATTACCCATGGAGCATTACGATAGAAATGACCACTTGGATTTATCCCTACTACAGGGAATAACTTTGGAATCACACACCTCACAACATAGCAATATAAGAACAGCCCAGTTGGAAATGACCACTTTCTCTGGCTGAAACTTCCTTAAATCAGAGTAAAGTCATGGTACTTGGGTGAGCTCTTCTGCCAATTATGCCTTCAGCCCAATTCTCCTCTCACTATCAGGTAACTAAGAAGCTTTGTAAAGTTGGACAAGCCACTGTCTGCTTTAAAATTCTGAAAGTTGAAATTAGAAAAATGAGAAACCACAGCATGAAGAGATCCCGTCAAACAGATATTCAGGCAGCCCCATTCTCTTCCTCAACCTTCAGAAGTTTGAAAAAGGACGTAAGTAAGGGCAAACAAAGTATTTTCCAAAAGTGGAGTGATTTCCTTCGCTGGTCTCCTGATTTCCCTTTTCTATAATCTTCACAGACAAAGGCAATGACTACCATAAAATTTCCCTGTTTTAAAAAAAATTAACTAAATTAGAGATGTTTCATTAAACAACTCACTTTCTGGCTCTCCAAGAAAACGCTGTCCTTACTGTGAACATGCAGCGCTTCCGTATGACTAACATGTGTATGAAATCCAGAGTATGGTAATGGAGTGATAGAAAATATTATTGAAGGAGTTTGCTAGCTGACTGCTCTCACCCCTGAGAGAGTGGTGAGGGAAGCACAGGACGGGCAGGAACGTGCTGCCAGTTGAAGGAAGCTCTGATGGCCAGATGACAGATTAGAGGGTGGAGCAGCTCCAGCCACAGAGCGAGTTTGTATCCACGGGCTCCTCTTTCCCACAGGTAAATCGAGAAGACTGAAAGACCCCAAGATAGGGAGTGGCTTCCCCAAGTGACAGACAGCAGCCCTTTGAAAGTGGGGGGCCAAGGGGGAAACTCAAGAGAAATCCATCCTGGAAACTCCAGGCTTTCAGCTACTGAGGTCTAGCGTGCAGGGGAGAGTGGAGGAAACCCCTTCAAGGCATCACAGACCTTCACTGAGTGTTAGACAACTGCCCTCCCAAGTTTGGGAGCAGGGCAACAGACCAGAGAGAGCTCTCCAGTGGGGCCAGAGAGCAACAGTAAGTCTCTGTGGCCCCCATGTCTGCCAGCCAGGCTACAACACAGAGGAAGAAGTCTCAAGGTTCAGAAAGCTGGGACCTCAGATGTAAACAGAAAGAGACCTCTCAGTGCTCAGAGCCCAAGCCATGCAGAGGGAAAGTCCTGACCCTCCTTCCAAAGCACTTGAAGGCTGCAGTGAACTGTATCAAACCAAACCTACAAAAAAGTCCAGGGCTTCCCTGGTGGCGCAGTGGTTGAGAGTCCGCCTGCCGATGCAGGGGACACGGGTTCGTGCCCCGGTCCGGGAGGATCCCACATGCCACGGAGCGGCTGGGCCCGTGAGCCATGGCCGCTGAGCCTGCGCGTCCGGAGCCTGTGCTCTGCAGCGGGAGAGGCCACAGCAGTGAGAGGCCCGCGTACCGCAAAAAAACAAAAACAAAACAAAACAAAAAGTCCAGACTCAGCTCAACCATGGACAAGACTGACTCTGTGCTCCACCACTGATAGCCTGAAAGAAGAGGAATATACTGTTATTTGATACAAAATGTCTTACATGTGGTAAAAAGTAAGATGCGTGAAGAGGCAATAAAATTTGATCCATGATCAAGGGAGAAGATAGACAAGAGGAGAAGACCTAGGTAGTCTCCAAATATAAATTCCTCTTAATTTCAGTAGACTAGCTATTGAAACTAACAGATAGGGACTTTAACGATGATAAAATCCTAAAGAATGGCGTGTAGAAGGTAGATAACACGTCTGAAGAGATGGAGAATTGAAACACATAGAAACTAAAAGAATGATCCTAATAGAAATGCTACAGTGGAAAATACAATATCAGAAATGAAGAATTCATTATATGGGCTTAATGACAGACTAGGCAGAGCAAGGGAAATGATCAGTGAACTTGAAGACAGGTATAGGAGGCTGGTAGCTCCACAACAGCAACAAGCTAAATTGTAGATCAGCTATTTTATCAGAGAAAGAGACAGCTAAGAATAGCCCTCTTGGCCAAAGATCGGCTCTTTGGCAAAAGGGTACACGTATAATTGGATCAGACTGTAGAGCAACTTAAGCCCTTGCGTATTGTTGGAAGTAACAGAGCAATCAGGTGGCAGTTAGTGGGGCCTAACAGCTTCGTGTGACACCAACAGAAGTCAACAGCTTAAAAGAAAAATTAGGAAAAGAAACCCTCAGAGAGAGACCTACTAAAAGTACCGTCATCCCAGAGTGACTGTGCACACCTCCAAGGACGCATCCGCTGAGAAGCAACGCCAAGGACTCCACATTGGGGATGGGGTGGGTGGGGGTGGGTGGGGGTGGTGTTAAACAAAGAAACAGCCTATCTAAGTCACAAAACATATAACTAAGCAAACAACAAGCCTGAGAGAAGGGAAAATCAGTATCCAGTGTTGCTAAAATATATTATCTAAAACCCCCATTTGGGGAAAAATAGTTATAAAGTGTGTAAACAAACAGGAAAACGTGACCAGTACATAAGGAAAAAAGCAAACAACTGAAACAGCCTATGAAAGGACCCAGATGTCGGACTTAACAGACAAAGACGTCAAAGCAGCTATTATAAATATGTTCGAAGACTAAAGAAAACTATTCTTGGAGAGAGGGGGAAGATGGCGGAAGAGTAAGACGCGGAGATCACCTTCATCCCCAGAGATACACCAGAAATACATGTGGAACAACTACACGTGGAACAACTCCTACAGAACACCTACTGAACGCGGGCAGACGACCTCAGACCTCCCAAAAGGCAAGAAAGTCCCCACGTACCTGGGTAGGGAAAAAGAATAAGCAGAGACAAAGGAATAGGGATGGGACCTGCACCAGTGGGAGGGAGCTGTGAAGGAGGAACGGTTTCCACACACTAGGAGCCCCTTCGCGGGCGGAGACTGTGGGTGGCGGAGGGGGAAGCTTCGGGGCCGCAGAGGAGAGCACAGCAACAGGGGTGCGGAGGGCAAAGCGGAGAGATTCCCGCACAGAGGATCGGTGCCGACCGGCACTCACCAGCCCGAGAGGGTTGTCTGCTCACCCGCCGGGGCGGGCGGGGATGCGAGCTGAGGCTCGGGCTTCGGTCGGAGCGCAGGCAGAGGACTGGGGTTGGCGGCGTGAACACAGCCTGCAGGGGGTTAGTGCACCACGGCTGGCCGGGAGGGAGTCCGGAAAAACTCTGGAGCTGCCGAAGAGGCAAGAGACTTTTTCTTGCCTCTTTGTTTCCTGGTGCGCGAGGAGAGGGGATTAAGAGCGCCGCTGAAAGGAGCTCCAGAGACGGGCGCGAGCCGCGGCTAAAAGCGCGGACCCCAGAGACGGGCGGGAGACGCTAAGGCTGCTCCTGCCGCCACCAAGAAGCCTGTGTGCGAGCACAGGTCACTGTCCACGCCCCCTTCCGGGGAGCCTGTGCAGCCCGCTACTGCCAGGGTCCTGGGATCCAGGAACAACTTCCCCAGCTACGCACGGCGCCCCCTCAGGCTGGTGCAACGTCACGCCGGCCTCTGCCGCCGCAGGCCCGCCCCGCCTCCGTGCCCCTCCCTCCCCCGGCCTGAGTGAGCCAGAGCCCCCGAATCAGCGGCTCCTTTAACCCTGTCCTGTCTGAGCGAAGAACAGACGCTCTCCAGCGACCTACACGCAGACGGGGGGCCAAATCCAAAGCTGAGCCCCTGGGAGCTGTGCGAACAAAGACGACAAAGGGAAATCTCTCCCAGCAGCCTCAGGAGCAGCGGATTAAAGCTCCACAATCAACTTGATGTACCTGCATCCGTGTAATACATGAATAGACAACGGATCATCCCAAATTGAGGAGGTGGACTTTGAGAGCAAGATTTATGATTTTTCCCCTTTTCCTATTTTTCTGAGTATATGTATGCTTCTGTGTTAGATTTTGTCTGTATAGCTTTGCTTTCACCATTTGTCCTAGCGTTCTGTCCATCCTTTTTTTTTACTAAAATTTTTTTTTCTCTTAATAATTATTTTTTATTTTAATAACTTTATTTTATTTTATCTTTATTTTATTTTATCTTCTTTGTTCCTTTCTTCCTCCCTCCCTCCCTCCCTCCCCCTTCTCTCTCTCTCTCTCTTTCTTTCTTTCTTTCTTTTCTTTCTTTCTTTCTACTTTTATTCTGAGCCGTGTGGATGAAAGGCTCTTGGTGCTGCAGCCAGGAGTCAGTGCTGTACCTCTGAGGTGGGAGAGCCAACTTCAGGACACTGGTCCACAAGAGACCTCCCAGCTCCACATAATATCAAATGGTGAAAATATCCCAGAGATCTCCACCTCAACACCAGCACCCAGCTTCACTCAACGACCAGCAAGCTACAGTGCTGGACACCCTATGCCAAACAACTAGCAAGACAGGCACACAACCCCACCCATTAGCAGAGAGGCTGCCTGAAATCATAATAAGTCCACAGACACCCCAAAACACACCACCAGACGTGGACCTGCCCACCAGAAAGACAAGATCCAGCTGCATCCACCAGAGCACAGGCACTAGTCCCCTCCACCAGGAAGCCTACACAACCCACTGAACCAACCTTAGCCACTGGGGACAGACACCAAAAACAACGGGAATTACGAACCTGCAGCCTGCAAAAAGGAGACCCCAAACACAGTAAGATAAGCAAAATGAGAAGACAGAAAAACACACAGCAGATGAAGGAGCAAGATAAAAACCCACCAGACCTAACAAATGAAGAGGAAATAGGCAGTCTACCTGATAAAGAATTCAGAATAATGATAGTAAAGATGATCCAAAATCTTGGAAATAGAATAGACAAAATGCAAGAAACATTTAACAAGGACCTAGAAAAACTAAAGATGAAACAAGCAACGATGAACAACACAATACATGAAATTAAAAATACTCTAGATGGGATCAATAGCAGAATAACTGAGGTGGAAGAACGGATAAGTGACCTGGAAGATAAAATAGTGGAAATAACTACTGCAGAGGAGAATAAAGAAAAAAGAATGAAAAGAACTGAGGACAGTCTCAGAGACCTCTGGGACAACATTAAACGCACCAACAATCGAATTATAGGGGTTCCAGAAGAAGAAGAGAAAAAGAAAGGGACGGAGAAAATATTTGAAGAGATGATAGTTGAAAACTTCCCTAATATGGGAAAGGAAATAGTCAAGTCCAGGAAGCACAGAGAGTCCCATACAGGATAAATCCAAGGAGAAATACACCAAGACACATACTAATAAAACTGTCAAAAATTAAATACAAAGAAAACATATTAAAAGCAGCAAAGGAAAAACAACAAATAACACACAAGGGAATCCCCATAAGGTTAACAGCTGATCTTTCAGAAGAAACTCTGCAAGCCAGAAGGGACTGGCAGGACATATTTAAAGTGATGAAGGAGAAAAACCTGCAACCAAGATTACTCTACCCAGCAAGGATCTCATTCAGATTTGATGGAGAAATTAAAACCTTTACAGACAAGCAAAAGCTGAGAGAGTTCAGCACCACCAAACCAGCTTTACAACAAATGCTAAAGGAACTTCTCTAGGCAAGAAATACAAGAGAAGGAAAAGACCTATAACAATGAGCCCAAAACAATTAAGAAAATGTGAATAGGAACATACACATCGATAATTACCTTAAATGTAAATGGACTAAATGCTCCCACCAAAAGACACAGATTGGCTGAATGGATAGAAAAACAAGACCCATATATATGCTGTCTACAAGAGACCCACTTCAGACCTAGAGACACACAGAGACTGAAAGTAAGGGGATGGAAACAGATATTCCATGCAAATGGAAACCAAAAGAAAGCTGGAGTAGCAATTCTCATATCAGACAAAATAGACTTTAAAATAAAGACTATTACAAGGGACAAAGAAGGACACTACATAATAATCAAGGGATCAACCCAAGAAGAAGATATAACAATTGTAAATATTTATGCACCCAACATAGGAGCACCTCAATACATAAGGCAAATACTAACAGCCATAAAAGGGGAAATCGACAGTAACACATTCATAGTAGGGGACTTTAACACCCCACTTTCACCCATGGACAGATCATCCAAACTGAAAATAAATAAGGAAACACAAGCTTTAAATGATACATTAAACAAGATGGGCTTAATTGATATTTATAGGACATTCCATCCAAAAACAACAGAATACACATTTTTCTCAAGTGCTAATGGAACATTCTCCAGGACAGATCATATCTTGGGTCACAAATCAAGCCTTGGTAAATTTAAGAAAATTGAAATTGTATCAAGTATCTTTTCCGACCACAACGCTATGAGACTAGATATCAATTACAGGAAAAGATCTGTAAAAAATACAAACACATGGAGGCTAAACAATACACTACTTAATAACGAAGTGATCAGTGAAGAAATCAAAGAGGAAATCAAAAAATACCTAGAAACAAATGACAATGAAAACACAACGACCCAAAACCTATGGGATGCAGCAAAAGCAGTTGTAAGAGGGAAGTTTATAGCAATACAATCCTACCTTAAGAAACAGGAAACATCTTGAATAAACAACCTAACCTTGCACCTAATGCAATTAGAGAAACAAGAACCAAAAAACCCCAAAGTTAACAGAAGGAAAGAAATCATAAAAATCAGATAAGAAATGAAGGAAACGATAGCAAAGATCAATAAAACTAAAAGCTGGTTCTTTGAGAAGATAAACAAAATTGATAAACCATAAGCCAGATTCATCAAGAAAAAAAGGGAGAAGACTCAAATCAATAGAATCAGAAATGAAAAAGGAGAAGTAACGACTGACACTGCAGAAATACAAAGGATCATGAGAGATTACTACAAGCAACTCTATGCCAATAAAATGGACAACCTGGAAGAAATGGACAAATTCTTAGAAATGCACAACCTGCCAAGACTGAATCAGGAAGAAATAGAAAATATGAACAGACCAATCACAAGCACTGAAATTGAAACTGTGATTAAAAATCTTCCAACAAACAAAAGCCCAGGACCAGATGGCTTCACAGGCGAATTCTATCAAACACTTAGAGAAGAACTAACACCTATCCTTCTCAAACTCTTCCAAAATATAGCAGAGGGAGGAACACTCCCAAACTCATTCTATGAGGCTATCACCACCCTGATACCAAAACCAGACAAGGATGTCACAGAGAAAGAAAACTACAGGCCAATATCACTGATGAACATAGATGCAAAAATCCTCAACAAAATACTAGCAAACAGAATCCAAAAGCACATTAAAAGGATCATACACCATGATCAAGTGGGGTTTATTCCAGGAATGCAAGGATTCTTTAATATACGCAAATCAATCAACGTGATACACCATATTAACAAGTTGAAGGAGAAAAACCATATGATAATCTCAATAGATGCAGAGAAAGCTTTCGACAAAATTCAACACCCATTTATGATAAAAACCCTCCAGAAAGTAGGCATAGAGGGAACTTTCCTCGGCATAATAAAGGCCATATATGACAAACCCACAGCCAACATCGTCCTCAATGGTGAAAACCTGGAAGAATTTCCACTAAGATCAGGAACAAGACAAGGTTGCCCACTCTCACCACTCTTATTCAACATAGTTTTGGACGTTTTAGCCACAGCAATCAGAGAAGAAAAGGAAATAAAAGAAATCCAAATCGGAAAAGAAGAAGTAAAGCTGTCACTGTTTGCAGATGACATGCTACTATACATAGAGAATCCTAAAGATGCTACCAGAAAACTACTAGAGCTAATCAATGAATTTGGTAAAGTAGCAGGATACAAAATTAACGCACAGAAATCTCTTGCATTCCGATACACTAATGATGAAAAATCTGAAAGTGAAATCAAGAAAACACTCCCATTTACGACTGCAACAAAAAGAATAAAATATCTAGGAATAAACCTACCTAAGGAGATAAAAGACCTGTATGCAGAAAATTATAAGACACTGATGAAAGAAATTAAAGATGATACAAATAGATGGAGAGATATACCATGTTCTTGGGTTGGAAGAATCAACATTGTGAAAATAACTCTACTACCCAAAGCAATCTACAGATTCAATGCAATCCCTATCAAACTACCACTTCCACAGAACTATAACAAAAAACTTCACAAATTGTATGGAAACACAAAAGACCCTGAATAGCCAAAGCAATCTTGAGAACGAGAAATGGAGCTGGAGGAATCAGGCTCCCTGACTTCAGACTATACTACAAAGCTTCAGTAATCAAGACAGTATGGTACTTGCACAAAAACAGAAATACAGATCAATGGAACAGGATAGAAAGCCCAGAGATAAACCCATGCACATATGGTCACCTTATCTTTGATAAAGGAGGCAGGAATGTACAGTGGAGAAAGGACAGCCTCTTCAATAAGTGGTGCTGGGAAACTGGACAGGTACATGTAAAAGTATGAGATTAGAACACTCCCTAACACCATACACAAAAATAAGCTCAGGGCTTCCCTGGTGGCACAGTGGTTGAGAGTCCACCTGCCGATGCAGGGGATGCAGGTTCATGCCCTAGTCCGGGAAGATCCCACATGCTGCGGAGCGGCTGGGCCCGTGAGCCATGGCCGCTGAGCCTGTGCGGCTGGAGCCTGTTCTCCACAACGGGAGAGGCCACAACAGTGAGAGGCCCGCGTATCGCAAATAAAAAAAAAAAAAAAAAAAGCTCAAAATGGATTAAAGACCTAAATGTAAGGCCAGAAACTATCAAACTCTTAGAGGAAAACATAGGCAGAACACTCTATGACATAAATCACAGCAAGATCCTTTTTGACCCACCTCCTAGAGAAATGGAAATAAAAATAAACAAATGGGACCTAATGAAACTTCAAAGCTTTTGCACAGCAAAAGAAACCATAAACAAGATCATAAAACAACCCTCAGAATGGGAGAAAATATTTGCAAATGAAGCAACTGACAAAGGATTAATCTCCACAATTTACAAGCAGCACATGCAGCTCAATAACAAAAAACCAAACAATCCAATCGAAAAATGGGCAGAAGACCTAAATAGACATTTCTCCAGAGAAGATATACAGACTGCCAAGAAACACATGAAAGAATGCTCAACATCATTAATCGTTAGAGAAATGCAAATCAAAACTACAATGAGATTATCATCTCACACTGATCAGAATGGCCATCATCAAAAAATCTAGAAACAATAAATGCTGGAGAGGGTGTGGAGAAAAGGGAACACACTTGCACTGCTGGTGGGAATGTGAATTGGTACAGGCACTATGGAGAAAAGTATGGAGGTTCCTTAAAAAACTACAAATAGAACGACCATATGACCCAGCAATCCCACTACTGGGCATATACCCTGAGAAAACCATAATTCAAAGAGTCATGTACCAAAATGTTCATTGCAGCTCTATTTACAATAGCCAGGACATGGAAGCGACCTAAGTGTCCATCATCGGACAAGTGGATAAAGAAGATGTAGCACATATATACAATGGAATATTACTCAGTCATGAAAAGAAACGAAATTGAGTTATTTGTAGTGAGGTGCATAGGCCTAGAGTCTGTCATACAGAGTGAAGTAAGTCAGAAAGAGAAAGACAAATACCATATGCTAACACATATATATGGATTCTAAGAAAAAAAATATGTCATGAAGAACCTAGGGGTAAGACGGGAATAAAGACACAGACCTACTAGAGAATGGACTTGACGATATGGGGAGGGGGAAGAGTAAGCTGTGACAAAGTGAGAGAGTGGCATGGACATATATACACTACCAAACGTAAAACAGATAGCTAGTGGGAAGCAGCCGCATAGCACAGGGAGATCAGCTCGGTGCTTTGTGACTGCCTGGAGGGGTGGGATAGGGAGGGTGGGAGGGAGGGACACACAAGAGGGAAGAGATATGGGAACATATGTATATGTATAACTGATTCACTTTGTTATAAAGCAGAAACTAACACACCATTGTAAAGCAATTATACTCCAATAAAGATGTTAAAATGAAAAAAAAGAAAACTATTCTTAGAGAGGAAATGGGAGGTCTAACAGCAATGTCTTATCAAAAAGTGATCAGCAGGAGAGAGAAGTTATTTACAAGAATCAAATGGAAATTTGGAATAGAAAATTACAATAACTAAAATGAAAAATTTACTAGAGGAGATCAATAGTAGCTTGAACATGCAGGAAAAAAAGAAATATCAAACCTGAAAGTGGAGAGTATTCAATCTGAAAAACAGAGATAAAAAAGTAAAGAAAAAGAACAAAGGAAAATAAACAAAGGCTCAGAAAATTTGGGGTCACCATTAAGTGCACCAGCGTATGCACGCCAGGAGTCCCAGAATGAGAGGAGAGTGAGAGAGGAGCAGGAAAAATGCTGGAAGAAATAATGGCTGAAACTTCTCAAACGTGATTTTTAAAAAAATTAATCCAAGATGCTAAAAAAACTCTAAAGAAGATAAATTCAAAGAGATCCACATCCAGATACAATGTTGAAAGATAAAAACAAAGAGAAAATCTTGAAAGCAGCAGAAGAAAACCAACTAGTGATGAACAAGGGGACCCAAGATTAACATCTGACTTCTCATCAGCAACAATGGAAACCAGAAGGCAGTGGGATGACATATTCAAACTGAGGAAAAAGCTGTCAACCACGAATCTTATATCCAGCAAAACTATCTTTTAAAAATGAAGGTGAATTAAAGATATTCATATATAAATAAAACATAGGATTCATTGATAGCATACCTGCCTTATAAGAAATGCTAGGAAAATTTTTCAGGCTGAAAGCAAGTGACACCAGACAGTAATTCAAATCAACATACATGCAAAAACAAAGAACACCAGCAAAGTGATTACATAATTATAAATGTATGTTTGCAATTATATATGACAGGGTGAATGCATATCCTTCTGCTTTCTTTTGTTAACTGATTTAAAAACCAATTACATATCAGTAACAATACAAAGGAAGTGTGTGGGACAAAGCTGTACGGGAGTAAGGAAATCACGCCAGATGGTAACTTGAATCCTCAGTAACAAAGAACGAGAACCATAAATGGTAAATGAGAAGGTTCATGTAACAAACATTATAAATATATACTTGCTATTCTTTATTCTCTTTGCTTTTTTAAAGATATAAACTCATATAAAGTAATAATTATAAAAATGTATCAGCGTTTGCAACATATATAGATGTAATATATGTAATAATTATAGCACAAAAAGAGAGGAGAAGAGAACGTTATAGGAGTAATGTTTCTATACCTGACTGAAATTAAATTAGCATAAATTTGAAGTATTCTGATAAGTTAAAATGTATTTGGTAAGCTTTAGAGAAACCACTAAGAAAATAACTCAAAAGGCATTAAGGAAATTAAAATGTTACACTAAAAATTCACCAATTCAAAGAAAATAGTGAAGGAGGAATAGAGGAACAAAAAAGACATATGAGTCATAGGAAACGAAAACTAAAATACCCAGATGCAAAACCAACTATGTCAATAACATTAAAGGTGAATAGATTAGAGAACCCAACAAAAGGTAGAGATTGACAGACTGAATAAAAAATCAGATCAGATCCAACTTTACCCTGTCTACAAGAGAAACACTTTAGAATCAAAGATGCAAACAGGTTGTGTGTAAAAGGATGGGAAAAGATGTAACACTCATTGATGATAATTACCTAGACCTGTTATTTCATTAAGGTGGTCAAAAGGTAATTTTCTAATTTTATCTTTCTTTGTACATGTATTAATTGGAACTTTTCTACAGAGGAGAACTTTGCATCAGCAACTATTTGGATACCCTGAAATATGGTAGGCAGAATAAATGCTTGATTTTTATTTGGTGACTTTCAGAATAGTGAGCTGGTTCCCTAGCAACATAAAATGGTGACCAATTATCTATTGAAGTATCATTCTGAAAGCATGGATTTTTAAAAATAATTTTGATGTATTTCAATCAATTGCAGTCATTATTCTGTTTGACATGCAAGCACCTCCTCTTAGCCAGCAGAAAATCATCCAATTTAGTTCCTATATTCTTTTGACATAACCCCATTAATCTTTGATAGCTTCCTTGCTTTCTGGCATGATAACGCATCTCAGACGAGGAATCAGTCATTTCTCCAAGAAACTGCTTCCTTTTAATGGGAAATGGTATTTAGCTAGCAAAATCTGGGCAGTAGGGGGTGTTCACTGCCACAGGGCTATCACTGCTTCCAAGTGTTTTCAGTGAACAGGTTGTAAAGTAGATATTGTAAGAGCAAAGAATATTATGAATTCATGTTGGTATTTCCAATTCAGATTTAATATTATAGGAGTCTAGGTAGCTTTAAAAATTATATCTTTTCTATCATGCTAAGAATCTTGATTCCTAACACTACCGTATTTCTTATTTGCTTTTTGCAAAATTATTCCTATAATAATTTCAAAGTAACAATATCAATATTACAACTAACAATAAGACTAATGAATGCAGTTCATGACTTCTTTGTTTTTATATATGCATGTGTGTCCTTAAACTATACCCCACCAGGAATAGACAGTTAAAATACTTGGTTTTAAAGTCACTTGAAGAAATTACTTCCTCTGAGGTTAAGCCACCAACTTGATATACAGTTAGGTTCAATTATTATTAATACATCTGATTCAATTTTTCCCTTTTTAAGTTTTTGAATATGTAAACTATATACGTTTCAGAGCTCAAAATTATGTAACCAAGTACTCTTATAGAGGTCTCACTTCCATATCTGTCCCCTCCACCCTGTGGCTCTCTTCCCTACAGGCAACCATTTTTCTTAGTTTTTGCTTTATGCTTCCAGAGTTTCCTTTAGATAATCTCAGTACACACATGCACACACACACACACACACACACACACACACACACACACACAAACGCACACATACATCTCTTCCCCCCTATTACACAAAAGCTAGTATACTATAAACACTGTTCTATCTTGATTTTCTCCCACTCAGTGATATATCCTAGGGATCACTCCACGGTGGTAAAGAGAGCAACCTCATTTTTCTTTATAACCATCCAGTATTCCACTGTGTGGATATACCATTGTTTATCTAACCAATCCACTACCATGAACATGTGGGTTGTTTCCAACATTTTGCTATAATGAATAATGACAAAATAAAGAGGTTTGCATTTGTGCTATTTTATATTTTGCCAAGATATTTTGGGATAGATTCCTAGAAGTGGGATTACTGGTTCAAAGGGTAACTGCATAAGTAATTTTGCTAAATATAGCCCAATTTCCTTCCATAAGGCTTATACAGCCAGTTTGTAATGACAATATAACAGTGTTTTTATTTTTTTAACTATTTTTTTTTATTAGTTAATACACACTGGCAGGACATCCTGGCAACTAACTATGAAGGCAACACTTCATGACTTACAACATTCTTCGGTGGTTCTTATTCTAGTTTCTAATATTAAAAATTCCACTGGTTTAGAGAATGCAGTCTGAATGGGTTGATCTCTTTTAAATAACACACATGCACAGAAAATAAACGTGTGTATATCCAACAGCCACAACTTGCAAAGATGAACACTTACCACAGTTGCTTAAGACGGGTTTTCTTTTTATTAGAAGAAACAAACATTACAGATGGAGCTTAAGCCCCTGCAGTAACCTCAGGAGCCCACTCACATCCCCCAACCCTGCCACCACTACAGAGGCAATGACTACTGACTGAAGTGTGAATTTTCCTGCTCACGATTTCCTGTTCCCCTTTTATGCACCCCCCCTTTTTTTTTTTTTTTTTTTTTTTTGCTATTGAATCAATGCTGTGATAAACATCCCTGATGACTCTCCTCCTGCTCATGGATGCGATCTTCTCCAGGGTAAAGGCCTGGGCAGGTACTGCTGGGTCACAGCGTTTCGAACTCAAGGACGTACGCCACATTGCTTTCCAAACTGGCCGTAGCCATTTATGCTAACATCAACAGCACGTAAAAGTTCCCGTTTCTCCAAAGTTCACAAAAACTTGCCGTCCTCCTATGGCTTGGTTTTTGCCAGTCTGATGGGTGGAAATAGGATCTCATTGTTTTAATGTTAACGGAATGGGAAAATTTACTTTCAATTGGCTTTTTAAAGTGAATTTTTCCCCCTCCAGGAACAATCGACATAATGCAAAAGACAGAGAACAGCTTGTATTATCTATTCTCATCCCTGAGAACTTAGCATCTGTAACCCCTCATATAAATCTTGGACGTGTGCAGATATATAAAGCATATACTTCATTAATTTTAGAGAAAAATGCAAACATAGTCATGCAGATCCGTTTGGAATTTCCCGATTTGTTTCTGAATTGGTGGTTCTGCTGATGTTCAACTATTTCTTTGTTTTCTGTGTTTCACAGCTGAAATACAGACTTCTAAGAACCCTGTTTTTGAAAACATGACCAAAAAACTCTCCACATTTTGTATTATGAATATTATCCTGTACCCAGAGTCTAGTATTTCATTCTTTATAGTTTGATTTTTTATGCTCATTTGTCTCACAAGTCCCTTTATATCTATTTCTATATCCATAAAAATAAAATACATGCACCTCTATAAATTACTCATTTGTGTTTTAACAGATGTGCCAAATTTAACTTTTGACCTGAAGGGAAAAAAGTATACGGGAAAACACCACTTGAGTTTCAACACTAAAGAATTTAGAAACCTACCAATTAGCAATTGTGCAATAATATCTCTAAAATAACTCAGGTAAGTCAAATAAAAGCTAATTTGTAGAAGTGTATTCTCATTGCCAACAAAGATAATGTGGAAAACCGCATTATGAGGTTTTTGTTTCTTTTTTTTTGGTACGTGGCCCTCCCACTGTTGTGGCCTCTCCCGTTGTGGAGCACAGGCTCCGGACGCGCAGGCTCAGCGGCCATGGCTCACGGGCCCAACCGCTCCGCGGCATGTGGGATCTTCCCAGACCGGGGCACGAACCCGTGTCCCCTGCATCGGCAGGCGGACTCTCAACCACTGCGCCACCAGGGAAGCCCTGTTTCTTATTTTCAACACGTGAAGGTAAACACTGATCACGTGCATGTGGAACAATCTGTATCTTATACGGAAGACACACTCCAATTTATCAGTGATATTTTTACACTACGGGAAAGACGCCACTGAATATTACTGAGTCATGAACCGGTAAAAAGCCTTCAAGTAATCAGTTGGTACTGGCATCTGAGTTCTTAATAGGAACAAGCATTTCTAACTGTGATTCTAAAAGGATGCTTCTTTCTAATAGGTTGAGGTACAGAGAAGGCCTTCAAAACCAAGTAAAAATAAATAGAAACTCAATGAGACCCCAAATCCCCATTATATTACCACAAAATGTACCTGGTATAATTTAGCCCCTAATTTACAACATGAAATATGCACTGTATTTAAAGAAAGAAAACATCAGGCCACTACACGTGGTTTACCCTTTGATGAGTTTACTGCATTAATGCATGTGACCGTGTACGACAGAGATCATATGAAAATGCATGCTTTGAAAAATACTTAAAGAAAAATACAATTCTATATCTTGGCTGTAATCTCTACAACCATCAGGCATTAAATAGAGTTGTTTTACTCTAACCATTACCATAATAACTTTTCTTATAACAATTTCATAGATGGAATAATTTCATATAATAATTTCATTATTTGCTATTTGCTTTTCAAGGTGCTTACCATAAAATTTCACTCTCATTAGCCTTTTTTTTAAAAAAAAAAGTGAGGTCAAGTCATAGAAAGAAAACTCAGAAATTAACTGAACTCAGTAAACAACGACCCAGCACGCAAACTCTGGAGTGGAAAATCATTTGATTCCTGATTGTACTTCTAAGTCAGCAGCACTGAGCTGGATGGAGCAAGGGAAACGGAAGACTCGACGGCCACACCTCCCGTCTTATCATTTCATCACAGGTGTTTCCAACAGAGGAGAATGAGGTCCCCTACTATGAGCACACCTTCTGGAGGAGGTAGTTCCCAAGTCATCCCCAGCCCTTCCACGGCGAGGCACGCTCTCTACTGCTATTTGTATGTCATTTCTCTAAGAGCCTCTCACACCCTCACACACCCCACACTGAATCACATCGACCCAAACCATCAGCCTAATAATCCCAAAGTCTCCCCTTTAATGAGTGCTGAAAGGACGTGACAGGGACGGATGCTGGTGAGGAAGGAAAGGACAGGCCCACATTAAGCACCAAGGTCAGTGCAAGCCTGTTTCAGGGAAGGAAGGCAAATGGTATCATCAACCCCAGAAGGTCTTCCAACTCCTTCCCCCACCCCCAGATTCAAGACATTTTCTCGCTGGTTAAGGAATCGCTAGGAAATTTTCAAGGAGAGCTCTTTTGAAGACTGTAAGACGGACTTTTTTTCTTACCCAACAGCCATTATGCCCTTTTTCTGGTTGCAGCCCTGGGTCTCCTTTGGGGGACCCACCCCTTGCCAATTCTTTCCATATGATTTCACAGAAGCTGACCACCTCCAGGCCAATAAGACACAATTTCCTAGAGTTTTGTTTTCTTTTTGAACTAGTAGGAAAGGGGAAGTCTCCTCTTTCCCCGAGTGGGCTGGAGCCTGGAGCCTACAAGGGCCCCAAAAGAAGGAAGAGCTGGCCTAGGAGCGGGCCAGCACAGAGTCCCAGGTCAGGAGATGGAGAGGAAGTGAACACTGATGATAAAATGAGACCCTCTGGATCCAACGGGCGCACGTCAGGGTCCCCCGGACTCATCAGATTTTTCAGCCAATAAATACCCTTTACATGAAGCCAGTGTACTTGGGTTTCTCGATGGCAACTAAAGCCACACGCAACCAAAAGAATCTTGACCGATGAGATAAAAAGCCTTCTGAAGGGAAGGCACCTACATCGTGTGCAATTAACCACAGGGATGTGCTCCACAATCAACAGGCTACATGAAACAGAGTCACGTGGAAAGTTCCAAAACCGGAAGGAAAGGCAGAAATGACATAATCCAAGTCCTAGACTTCACAGATGAGGAACCACAGCTGAGGAAGGCCATGAGGGTCACAAGCACGTGAGTGGCGGGTCTGGGACCTGGATCTGGGGATCCTATCATCCTTATTACACTCAGGAAACCAAGTTAGGAATCTGGACGCTGTGGGAGATGACCTTCTACGGGGCATGTGTGCCCACACGTGGACACACATGATGATAACATGTTTCTCTCCTTCTGAAACTGTGGAGCTCGTCTGTCAAAGGGATTCAGGAAATCAGTGGGAAAGGAGAAAGAAAAGAATAAAAGATCAAAGGGGACTTGGGCCTGACACTGTCTCTGTCAGGGTTTCTGTTGGAGACACGCCATGGGGTCTCCTCAGGGGTGTTAAGATCCTGGAATAGCCAGTGGGCAGGGGTCCTGGGCTCAACAGCCTCATGAAAAATACAGCAAAGAGGAGGGAAAAGGGAAACTCATTCATTTATTCAAGTCATATTTCAGCCTTCACTGTGGGCCAGGCACTGTGCTGGGTGCTGGGAAAGACTGCTTTCATTTAAACAATATTCACAGGGTGAAAACAGGTGCACACACACTCGAATGTATATTTTGCATTTCCTATATAACTGATAAAAGCAAGATTCAATTGTGTATAAATAATCTATTTCTGGGTGGCGCTAAGTGTGTCCAGGGAAATGCAGCGGGAGTAGGAGGGGAGTGCAGGGGTGGCTGTGGGGGGACAACTGAGCTGCGGTGGCCGGGGAGGGCGCTCTGGAGCTGAAACGGGAATGATGAGGAGCCAGTGGTGCTAAGATCTGAGGGAAGGCTGTTCCAGGCAAAGGTCTTCCTTCTTTCCTTCCCTTTCTCCCTCCCTCCCTTCCCCTCTCCCTCCCCCACCCTTCCCTCCAGAGTCTAAACAGGACTTCCGTTTGTTCTAAAAAGACTGAGCACCTGTTATCTGGGTTCAGGGAGGTCAGCTCAGCCCTGGTTAAAAACAACAGAAAAAAAGACCCGCCAACAGAGCAGTACCGGCAAGGCGGGGTAGCTGATGCGAAGGGAAGGGGCAGGTGCAAAGGCAGTAAAGGGATCGACCTGGCTGGGAACGCACCTGTTCCCTACAGCGCCATATCCAGGTGCTCGGGCCGCACTGCAGCACAGTAGGGGAGCGTCTTGCAGACTCAGCGCGTCCATCCATCCATCCCACACACAAGATCTGCTACTAAGTCCCAGCCCTGGGCTAGACCCTGGGGTCCCACCTTTTCAGAGTTCACAATGTAGTGGGGGGTACACAGAGACAAGGAAGAGAAGATTAACTTGAAACTGAACAACTGATGTGACAGTCATTCTTCTCCACCCTTCATTTCATGTCACGTCACAACAGACAAAAGTTCATCCAAGGCTGTTTTCACCACAAAGTGCAACACATACATGTTTCTCCAGGGACACGGCCCACTTAGCTCCCTTTTTCACTATAAACTTGCTGGTGATTCATGGATTAGTGGCCACCTTCTCCAGCAGAGGGCCAGCTCTGTTGAGAAGGATGTCACGTCCCTTTTGCTCATGGGGGGGCCGCGGCCCCAGCCCTGTGCCGGCATGTAGCAGGCATCCGATGGACCTTAACTTATTGAAGGAGCCTCTCTCACCCCACTAGACTCTAAGCTGCCCATTGCATCCATGACCTTTAGCAGACACGAAATAAACATCTGCAGGCTGGACGGGTGGATGGAGGGCTTGCTCTGGAACCTTCCAGGTCAGCTATATCAAGGCAGGAAACGCCACTTCAGCCCTGAGCTGTCTGACCTACCTCCTTCCTCAAGGACAGCCAGGAATGCTCTCCAATGGGCTCACAGAACAACAGGAAATGGGACTGACACCTCCCCGGGGCTACCCTCGCAGGATCTGAACACTGGGACGACGCAAGACATTCAGGAAGGTCTCCAACCCCGCCTCCCTTTCGTTTGGAACCAAGTATTTTTAGACAAAAGAAAGGGGTTGCGTCAGCAGCATGGAGGCAGGTGCCCTGAGCGCTCCACGCGGATCAGCCCCCATCGCTCCCTTTCAGCTTCTCACTGCTCCATCAGGCGTGCACCCAAGTTCGCCTGCACTGCCAAGTAGGATGAATTCCCCCCTGGGGTTTTATTTAGATGCATTTGAATAGGCACCGTTTGCCTTCTAATTTTAGAGTCTAATTATCTCGTGAAGATCGACGCCAATGTCTGTTCTCCTCTTGGAGTAAAGACACAGTTTTGTGTAGAATTACTCAAAAAACAGGCATAACTTAACAAAATTGGTTGGATCATATTACATCAAGCTGCTTGAAATAATAATAAAAACAGATCGCTCCACGTGTGTTGAATTCCCTCAGTGCTTTTCCCAGTTAAGGCCCCTTTAGAGAGAGGAAGGAAGCAGGTGTAAACTCAATTCTCACAGATGGGAAAAATTACGAGACATGAAGGGGAAAGCATTCCTTGACTGTGTGCTGGGGTGCGGTGCTAGGCATTTCCCACCTCACTCGGATCCCCAGCTTTGAGGCGCAGAATTACATCACTTAAGGCGGGGACTTCCCTGTCGGTCCAGTGGTTAGGACTCGCGGCGCTTCCACTGCAGGGGGGCACGGGTTCGATCCCTGGTCGGGGAACTAAGATCCCACATGCCATGCTGTGCGGCCAAAGGGCGAAAAAAAAAAGTTAAATCACTTAAGCCTATTTGGTTCAACTAGATTGCTCTTTCTCTCCATGAATACTCCACCTTCAGCCAGAGAACATGCTGGTACAACGTATCTGAAGGCTTGCTCCACTCCCTTTCACTCAGGAATCCTGCTACTAGAAATTTAGCCTGAAGAAATAATCAAAGATACACACAAAAAAGGTATGTAGCCTGAAGTCTACCACAGAGTTCTTTATTATAGCGAAAACCCCCAAAATAAACAGAAGCCTCAAGACAGACTAAGTTTCTGATGAAAGAGGAATGGGCAATCAATCAATACATTTCGGCAAATTCGTATTTGAGAGCATTATGAAACCATTATAGATCATGGTTTCAGGTATACAGACAGACATGGTGCAATGCTTATGATACATGAATGTAATAAAGGAGAGACTGAAAGATGCCAATACAGTAAAAATAGTTTACATAGAAAAACGTCTGGAAGGGAGCTGAAAAGTAGCCATAAGAGTTATCTCTGGATGGAGGTGGGGAGCTTGTGAATCGTTTTTATTTCCTTCTCACTAATTTTGTTTTCTAAATGTTCAATAGTGAGTATTTTTCCTTAAAAAAAAAAGTTTAAAAAGAAAAACAAAATAAAGGGGCATTAGACAAACAAGCAAACAATGAAATAGAGAAATAACACTGTCCCAATCAAGGAAGCCAGAGAACGTGGAATCGGGGTTGGCGTGCTTGCCCGTGTCTGAGTCACTTTTTCTATTTAATTCAGACCTCTTCTTCCCAGAGTCTAGTTCTCTGCAGAGAGAGTCTAGTTCTAGTCTCTGGGAGTCTAGTTCTCTGCAGAGAGGCAGTCTACTTTATGTCCAGACCTCAACAGGACAAAATCACCCAGAGAACCAGGGAGTGTGTCACAAGGGAAGTTGTCCACATTCTCCCTGAGACTAGAATAGCCATCGGTCATCCATTCAGGTTTCCTAAGCGACAGGGACCTGCTTTTCATGAGAAGACTGGGGCTCTGAGAACTTTGACTTGAAACAGACAAACAGAAGAGTCATTAATAAAATAGGACTAGGGCATCGTTCCTGTATACTTTATTTGTACATAAAGAAACGCTGAGAACCATTAGGGCGGAGTTAACTGCTCCCTGAAGGCTGTGAGTTGTCCTTGACATGATAATTATATTTTATAGACACACGTACACACATATCTGTAGATTTACTTATCCATCTACGTACCTATCGAGGGAGAGAAAGACAGAGGGACACAGAGAAACTGAGACAGAGGGAGGAGGAAAGGGGTGGGGGGGGGAAGAGAGAGAGAGAGAGAGAGAGAGAAAGAGAGAGACATATAACAATAATACCATACATTCAGTTATGTGTCCCTACCCTGCTGGTCCATTTTTTGGTCCATTTTTATAACTTAGAAGCTGAGGGCTTGATCTCCAAAGACACATTTACAATCCTTTTGCACGACAGGTGTATTTGTCAGTATCCTCCTTATAGTTTGTTACATTTGCAACACCCCTATTCTAAAGTTACACCACATTCCTCCAAGATGCAAGGTAAAAGTTCACAACTGCAAAACAGTCACCGTCGTCCATGTGATCTCCCTAGAACCCAAGCTTATGTCCTCTCCTGCTGCCTTCGCTCCTGTTGGTTTGAGGCACTCATCAGTTTGGCCATTCATATTTTCCATTTCCTCCCATCATCTGACTCGTCATTTCTACTCTCATCTCTGCCTTCTGCAATGCTGGGGTAAGAAATACGCTGCTGGGTGTGCATCACATTTTTTAAAGATATGAATCAGAAGAAAACATTTTTAGAGTCAAGAAATTTCCCATGAAAATCTAGACTTTCAAGTTCAAGAGCTAGCGCCCTTGACCCCATGTTCTCGCGTCATCATAACCAGCTGGGCAGAGTAGCAGCATCGTCTTCGGGCAGGGCAGGGGCTCCCCGTGTCTCCCCACCTTGAGGCTGGGACCCATCACTATGACTCACCCTGGCCGGTGAATGCCTGCCTGGCCCCAGGACCATGTGCATCCCCCACCTTGCTCTGACCCAGCCCACATCCAACCAGGCTCTCGGGGGAAAGTCTTTGGTATAGAGTCCATCCGACATGTTTTTCCATACTGGCTGCACTCGGTCCTACCTACCCTCCAAGGCTGGTGCTACAGGAGGTCAAAACCTTTCCCAGGACTTCTCAGCTCGTGAGGGGCTGACCCAGGTAGGTCTGAATCCACACCTACACCATCAACCATCTGCTCTGCTCTCCTGCTGTACCCCCATCCCCTGGCACACCCCCCATGGGCTCACACAGGACCAAGGACTCCTCTTCCACTGGTCCACAGAAGTTCCTCTCACAGAGCCAGGACTGGAACCAAGACAACGTCTGCCAGCCTAGTGGGCAACACAGCTGGCTTGTCAGGTCCTTTTTTTTTTTTGCATTCTCATGGAGAATATGGAGGAAGGAAGAGAGTAGAATTACAGAAATCTAATTCCAACACAGTACATCTCTTCCAAGAGTCTAAGAAAAAGGAAACAAAGAGGGTGAAATGGAAAGGGAAATTAACACCTGCTAGACACTGATGTAGTGCTGACTTTGCTCCATGCATACATACCCCTCCCCCCTTAGCAGAACCACAGGCATCCTGACGTGGACACGGAGGTTCAGAGAGGTAAAGGGACTCGCCCCAAACCACACAGCGAGCAGGTGGTGGAGCTGGAACTCAAACCTAAGTCCTTCTGAGGCTGATCCTCTCTGTAGCTGCCTCCCAAGATCCTTCAGAGTCAGGTTTGTGAATATTCTCATTCCAGTCAGTCATCCCAGAAGAGGCCCAGGACAGGAGCGGGGGGCGGGGGGGATAAGGTTCAAGTTTGGAGAGTCAAGTTAGCTGGAGGCTGACCAGGGATGTGCCTGTCCGCCTCTTGGGTTTCTATGTGGCCGGGAGAACCTTCTCCTGACTGTAACCAAGGCACTGCCATGAGGGCATCTTGGCCAAAAGGAAAGAAGACACAGACATGCAAGGTTCTTTGTCGCAAGCTTCTCCAGGAGCTGATCACAACAAACCTGGGGGGCCATGAGAGAAACTCCCCTACTCCAGAGTACGTCTCTGCTTCTACTTTAAGCATCTGTCCTTCCAGCTACCCATTCTTCCACCACTGTCCATCCGTCCACCTGTCCACCCACACCTCATCCTTCTACCTACTCATCCATCCATTCATCCATCAACCACAGTGGATCTGTCCATCCGCTGATCATTCATCCATCCACCTATCCATCATCTCCCCACCCACCCATCTATCCATCCATTCGTCCATCCACCCATCCAGCACTTCAGACCCACTATGTGTGAGGCACTGTATAGGGACTGGGAGAGCAAGCTGGATACTGGCCCTGTGTTCACAAGTCCACAGCTCCGCCTACAGAACAGACTTCCAACTACTAAGTACCCAAATAACAATTAAGTGACAGTTTTGATGAGTGCTACAGAGGTACTTTATTATTTTTTCATTTATTTTTTACTGAAGTATAGTTGAATTGCAATGTTGTGTTAATTTCTGCTGTACAGCAAAGTGACTCAGTTATACATATATATACATTCGTTTTCATGTTCTTTTCCATTATGGTTTATCCCAGGATATTGAATATAGTTCCCTGTGCTATACAGGAGGACCCTGTCGTACATCCATTCTATATATACCAGTTTGCATCTGCTAATCCCAACCTCCCACTCCTACCCTCCCCCCTGGCAACCACCAGTGTATTCTCTATATCCCTGATTCTGTTTCTGTTTCATAGATAGGTTCATGTGCGTCACCTTTTAGATTCCAGATATAAGTGATCTCATATGGTATTTGTCTACAAAGGTACTTTTAAAATGCTGAAAGAACTGATACAAGAAGACCCCGCTTGGTTTGGGGTTGGTGGGGTGACGTCAAAGAACCCAGGCAGCAACTCATACAGCACTGGGCTAAGAGCCGGGCGTGAGGCAACACAGCGTGCGTTTGAATCCTGACCCTGCCACTGTCCTGCGCTGTGGGTGCACAGCCTCATTTCCCTGGGCCTCGGTTTCCTCAAGTTCAAAATGGGGATAATAATAGTGGGAATCCCCTAGAGCTGCCCCGAGATTGAGGGAGGTGAGGTGAGAGCTAAGCGTGGTACCTGGCAGAGAGGAGCAGTCGTCAATAAAGACGTTAGCTGCCATCACAGGACCATCCCTGACCTTCCCTTCTAGCAACTTCCCCACAAGGAAGATGCAGTAAGGAGGATGGTTCTGCCAGAAGAGTGAAAGTTACCATCATCCGGGCCCCAGAAGAGGCAGATCTGCCAAAAGAATGACTTTTTCCTTGCTGTTTGTTGGGATTTTTTTTTCATCGTGGTCTGTTTGTTGGTTGCAAGGCTCATTTCCAAACTGTTCAAGTTGGGCACGATGCTTGGGATGAGAGGGACAGTCAGGAATCAAGTCTTTAAGAAGAGACGTCACTTCTGAGAAGAGATGCTTCCACTGTGGATGTACATCTTCGTGGAGAATTTAATCCACAGAACTTTGACCAGCAGTCAACTTAGCACAGGGGGAACTAAGATGTCAGGGGCTGGCTAATTCCATAACCCCGCGAGAGGGTGGAAGGCACAGCTGGACTGGAAATGAAGGTTGCCCTAGGATGCGCCCATAGCCCCGGCCACCCGCTCACGCTGTGATGTCTCTAGCCTGCAACGGAAGGACCAGCACCGTCCCCGGACACAGCCGGTCAGGCGCTGCAGGAGAACATCGGGAAAGCAGAGGCTCCAGTGCTGGTGGCAAGTTCCCCCTCTGACACAGAACCGATTAGCCATGATTAGACCTCACGGACGAAACATACCGCCAGCCTGTGGAGGCGTGATAAGCCAGGGAGGATGCGACACCCCTGGGGAGCCTGGGGGAGCAGCCTGCTTTAGAAACACGGCAATCTTCTGGCCTACGTCAGTCTGCAGTGCTCCTGGCCGCCGTGGATCAGAGGTCTGTGTTTGCGAGACGACAGTCTGAGGCCCATCAGGGGCTTTCAGCACTGTCCTTGGGAGAGCAAAGTTTGGATCGCTTGTTATGTTAGAGTGTGGCAACACGCACACTGTAACATGTTCACAAAATAAATAACAGCTACCACTCCTGGTAGCTACTACGTATCAGACACTTTCTACTTATCATCTTTACGCTACATTTTCCATCATTGTGTTAATAAGAGTTGCTGATACAGATAACAGCCACCGTTTATCACTGATGGGTGCCAGGGCCCTTCCACACTCTCTGTGTGTCTGTAAAACGGCCCTGCAAGGTATCTGCTTGGGAGCTGGGGAAACTGAGGCTCTGAGAAGGCCACAGGTCTTTGGCCAGAGCCACGGAGCCTGTGAATCCTACTCTGGGTAGTCTCCTGCCCCGTCTCCCACACTTGTCTCCTCCACCGCACCTCCCACTGTGTGCGTCCATCATCCAATCAAGTCCAGGCTGTGTCACCCACTCATCTGAACTTGAGGGAGTTCTCAGTTTCCTCATCCGTAAAATGGGGATGGAAAGCATCTGGATCTGCAGGTGGTTATGGGGAATGAATGAGCTAAAACCTGCAAAGCACAGCGTAGGCCTCACTAAATACAAGCGGCTGTTAAAATCTGCTCTCTGCAGGCCCGACCCATGCCCCACCAAACAGCGCAAAGATCCAGGAACCACATCCTAACAGCTGGCCCAACCCAGAAATTAAAAGGAGTGAGAAACGTGACCAGAGGTATGTCCAAGCAGTGACTTCCGGGGACATATCTTATTCAAAATCACAGTGATGCAAATGCAGACCAGTAATTTGGGGGCATGAACCCCCAACAAACGTGCGAGGGAGCAGAGACCCCAATGCCTTTGGCAGGAACATAAACTGATAAAAGCCTCTTAGGAGGACGCATGGCCACTCTGTATAAACAGGAAAAACACAAAGACACTTTACAGCAAGGGCACTGGTCACTGCACTGCTTGTAAAGTCCCTACTGTAAGAGCCCAGAGAGCCTTGCGGAGAGGCGGCTGCACCACTGAGAGTCCCACAGCCCTCGACCGGGACTCCTAGGAGGCCCGTGTGTGTAGGGCCACGGACAACGTGGGGGGGCACCGTGTGGACGCTACCATCCCCCTTCTGCAGTACACAAATGTGTGAAAGTGACACCGAACACGAAGACCAGACTGCTGACGGGGCTCTGTCTCTAAATCACGGGATCAGACATCTTAGTTTTCTCCTTCGTGCTTTTCTACATTTAGCAAATATTTCACCCCCCCAAAAAAACAGATTTATTTTTGCCACCAAAAATGTTTTTAATAAGCAAAAACATAAGAGCAAACAAAGCAGGCAGCCTGCCGCGTGCTCCTCACTCAGCTCACAGGTCATAGCTTGCCGACGCTTGCCAAAGACAGAAGCACCTCCGCCTCAGCATTCTCCAGAAAGGACTTCAGCACAGGGACCACATGAGATACCACCTGGCCGACACGCTGAGACAGGAGAAAGAGCACTTCGCTGCACTGGCCCCAAGGGCTAGCCACTAGCCACAGACAGCTATTTAAATCTAAATTAATTCAAGCTAAATCAAATGCAAGGTTCAGTTCTGCAAGCACTGGCCTCACTGCAGGCATTCAGTAGCCACGGGGGGCCAGTGGCTGCCACACTGGACAGCACAGCCCAGATGCAAACTCTCCCATCCTTGCAGAAAGCTGTTAGACGGCTCATCTGTAAAGAAACCTCTCAAGTGTTACCAGAAACGATAAAAGCATGAAAGGATGTGCAGGGGGCAGCACATGTGTTCTGCTATAAAGGGCCAGAAAGTCAATATTTCAGACTTTGTGGGCCAGACGTCTCCGGGCAACGACTCAACTCCACTGTTGAAGTGCGTAAGCAGCCACAGACACTATGTGGACGAAGGAGCGTGCTTCTGTTCCAATAAAACTTTATTTACAAACACAGGAGGCGGGCTCGGAGGTCATAGTTTGCCGATGCTTGCTGTAGTGAACACTAGTATTTTATGATCACTAACAGCCAACACTCAGCCTATTACCCTGTTGTTGGGTACCACCATAGACGCTGTAGCTGCATTTTTTAATTTGTTCTTCACTGCGACCCAAGCAGGTTAAGACTACCAGTATCCCCACTGCCTGAAGGAGGAAACTGAGCCAGAAAGTTCAAGTAACGAACCTAAGTGGAGGGGCTGGGATCCACACCTAGGTCACCCTGACCCTAACGGCTACACTTGTAACCATCCACAGTCCAGTGAAAATGAAAGGAAACTTTACCACCGAATTTCTGGCCTCCGAAGCATTAAAATATCACCTTGTGTTGCGAACCCTTCCACAGGCTTCAGAAAGTCTGAATCCACTGTATGTATTTCACAGGCAATAAAATGTAAAATGAAGAACAAAAGCCCTGAACTGAATGGCTGTGGGAAAATAAGAATATTAATATTTAAACCTAGCAAAGAAATGATGTAAAAATCAGATGTTTCCCAATAACTTTCCACAGCTGCGTGGTTTGGGAGAAAAAGTGGTTTTGGAAAATTCAAAATGATAGTTCAGTTAGGAACCTATTAATTAACCTATTACAAAGTCTTGGTTTTGTAAGAGCCTCCTGTCTCCACGTTCTAAATAATTAATAGTGTGATCCATTAACCTCGAACTCTTAAACCACTCAAGGAACCAGTGGGTAATAAATAGTGAGCATGGGTGTCTCATTATTAAAATCAAATATGACATTAGCAACTCCTGAGAATACCCTCGTCAGTGACTTACGGAGCTCTCTGTGACACGCAAGCCCAGGCAACGTGAAAGTGTCCAAGCAAAGCCCCATTTTCGTGAAAAAGGCCTGAACCCCCAGCACCGCCTAAGTCACTGGGTGTCATACAGGTCCTCCCAGCAGCAGAGGCCACCGATAGATGCCTCCTGTCACGCCCCCATCAACTCCCACAGCTGGCCAAGGACACTCCTCTTTGAAACCTCAGGAATCTTCAGTGAGGCAGACACCCCAAAGACTGATGGGGAAGACGGGTCATCTTTTGGCATCTCCACAGGGCTGGGTAGGTGCCTGGGAGAAGGATGGAGAGTGAGCTGTGGGGAAAGCAGGTGGGTCTTTGGATGGTGGTCCCAGCACTTCCATCAGTCCTCTGATCTGTGCAAAGCCACTTCCTCTCTCTAGGCGCCTGTGACAATCAGAGCTCTTGGGTGCAAGTGACAGAACCCCAATTCCAACCAGCAGAAGCATTAAAGGGAATATAAGCGTTTAACTGAGACATACAGGGGTGCGCCAGCTGCACTCGCAACCGGATCCCGGGCTGAAAGGATGCCAGCAGAAGTCAACGTTCACCTCCTCGCTCAGCCTTCCTTTGGGCTGGATCCATTCTCAGGCAGGCCCCACCTGAGCAGGTTGGGGAAACGGCCACTCCAGGCTCGAGTCCCACCAGCTTAGCGACCTCTTAGTGGAGAGAAAACACCCCTTTCCAAAAGCTCCAACTGAAGTCCTGGAATAGACTCTCAATGGGCAAACCTTCCATGTAGTCATCCAAGGACCACTCACCCTGGGCAGAGGGACAGTGGAGGGTGATGGCTGGTTCCACTTAGATGGAGATGGTGTGTGCTCGCTCACGGCCAGACAGCCTGGGGACCACTGGAGGGAGAGGAGTGGGCTCCCAGGACCTTCCCCAGCTTTGGGGCTCAACCGCAGCGTGTGGAGAAGAAGCAAGTGAAACTGAGGCAGTGATGCCTGGGACTCACGTGGCCCATGAGGGACACACAGTAGCTACAGATGAGAGCCACCAGCCCAAATCCCAGAGCTAATGCAACATCCCAGGATGAAGACCTCTGGGGAGGGAGGTGCAGGGGAAGGGAGGGCGCTCTGCTCACCCAGGCGCCGCTTGGCCCCTTCCTCCTGGGAAAGGACAGAGCATCCACCAGAGGTCCCGCAGGGGGCTCTCAGGAACACGATGACACGGGTGAGGACCACGGAAGTCCCCGTTCTCACAGCCACAGCCCCAACCATCAGCCTGTGGGTCCGTGCCAGCCTGTGGGCGACACATCCCGAGTCCCCCCGAAACGAGGACAAGCAGTGAGGCGTTCCTGAGACTGGCTGAACGTACTTTAAAAGGTGGTCCTCCGCTGGAGCGTGGAGCGTTCCGGAGTCTTTGGACTTAAAATTCTACCTCTGTTAGGAAATAATGGTGACAATAGTTGGATGTTCTGAGCTTTCTTCACTGTTGTCCTTTTGTTTTAAAACAGCTCTATTTGGTTAAAGTTTAAAAGCTGGCAACCTCTGCCCACCCTTGCTGTCTTGGTTGAGCCATATTTACCAACGGGACCAAGACGATACCCCACTCCTCTGCCCTAGTCAGCTCTCCCAGGCCGCTGGCCTCTGCTGAGCGAGCAGTCTTCTCCTGTCGTTCGAGGGGGATGGCTGAGAGTATCCATGGGGGGCACCGGAGCGGCAGCATCGCTTGGAAGCTTGCTGGAAATGCAGAGTCTCAGGCCCTACCCCAGACTGATGAGTCAGAATCCACATTCTACCAAGTTCCCCGGAAGATTAGGGTGCACGTGGAGGTCTAATAAGAGCTAGACCAAGGACCTCTTCTCACTAATTATGCCACTAGAGGGCCCCCGAGCCTGGGCATCGGCCCCGGGTTTTTAGTTCAAGACCATAAATCCCTGAGAACCACTTCTCTCCCAGCACGGAAGGTCTACACTGCTCTTCTCAGCCTGACTTCCATTCAACAAGGACGGTCAACAGTCACCAAGCCCGCACCACGTGCCAGCTGCCGTGCCAGGGGCCACTTACCTCCAGAATCCCCACAGAGTCTCTCCTGTCCTTCATGAAGCGTCTCCAAATCCCTCCGCCCACCTCCACCTCCACCACATACGTAATCTTCCTCTTCGAATTTCCTAGAGCATTAAGGAGCTTCCTGGACAGGCTTATCAACTCCCTGTTTCCATGACAACACCTCGTGTGCCGCTCTTTCCCTCTTCTAGACTGCAAGCTCCTTGAGGGTGTGCGGGACTGTGCCCCCTCCTCCATGCCCCCCGGACCTCCAATAGCACTTCTGCCACGCGGCGGCTTCATAACTCTGCACAACACGGTGTCTTCCAAATTGCACTCGCTCGGCCACCACCCTCCCTGCAATGAATAGATTTTTTTAATGTTTCCTTAAATAAGTGTAAAAGGAAAACTTTGGCATCTACTTGAATGGAAATGCACTATTTTCCTAATAAAAAAATTAAGCAAACGTATACCTAATTTAAACATTCTTTATATAACAGTTCACTTCCCTCCTAAAATTACCCAATAGACTCCCAGGAGATCAGCATTCTAATCGGCTGGTTGGGAAGCGGGCATCCGAACATCCCCACGGTGGGCTGGGATTTAAACCACTGCCCAGTGTTCTTAATTCTGCCCGAGTGTTTCTTCCTTCAGCTGCAGGGGGGTCTTAGTCTATAGCCATCCCCACGGGTGTCACTTATCATCACTGTCATCGGGAGCTGGGGTGCTTCCGCCCAATGACGCTCCATCAGTCGTGGGCGTGAGAACTCAGGTCCACAGTGGCCATCTTGATGAGCAGGGCGCTTACTCAGTGTCGCCCGCTGGGATTATTCTGAGGAAAACAACCATGGAACTGGGAAGATACTTCTTTTCTTTTTATGTTTTGAAGAACTTACACAAAATCACAAGAGCTAATCTCCGATTCCAGAGAGACGACTGTATTTATTCTGCTCCATTTTCTGACATGAAAACAGAAGCTGCCCTTGGACAGCGCCCTGTGTGGCATCCGGCAGCAGCCTGGAGCCTCGGGATCTGTTGGGGGCACGTGTGCAGCTCACACACCCACGGGACCTCTCTCGGCAAAGACCACAGAGGCAGGACATGCGCTCAGGAGGTAAACACGGGGAACACACTACATAAGGCACGGTCACGTGAACTCGGGAAATGGATGACAGGGAGGGTGACAGTAGATTCTTTAGGGATTCGTACTAAAGCAGAGTAACATGACCTGGAAACAGAACCCAGATCCCAAGCACTTTGTTCATTTCTTGCAAGATGTTATAAACTTGCTTCTAACAGCTAGCTCCAGAGAACTAACGTGTGAGCTGTGGCATGAAAGTAACAAACACCAATGACGAGGACAGCACCTAATGCTTCTGTAGGCTCACCCAAGCCAGGCAACGTCATAAGTGCTTTGCTAATAAATAACTCCTACAGGTTGGTGTTATTGCCACTCTCACTTTACAGATGAGGAAACGGAGGCACAGAGAGGTTGATGAACTTGCACAAGGTCACCCAGCTAGTAAGTGGTAAAAGCTGGACTAGAACCCGGGCAGTTGCCCCCAGAGTCTAACCACCACGTCCCACCACTTCTCACGGTCAAAAGCCACAGCACGTATCATAGCAGGACCCATGTGTTCAGCTCTTCCTAAGTGCCAAGTCCCACGTGCTTTTCCATAGGCTGTCTCATGACATTATCACGACAAACCTGTGAAGTGAGAACCACGATCAACAGGTAATAGCTGAAGAAACCCAAGACCAGAGAAGTTAAGTAACTTGTCCCAGGCAACACAGCTATTTGAGAATAAGCTCGTCGCTGTCCCAGGTGCTGGCCAATGCAGGGAACAACATAGATGGGCTCTCTTCCTCCCCGGAGCTCATAACTGCGGTGGAGCTTAGTGAGAGAGGGAAATGGTAAACAAAGAATCCCTAGAAGCATGGACGAATTGTAAATGCAAAAAAGTATTTAATGTTAGAACAGGATGTTAGGACAGAATGCTCACAAGCTCTGAGAGAGAGAGAAAGAGAGAGAGAATGGAAGCGAGGTGGGCCAGAGGTGGGGGGCCGGTCGGACTCCAAGGTGAAGACACTGAAGATGAAGGTGGCTGATGGCATGGAAAGTGCAACAAACGCAGCTGAGAACCACCCAGGAACAAAGGCTGGGCGCCAGCCCTGGAAAGCTCACCTCCACTCCACTGAGTGGCCATGGCAGACAGTTCTCTGTTTGCCCGCCCTGCCCCCACTCCCCCTGCATCTGGCCACGTCCCAGCTTTCCTCTGGGGACCACCCTCCCCATCGCAGTTCATGGGCTTCAATGAAGCTGATCCACCCATAGGCGCTCAGGGCAGGTGTGTTACCCAGCTGGCCAATCAGGTTCCTCCATCCTCACTCTCTGACCAATGATTGGTCAAGGCTGGACACATGACTCCGGCAAGCTGAATCAGCATCGGTCCCATGCACTTTATTTGCCTCCCTGGGGAACTTCCTTTTTGCAGAGATTGCTAAGCTGGAAGGAAGTTATGAAGTTCCGAGAGCCACCCTATGGAGACGCCTGCCTGCCTGCCTGAGAAGGAGTCCAACACGGGAAGAGCGAGAGAGGAGGAGGGAGAGAAGGAGACTCCGGTGACATGGCTGACACCCAGGGGCAGGAGGCCAGGCTTGTTTCCCACCTGCACCAGTAAGTACTCCCACCTCCCCAGGGTAAGCCAATTTGAATTGGGATGTTTGTCACTTGCAACCGAAAGCTGACTGGTCCAGCTTCGGGGGGACGTGCTGGGAAGCAGACCCCAGGTGGCACAGGTAATAGAAAGGGTCACAGGTCACTGCTGCCAGGGTGAGGAATCCCTTGCCTGCATCCAAGGGAGAAGCGGGGAGAAAGGAGGCCTGAGACGCATCTGTGGTGGGTTAAGGGGGGCCTAACAGGAGGAGGTGATGGTGCAAGAAGATGGGCTGCCTCTGCCCTCAGGGGGATGGGAGGGAGGGCCAGTGTGATGTTGGACTGTGTCCCCCAAAACTCCCTGAAATTCACGTGCTGGAGTCCTAGCCCCTAGTTCCTGAGAACGTGACCTCATTTGGAGAGAGGGTCTTCACAGGAGTGATGAGTTAAAACGAGTTAAAACGTATGGGTGGGCCTGATGCACAACCACTGCCACTGATGTGCAAAGAGGGAAGATGACGTGAAAAGACACAGAGAGAAGACGGCCATCTGCCCACCAGGGGAGAGGCCGGGAATGAATCAGAGCCTCAGAGGGGACCCGCCCTGCTGACACCTGGATCTGGGACTTCCAGCCTCCAGAACCAGGAGAGAATCCCTTTCCATTCCTCAAGCCACCCAGCCTGCGGTATTGTTCAGCCACCCCAGGAAACCCCTGTAGCCCCAGGAAGGGGATGGGGGCCCCTGCAGCCCGGCCTTTCCCGGGCAGAAGGGGACGGGGTGCCAAGCCTCTCTGGGAACCAAGGAAGCAGGGCCTGGGGGGTCCAGAGGACGTTGCCCCTGGGGCATGGACGGGGCACCACGTGGAGTCAAGGGGCTGGGGGCAGGGCCTGCCTCCCCGCTTGTGGGCACCAACACCCCTGCACGTCTCAGGGGCCAAAAGTGTGGTGATTCTATAGATGTAATAAAGTGTCATGCAACTTACACCAAAAACAAAAGGTGCACGTACAGCGTGGTGACACTTGCTGTGGCCCCTGGTTTAGTGACAGTACTGCACCAGGGCAGTCTCCCCGTGTCCACCAGCGTCCTGTTCCAGGTACGGTGTCACCGTTGAGAGAAGCTGGGGGAACTCTCGGTACTACTTTTTGCAAGTTCCATGTGAGTTTATTTCAAAATAAAAAAGTTTAGGAAACATACAAAACTATAAAAAGCCAAGTCTGGTCTCCTCTGTGTTCCCACCTCCTTTGTCTGATTACCTGCCAGTCTTCCTCAATGCCTGCTTCCCTCGGCCCCTCTGAAGATGAGTTGCGGGGAACCTTCCAGAACACTCACGCACCCCCAGACAGGGCTGGAGGCCCACTAGGAGCAGGAGAAAAGGAACCAATCCTCTCGCACTTTCGATTCTTTGTGTTTGGGCTCATGTGGGCAGAGAACAGAGCGGGCTTTCTCCCCGAGTGAGAAGAGCCTGTTCGAAGCGCAGCCCCACGGCCAAGGGCCCCTCCGGGCACGCGGAAGCCGCTGGGGGACGGGTGCGGGTGTTGCTCCCTGTGAAATGCCTGATTCTAGCTTCTAGCCGTCCTTCGCTTGTGCACAGTGTCCCCAGGCCGGTCTCAATGGCGAGCCTTGTCCACGAGGAGCACAAAGACGCCCTTGCGCGGCAGCCAAGAGCAGGGAGCTGCAGCTGAGACGGGAGCACCTCCCCCGCTGGGACTGGCCCCATTCCTTCCCCTGCACTGGGGGCTGGCCCTGCCAGGGAGCACCTACAGCTCTGAACTCCTAAGCGCCTCTCTCCTGGCCAGTGAAGAGTGGAAATAAGCCTGGGGGAGGGGGGCGGGAAAGAGGAGTGAGCACCGTCCCTGGAAGACAGTGTTCTGAAGTGGTCCCACGAGTTGGAAACTTGTAAGCAGAATCCTTAAGAGGTAGGGACTTGCTTACCGCTTGGAGCATTCAAGCAGGGGCAAGGCTCTAGCTGAGCAGGATGCCAAGGGAGGGAGGGAGGGAAGCAAGTGATGGATGGACAAAGGGGTGCGTGACAGATAGACAGATAGATAGATAGATGATAAATACATGCTTGACAGATATAGACAAATGATAGATGACAGATAATAAAGAGATAGATAGATACAAGCTAGATTTATGAGAGATAGATGATAGACACATATAAACAGATGATAGATTAGATAGAGAGATGAGATATGAGAGAGTGGGGGGGGAGGGAAGGAGGGAAAGGAAGAAAGAACAGTACTTCTTTTTTTTTTTCTTTTTTTTTTTGCGGTACGCGGGCCTCTCACTGCTGTGGCCTCTCCCGCTGCAGAGCACAGGCTCCGGAAGCGCAGGCTCAGCGGCCATGGCTCACGGGCCCAGCCGCTCTGCGGCACGTGGGATCTTCCCGGACCGGGGCACGAACCCACGTCCCCTGCATCGGCAGGCGGACTCTCAACCACTGCGCCACCAGGGAAGCCCAGAACAGTACTTCTTAAACAGGAAGGCACAGCTGCATCACAGATGCCAGCTGGGGACCCTGACTAATCCACACCGTCTCAGCCCAGGTATCCACACACACCTCTCCCCAGCTCCTCCACCACTTCCACTCAGTGTGGGCAGGACCAGAGTCTGCCCAAAACTGAAGCGAGCACCCACCAGCTCAGACTCCCAACCTGGTTCTCTCCACATCTCCCCGTCTCTGTCTGGGACACCTTCCTTCTTCTAGGTGCTCAGACCGAAACCCTCAGGGTCATCCTTGACCTTTCTCTATCTCTCACCCCACACATCTGATCCATCAGCAAATCCCTGCCTCGAAATACACCCAGATTGTGGCCACTTCTCACCACTTCCGGCTCTACCACTGTCTTGGCTGGATTTTCCCCGAGAGCAGAGCTGGACGTGGACTTAGGGCAGTTTATCTGGAAGATTGTCACAGAAAGCAGGAGTCAGTGAGTGGGAGGGAGGGAGGGAGGGATGCAGGAAAACCCAACTCAGTACATCCTCAAGGTCATGGCTGTAGGCAGTGGGGTTTTTGATTTTGTTTTTTTTTCCCTGTCACCTCCTGACTTTATTGGAGTGATGGTATGTGGAGTGCAGAAACCAACCAGATGGGAATCACGTGCTCACATCATTCCAAGCTGCAATTTGGAGACCTCACCTACGCCGGTACTGGTGCAGGTCTGACTTGTTTGCAGCTCTCAATGGCGTGTTTGAGGTCTCTGCCCACCTGGAGAGGTTTCACAAAGAACCACTGTCACCACAAGCTCAGCTCAGAAGCCATGAAGTCTGCCCAAGAATCTCCTGGGATGTGTTTCATGTCAACGGAGAAAACATGGAGCATTCACCAAACGGTGCGGGGCAAATGGGGGACCATCTCACAGAATCCAGGTACAGAGCTGGAGGTGCAAAACTCCATAATCCTCGGTCCTGTCAACAGCTGTATTCATGGCCAGTTAGGGTAATGCTCCTGAAATACAGGATACGGACCAATACTGGCAGTCCTGTGAGGTAGATGCTTTCAATAAACAGAGAGAAACAGCAGAGCTGCAAATCAGGGTCCTGTGCACACTCCATCATGGGAAAGGATGAACCAGCATGAACATTTAATCCACCATTTTAATGGTAAAAATCTGGGGTGACACGAGATTCCTTCCAATCAGCCCCTGAGGGGCGACCTTGTGCAGGAAGCCCGCTCCCCCAGCGCACGCCTCCCATGAACGAGCCCGCACACCTGCACAGGCGACGGCCCAGGTTCTCAACGTGACAAAGACCCGCCCTGCAGCTCTCCGGGGCTCCGAGGGACACAGCGCCCCGGGGACCCCCGCCGCCTGCGGAGCCGCGACCCCCACCCACTCCCACGGGTCCTGGCCCCAGTCCCAGCGCCCCCCCCCAGCCCCGCCCCACGGGACCCCGGCCCCAGTGCCAGTCCCCGCCCTGCCCCACCACGGGACCCCGGCAGTGGGGTTTTGATTCTGTACGAACCGCCCACCTGAAGGATGGGACACTGGGACATTGACCCCATCCTGTCAGTAGAGGATCATCCCTCGGGCATTAACTCTGCTGATGTCCTGACCCCAGTTCTGCCGCTTGGGACTGGGTTGCGGAGCACCCAGCTCGCGCTGGACGTGAGGTCCTGGCGGTGGTGTGCTGGTTTAACAACCCCCTGGTGGACGGAGGGGAGCAGGTGACGAGGCATCGCCAAGTTCACAGTGTAAACGCTCCCACCCTGGAGGATTTCAAGTACCAACATAGTATCCACCAGCTCCCAGCATTCCTGAAACTGTAACCACTGCCTCTTCTGTGCCAACATGGTAGCTTGTCTCCCATCACGTGGGTTGAGTTGGAAGCACAACTGAGGAAAGAGGCGGGGGGGTCCAGGAGCAGGTGACACGGGCACCAGACATGCCCGCTGCAAGCAGTGTGCTCCCAGCCACCACAGTGTCTCACTAAATGCCCTTCTCCTCCTGCCCTGCGCAGCACGGTCGAACCTCTACACTGCAGGCAGACCAACCCCCTTCCAAGTGTTAGCTCTGGAGACACAGGCCAAGCCTCCACCTGGGCCTCCCCACATCCTAACCCCCAGAGCCTCTGGGCTCACTGGCCTCAGCACGCCTACCTCCAACAGTCACTGCACGTCAGTCTCCTGTTCACCAACATTCAAGTGCACAGCTACCTCAGGACTTTTGCACCTGCTGTTCCCTCTGCCTGGAAGGCTATTCTCCAAGGTATTTACAGGACTAATTCCCTCACTTCTGCCTCGTCTCTCTGCAGATGCCCTTGCTCAGAGGCCCTCTGACCCCTCCCTACCACTCCCCTTCCGCCAGCCTGGCTGTAGGCATTGAAAACTACCTGGCATCACATTACACATCTATTTCTTTCTCTGCTTCCCTTGCCCCAGGAGACTACTGACTCTTTGAAGGCAGGGACACCACAGTCTTTACTGCTAAATTCCCAGCCCCGAAAACAATGACAGGCATAAAGCAGGTGGCCAAGAAACACCTGTTAACACCCAGCAATCGCGAATTCCAGGGAGAAAGTTCAGACTGATTTCATTTTTTTCAACTCCCCACAGGGGTTGTGAAGACCACTCCTGGCTCACGACTCCTGGGTTGAACAGACCAGGTCCAGCCCTGGTGCCCTTGGTGGGCCGGCCTGCCCCAGCACAACACAAGCACCGAGATCTCCCACTTACTGGCTCTCAGGAAAGAAACCTCCAAAGCTGCCACCACAAGGCAGGTGCACACGGTCACAGATGTAACGGGCACCCCCTCCAAATTCAACGCAGAGCCAGAGTCCGCCAGAAACAAACAGAGAAACCTCATTTAAAAGTCAGCACCTGCCCAGCAGCTCAGCACAAAGGACCACAGTGTAACTCAGGGCAAGAAGTAGCCCCGGGCTCCTCAAATGCTCTAGTTGGAGTGGGTTATCAGTTATCTATGAGACGTAACGCACTACCCACAACTCAGGGGCCCCAAATAATAACCATTTCATTGTCCACTTGCTGTGGGCTGGGCTTGGGCAGGGCCCCTCTGCTGGACGTGGTGAGGGCCAGGCTCACTCCTCAGCTGGGAGTCTGGCCAGGCTGGAAACACCCTGGACGGCTCTGCTCTCAAGAGCTGTCGGCCGGGGCGCCCAGTTCTCCCCAGCAGGATGGTCCAAACTGCTTCACACGGCAGGTGAGAGGGCTGAACAGAGGCTGCCAGGCGCCCAAGCTCTGGGCCAGGAGTCACGCTGCGTCACTCCTGCTGTGCTCTGTTCAGAGCAAGTACAAGGATGCCAGGGGGCAGCCTCCCTGCCTGATGGGAGGACTGACAAAGTCACATGCACAAGGGCGGTGGGGTCTGAGGGAATGAGTGAGGCCGACTGTAGAAACAACTTGAATAGCATAATCCCCTTTTTACAGGAGGTGGAGGGCACAGAGTGGGCAAGTGACTCGCCTGAGGTCACACAGAGTCAGGACTGGAAGCCACACAACCTAACCTGCCTATAGCAGGTTAACCTAGCAGCGCCCACCCCCCACCGACCCCCAGAGCTCAAGCTCTGACTTTGACATAAACCATCCGTGTGCCCAGCACAGGTCACTGAGCCTCGCTCCACGGGGACAGGGAACTCACTTGCCTGCACTGCGGGCGGGTGGACAGACGGCTGGCTGGCTGGGTGGGGTCTCCCAGGGTAAGGCCGGACAGGGAAGAGTCTGGGGGACATTTAAAGTCACCCCCAAAGTCCCAGGAGCCTGGCTGTGCAGGGAGACTCACAAATCCCATTGACATACAAGCCTCTAGTTGTATGTCCATGTGATTTATTTCTCTCCAGTCCAAGTACAGCCTTTTCTATCCAGTTCCTCCTGAGCATCTGCCTTTGACTGTCTCTTCTGACTGAATTCTTCCCCTCCCCTCAAACTGGGTCCTCCTCCAATCCCCCCATCAAGGGGCACAAGCCACACACCTGGTGTCGTCCTCACTCCCTCCCTCCGCCGCCCCTGCCTGCACCCGCAACCTGTGTCCTGTGAACCCCACCTCCATCTACTTCTCTCCGTTACCTCTTCCAGACTCTGGCCCATCTTCTCTCTCAGGGAGCTGCACCCCACACACACACACACACACACACACACACGTGCGCACGCGACCCATGTGCCCCCAAGGCAGCAGCCAGGTGACGTTTCCCAGTCCCAAATCCATTGGTCACCCTCTCATACAACCTTCAAAGGCTCCACATTGTTCCCAGGATAAAGACCCAAAGCCTCAGCGAGGTCGTCAGCACTCTGCACGGGCTGGGCCCTGCCATCTCCCCCCCGACCCCCCGCCGTGCGGCCCACGCTCAAACACGACGCCCCCTCCCGCCCGGGACCACCACACCTGCTGCTCCCTCTGCCTGGAACGGTCATGACCCGCATCCTCTGCCCTCATCACGCTTCGGCCGGTTCGCCCCTACTTTTTCAAAGTTCATATCTATATCTCCAAGATATAGTTTTAAGAGGAAAAAGCAAAGTAGAGAACAGGGCTGGGGGGAGGGGTGGGGAGAGCACACTCCCTTCTGTGATTAAAAACAAGAGGAAGAATATAATGCACAGACATGTTCTGAGAGCATCTCAGAAACAAGAAACATCGGCGGTGCCTCTAGGAAGAGGGGGTCGGTCTGCAGGACGATAAGGACAGCGCTCACTGAACGTGCACTTGCCAGACTGTGTCAGTTCATCCTACCCGTGACCGCATGGTGCGGAGATGATCACAATGCTCCCATTTGACAGAGGAGGAAACTGAGGCCCAAAGAAGGGGAACCGACAGCTGACAAGTAACAGACCCCAGCCCGGGCCTGACTACACCAAGCCAACCTCCCAACGCTGCTCCGCCCGTCTCCGGCCATCACAGACGCTTCTCCACAAGACATGCGCACATACCACTCTTCCCATCTCCAGAAACCTGTTTGTAAAAAGAATGATGTCCCCCACCTCCCATGAAAAGCATTTCTTTTCCTTTCCCTGCCAATATTTCCAAGGGGGCGGTCACTTTTGAAGGCTACACCTCACGTGGCTACACGGTTCTGGGTGTTTGCTGAAGATTTCTTTTGGTCAAAGCTGCTGTCGTGTTAGAAGCCCTCCTCGAAATAAATTTAACAACGGGGCAACTTGTTAGCCCAAGTGTTCGCCTCCAACAGGATAAGCTCGGACTTCTTCAGATGGCAGTTCAAGGCTTTCAGGACAGACGTGCATCTCCGGGGTGCCAGGAATAACCAGAGCCTGGCCGGAGATGGCTCTAGCTGCATGGCCACCCTCCTCCCTGTGGGGCCGGCACCCAACTCAGCTCACGGGATATCTCTGACCCCTGCTCATCCTGGAGCTAGAGGGGCTAGAAACACGAGAGACCCTCCTGTGTGCGGCCAGATGGTTAACTGCACCGGGTTGAGGTCTCCCAGCAACCACGGAGCACCACCCTCTACAGGCAGGACAAGGTGGCCTCAGCAGACCCACTGCCCAGCGTGAACCAGGAAAAGGGTGTTGTTCCCCGGGGCCGAGCCTTCTGCTCTACTGGTGACATTCACGGGACAGGCGCCCGAAGGCGGGTGACAGTTAACTTACATTCAGCGCAGGCACTGGGCTGGGGTCACATACTTTACCCAGCCTCACAACCACCGCAGGAGTTAGGAACCATCACTGCCCCCATTCTACAGACGAGGAAACTGAGGCGCCGCCTGAGAGAGGGACTTGCTGAGGTCAGCCGGGTGCAGTTGGCAGGGCCGGGGTTCTAGCCTGACCACAAGGCCAGCTCCGAGGCACCCAGGCACAACGGCTCCAGCTGTCTGCAGGAGCGACGAGGGCCGTGTCATGGCCCTAACCATGCCCATGACTGCCTGTGGCTTTTATAAATGAGGATAAGTTACAGCAGGGCACACGCACACGTGCACACACGCGTGCCATGACGCATCCAGCCACCCTCACCCTCCTCCAGTCACTGGCTGACTTCAGCCCGCGAACCCCCCAAGCTCCCTCCTGCCTCTTGGCCTTTGCACGGCCGTTCTCTCTGCCCAGCACACCTTTCCTTCCCACTCGGGCTGCTTCACTCCAACCACCTTCTGGGTCTCAACTCACTGCCCCTGGACACCTTCCCTCAGCTCCCCCAGCCTGCCAGCCCCAGAGCAGCTCTTACCCCTTCCCCCCCGACTGGCATCTGAGCCCAACCCCACTAGACCCCTCAGTGTGGGCCACATCTCTGCTCTCCGCGGCAGCCCCTCGCCTGGCATCATGCCTGGCCTAATAGAAGGCACCGATTTGCTGGGTGGGAAAGAGAAAGGAGGGGGGGAGGGAAGGAGGACCTCACACGCAGTGAGCTGCAGGCACCGGCCTCCATCTTTGTGTGACTCTCCCAGGCTCGCACGTGCCCCTCCAGCCAGCACTGGCTCCTGGGATGTCGCCCTGGGCAGTGTGAATGGGCTCCCACAGCCTCCCAGTCAAAGAGCTCACCAAGCAAGATGCAACCAAACAGAGAAAACCCCAGTGACTGGAATTTCCATTTCCTATGAGCAAACAGCTGCTCTGTGCTAATATCCTCCTGGAATAAAGTGTTATTAGTTAATTTAAAAAACCATACAGAGGGCTTCCCTGGTGGCGCAGTGGTTGAGAGTGCGCCTGCCGATGCAGGGGACATGGGTTCGTGCCCCGGTCCGGGAGGATCCCACATGCCGCGGAGCGGCTGGGCCCGTGAGCCATGGCCACTGAGCCTGCGCGTCCGGAGCCTCTGCTCTGCAGTGGGAGAGGCCACAACGGTGAGAGGCCCGCGTACTGCAACAAACAAACAAACAAAAAATAAACAAAAAAACACACAGAGGGCTTCCCTGGTGGCACAGTGGTTGAGAGTCCGCCTGCCGATGCAGGGGACACGGGTTCGTGCCCCGGTCCGGGAAGATCCCACATGCCGCAGAGAGGCTGGGCCCATGAGCCATGGCCACTGAGCCTGCATGTCCGGAGCCTGTGCTCCGCAACGGGAGAGGCCACAGCAGTGAGAGGCCCGCATACTGCAAAAAAAAAAAAACAAAAAAAAAAAAACCCAAAAAAAGACAGAGACCAATTATTAACAAATTTGTAGGCTTATTTTTAGCCACGAGTATTACTGATACGTTGTCCTCTGAGCTACCACCCTCTCTGCCTGTTGACCTGCTCCAGGAATTTCCAACAGGGCAAGACCATTTAACCTGATGCTTTGCTGTTGTTGCCTGTGTGGGGGATTTTTTCCCTCGATTTTACTTTTCCTTATGGAATAGGAATAGGAACAAGGAGGGGCTGCTTGGTATCACTACCATGTACTTACGATAAAACGAATGTTTCCTGTGCACCTACTATAAGCAAGACTCTGGCCTGGAGCTGAAGACAGAACAGTGGACAAGACATATTTTTATAAAGTAAAAAGAAACAAATACATTTCCCAGAAGGCGGAAAGAGCTGGAAAAATATTAGAAGAAAATAATTACATTAAAATGTCAATGCTGTTTGCAATAAGGATCTCAAGGAAAAGACAACTTCCATGAGATTCCGGCGGGGAGACAAACGGGATGCGGTCCCCACACCCCCGACCCAGAGCACCTGCCCAGGAGAACGCAAGCAGGAAGCAGCACTTGGTTTGTTCCATGTTGTGTGTTATTAAATGTCCCCCGTTACTCACCCCTCCCACTGAAAAGACGAGATAAAATAATCAATTATCCCTAAATCTCGCATTATTTCCCATTAAGGCAGAGGCAGCTAGCCGCAAGAATTAGGAGAAGAAAGAACAGAAGTTGAGGCGCAGGCGGCGGCTGGCTCCACCGTCCACGTGTCCTCCTTCCTGAGCCCCAAGCCGACCTCAAGGAGCCCCGGGACTACGGTCAGCTCAGAGCATCGCAGCCTCATGTCCCAGCTGGAGTGTGACTCAGCCTTTGACGTTGACCTTTCAGTTGGGCCAGGTATACAACCTCTGCATCCTGGCTCCCCCGGATCAGCTCCCCGACTAGGAAGCCGGGCACAGTGCCCCCGGAGGAGCCCCCAGTGCACACCGGCGACCCCTGGAACCAGCCAGGGCCATGCAGGGGGGAGGATGGGAGAGTCCTACAGGGCTGCCTGATTTCTCCCAGCAGTGGTGACCTCAGGTCAGGAGGGACCCTTCTTTCAAGATCTCGAGGCACCAGTAGGAGCCATGGATGTCTCAAAACTGCCCAGAATCAGGGCTTCCCACCGTCATCAGCCAGAATGTTCAGAGGCCTCCAAGAGGACCTTGGTGGAAGCGCGTCCATGACGACAGGCGGGGGCGAACCCCAGCTCATGGCGACAGGGCCTCCCTGCGCTCCAGGCGCCGTGCTAAAAGCTTCACAGAAACCAACCCGTCAAATCCTCACCACCACCCCTCAGGCAGGGACATTTGACGTAGGGGGAAACCAAGGTTCAGAGATGTCAGGTGGAGCTGTCAAAGTTCTGCAAACCAGGGGACGCCAAAGAGTCCATGCACCTGCCAGCTCCTCTCAAGACCTTGTCTGTTGCCCCCCCCCCCGCAAGGCCAAGGCCCCACCATGGTAGAGGCAGCAGGAGAGTCCAACGTGAATGTGACCAAGCCCCTCCCACCAAGGGGTAGGCTGTATTCCCTCCCCTTGAACTTAAACCGGCCATGTGCCCACTCTAACAGAACTAGACTGAAGTGAGAGCCCCGGACGCTAAGGGACTCCGCGCCTGTCCCCCACTGCCATGAGACAACATCGCTGGGTCTAAGGAGGATGAGCTGCGCGCGGAGAAGAGCTGCCCAGCCTACTGCAGACCCTGCCCAGCCGCAGACAGCTGAGGGGAGAGCGCCCAGCACTGCAGCATGGAGGCCTGGAGGCTCCAGCAGAGGACAAAGTGGATGCCACACAGAAGGGGGCAAACGTGGGAGGTCTGGTACTTATTACATACATGTCCTGTCATTTTACAAGTCAAAACGGTATGCCCCTAGCCAGAGGGTGAGCTTCCAGGAGGGGCAATACTTCTTCACATCACCCACACACCATGCCCCCTGCACACAGCAGCACTTCCTACGTCAGCAGGTAAACATGTAGGAATGGATGATAATGTACAAGATGATAAAACCATGCCCCACTTCACCGAAACCCATCCCACCTTAGTGACTTCTGCCACACCTGTGTCTCCTCAACGGATGACCACAGCTACTGTATTAATATTTTAAGCCCATCTTCTTTTGTTTGCAAACAAATGTGACTTGAAGGAGGACCATATTCCACCACTCTCTATGGAGAGTGTAACCCTGGTCACCTGGAGGATAACAGGGAAATAGAGCAGGTGGGGCAAGGCCAAGGGGACCCCACAGAGCAATGCTCAGGCTGGGACAGCCCTGAGGCTGGCGAGCTCTGGGGAGTTCTGCACAAAAGACCCTGCTGACAAATGAGCCAAGGTCAGCAATGACTTGACTCGTGACTGCAGAAACACAGTCACCCCACAATTCACGTTGCCCAAGACAATGTTTTCCTGCCAAAGGGAAGCAGAAAGATCATTTTTGGCAGATTTTCCTGACTATTTAAATCCCCTGAGCTACTGATTACAGCAAGGCAAAAATTCTGCTGCACATGGATGCAAACTTCCAAGAAGTAATGGGACCAAAAAATGAAGTAATGACAACACCGCTCATGAGTAACAGTATTAAGACCAACCCAGCAACTTTAACAAAAACAGCTGCACAACAGTGTGCAATAAACATATTTATTAAGTCCAGAGCCACAGCTCCCACCTTCCACTCGGGTCTTGGCAAACCCATTTTCTGACTGCTGACTAATCGATGTCAAAGTCTACTTATGTCACGGCCACGAGATAAGGTGTGTTGCCAAGAGACACACCCAAATGACTCGCCCCAGCCCATTAAAGACAGGACCTTCCACAACTCTGCCCATGGCTGGTCCTCCGCCATCACCTTGCCTGACCTTCGATAAATAAATCTTGTCCTAGTGGCCATGCTAGTGAAATGAACTGGGAAAATGAAGAGTACATCTGCTTGTGTCTGTGTGTTTATGTGACTACAGATGTGCATGCATCTACGGGATAGGCTGCTTGAACCAGGAATGGGATAAACACAGGGATCTGTTTCATCTAAAGCACAGAAGGCCTTCCTGTAACATGCAGAATGAAGCCAATAAAGGGCATACAGGGTGGGTGGAGCATGCAGGGTGGGCGGGGCAGGGTGGGCGGGGCATGCAGGGTGGGCGGGGCATACCGAGTAGGCCAGGCATTAAACTCACCTAGATTCAAACTGCTCTTCATACACATGTGCCCACGGCCCTCGCACCCTCTGACCCTACCTCAAGTGTTTGGAGGAAGATTAAATAAAAGTAAGATGCCCCATGTGTAACACAGAGGCGACAACAAGCACATTTTCACTCCAGCCACTGATGATTTGCCAGACTGTCAGCTACGTGAGGGTCAGTCTTGTTCCCAGGATTAATATTATTAAATAAAATTTGGATGGACATAATGTTCAGGCTTGAGTCACACATCTCAGGCCAACCTTTAATTTCTTGGTAAAGAAATATCGTAAGTATAAAAAGTGCTTCAGGGGCTTCCCTGGTGGCGCAGTGGTGCAGGGGACACGGGTTCGTGCCCCGGTCCGGGAAGATCCCACGTGCCGCGGAGCGGCTGGGCCCGTGAGCCATGGCCGCTGAGCCTGCGCTTCCGGAGCCTGTGCTCTGCAGCGGGAGAGGCCACAGCAGTGAGAGGCCCGCGTACCGCAAAAAAAAAAAAAAAAAAAAAAGTGCTTCAGCTTCCCCTGAGATTCTGTGTGAGCTTTCCAAGGGTGGCCTACCGGCCACATGTAGCCCCAGATATGCTGGGCTCAGGTCACGTGCTTTGTTTTTAAGTGAGGAGGACAGTAGGTGACCACCTGGCAGTCACTCTCATTCTTCACATGTTCTGAACCTGCTCTTGTTAGGGGTAGCCGTGAACATACCCAAAACAAACAACCCAAAAAAACCAAACAAACAAATTGGGTCATTTGTAGAGACATGTATGAACCTAGAGACTGTCATGCAGAGTGAAGGAAATCAGAAATAGAAAAAAAAAATTGTATATTAATCGCATATCTATGGAATCTGAAAAAACTGGTATAGGCGATCTTATTTACAAAGCAGAAATACAGACACATACGTAGAGAACAAACGTATGGATACCAAGGGGGAAGGGGGGTGATGAATTGGGAGACTGGGACTGACATATATTCACGATCGATACTATGTATACAATAGATAACTAATGAGAACCTACTGTATAGCACAGGGAACTCTACTCAATGCTCTGTGGTGACCTAAACGAGAAGGAAATCCCAAACGGAGGGGATGTGTGTACATATAGCTGCTTCACTTTGCCCTACAGCAGAAACTACACAACGTCGTAAAACAACTATACTGCAATAAATATAGTCAATTTAAAAAACAAACAAACGTCCCATTTCCCAGGCGCTGCAGGTGGGAGTGGCTGTTTGACACCCTTCTGGCCAAGGAGGTGTAAGCGGATGTCACTGGGCGGGGCTCCCAGGAAAGCCAGGTCAGGACCAAGCAGCTGGACACGCCTCCACCCGTCACCATCCCCTCCTTCCTGCCTAGAAAGCGTATGTGTGGCTGGAGCTACGGCAACCCTCTTGCCCCCAGGAGGCGGCAAGGAAATCGCAGAGCCTTGGCCCTGAGACAGGGAGGCCGGTGTGCTGCCCGCACTTCCGGTGAACGTAAAATGCCCCGTCTCTTATTGTAACCAGTACCGCTTAGGTTTTCTATTACATGAAGCCAAACCAATCCCTAACTGACAAACTTGCTAATATTTAAAAACCACATTTCACATAAAAATCGGGATTTCCAGCATGTCTCTTAAAATAGGATACTCGGGTCCCCCTGGGACCACATTCCTGCCTGGTGATAACAGTTCTGTGCAAAATCCCACTCCCTGACTCGGCCATTTTCGGGGGTACCAGCCCCTGTGGACACTGTAGTTGGGGGCCTGGGTTAAACCATTTTATAGGACATGGAATAGATCCCAGCTCTCAAATTCAATAATGGTAGGTCTCAAACCCTCTGATATACATTGTTGATATTCAAACGTTTTCCTTTCGCCTCTATTCCTGTGACATTTGACATCCACCCCATACATGATGCTCTGATGGAAGCATGGGTGAGGGGTCTGGAACATTCCCATCCTCCACACCCACGGCCTCCTGCAGGTGGTCTGGCCACTCCCAGGCCTAGTGTTAAAATGAGTCACCTGTGTCCTTCAACACAGGTACCTTTCCCTAAGAGGTCACCAAATTCATGAAACAATCAAAATATATATATATATATATATATACACATTCAAATCTGACTTCAAGACCACCAATGTGCTATCCCATAATTAGAGAACCAAAGTCAATAACTTAAAGAAGGTGGGGAGACTCCAGTAGGCCTGCAGTCGGGGCGGCGGGGGAGGCAGGAAGGGGGCCGGGGGGCAGCATATGAGGATGGCTGGACAGACCTGGGGCCGGGCAGGGAGGGAGGCTGCGGGGAGTAGAAAAGGGTCGGTGTGGGAAAGGGCAGGTGAGGTCAGGAGCCCCGGGCTGGTGGGAAGACTGTTAGAACCAACATGTCCACACGGCACGCTGCTGCTGCCCTCTGGGTAGACCAGAATCAGAATCGGAACCGGACCCCCCCACTTCTTCTCATCACTGCTTCCTGAGGACGGACCCTGTGGTCTCACTGTTCTGAGACAGCGAGGGGTGTGGGTCCCCGAGTCCTCGCAGGGACCACGGCCAGGTCCACGCAGCACAAACATTTCACAGGTGGAGGAAATGAAGCCCAGAGAGGTTGACCAGCTTGGCCCTGACACAGAGCCAGTTAGAGGAGGGGCTGCAGATCAACCCACAGGCTGTCTCCACGTCTTCATCACAGGGTCTGCACCCTTACGACATTATTCACAGAAGATGGAATTATCTCAAGGCGATTAGGGGATGTCCTAGGAGAGCCTTGCCTCTTCACAGCTGTGAAACCAATGACTAGCATCTGTTACAGACAACAGCTGAGTAATCCTCCCCCACCCGGAGTTATGGACATTCTCTACCACCATGTTACAGACAGGAAATGGAGGTTCAGAGGAGGTGAAATGACTTGCCCAAGGTCACACAGCATGTACGTGGCAGAGCCAGGCCTGGGACCCCTTCATCCAATTCCAGGCAAAGAATCTCTTCGGTTGTCATCGTTCTCTTTGTCAAAGAGACCCATCCAGCCAGGGCCAACCATGGCACATTTTAGGTTCTCTGGAGGAGCTCAATGCATTGAAATAAATTAATCCTGTGTGGATAAGAAATGACTCCTGCTTGGGTGTCCTCCCCTTAAGGGCGTGAGATGATCAACCAAGGGCTCCAGCAGAAGAGCTCTATGACCACGTCAATCACACTTCGACTTATCCATTCAGTCAACAAACATCCCCGGGGGGACAGCCAAGGGCAGCACAGCCAAGAGGACCCTCAGGGTGTTCCACCGACTAGTGCTGTCTGACAGAGCCGCCAAGGATGGAATGTTTTAGATCCACACGATCCAACATGGCTGCCGCCAGCCACACGTGGCAACTGAGTGCTTGAAATGTGACCCGTGCGACTGAGGAAAGAAAATTTTAAGGTTAATTTATTTCATTTAGATTTAAATTGCCATAAGGAGCTAGTGGCTACTGTATTGGGTGCTATGTGGCAGGAGAGACAGAGAATAAGTTAGTTGGTCAAATAAGTGAGATCATTTCACAGAGCGACCAGTGAGGAGAAGCAAAGTGGCTGAAGTGACCGAGAGGGATGGGGTGGGGCGGGAGGGAGACCCTGGGCTCTGCCTGTGGCTGGCCTTCTGCTGAACAGCCACACCTGGCACCTGGGAAGGTCCCAGGGATGAAGCTGTCCCTTGTCACTGCCTTCTGTGTCACAATAGGGTGAGGAGGGTTGAGGAAGGGAAGTTTCAAAAGCCTCCTACTTTCATAAGCAGAAAAAATTCTAAGTTTTCTAAACTCCATATTTCTTTAAGCATGCAGCTTTTGTTTTTAATAACCCCCAAGAAGAAGCTGACAAGGTAATTACTGCATAGTTCTACTGCTAATTAAGCCATGGAGACACTCTGCAAGAGTGAGATCCCCAAAACTCAGGACTCCGGAGCAAGGGAACGTGCAAGGAACGAAGCCGGGGAGAACCACGCCGTGGAGAAAGCAGGCCGCGACCCCCTCATCCCCACCCCGCGCTGGGGCACCAATAAAAGGTTCAGGCAAAGGGATGCCGGAGCCTGGAGTCTGGGGTGCGGATGTGTCTGTGAGTCTGTCTGCAGCCCAGGAGGGGAGTGGATGCTCTGAGAGGCTTCTCCCTCTCCCGGCCATGAGCAGAGGTGGATCTGTCCCTGCAGAAAGATGTGGTCCCAGCCTCCTCCACACTGACCTGCCAGCCACTCTCAGGCTGCCACTGAGCTGCTTATCCACGGAGGCCCTGGCCAGCCATCTGGCCAGCCCCAGGCCTCGTCCACTAAGACACTGTGCCTGGTTCCACAGATGCTTACCGAGGCCTCCTGTGGGAGAAGTCTGTGCTGCGCTCCTGGCCTAGGGAGCCCGGCCCACCGAGAGTGAGCCCAGAGTCCCAGGTGGTGATCATGAGCAAACTGGGACGGAGGAAGGGGGTCTGGGCGGTGGGGGCAGGGTAGCTACTTCGTCTCATCAGGTGAACAAAGAGGACCCTCTGAGGAGGTAAGATCGGCCCGAGACCTGGGCAAGCAGAGGTCAGCAGGACCCAGACGTCTGGAGCTCAGGAGCCAGACAGGTCAAGGCAGGTCCCACACGGACACACACGCGGACATGGACAGACACACACACACACACACACACACACACACACACACACACACACACACACACACACACACACACACACACACGGAACTTGTCAGCACAGACTGAGACCGTGGCAAAGGACTAGGCTCAGTGGGTCCCCAGGTGTGCTCACCTGACCCGAAGCATCAGCGTCACCTGGTCACGTGTTAGAAATGCACATCACCGGCCCCCACCACATAGGCTGAACTGGAAACACCGGGGCGGCGCGGGGCGGGGGGGGGGGGCGGTTAACGACCCTTCCAGGCGATCCTGATACACTGCTAGGGTTTGACAATGAAAGAGCTCCATCAGCAGTTCTCCAGGGAGATTTTGCCCCCAGGGGACATCTGGCAACGTCTGAGGACATTTTTCGATCGTCACAACCAGGGGTGCTACTGTTGTCTAGTGGACAGATGTCAGGGAGGCTACTGAACATCCTACAAAGCACAGGGGGGCCCCCAGAGCAGAGGAGGATCCCAGTACCAATGGCAACTGTGTCGAGGTTGAGAAACCCGCTCTAGATCAAAGGGTCCCCCACCTGGCTGCACAGCAGAATCTTCAAAAAGACAAATTGCAGGTCCCCATGGAAACATTCTAAACAGCTGTCCAGGGTGACTCGGCTCAGTCTCTGGTCCTGGCATCTGGGAACCAGGGAGAGAGCTGAGAATGGAGGAAGAAGGCCCTGTGGGAACCCCCATGCGATGCGCTGGGAAGACGTGCCGCGGGATGCAGGGAAAACCCGGGGAGGAGAGGGTGTCAGGAAGTGGGGGATGAGCGGGCGAGAGCAGTGAAGGGACAAGGTGAGGAGGTGACGTGGGTTCGGACCAGAAGGAGGTCCACACGGGACCAACGCCAGGGCAGAGCCCATCCCATGGCCTGAGAGCTAATGGAACGAGAAAAAGCAAAACTTCTCCTCGCGAGTATGAACCCCTCAGAGGGAGGCAAGGTGATGGGATGCCAAGTCACCTTTTTTTTTTTTGCGGCACACGGGCCTCTCACTGTCGTGGCCTCTCCCGTCGCGGAGCACAGGCTCAGCAGCCATGGCTCACGGGCCCAGCCGCTCCGCGGCATGTGGGATCCTCCCGGACCGGGGCACGAACCCGCGTCCCCTGCATCGGCAGGCGGACTCTCAACCGCTGCGCCACCAGGGAGGCCCTGGGGGAAAATCTTAACCATGCTTGTGGGTACAGAGTAAGGATTTGCAGTGAAGAACGCGGTAAAACTGCCAAAGGAATCGTGAATGGAGTAACGGTGTGGAGAGAGCATTAGGGCGACCCTCTGGGAGAATCTTTCATCCCTGCCACGCAGTCCCTGGCCGCTGAGAGATTTAACACACTAATAAGGCCACAAAAAGATGTTCACGCTCACCAGCAGTCAAAGAGCCACAAATAAACACAAGAGACCCCCGTCACCCTTCGTGTGAGAGAAAAAACCAGATTGATGACCTCAGGTGCTGGCAAGCCTTTGGAGAAAGGGTGCTCTCAGATTCTGAAGGAGCATCAATGGTCCATTTTCCAGGAGGACGCAGTATCAGAAAAATTTTCAATGTGAGTCTCCTGTGACCCAGATATACCCTAGAGGAAATTCACAAAGGAGCACAAGAAGGCTTTGCCTGGATGACCGCTGCTGTGCTGCTTGTAATAGTTAAAAATTGAAGACACAAATATCTAATAGCTCAACTGAGAAAAATATATTCCCTGGGACACTATGTGGTTATTAAGAAAGGGAGATCGCTGAGACCCAGTGTTGAGTAGAAACCCAAATGGAAGAACCTTCCATACAGTGTGTTACCACTTGAGTTCTTTTAAATGCCTTTCCCCAAGAACCTGTAGATATAAACACGCAGGAAAAGGTCCAGATGCTCCACCGAACTCGTCACAGAGATAACCTCTGGAGAGTGACAGAAAGGGGTGTCATTGCTTACCTTTCCCATAATGTTCTGAGTTTTTTGTGTTTTTTTTACGGTACGCGGGCCTCTCTCTGTTGTGGCCTCTCCCGTCGCGGAGCACAGGCTCCGGACGCGCAGGCTCAGCGGCCATGGCTCACGGGCCCAGCCGCTCCGCGGCACGTGAGATCCTCCCGGACCAGGGCACGAACCCTCGTCCCCTGCATCGGCAGGCAGACTCTCAACCACTGCGCCACCAGGGAAGCCCTGTTCTGAGTTTTTGTGGAGAGAATACTGACGCGTTAAGGATGCATTTTGGAGGGGGGAAAGGTAAATGCAACCTTGGGCTGTTTTTATAAAGTCACAGAATGTAGACGGAAGGAGGTGACACTTCTATCTGACTTTGCACCGGGTTATTCCACAGCTGGCTTGTGAGTTTCACATTTCAGAAGCAGCTCTTTAGAGCAGCAGGCGGACAAATGGGAGAGGTCCCACAGGGCAAGGGAGGCGAGGGCTGGGACTCTTCAACCTAGTGAGGAAGTGACTCAGGTGGGCGCGATAACTAACAACACCAGACTCTCTGAAAACCCAGGTAACGTGCGTCATGAGAAGATCACATCAGAACTGACTGGGAGCAGACCTTCCCAGATCGTTTGAAAAAGACTTTTCAAATCGGTCTGCCCAAAGAGACGCATGCACTGCATCGGAAAGAAGTGAGTCCCCCATCAGAAGAGGCATGCAAGCACATGCCAAGCCGACCAAGCAAAGCAGGTGTAGATAATGCTCCCTGATCACCCTTCCCACTCCAAGCTCCCAGGTCGCTTCCAACTTGAAGATTCTGAATCTCTTTCTACCGTGAACTCCTGTGCTGAACACAATCCTTAAATACTTCACTGATTTTTGCTTTTTAGTAAGGTTCTACCACTCACAGAATTATACCTACTAGAGACTTTTTTTTTACCTCAAGCGTCTGCTCGCTGGGTCCCATTTTGAGCATCTGAACCAGAGACGAACTCGGGCTTTCAGCCTCCCGTGGTATCACTTAATCACGGACATCCAAGCCCTTCCACCTCTCTCCCAGGCGGACCCGCACAAGACACCTGTCAAGCCCTCTGTTCCCACCCACGGAGGCATCAACTCACAGACAGCCAAAAAGCGAAATCCTCCATAATTCCTGTTTCAAGTTTGCTTCCTTTTACTGCCAGGGAGACAAAAGGAGCTGAAAAGGATTTTCTCATGACGAGCCACTCAACTTCCATAATTGGAACAATCATGGATGTGCATCTCCAACACAGAGAAAACCAATCCACCATGGAGTGCTGAGGGCTTAATCCCAGATTTCTAATAAATGGATTAATTAAAGCCTTAAGGGTCTACGCAGAGCTACCTCTGCTTGAAACTCTAAGGAAATTAACTTGCCCTCCCAGATATAAAAAAAGGGCCAGGGATCTCCTCCGGTGGGTACCTTAGTTTGACCAAATGACAGTGTCAATAGTCCTAACAAAGAAATCTTACAAGCCTTGCATGGGTTTATTGTTTAAAATTTCAGATTGGGCCCTGGCGCCCACAGAGCTGCCTTTTAACCCGTCTTTCTTTGCAGTTAAATAGTGAAGCTCCTCTGTGTTCCAGCGGAGTGAAGGAATCCCTCCCCACAAAGCCGGTTCACCCCAGCCCCAGGGAGTATCAGGAGTTTGATGCCCACCATTTACCGTGATCAAGTCCCCATCTGGGGTCAGTGAATTTAGAGAGGGACAATCCTCAAAGGAAGGTAAGAGCAACTTATTGTCAAAACAGAACCTGTGACAGGATGGTGCTTCTCTAAGATTCGAATGGAGTCCTGTGGCGTGATACCAAAACACCAGCTTTGATTCTTTTTTTGAACCCTACATTTCAGAAGCTCAGACTTCTCCCTGTGAAGTGAAAATTGCCTTCTGGTGGAGAAAGGTTTTAATGATCACTTTGCTTCCTGCGTCTCCATGGTGACGGGGCGCACAGCCCACCTCCCACCACCCCCCTCCTGCTTTATTAGGCCTTTCTTCCTCTTTGGAAAGTAATCAATCAAGCCGTATAGACTCCTTTGTGACCGGATTTATCACCTAAACAATCGACGCTGCCGCGGGGGGTGGGGGAATGAACGAAGTCCATATAATTTAATGAAATCAGGCTCCGTCCTGGTGCACGCATGCCCTTCATCTCCCAGTGGCAGCTCTGCCAGCACACCTGTCCCGGGAGGCGGGCGGGCGCGCCCAGGTGCGCCAGGCCCCGCCGACTTGGGCGCCCCGCGGAACCCCTCTGCGCGGCGGCCGCATAAGCGCTGCCCTGCCCGGGCGGGGGATGCCCCAGCCGGGCCTCCTGGGCCACCGGAGCTGGGGCCGCGGGGGAGGGAAGCAGAGCTCGGAGCCGGCGCTGGTAGAGGCGGCCACAGGTCTGACTCCCGGCCCCCAGCTGGTCAGCACCCAAAGAAGGGAAGCCCCTCGGAGGGGCCAGCAGATCCCACCAACCCGCAAGGAGGGCAGATGCGGAGTGCCGGGCTTTACCCGGGGAACCGGCTCCTCCCCGGACAAAGGGCTCCGCCGCCTTATGGGGAGCCTGAGCGACCGGGTCCTGCCGCGGCTCCGCAAATGCAGCCCCGGCGCGCAGCAGCGCCCGGGACTTGGCGCCCAGCGCCCCCTGCCCCGGCCCTCCCCGCCCTCCCCCGCCCACCCCGTTACCTGGGTTCTCCCCGGCGTCCGCGGAGGACGTGGCCGTGGAGTCGGTGAGGACGCTGGGGTCACTCTGCGAGCGGCCCCGCGACACGAGGCAGCCGCTCCCGTCCTCGGACGTGGCCATGGGCCCGGCCGGCGTGGGGGCAAGTTGGTGGGAGCCGCGTGTAATCAGAGCATCCGAGGAGGCCAAGGTCACTGGCCAGGGGACTGGAGGGGGCGGCTTTTTAAAAAGGAAAATAAAAAAGGACAGGGAAAGGGAAGAAGCCGGAGGACGAGGCCGGGGCTGGCTTCAGGGCGGTGAGACAATAGCCTCGCGGCTGCAGCCAGGCGCATCCCGGCGTGCGCGGCCTCGCTCTGTTATTTATTCGTGTTTATTCCCATTCTTCAGTCTATATTCCAGGAAAAAAAAAAAAAGTTGAACCAGGAAATAAAAACTTTTTCTTGTCAGTGTTTATTGCGTGCTTGGGGCAGGGGGTGATGCCCGAGAATTTCTGGGGGCGCTCCCTCCCCCCACCCCACCTCCCACCCCCCGGGGGAAAAAAAAGGAAAAAAGAAGAATCTTTGCTCTGGCGATTGCTTTAATCTGAAAGCTGTTCTTGGAGCATCTGTTGGAAAACATTAGGATTCTCCCATCATGCCCCGCGAGAGGAGCTTGACGTCACGAGAGAGGGGAGCGAGAGCCAGCGTGGGGATGGGGCGGGGTCTCAAATACCTGAACTGCACGCCGCCCGCCCCGAGGAAGAGGGCTGAATCCTGGGTTCTGAACCGCCCACTCCCACCGCAGCCGCTCTCTGGAAACAAGGATTCCACATCCCGCTTCCTCCGGCTCCCCGCTGGCGGGGAGGAAACCCTGAGGGTGCCTCCCTCGGAGGTCAGGGCCTAATCTCCCCAGCAGCTTCAGGGCCCTTCCTCTCTCGGGGATCTGGAGGCCACCGTGGGATGGGGGGTGGGGCACTCCGGAGCTTTGTCCCCGCCCACCACAGCCTCCTCCCCACTGCCCAGCCCTCCTTCCCCCTCCCCCCCAGCCCTCAGCCCCTCGCCGGGGAGGAGAGAGGCAGAGGGGCACCTGGCACCTTCCAGGGAGGCCTCCCCCAGATTCCTTGATGGAGTTGATGAGACCAGGCAAGGCAAGGGAGGTGACACCGCCTAGGGCTGCCACTTACAGAAGTGCCCCCCAAGGGGCTAATGAGCAATTCTAACCCTTCTAGATGGTGGTGTGGGAGAAAGAGAGGCAACTCCCACACCTCCGGCTAAGGCTCGGGCGATGAAGAAGAGGAAAGCCCAGTAAAGGACACAGAAAGGGGAGCTGTGTCACACAGCCTGGGCTAAGAAGGGGGCCAGACTCTCAGGTGGCAGGGCCACAGGGACGCCGGGGGAGGGTGCGCCCAGCCCCGGCCTTGCTGTGCAGAGAAGCTCTGATGGGCAGGATCCTGTCTCAGCCCCTCAAGCCACCCCAGGTAGAGGGTGCTGCTCTCAGCCCTACTGTGGGTGATGAAAACAACCGGGGCTCAGAGGAGCCTGCCAGGGGTCCTGAAGCTGGGCAGGGGCTGGGGACCTTCCTGGGGCTGCTTCTTCGTATCCGGCCAGCACCTAAAGCAGGGTTGGGGTGCAGGGGGAGCACCTGGCGGTGTTGGGTGAACCCCAGTGAAGGGCCAAGGACAGCACTGTGTGGGGAAATGTGGGTCCTCACTGCACCTGGGGCTTTGGGCGCTTAGCAGCAGTCCCCTCAGAGAGGTGAGGGACGGAAGACAAGGGTGACCACCAAATACGTTAGTTCTTCAGCGTGTATGTTGGTACAATATTGATTTGAGTCGGGTAGAGGTGGAGCTGGTCATCATATTTTTCTCTGGCTTTGAAATGATCCAAAATAAAAATAGTTTGAGGTTTAAAAACATTAGTGACCCCACCTCTAATGATCAGTAGAAACAGAAGTCTGGTGAACTGCCTGCAGCAGAGACTCAGGCCGTCCAAGTTATCCACACCCAGACCAGGGCCGTCTAGAGGCCTGGGAAGATCTGGCCCACAAGGGGTGCAGAAGGCTGCTGTCCGCAGGTCCCAGCCTGGAGGGTCCCATGGGGGTCTTCATCCATGATAAACGGATAAATAAAATGTGGTGCACCGTCCAATGTAACATCATTCAGCCATAAAAAGGAATAAAATACTGACACCTGCTACAATATGGGTGAACCCTGAAAGTGTTCCAAGTGAAAGAAGCCAGCCACACACACACACACACAAATACACATATATATACTATAGGATTCCATCATGTGAAATATACATATATATACTCTAGGATTCCAGCATGTGAAATATACATATATATACTATATGATTCCATTATGTGAAATGTCCACAGAGACGGAAGGCAGATTAGTGGTTACCTAGGGCAGGGAGGGGGCACGGGGGCAAAGGGAGGGGCTGCTCATGAGGAAGGGGGTTCTTTTTGGGGTGATAGAAACGTTCTAAGTGTTTTAAAATAAGATTATGGTGATGGTTTCACCACTCTGTAAATGTACCAAAAGCTATGGAATTCTACACTTTAAACAGGTGACCTTTATGGTTCGTAAAGTATTTCAATGAGGCTGTTTTAAAAAACAAAACCAGGTACACAGAGGCACCTGGGCTGAGCTTTTGATCTGAAGAATGACTGGGTTCCACCTCTCACCTCTGCTAGGCACAGTCTCACTGCAACCTCCCCTGTCCCTGACCTGGGCTCCGAATCAGACTGAAGTCCTCCCAGGGGTCACCCTTCTGGTCCCTGATCAGAAACCCAAAGCCATTTGCTGACTCCGGGCAGCCCTGACAGTCTCAACACAGCTGCCTCAAAGAACTACAAAGATGACGAAGCCTGTAAAATTCGTCCCTTCTGAAAACACGAAGTGGTGAAGGAAAGGGAGGGCCTTCCTCTGCCCAGGACAGGCGTGGTGGGGGCACGACAGCAGAGGTGACTCTGAGGCTGGCAGAGCCACCCATACACACAGACGTGCCCCTTGTTAGCAGGTGTGTGGAAAAAGGACCACACAGAGGCCCAAGCCCGCCCACAGGTGTCTCCAGGGTTGGTTTCCTTCTTACACAAAGTGCAGATGAAAAATACGAAAACTGGGAATCACTATGCTGTACACTTGAAACTTATAGAATATTGTCCACCAACTATACCTCAATTTTAAAAAGATGCAGATTACTGCCATCCGTCAAATATTTCCTGAGTATCTATTTTGTGACAAAACGTAGGATTTTTCTGGGAATACCACAATGAAACAAGACGTTACTGGACCCTGAATTCTCAGAGCTCGTGATCTTGCAGAGAAGAGAGGATTCAGAACTAAGCAATCCATCAATCCATTGATTTCAGTGAACACAAGAGTGAGGGATGCCCAACCTGGGTGAGCAGAGCCTGGTCTGAGGAAGTGATGCTCTTCCTGAAACTGAAGTCTCAGTGGGATTAATCAGACAAGTCAAGGAGGCAGAGGGAACTGTCTGGGCAAAGGCCATGAGGTGGGAGCAGCACAGAGCTCTGAAGTCCCCAAAAAGAGGCAGAGTGAGGGGCCAGGTGTGAGCTAGGCTGGAGGAGGGGGTGTGGACCCTGTCCATGCAGTGTCTTGTGGTCCCTGTCGTGAGCACGGTGCAAGACAAGTGCTGAGCTCAGAAGTGGGTCCCCAGAGGATTCCTGCAGCTGGTGACACAGAAGGGACCCCAGGTGAGAGAGGGACAAAAGGGCACATGCTTTGCGTCCCACAGGCCCTCTGGTACCAGCTGCAGGCTGGGGACCCCTCTCTGGAACTGTGATTCCTCATCTTAGAAAGAGCATGGTCACTCCTGCCCGGCCGTTCCCAGAGGTCACGTGGCAAGAGCTGGACCAGTGCTAGCGGTGCTCTTGGAGACCCCTTGCATGTCGACGACCCCTGCAGAGCTGATGGCCCAAGGACCTGGGACCCCAGCAGGTCGCCACCATGGGTTCAGGGATCTTTGTCAGGCAGAAGCCTGGGGCGTTGCAGGTGCCCAAGAAGCTGGTATCCGTTGACCAAATCAACGACTGCGCACGGGGGCGTCAACGCATCGCTGCTCCAAAAGTGGGGGGCCCAGCACCCTCAGGACCCACGTCAGCTCCTGCCCTCCAGACCTGAGGTTTCTCCTTGAGGCTCCAGGGACCCTTCCTTACCCGTCACAGAACAGAATTAAACCAGCAAACTCAAACGCTTAAAAAGAACTGCTCCAGCCACAGTCTCTGTCCAAGCTCTTAGGGAAACGGAAACAATGGAAGAGGGTCCAGAGAGCATCCCCCAGGGTGGGGACTGGAGGCCAAAGGAGAGGGAAGGGTGAAGACAAAGCAGGTCCCACGGAGCCCACGCTGAGGAGGGGAGCCCCGCCCTCTGCTGGTCACAGAAGGAACTGCGCCCAACAATGGCCTGTGGGAACTTCCCCTGACCTGAGGGCTGACCTAGCCTTGAACTTGGCTTCTTTTGCCCTTTGACCTTGCTGGGGTTTCCATCACCAGCCTTGCCCATAAGGCTACTCAGGGTGGTGCTCAATGCAATACCAGCCGTGGCTCTTTTCTAAACACACCCAACTCTTCTAAAACAAAAGCCTCCATGTCATCAACCATGGTCCCCGCCCTGAAAGGCATCGGCAGCCACAGCTGGCCTGAGAAACGGCCGTGGGTGGCCCCAGGCTTAGCCCTCCTCAGAGTGTCTTCCGTGCTCAGGCTATCTAGAGCCGGAGTCTAAGACCCGGGCACGAGAGGGGGTTCCATCACTTCCTAACTGTGTGTCCCCTCTAAGCCCGCGTGTGAGTCGGGGAAGGGCCTCCCTCGTAGGGTGCTGGCATTCGGTCCCAGCACTCGAGACACAAAAAGTCCTCTGGTGCAAGACGCTGGCCTTCTGATGTCTTACGTGCCCCAAGCACATCCAGGCCGCCGGGAGGGCCCCATAGGATGGCAGGGATGGAGGCAAAAGAATACGGAGCAAGAAGCCGAACCAGGGGAGGGATGGGGGCGCCCTCTGCAGGAAGGAAAGAAAACAGCCCCAGGCAGCTCCTGCTTCTGCGTGTCCGGGGTGCGTTGGAGCACAAAGCCGAAAGTCTCAGGGGACCTCCCGTCCTGGGTACATCCTATACACCTCCCTTGTTGGAGGATGCGTGTGCCCTGTTTCTAGCTAATGAAGGGAGTGGGCTGGCTTCCTCTGTGGGAAACGCCGCTGATGGACGGACGGGGAGACACACAGAAAAGGCAGCTGTCACCATCACCCTGGCAGGTGCTGACGGCAGCGTGCCTGCCTCCTGTCCGAGTGTCCTGCGGGGTCTGGAGCTCCAGCAGCCACCCTGTGACCCTGGAGTGACACACGTGAGGACGGGATGCCCACAACTGTGGAGAAAGGGATTCTGAAAGACGTGGATGATTAGAATGTTAATAATAAATAAAAGGGCAAACTGGCAATGCTCTTCAGCAGTTATGCTCACCGCCCTGACGGTCCAGCCACTTGACTCTGGCTTTTAAAAGAAGATAATTCATGTTTAAACAATGGTCATTGTCACCCAGACACTTTCTCTTTCCTCCAATTCAACGTGTGCACTGGAGTATGTTTACTGGATTTATATTCTAAAGGGGCTTCTTTCCTTTCCCTTGGGAGACCCCAGAGCTGGGCTTACTGCCTCACCACACACGGATTTATGTCTCTAACAACCCATCGCAGGCACGGGAGACAGCCTTTTACCGGGTAACAGTTCAAACACGGCAGCGAGCCCGATCCATTAATTACAGAAAGTTCATAGCACCAGGTTTATAGTACTTTAAACTTTTAAAAATCCTTCCTAAGTTCCTTGGCGGGAGCGATAATTCCAAGAAGCCACTTGTGCAAACCTATAAATAATGATGGCTGCGTCCGTATTTTCATAGACGCTGTGATCGCTTTCAGAGCCTACATTTCACTAACCCGCTGTGCAGTTTAAAGCTGGTGGCTCCGCTGGGATTTCATGGGGGGAGGGGCAGTCATTTAGGCAGTTCGATCCTGGTGCGTTCACCAGTCCGCATTCTGGAATATTAACAGTAGTGCCAGTGACTTCCACAGCGGACGGGGGAACAGCATTCATTTCCGCGTGTAGTGGAGGCTACGACTTGGGGCGCAGCAGAGATCAGTCCTGGCACTCCACGTGGCAGTTCTGGGGGGCCTCTGACCCTCCTGGTTCATTCTTTTCAAGGGCTACCTGGGGTACCGTGGTATAAAAGGGAACCCCAGGATTTTAGGGGAATGGGCCCTGGGGGTCTGTTGGCAGGAGGGAGTGGAGGGGCAGAAATCTAGAGTGGGGTTGGTTCTAGCTCCGACCAGAACCTGGAACACACAGCAAAGACGGGGGGCTGGCCCTGCATTCGGAAAGGTGTGGGTCTGAAGACCACACGGAGCCACCAGCCTTGATCCCAGAGATGTGTCCTAAGGAACGTGAGGCCCCCGTTTGGGGTTTCAAGAGATGTGTCCTAAGGAACGTGAGGCCCCTGTTTGGGGTTTCAAGAGATGTGTCCTAAGGAACGTGAGGCCCCCGTTTGGGGTTTCAAGAGATGTGTCCTAAGGAACGTGAGGCCCCCGTTTGGGGTTTCAAGAGATGTGTCCTAAGGAACGTGAGGCCCCCGTTTGGGGTTTCAAGAGATGTGTCCTAAGGAACGTGAGGCCCCCGTTTGGGGTTTCAAGAGATGTGTCCTAAGGAACGTGAGGCCCCCGTTTGGGGTTTCAAGAGATGTGTCCTAAGGAACGTGAGGCCCCCGTTTGGGGTTTCAAGAGATGTGTCCTAAGGAACGTGAGGCCCCCGTTTGGGGTTTCAAGAGATGTGTCCTAAGGAACGTGAGGCCCCCGTTTGGGGTGTCAAGAGATGTGTCCTAAGGAACATGAGGCCCCTGTTTGGGGTTTCAAGAGATGTGTCCTAAGGAACGTGAGGCCCCCGTTTGGGGTTTCAAGAGATGTGTCCTAAGGAACGTGAGGCCCCCGTTTGGGGTTTCAAGAGATGTGTCCTAAGGAACGTGAGGCCCCCGTTTGGGGTTTCAAGAGATGTGTCCTAAGGAACATGAGGCCTCCGTTTGGGGTTTCACTGATTGATTCATTTATTCATAGTTGTGCCAGGCACTGCAGGGGGTGGGGAAGGGGAGAGGAGGGCTCCCTCCCGACAACAGCACGTGCAAAGGCCCTGGGGTGGGAGCAGTGGGCGGTCTGAAGGGCTGAGAAGGGGCTGGGTAGCTGGAGTGCTGGGGATGGGGTGGCACGCGGTGAGAGTGGGGGACAGGCCCCAGGACTCAAAGGGCCTCGTGACCCATGGGGCAGAGAACAGATTTTATCCTGGGAGGAATGAAAAACCCAGGAGGGTCTCCATCCAGGAAAGAAAACGGATTTCCCTTCTCTTGGAAGGTTATGGGGCCACTGGAGGGAGGCAAAAGGGGCCGGGGAGATGAGGGGGTGGACAGGGGCTGCTGCAATTCAGACAGGGAGAGACACAGACAGCCTAGAATGCAGGGTGGTGGGCAGAGCCCAGATACATTGTAACTATGTATGTCCCGCCCACTCCTGATGCAAAGGTACCATGCCGGCTGAACTGCAATAAAACAAAATTCCTACACACGATAACTGCTACAATTCAGATAGTTACCAACTGATTGACGTGCTCTATAATTTGGGGAGGGGGGCTGTTTTAATAGCAGGATTCCTCGAAGCTGGACACTGCTGCTCTCCCCCAACACAAACTCACGTGGCTGATTTAACTGGATCTCACCACAGTGGTGTCACCCTGTCCGCACCTAGTAGCTCATTATGGGCCGGTCCCCGGGCTAATCCACTTACCCACAGTGTGGACGGCAGAATTCTAATCTCCCCAGATTCCCAGCCCCGGGTTACTCAATCAAACTTGACCCCAGGCACTGCCGTGAAGGCTTTTGCGGACGGAACCAGGGTTCTAATCAGCTGACCTGAAGACAGGGAGATTATCCGAGATGATCCAGACGGGGCTGTGTAATCACAGAAGCCCTCAGAGCAGAGAGAAGACAGAAGAGCACGAGGGGCGCAAAGGGAGGGCCAGGCATTCGAGAAGGATGCGGCCCACCACTGCGGGTCCTAAAGGGGCCAGAAGCCAGGGAACACAGCGGCCTCTGGAAGCAGAGAAGGACCCCCAACAGCCCACAGGGAAACGGGGACCCGGGTCCTGCCACCTGTGAGCAGGACTCAGCTTCCCTCTCAGAATGCCAGGACCTGCCCGCACCTCTGGCCCGTGGGCCCCAGAGCAGGGCACCACTGAGCCCTCCACACCTCTAACCCACAAGGGGCGTGTGACGATAGACACATGTCACTTAGCCCACCAAGTTCGCAGTCCTCCGTTTCAGCAGCCACAGAAGAGGAACGCACGCATCCTCCCGGGTGACCAAGGACGCCAGTCCCGGTGGTATCCTCCACCCACAGGAGGGCCAGGCTCGGGGGCTGGTCATGCGGGTCTGCCGGACTGCAAGGGTCCTTTTCCCACCCCTGCACGACCCTGGGTGACCCCGCATAGACCACCTGGGAAGAGGGATGTGCGCACATCCAAGACTCAAGACCACTCAAGACTCAAACGAAGGGCACAAACCACACAGGAGGACAGGTGGAGACGGCCACCCAGGTGTCCCACCTGCGGGGCACAGAAAGCCACCTGCAGGGCAGGGCTCTCTCCTGCCACCAGACCCCTTGTTTCCAAGTCAGGCACCTCCACGGTGCAGCCTGAGTTGGGGCATTCACTAAGGACCCCTGTATTAGGTACCAAGAACTAGCACTGTCTTCCAGAACAAAAGGTAGAGAACATAAATTCTGAGGCAGGAACAAGCAAAGGGCTAAGAATCCAACGTCTGCCAAAGTCGACCGCCCAGGTTCAGGTGCAGCTCCGGCAGCTGTGTGACCTTGGGCAAGTTACTCCATCTCTCTGAGCCTCGGTTTTCCTCATCTGACAAATGGGGTCACACCTCCTATACAGACATGCAGGCAAAGGGGCAGAGCTGAGGGCCCCGGCTCGTGTGATATCACTGTCCCCCCAGGGGAGATTTCATCGTGGCTTCTCCCACCGTGGTGACTCCCATACAAAGCCGGCGCAGATGATCATTACAAAACATCCATCACTTTCATCATAATTCTCCAAGTTAGAAATCACTCTGTTCTACAAATGAAAGGCATCCCTCCTCTTACTTTTTATCCTCACAATATTTAAGGAAGAGGTAAAAACTTGGAGCTAATTTACCATGATTTGGGGGTGTGGCTTATAGGGAAAAGCACAGACAGCAAAGCCCTTAAAATAAAAATAGAAACAGAAATTTGCAGCCTCCTCTCGTGCTGGCATCCCATTATCTGCATGCGTGTGAATTACAGGAGTTAAAAGAGATTTAGTCACAGACGAAAGATAACATTCCTTTCCACACAGCTGTTCTGCACACTATGAAGTGGAGAGAGACAGTCCTTCCCTTGTATCAGAAACCTCATCTAGGGCAGGGTCTATTTCTGGTCCTCACCCTGTGGGTCAGTGGCAGTGACCCCACCATCCAAATAGACGATGCACACAATGCGAGCAGCAGGATGCCTGCCTGACTTCCGGGAGACCTGCTGGTGGCAGAATCGGACCCGGACAGACTGGGAAACGGACAAGGCAGACGCTTTGATTAAGACTCGGATGGAGGTGCCTGCCAAGGGCGCCTGTCAGTACCTGTACAAAGTACATGGGGTCGGTATTGGAGAATGGAGCCCAGGTAGGCCTCCGTACACCTGTTTCAAGTTTGCTGTAGGAAGGGTGTGTGAATAATTCGAAACGGTCTAAAAATATACGCTTTCAGAAGAGCAGGGTAGCCTCTCCGAGAGAGATGCTTCGGAGAGGCTGTGAGCTGCTCCCTGCAATTCTGGGGGGAAAGTGCTGCTGAGTTGGGGGCTTTTTCTGCTAAATGGGTCTCCTCTGCAGAGAAGCCAGAGGCTCTGTGTTAGAACAGATGCTGTCCGAAGGAAGAAACTTCTGGAGCCCAAGGATGGCTCTCTCCGTGGGCTGAGAAAAGGCGGGATTTCCCAGCCCCACCTGTGGTTCGTGCTCTCGGTAAGGCCACCTGCCACGTGCTAGGCACAGGTGTGCACACAACAGTGAGCTGGTCGCCGCGAGCCTGGGTCGATACTGGCTGGGAAAGATGGAGCACGAACAAGAGAGTGAACAGACGGCCACGGTGCTGGGGTCTCCAGGACCACCCTCAGGTTTGGGGACTCACTAGAGGGGCTCCCTGAACTCAGGTACGCTCGTATTCACGGCCGTGATTCACTACAGAGGGGACACGGAGCACAGTCAGCAAAGGGACAAGGCGAGTGGGTGACACCCGGGTAAACCAGTCATGAGCTTCCAGAACCTTCTCCCTGTGGAGTCACGGGACACAATTCCTCCACCAAGGAGTTGGGACCACACGTGAGACAGGTGGTCGCCCCGGGAAGCTCACTGGAGACTCAGCGCCCAGCGTTTCTCTTGGGGGGCTGGTCCCGTGGGCACCGTCTGCCCGCAGGGAGCAGGAAGGCAGACCCCAGAAGGAAAGCAGGGCCCCAGTGTGCACCCGACTCTCTGTGCAAACAGTTAGCGCAGGGAGCCACTCTCCCAGCCTGAGATGGAAGGGACCCTCCCCAAGTCCACATTCTCAGACGCCAGCGGAAGGCCGACCCCTCGAGCAGGCCTTTCTAGGGAGAGCAGAGAGGCTGCTGGGTCGACTCTTTCATGCACACTCAGCGGTGAGGGCCACACGGGAACTGGGAAGGGGGCTGTGTCGGGGTCATTCAGATGGTGTGGCCGGTGGTATTTCCCAGATACGGCCAGGATACGACCCCACCTCACATCTCACCACATGGGTCTGCATGGCCCCCATTAAGAGACGGGTGTCTAGTGTCACCTCACACTAGAATGGCCATCATTTAAAAATCTACGAACAATAAATGCTGGAGAGGGTGTGGAGAAAAGGGAACCCTCTTGCACTGTTGGTGGGAATGTGAATTGGTGCAGCCACTATGGAGAACAGTATGGAAGCTCCTTAAAAAACTAAAAATAGAGTTAGCATATGATCCAGCAATCCCACTCCTGGGTATATATCTGGAGAAAACCATAATTCGAAAAGATACACGCACCCCAGTGTTCACTGCAGCATTACTGCCAATAGCCAGGACATGGAAGCAACCTAAGTGTCCATCGACAGATGAATGGATAAAGAAGATGTGGCACATATATACAATGGAATATTACCCAGCCATAAAAAGAATGAAATAATGCCATTTGCAGCGACATGGCTGGACCTAGAGATTGTCATACTGAGTGAAGTAAGTCAGACAAATAGAGAAAGACAAATGTCATCTGATATCGCTTATATGTGGAATCTTAAAAAATGGTACAAATGAACTTATTTACAAAACAGAAATAGAGTTACAGATGTAGAAAACAAGTTTATGGTTACCAAGGGGGAAGATGGGGGAGGGATAATTTGGGAGATTGGGATTGACATATACACACTACTACATATAAAACAGATAATCAACAAGGACCTCCCGTATAGCCTAAGGAACTCTGCTCAGTACTCTGTAATGACCTATATGGGAAAAGAATCTCAAAAAGAGTGGATATATGTATATGTATAACTGATTCACTTCGTTGTACAGCAGAAACTAACGCAACATTGTAAATGAACTATACTCCGATAAAGATTAATTTAAAAGAAAAATTTTTTAATAAAAATGTTTAAAAAGAGATGGGTGTCTGCTTCCCTACCCCCAATCTGGGTGGGCTGATTCTACGGCAGAAGTGATGAGGTGTGACTTCCAAGGCCAGATCACAAAAGGTGTCAGAACTGGAGGCTGTGTCTCTTGGAAGCTCCCTCTTGGGACCCAGGTTCCCATGCAAAGGCCTCGTGGAGCAGACCTGAGGCTCAGCCCACAGCCCCGCTGAGCTCCCCACCGACAGACAGTGGCACTAACCTCACAGGGGTTCTGGACGGATTGAGTCCCCTCAAAATTCATGAACTTAAGCCCCTCACTCCCAGTACACCCAAATGTGATGCTGTTTGGAGACAGGGCCTTTAAAGAGGTGATTAAGGTTAAATGAGGTTTGCTGGGGAGGCCCCAAGCCAGCCTGACTGGCGTCCCTAGAAGAAGAGGAAACCTGGACACAGGGAGAGACAGCGGGGCGCACACAGAGGACACGGGCCACGTGAGGGCAAAGCCGTCAGCAAGCCAAGGAGAGAGGCCTCGGACGAAACCTTCATTCTGGACTTCCAGCCTCCGGAACTGTGAGAAATTTAATTTCTGTGGTAGTTTGTTTGTTATGGTAACCTTACCAGACTAATACACCAGCTGTATTAGTCAGGGTCCTCCAGAGAAACAGACCCAGTAGGAGATGTATAGACGTACAGACAGACACTTATGATGACGGACTGGCACGTGGTTATGGACGCAGAGAAGCCCCATGGTTTGCCAGGAACAAGCCGCAGACCCAGGAAAACCAGTGGTACGGGCCCAGTCCAAACCTGAAGGCCTGGGAACCAGGATGCTGGTGTCCAAGGGCAGGAAAAAGAAGAGGGACGGCTCAGCTCTGAGCACCCAGGGCTCCTGGATTCCATCCCGGGAAAGACCTCATGAAGATACACATACTCGCACCCAGTGGCTGGTGGAACGAGTCACCTTTCCAGAAAATATCACAATTACACAAAATCAACATCTTCCCAGGTAACCAAGGTCACCAGTCTTCAAAGGACAACAGGCACCCCACCTTGTCCTCCGTCACCCCCCCAACTGCAGAGGACACAGTGCAGACCCCAAGTCACTGGGACACGGCCCCTCTCGTCACCACCGTCCCAGCTGGCTCCCCAGTCCGGCTGGGAGGAGTCTGATGCGAGGGGTGTGAGCTGCTGTAGTGGTGTTTTTCCTTAAAATAAACTGCAACTGAGTTTTGGAAGAAATCCCAAAGGCGGCAGGTTGCCTTAATGAAACTCAAACAGAGGAGGGGTTGGGGGACTCAGTGCCCTGGTTTTATTAAGTCACGAGGATGCAGGTCTCCACGGGCACGGGGGGGGGAGGGCTCCTTCCGGGGGGAAGGGGGAGGGAGAAGCGGCTGGACCATGAGGAGGAACCCCTGGAATTCTCCAAACAGCTGACTCCTGTGGGCCGGTGCTTCTTGGTAAAAGGGGTTTCTCAAATGCAAAATGAAACGTTGATCGTTATCAATAAAACCATATATTTTATCAAATCAGAAACGAAACTCTCGCCCAAAACCTGCTTCAATGTTAGGTTCGGGAGACATGGTCTGCCCCGTTGTCACACGCCTGCCCCCCAGGCCACCTTTCCTCCTCTGCCCATATGCACGGCTGGATGTTTCCACCAGAACCGATGGTTCCCTGAGCGAAACATTTGACTCCTGGACCCCTGATTAAAAATCTGTATTCAGGAGAGAGAAATTAGGAGCTTGGGATTAACAGATACACACTATTATACATAAAACAGATAAACAACAAGGACCCTGTGTAGAGCACAGGGAACTATATTCAATATCTTGTAATAACCTATAATGGAAAAGAATCTGAAATATATATATGCACGTGTAATTGAATCACTCTGCTGTACACCTGAAACCAGTACAACATTGTAAATCGACTCTACTTCAAGTTTTTTAAAAATCCGTATTTTACCTCGTACTATTCACAGAAGTAAAGTACAGTGGATTAGAAACATAAATGTAAAGAAAAACGCTGTACACTCATTAAAAGGAAACATGGGTGAAGATGTTTATGACCGACTGTCCCGGTTTGCCTGGGACTCAGGGGTTCTCAGAACACAGGAATTTCAGTGCTAAAACCAGGACCATCCTGGGCAAACTGGGGCAAGGTGTTTGCTCCAAATGTGAGGCAGAAAGGGATTTCTTAAAGAAGACACAAAATGCAAAGGCATAAAGAAAAAGCTGGATGGGGGCTTCCCGGGTGGTGCAGTGGTTAAGAATCCGCCTGCCAACGCAGGGGACACAGTTTCGAGCCCTGGTCCAGGAAGATCCCACGTGCCTCGTAGCAACGAAGCCCGTGCACCACAACTACTGAGCCTGCGCTCTAGAGTCCCTAAGCCACAGCTACTGAGCCCACGTGCCACAACTACTGAAGCCCGTGCGCCTAGAGCCCATGCTCCGCAACAAGAGCAGCCACCTCAACGAGAAGCCCACGCACCGCAACGAAGAGTAGCCCCCGCTCGCCGCAACTAGAGAAAGCCCGCGTGCAGCAACGAAGACCCAACGCAGCCAAAAGCAAATAAATAAATAAATTTATTTAAAAAAAAAAAAAGAAAAAGCGTGATGAACTTCACCCTTCAAAACTGAAAACGTGGGGATGGAATGTACAGCTTGGTGACAATAGTTACTGGAAGTGTACATTTAAAGTTGCTAAGAGAGTAGATGGCAAAAGTTCTCATCACACTCACACACACACACACACGTAACTCTGTGGCAATGAACGATAACTAGACTTATTGTGTTGATCATTTCGCCATACATACAAACAGCGAATCATTGCGTAATATACCTAAACTCATATCATGTTATATGTCAACCGTATCTTAAAAAAGACAAACTTTAAAATTTCTACTCAGCCAAAGACACGATAAACAAAATTAAAAGCCAAGCCGCAGGGAGATTAAAAATCTCTGTAGCAAATGGAGGATTAGAACCCAGAACACACAAATAGCTCTTACACACCAATTACAAAAAGAAACTAACAACCCCACAGCAAAGAAGCAACTCACAGAAAGTGAAATCCAAAGGGCCAATCAGCATGAGAAAAACCTTCTCCAGCCATCACGGGAATACAAATTAAACCAAGAAGTCCCACTCTTCTCCTGTGGGACTGACAACCTTCAACAAATGGACCTAGAGAAGCTAGCTCCTCACACACTGCCCTTGGGGGTGACAGAGCCACTGTGGGAAACAATTTGGCTAAACCAAGTAAAATTTACAACAGGCTCTTTCTATGCCCCAGGACTTCCACGTCTTAGAACGTGCCCTGTAGAGAAACACTTGCACAAATGCACCTAGAGGATGTTCACAGAGGCACCACCGGGAACAGGGGGTCTGAGGACGCCCTCCACGGCCTGCAGCCACAGAAGGTCTCAAATGGTGGAATATTCTAAAGCAATTAGGAAGAATCCACGAATCCAGATAAATCTCCCAGACATGCTGTTGAATAAAAACAGTAAGTTTCCGAACAAGACGGCTGTATTCAAACGCCACCTCTTTAAAAACACTTACAGGAAACCATCCTGTACATATTCTGCCGAGACCCACACGCACGTGGCAAGACAGTCTGGTGGGAAAAACACTCATGGTAACAGGGGTTCCCTCCAGGGAGGGGCAGGGAAGGAGTGTTTTTCCAAGGAGATCCTGTAATGTTTTCACTTCTCACTTGGAGAAGGTGTTCATGAAATACTAATGTAATTATATATATATATATATATATTTTTTTTTTTTTCCCCTCCAAAGAAACCTATTGCCTGCATGGGAGAACATCTCATGCATTCATCTGACAAATATTTACCAAGTGCCAGCTACAGGCCAGACCTGTTCTAAAGCCTGAGGACCACTCATTTCCCTTCAAGCAAAAATGGAGTGACCAGCCAATTCATCTTGGCCCAGTTCATCAGCCAGCTTTAAGATGATGGGGTGCAGATTTAGGTGGATGAGGGGTAAGTGGCGGGAAAATTCCCTGGGCACCTGGGCAGGTGACAGGAGGGAAGGGAAGGTCTCGGCTGGATGGCGAACCCTCGCAGGACCTTCTGCTGCTGCCTGGAGGTTGCAATCCCTGCCTTTGCCTTCAAACACAAACCTGTCACAGGAAAGAAGGCTGAGGCCAGAAGAGGATTCCAGATCCATGGTGGGTTCTGCAGGTCAGGTGCGCACAGGTATGGGGTTCCCGTGCTGCTGGGGCAGCTGGAAACGTGCTGGGGTTTGCAATGCCCAGCACCCACTCTCCTTCTGCTGCCATCACACTGATTTTCTCCAGGGAGGGCGGGAGCGGGGGTCCTCAGGTCTGGCTACGGAGGTGATGCAGGCTCCATCTCTGGCTGGGCAGCCTGTGGACTGGCCCGTGAGCTAGGACTCAGCCACGCAGCACCCCCCATTCCCAAGGGCGGGAGGTGGGACCCAGCCCGAGCCCTGAACAGCCAAAAGGATGCTAGCTGGAGCTACCGAGACTGCCCAGCTTTGGATTTACCGTTTCCTAAATTGTTGGTCACTTGCTACCAGAAAAGTCTGCTAAATACACCTGGTTGTCATTATGATTTCCAAAGAATTGGGCAGCTCAGCCCCAAGCTGGGTCTTCAGAGCTGCTGCCTTTGGGAGCCTGGCGCAGCCCTAACTCTGAGCCCTGGGCTGGGCCAGGGAGACCAGCATTCCATTTGCAGTGGCCTCGTGCAGCCACTAACGCCACAACTTGTAACGAGCATCGGCTCGAACATGTCATGCTCTCATCAATCATTCTTTTCCCTTCAAAAAAATTAAAAACAAACAAACAAAAAACCACAACGCATGTGGTGCAGAAATATCCCAGTACAACTCAGCGTTTCCAAAGCCAACTTCGAACTCTGGAAGAATAAGCAGGTCATTTGTCCCTAAATTAAAGCAGCACCGGCCACAGACACAGCCCGTCAGCCCTTCAAGGTTGGGAGCTAGGACTTGCCCAAAGCAAGCTCCGGGAATCAGGGCAGCAGAGCTTCAGGTGGCGGCCAGACAGATCCCCTTCCGGGTCCAGACCTTGGGAGGTCAGGGGACACCTCCACTGCCCAACCATCAGAACACCCAGAGTGGCGGGCACATAGCCTGGCTCTACCCCGCGTCCCCGGACCCTTGCTCCAAACCAAAATTCGGTATTTGGACGGGGTCTTAACTGACCCAACACTGAAATGCAACACTGAAACCCAAAGACTCAGCCTGGTGCCGGGGAATCTCGGATGGGAGGCTCCAGGCCGCCCGCCCGCCCACCCAAAGCTTCAGACTCAGACAGACGACGGCCTATCCGGCACATCCTCGAAGATGTCAGCAGGCCTATCCTAGCGAACGTGGCCTCCTCTCCCCAACCTTCCCCCCCAGCAGTCTCCCTCCTCCTCCAGCGAGCCTTCCGCAAGTCCACAGAAGGAGCTCCCACCCCAGGCTTAGACACAAAACCTAAGGAGCCAGCAGCCCGGATTTCAGGCCCCCAAGGCTTCAGCAGGGCCTGTGAGCTCCACCACCTAAGGGTCCCGGGGCTGCCCACTGTCCCCACCCCTGCCCTCCCAGTAGCAGGTGGCCCTCTCCCCACCAGGGGCCTGCTGCCACAGGACGGCCACTCATGCGATTCCTGAGCCTAAAGCTGGCCAACGGCCTCATACTACACACGTGAAACCCACATACTCAATGGCCTCATGTTGCACATGTGAAACCCCCATAGCTCATCACAGGGTCCAGGGTCTACTGGCCCACCTGGCCAGGCATGGCTCATCTCCCCTCGCCCAGGGTCTCCAGCCTCATGACCCTCTTCTGTTCTCCAGTGCCACCAAGTCCCATGCAGGGCCTCTGCCACTGCTTTTCCTCATGCTGGGAATGCTCTCGCCCCCTATCCTCACATGGCTCCCTGCTTCTCTCCATTCAAGTCTGCAGCCAAACATCCCTCTTGGAAGACTCTCCCCTGGCCACCCCGGCTAAAGCAGCTCCCATCCTCAATCACCGCCTCTCTGTCCTTATCTTCTTCCAACGTTGCTCTGCACAGAGGTTATCTTTTAGTTTCACTTTATTTGCCTCTACGCCCATTGTCTTTCTCCCCCCACCAGAATCAAAGCTCCCTGAGGGCAGGAAGCTGACCCCCTTGCTCTGCAGCATTCCCAGCATGTAGGTCAGTGCCTGAGCCATTTTCAGTGATTAATACAAACACTTGCTGACCCGCTAAACAGTCGGCTTCCTCCTTGGCGAAAGTGGGTTAGCAGTGGCTGAGCCCTGCATCCTTCAAGGCTCATACGGAAGCCACGGAACTATTTTAAAAATGCCCAACAATTGAAATGAGCATGTGGGGCAGGAACTGCATCATGTCCACAGGCAGATCATACATTGTGACGGCTCCGAATACACTCCCAAGAGGCTGAAGGTCACAATTTGAAATGTCCTTTCTCAAAATCTAACCCCAAATACACCTTGCTACAAACTCAGTACCCAAGTAAAGCTTGGGGGAATGCTTTCAGGGGAGGAAGCTGGTGCTCGTGTGCACCCACTGTGTACAGGCACGGGGTGAGGGCGCCTCTGCCCCCACTAGAGGGTGAGTGCCGGGGTGGGGGCCACCTCCCTCTCGTCTGCTGCACCCCCAGGGCTCCGCACAAGGCCTCACGCTTACGGGTGCTTGGTATTCACGATGAGTGGATTCACCAACAGAAGGGCCGCCCATCCTCTAGGCTGGGGCTCCTCTCACCACACGGAGGTGCCCCAAAGCTTCTCCGCGGGCTTCTCATCCTCAGGGCCCCGCAAAGGGCCTGGCACACAACAGGCTCTCAAATGACGCCTGCTGGTCCCAACAACCCCAGAGTCCCATCCTTCTCGACCCAGTGACTCGGTGGATCTCAGAGTTTCCCAACCTCCTCACCACTGGCCTGGATCTGCGCGTTCTTTTTCCTTCTTTTTCTGGGGGATGGCGTTGGGCGGGGGGGGGGGGTTTCTGGGCATCATGGGATGTTCAGCAGCTTCCCTGGCTTCTCCCCACTGGATGCCAGTAGAACTGCGGGGAGGAGTTGTAACAACCAAAACCGGCGTGGGGGACACCCCTGGTGAGAACCACTGATGTCTCTAAACCAGTTTCCAGACAAGCTGGATCCCAGAATCACCCGGGGCACTGGTTAAAAAGACAGACTCCAGGAGATTCTAAGGGGCAGGCCTGGGGTGGGATCCCCCAGGGATTCCAACCAAGGGGCCACTGGGGTAAACATTGGCCTAACTCTCCTAGGGCCGCACCAGTGTTCAGCCTGGTTGCCAACCGTACCAATGGCCGGCAAATCCAGGCAAAGCTCTCTGGCCTCCACAGGGGGAGACCTAAGCCCCGCCCACTCCCAGGTCCTCTCCCCTGGACCAGGTGGAGGCCTGCCATTTTCCAGCTTCCTCAGTCCCGCGCCTGAGATCCTGTCCCTTTAACTGTAGCTGGACCCACTCCAGGAGCAGGTGTCTATCTGCAGGGACCCTGGCAGCTCCCGCCCTGCACAGGTGGAGGGAGGCCCGCTGTCCTTCCTGAGGGAACAAGGGACCAGGAACACGTGTGGAACTCTCACTGGGTAGCAAGCGCTGCTCACGTGATCCCAGCTACTGCCCCAAGACTTAAGTACTGGATCGCACCCCATCTTACAGATGCGGAAACCGAGGCACAACGAAGTCAAGTGCCACGCGCACACGCTCACGCAGCTAACACAGGACGGTTCCAATCCCGGGACCGCCGACGCCAAGGCCAGCGCTCCGGACCACTGTGCGCACTGACTGCCCTTGTTTTGGGGACAGAGTGGCCCGCCTCGACTGCGGGGACAGCCCGAGCCAGCAGGCGCCCACCTCCGTGCTGGGGGCGCAGCGGGTATCCCAGCCACCCCGCAGCGGCCCAGGGCAGGGCGCGTGCTCCCGGCCAGCCGCCCCCCAGCCCCGCGCCCGCCCCCCGCGCCGCGCGCTTACCTTGCGCCGGGCCTCGCGCGGTGGCGGCGGCGTCCCGGATCCCGAAGGCGCGGAGCAGCGAGAGCACAGGGGCCGGCCAGCGGGTGCGCCCCCCGCCCCGGCCGCGCATCCCGCCGGAGGGCCTCTCGGGGCTGCGTCCGCGGGGCCGCCCTGCGCCGCGCAGAGCCCAGAGCTGCGGGAAGCGCCGGGCGGGGAGGGGCGGGGCGGGGGCGGGGCCGCCATGCGAGGCCGGCCCCTCCGCCGGGAGGGGGCGCCGAGGGGCGCCGCCGTGACCTTGATCTCCGAGACCCGGCGGGCTCCGCAGCCCGGGATGAGGGACCTCAGAGCCAGGACGCCTTGGAAACGTTAAAGGGAGAGTAGGGCGGGAGGTGCAGCCGCCCGCGTAATTACGTTGTAAAAAAGCTGCCCAGTTGAGCCGCTGTGGGACGCTGGGCGAGTCGCTTGACTTCTCTGAGCCCCAGTGTCCTGGTGTGTAAAATGGGCGTGGAGAGGGTGAAAGGAGATGAGAGTGAGCCTAGAACTGCGCCAGGGCCTGACCCTCCCGATGCGGGAGGCGCCTTGGCCGCCTTTGCTATAACTGCTGTGAAATGCAGGAGTCATTGCTGCGCTTCTCATACACTCGCTTTATATATATGTACATACGTAGTATTTATCTTTTTAATAAAATAAAACATTACTATTTCGCTTGGTGACAACCGTATGTGGGACGCTTGCTGCCACCAACCAGCTCAAGAACCGTGTGCCCAGGCCCCTCTCCCAAGGCCCTCTGAGCTCTAGAACAATCACAACTCCTCTGCCACCCACCCACCCGGGAGCCTTCAGTCTTGAGAGGATGAAAAGGCTCTGCTGACCCTGGGGGCTTTGCATTTGAGGCAGGGTCTCTGGCCTGAGATGGCCTCAGGGCCCTCGTCAGCACCAAGGCCATCAGACTGACCGGCTCAGTGTAACAGGCACAGTTCCCGAGAGCCCGAAAGCAACAACACTCATCACCACCACCCAAATGCAGCTCTGCTCAGGGCCTCAGTGGTCCTCCTGTTCAGGCCCAGCAACTCCATGCGCAGGTGCCCTCATACGGTCCATTTTCCAGATGCAGGAGGGCAGGCAACAAAAAGGAAGGGCTTGTCTGTGGCCACGTGGATGCTGAGTGCAGTGCTGTCACGGGTGTAGCTGGGCATCCCACCCACCTGCATCCTCCCTGGGCACACACACCTGCTTCCAGCATCTCCCCCGCAGACCTGTCACTCATCTTCGGAAGTTTGGGATTATAATAACAACAGTTACCAGCTAACACTAGGCGGCACTGTGCCGTATATTCATATATTCATTTACCCTTTATGACAACTCCTTGAGGAGGGTACAATGATCATCCCCACTTTACAGATGAGAAAATACAAGTTCCAGAAGAGCAGGGACTTTGAATGAATTGTTGAGCAATTGCTTCATCCTATTGCCTCTTCCACCAGCTCTCAGAGGGAGGCACAGTGATCCTCCCCCATTTTTTAGAGGGGGAAGCCGAGGCTCAGAGAAATGATGTAACTTGCCCTAGGAAGAGGAAGCATCAGGATTCAAACCCCAGTCAAGGTCTCAGTGCCTTTGCTCTCTGCCAGGCCCACTGGGCACACCCTGACGAACTCCTACTCATCCTTCAAGACCCAGCTTAAGCACTACCTCTGCTCCGAAGTCTTTCCTTCAGCCTCCCTGCTTCCCCACCCTATGCGCTTGGTTCTCCCGTGTCCATGTCCCCAGCCTCGGGCGCACCTTCTGTTGGGCACAAACGGCATCACTATGCAGTCAGGCACCCACACATCTGCCCCATCCCCACTGGGCTGGGCTTGGAGAGGACAGGCATTGGCCCTAGTCGCTACCTTCCCAGGCCCACTCAGGTCAATGAACATCTGTTTTGCAGCCTCTGTCTTCCTCTGCTGGTAAAAAAATTTCCATTTGCCTCTGGGCATCTTCCTCCCCGGCCTCCCTAATGCCAGGGGTGACCCAGTCTGACCAATCAGCATAGTCCAGACATTTGGCCTCAATAACCGATTCAGGAAAGTTTGTTTATGGAGGTACACACTTAGGACTTTCACCGGACTGGGAGAGGAGTCCTTTTAATCCACTGGTCCTGATGTGAGTGGTCAGCGCTTCTGCGAGCCATCACATGCTTCAGAATTGAAACAACATGGAAGGGGGAGGATCTCAGAGATGCTGGGGCTGAGCCCCTGGTTCCAGCTATGCCTGAAGGTAGCTGAACGGAGGGTTAGAATTTTCAATCACACTCTGCCTGCTATCTCCTTTCCCCCCTCAGCCTTGGTGCGAAAAGAGATCATTAGAATAAGAGAAAATATTTCCAAGTTATATAGCTAAAAAGGGATTAATATCCAGAACACAGAGAACTCCTAAAATCCAACAACGAAAACAATCAACTCCGTTCAAAAATGGGCAAAGCATTTGAATAATTCAACATTTCTCCAAAGATATACAAATGGCCAGTAATCACACAGAAAGGCGTTCAACATCACGAATCATTAGGGAAATGTAAACCAAGACTATAATGAGGTATCACTTCACACCCATTAGGATGGCTATCATCAGATAATAATAAAAATAATAATAATCAATAACAAAGGTTGGTGAGGATTTGGAGAAATGGAAAGCTTTGCATATTGTTGATGGGAGTGTGAAGTGTAAAATGGTACAGCTGCTGTGGAAAACAGTATGGAGGGTCCTCAAAAACCTAAAAATAGGGTTACCATATGACCCGGCAATTACACTTCTGGATCTATTTCCCAAGAAATTGAAAGCGGGGTCTCGAAGAGATATGTGTACACCCATGTTCATAGCAGCAATATTCACAGCAGCTAAAACATGGAAGAACCCAAGCGTCCATTGGTGGATGAATGGATAAGAAAATGTGGTCCATCCATACAATGGAATATTATCCAGCCTTAAACAGGGAGGAAGTTCTGACACATGGTGCAACATGGATGAACCTGGAGGACCTTATGCTGAGTGAAATAAGCACCCCCAGAATACTGTATGATTGCACTTGCCTGAGGTCCCTAGCAGAGTCAGATCCATAGAGACAGAAAGTAGAATGGTGGTTGCTGGGGCCTGAGGGAGTGGGGAACGAGGTGGGGTGGGCGGGGGTGGGTGGGTAGTGTTTAACGGGGACAGAGTTTCAGTTGGGGAAGATGAAAAGAGTTCTGGAGGTGGACGGGGGTGACGGCTGCACAACAATGCGAATGTACTTCATACCACTGAACTGTACACTTAGAAATGGATATGATGGTAAATTTTATGTCGTCTGTTTTACCACATAAAAATAAACTGGAAAAAAAAGAGGGGGGATGTCGTACCTGAGATCAGGTTACAGAAGGACTACAGTATCTGTCCCGGGTGAGGTCTCCCTCGCTCTCCCCGATGGCGGGCAGCTGCCACGCCCTGAGCCGCCCTTTGCAGGGCCCAGGCGTCAGGGACGTGACGGTGGCCTGCCACCCACAGCCATGAGCCACTGAGTCTGTGAGACGGTGTGTGTCTGAGCGCCAGGGCGAAGGCCCTTCAGGGGAGCATCCAGATGAGACTGTCCCCCAGGAGCAACCGGAACTCAGGAGGGACCTTCAGTCAGGGGCGTCCAAAGTCCTGACCCACAAAGACTGCAAAATAATAAGGCTGTCATAAAAAAACAATAATAAAAAGCAAAGTACTATGACAGGTCTCTCTCTCTCTCTCTCTCTCTCTCTCTCTCTCTCTCTCTTAATATCCTTCTCTCTCCCTCCCTCCCCGTCCTCCCATCCCTCCCTCTGTCCCCTCATCTCCCTCCCCCTCCCCCTCTCTCAGCTCCTGGGCTCCCCTGCCCGTCCACAGGCCATTACCTTCGATGCCACTCATCTGTCTGCAGGCGACACAACACCCCACGTGACAGGACTGCACGGCCGTCCTGAGTCGCCACAACCAGGAGCAAAGCTGGCGAGCCCCGCCCGAGGCTCAGCAGACGCCCCCGACCCAGCCGCTGGGGTCTGGGGTCCCTGGTCTCTTTGGGGGCTGAGCAAGTTCTTTCAGGAGAGAACGTGAGGGGGAAAGAAATGTGATGATATTTCACATTTATGGAACACGCCTCACTGCCCGGCCCCCGTACTAAACACTTTATCCCACTTAATCTTTACAACAATCCAACGAAGAAGGGATTATGACTTATCCCCCTCTTACAAATGAGGAAACGGAAGCTCACAGAGGTTACCCAAGGCCCCACGGCTAATGCCTGGATGACCAAGTTCAAGCCTGGGAGCTGGGCTCCAGGACCCACGCTCTTGGCCACGGACCATGTTACTTGCAAGCAGCTCTGAGGCCGAATGCAGGCTGGCGAGGGCAGCCCCTGCGAGAAATCCAGGGCGCCGAAGAGCCCACCGCTGCCCCCGGGATCCCTGAAGGCCCTTTAAGGCCAGTCCTGGGTGCAGCCTCTCCTGCCCACGAGGGCCTGTCAGTGTATTGATTTAGACCAGAGCGCCAGGCAGGCTGGCAGCAAGTCCCCCAGAAGAGACCCTGGCTGGTAAAGTGGACAGACGCCCCAGGACCTCCGGCAGTCTACAGCAGCAGGAGTGTCCTGAACGGCCGTGGATGTGTCTGGGCCACGGAACAGAGGAGGGGCAGCAGGAGTCCCCGCTGACGGGGTCTGACACAAGCCAGGGCTGAGAGAGGCAGGGCAGCTAGCAGCTCTCCTTCCAGCCACGGGCACAGGGCATCCACTTTGCCCAGCCGTCCAGCCCCCCACTGGAGCCTCCTCACTCCACCTCCAATGGGCTGAAATCCCCATGCATCCACCTGGAGCGGAAAGGGCATGCACGAGCTTACAGAGGAGGAGGGCGTGAGGGGCACACCTGGGTCCAAGCGCTCATCAAGACACCTTCCTTCTCCTTCCCGATGCAGCCCTGAGACTGGCCTTATAACCCCGGCTACGTGACCAGCTCTGAACCAACGGTTATCCCCAAGGGATGGAAGATGCTGACTGCCCAGGGCTGGTGGCCTGCACAATGGATGGAGGTGGGATAGGATCTGCTCACCTGAACCTCACAGCCTGAGACCAGGGGAGGGGAGGCGCTCCAAACCCACTGCGGCCCCGCCACCTGGAGGCGGGTAGGAGAGGACCCGGGTGCTGGTCCAGAACACTGTGCTGCAGGCCGGCCCTTCTCGCTTTTAAAGGTCTGTGCTGGACTGTGCCATTCCAAGCCACGTGTCAGAGGTAGAAGTGGGGCAGCGGGGCTGTGACCAGAGCTGTTCCCGGGCGTGTGACCTGGACAGTCGCCAGAGGCCCCATATGCTCAGAAGGGCCCATCCTTGGTTTCCTGCTCTGCTGTCACCACCTTGAAGTTCCTGACGATGTGTTAATAAGGGCACTGCATTTGCATTTGCAAATTGGGTAGCAGGTGGTGGCTGTGATCAGCTTCCCCTCAACACACACACAACCCCAAAGCAGTGACGGTCCAAGTTCACTGTCTCTGTGTGTGCCAGGAATTCTTCCACAACCTCATGTCCCAAAGGAGGCAGATATGATGACGTCACAGGGTTTTCCCAGAGACCTGGGAAGGGGCTGGGAGACCGTCTACAAGGCTACGAAATCCAACTGCCCTGCAACTTACGGACAAGTCAGGCTTGGGGTCATGGGATCTAGTGTGTGTGTGTGTGTGTGTGTGTGTGTGTGTGTGTGTGTGTGTGTGTGTGTGTGTGTGTGTGTGTGCATGCACACGCGTGTGTGTTTCTCTCCTGGCCACCGAGAATCTGTTTTCCCTCCAGACAGAGATTCTTAATGTCTAAATCCAAGTCGGAAGAAAATCAAGGCGTGCTCTGCAATGGTCTGGGACCAAAATGATTCACTTCCAATAAATCTTTTGTTTCGTTAGAAAAATCCATGAGACTTGGGCAGCATCTCCACACAGACAATTTCCCTCCGAATCTTCCAGTGACACTGATGCTCAGGGGACAGACAGGCTGTCGGCCT